>NC_137356.1:6891153-7491153 GCF_965287045.1 Carcharhinus amblyrhynchos
TTCTGTGTGCTAGCTCTCATTATTTGCCTTTAAAACAATTCCTTTTGGGTTGGGCCAGCATTTCTTGCCCATCTCTAATTGCCCCTTGAGAAGGTGATGGGTGAGCCGCCGCCTTGAATCGCTGCAGTCCCCGTGCTGTGGGTTGACCCACAATACCCTCGGGGGGTGGGGACTTCCAGGATTTTGACCCAGCGACTGCAGAGGAACAGCCGATATATTTTGTAGTCAGGATGGTGAGTGGCTTCGAGGGGAACTTGCTGGTGTTCCCCCTGTATCTGCTGCCCTTGTCCTTCTAGACGGGAGCAGTCATTGATTTGGAAGGTGCTGCATCAGGAGCCTTGGTGAGTTGCTGTGGTGCATCTTGTAGACGGTACACACGGCTGCCACTGTGCATTGAGGGTGGAAGGATCTTTGCCACATTAAAGGCAGTCTGTATTATGCCATGAGTTCTTACACTGTCTTACAAATGGATGATGACTGAGCCGCTATGTGGTGGTGATCATTGGGTGCGGTTTCCTCACCGTTTCTGCTGCTCTGTTTTCCCTCTCCCCGGTGGAGATGGGGTCTAGGGAGAGCTCACTGAGGGAGGGACACAGCCGGGCAGAGCGCTCAGTGAGGGAAGGAAGGAGAATATGTAAAACCTTAACTCTCTGCCACACCTTTCACAACTTTCGAACATCAAGACGTACTTTTATCAAACACAGTCACTGTTGGAAGTTTATGGAAAGATGGCAGCCAATTTGTACAGAGCAAGATCCCACAAGTGCGACAATGACCAGATTTATTTTTGGCGAGGAGAGATGCTTTGCTCGAGGATTTGAGTATAGGGATAGGGATGTTTTGCTGCGATTGGATAGGGCATTGGTGAGGCCACATCTGGAGTATTGTGTGCAGTTTTGGTGTCCTTATCTGAGGAAGGATGTCCTTGCTATAGAGGGAGCGCAGTGAAGGTTTTCCAGGCTGATTCCTGAGAGAGATGGCACAGTGGTTAGCACTGCTGTCTCACAGCTCCAGGAACCTGCATTCAATTCCTGGGCTTGGGTCATGCCTGTGTGGAGTTGTGTGTTTTCCTCCGGGTGCTCCAGTTTCCTCCAACGGTCCAAAGATGTGAGGGTTAAGTGGACTGGCCATGCTAAATTACCCCTTAGTGTCCCGGCATGCATAGGTCAGAGGGATTAACGGGGTAAGTATGTGGTGTTACAGGGATAGGGCCTGGATAGGATTATTGTTGGTGCAGACTTGATGGGCTGAATGGCCTCCTTCTGAACTGATGGTTTCTATGGCAGGTCTGTCATATGAGGAGGTATTAAGTCGGTTCGGATTATATTCACCGGAGTTTAGAAAAGTGAGAGAGAATCTCATAGAAACTTATAAAATTCTAACAGGGTTAGACAGGGTAGATTCAGAAAGAATGTTCCCGATGGTGGGGGAGCCCAGAACTCGGGGTTATAGTTTGAGGATAAAGGGGTAAACCTTTTAGGACTGAGGTGAGGAGAAATTCCTTCACCCAGAGGGTGGTGAATGTGTGGAATTCACTCCCACAGAAAGTAGCTGAGGCCAAAATGTTGTGCAATTTCAAAAAGAAATTAGATATAGCTCTTGGGGATCAAGGGATATGGGGGGGCATGGGGGGATCAGGATATATAGCGCATTTCACAACCAACAGACTTCTCCAAGTGCTTTCCATCACCAACGTAGTTTTGAAGCTGTGATGTACGTGGTAGCTAATATACCCGCAGCAATCTCCGACAGGCTGTAACACGCTAGCAAGCACATAATCCATATTTTTGCAATACTGATTGAGGAATAAATATTAGCCAGGACACCTGGAAAAACTCCCCTGTTCTTCAAACTCGTGCCATGTGATCTCTTACCCCCACCCTGACAGACAGATGGGGCCTTGGTTTAATAATGCTTCTGGAAAATGATGCCTCTGAGCGTGCAGCACTCCCTGGGGCATAAGCCTTAATTTGTGTGCTCAGACCACAGAGTGGAACTTGAATCTGGAAGCTGGTGATTCAGGGCTGAGTGTGAGCCGCTAATCCAGCCTCAGCTCTCTTTCGAAACCGACTTCAAACCAAAATCCACTCTGTCCTCTCACGGTGTTTTAAATTAAAATCGCATGTTGCTGTTGCAGAGAATACCAGCAGAAATCTCCCTGGCCTTTCCGCCAACCGTTACCCCACCACATAGAATCGAGAAGCAGGAGTAGGCTCCGCCGTTCCTTTTGATCACGGCTAGTGGTGTGGTGGCACGGTGGTTAGCACTGCTGCCTCACAACGTCAGGGACCCGGGTTCGATTCCCGACTTGGGTCACTGTCTGTGTGGAGTCTGCACATTCTCTCCGTGTCTGTGTGGGTTTCCCCCAGGTTCTCCGGTTTCTTCCCACAGTCCAAACATGCGAGTTCAGTGAATTGGCCGTGCTAAATTCCCTCTCAGTGTACCCGAACAGGCACCGGAGCGTGGCAACTAGGGGAATTTCACAGTAACTTCATTGCAGTGTTAATGTAAGCCTACTTGTGACTGATAAAATAAACTTCACTTTTTAATTCAATATCTTGATCCCCCCCCCCCCCACCATATCCCTTGATCCCTTTAGCCCCAAGAGCTATATCTAATTCCTTGAAATCATATGTTTTGCACACTTTTAGATACTTTTTCTCCCTCTACCCTGCACTGTAGCACAGTGGTTGATAGGGACCTGGGTTCAGTTCCGGCCTGGGGTCACTGTGTGGAATTTGCATGTTCTCTCCATGTCTGTGTGGGTTTCCTCAGGGTGCTCCGGTTTCACCTCTCAGTCCAAAGATGTGCGGGTTAGGTGGATCAGCCATGATGAATTGTCCCTTAGTGTTGGGGGATGGAGGGTAAATAGGTGGGATTGTGGAGATAGAGCCTGGCTTGGATTGTGGATGGTGCAGGCTCGATAGGCCGAATGGCCTCCTTGTGCACTGTAGGAATTCTATGATTCATTTACATGTAGATAAATCCAACAGGTTGATCTGGAATCACGAGCTTTTGGAGTTCTGTTCCTCATCAGGTGAGCACTTACTTGATGAAGGAGCAGTGCTCCGAAAGCTCCTGATTCCAAGTAAACTTTTGGACTTTAACCTGGTGTTGTGAGACTTGTTACTGCAAATAAATAGAGTCATAGATGTTTACAGCAACAAAAAAGACTCTTTGGCCCAACTTGTCCATGCTGCCCTTTTTATTAAAACCCCAAAGCTAGTCCCAATTGCCCACATTTGGCCCATATCCCTCTATACCTATCTTACCCATGTAACTATCTAAATGCTTTTTAAAAGACAAAATTGTACCCAACTCTACTACTACCTCTGGCAGCTCGTTGCAGACACTTACTACCCTCTGTGTGAAAAAATTGCCCCTCTGGACACTTCTGTATCTCTCCCCTCTCACCTTAAACCTATACCCTCTAGTTTTAGACTCCCCTACCTCTGGGAAAAGTTATTGACTATCTAGCTGATCCGTGTCCCTCATAATTTTATAGACTTCTAAACAGTCTGTTAGTTGCATGCAATTAGAATCTATCCGTATGCTTGTGCCATGAGTAAATTGTACTGAAAAAAAACCTTGAGATGTTTTTCTCCACCAGTAAAACTTCGACCTGTTGTGTTTTAGAGGCAGGAGATTTAGTTTTGTTAACCACAGAGAGAAAACTGGAGTGATGTCAGAGGGCAGGGATTGGGCGAGATCCACTCCCTAGCCTGGGGGTGGTGAAGCTGACGGAAATAGGCCAACTCAGCACCAAGTTTGGAGTTAACCAAAGACCTCTCCAGGGCACTTGTGAATGCTTGAAGAATGGTGCAGTTATCAACTGAACCACCGGGGGGAGACACTTTGCAATCTCCTGGTTGGATGGGAATCCCAAGCATCTGTCTGCATTGGCTGGGTGCCATGCCAGTGAGTGGTTGGTACTGAGGTGGTATCTATGCTCTGTGATATTGCCTTATGGGTCAGGGTTGAGGACACTGCATTTGAGCCAATTACAGCCTGGGCTATTGTAGGGCATTTGACACACCAGGTTGGGGGTGGTGGGGGTTGGAGTACTGCTCAAATCAGATTGAAGGGGCAAATATCTGCAACACTTAACTGCAAAAGTAAAATACTGCAGATTCTGGAAATCTTCGACAAGGAAAGAAATTGGACTAACTCAGCAGGTCGGGCAGCATAGGATCACATCCGCAGTGCACAAGAGGCCATTCGGCCCATCAAACCTGCACTGATTCTCTGAAAGAGCATCCCACCCAACCCTGTCCCCATAACCCTGCGCATTTCCCATGACCAATCCACCTAACCTGCACATCTTTGGACACTAAGGGGCAATTCAGCATGTCCAATCCACCTAACCTGCACATCTTTGGATACTAAGGGACAATTTAGCATGTCCAATCCACCTAACCTGCACATCTTTGGATACTAAGGGACAATTTAGCATGTCCAATCCACCTAACCTGCACATCTTTGGATACTAAGGGGCAATTTAGCATGGCCAATCCACCTAACCTGCACATCTTTGGATACTAAGGGGCAATTTAGCATGGCCAATCCACCTAACCTGCACATCTTTGGACACTAAGGGACAATTTAGCATGTCCAATCCACCTAACCTGCACATCTTTGGATACTAAGGGACAATTTAGCACGGCCAATCCACCTAACCTGCACATCTTTGGATACTAAGGGACAATTTAGCACGTCCAATCCACCTAACCTGCACATCTTTGGATACTAAGGGACAATTTAGCACGTCCAATCCACCTAACCTGCACATCTTTGGATACTAAGGGGCAATTTAGCATGGCCAATCCACCTAACCCGCACATCTTTCAGACTGTGGGAGGAAACCAGAGCACCCGAAAGAAACCCATGCAGACACAAGGAGAACGTGCAAACTCCACACAGACAGTGACCCAAACCACGAATCAAACTCAGATCCTTGGGTTCTCTACCCTGAAGGGCTCTGAATATTTCTGTTTTGAATATATTGAAGACTACGGCCAATAAACATGAGCCGAACTATCAGATGGTGGGATAGGATTGGGAAAGTGGAATTGAGATAGAAAATTAATGGTGGATAGCCTTGAGGGACTGAATGGTTCCTATTTATTATGTTCTTACACTGGCCCAAGGAGATGATTTAGTGTAAGCCAAGACACAAGCTTCTTGCAATCTGGAAGTCTATGAGAATGAATTGTGAGAAAAGCTGATTTCAGAGAGGAACCAATGACAATGGGATTGTAGATGAAGGGAAAAAAGGATATTTAAGGAGAAGTGTTGTGTTGAGATGTGTGGGAAGATATCATGGCAACAGCTCTGTTCTGAGAGAAGGTGCAAAATCTGTATCAGCCATAGTGTCCTAGAGGTTTACAGCATGGAAACAGGCCCTTCGATCCAACCTGTCCAGGCTGCCCAGTTTTTACCATTAAGCTAGTCCCAATTGCCCGCATTTGGCCCATACCCCTCTATACAACTCATTTAACTGTTGAAATGCTTTTAAAAAGACAAAATTGTACCCGCCTCTACCACTGCCTCTGGCAGCTTGTTCCAGACACTCATCATTCATCTTCTGTGTGAAAAACTTGCCCCTCTGGACACTTTTGTATCTCCCCCCCTCTCACCTTGAACCTATGCCCTCTAGTTTTAAATTCCCCCTACCATTGGGAAAAGGTGTTGACTTATCTGTGCCTTAAAGCAGTCTGGTTTCTGAATATTCTGGGATTTCCATAGCAGAGTGGAGGTGTATACCTTTACTAACTTAAAATTCCCAATTTCGCCTTGGGTAATTTTACTGGATTTTAGAGTTAAAAATCGAGTGGGGAGTGTCACCAAGAAGGTGTATATTCTGACGTTTTTTTTTTGGGGGTGGATATTTTGTAAAACTGTTTTAATAGTGTAAGTTTAATCTTGTATGATTACATTTTCTTCTTGTTCATAAATCTTTTAAAATCCTGGAAGTATTATTGGAATTTATGCTCCTGGGTTCAGTGACTTCCTCCACGTTTTCCAAATACAAAAAAAAAGCTATGATCAGTAAGACAAGTTTCCCTCAACTTGGCAGATAATACCATAAGAGGAGAGGTGAATGTTACGTCCGGCCTGGTTGTCTTTCGCTCGAGATGTTGAGCGTGGGATTTTGGTGCAATGATTGCATCAGTTGGTTTAGTAGAAGCCAGAAGCACATAGTTTAAAGTTTATTTATTGCCACAAGTAGGCTTACATTAATGCTAATTAAGTTACTGTGAAAATCTCCTAGCCACCCCACTCTGGCACCTGTTCGGGTACACTAAGGGAGAATACAGCATGGCCAATGCATCTAACCAGCACATCTTTCAGACTTTGGGAGACAGCCGGGGCACCAGATATCAGACACGCAGCCTGACTTCAGATTCAAGGCACAGTGGTTAGCGCTGCTGCCTCACAACGCCAGGGACTTAGGTTCGATTCATGGCTTGGGTCACTGTCTGTGTGGAGTCTGCAAATTCTCCCTGTATCAGCGTGGGTTCCCTCTGGATGCTCCAGTTTCCTCCTACAGTCCAAAGATGCGGGTTAGGTTGATTGGCCTTGCTAAAATTGACCCTTCATTTCAGCGGGAGTAGCAGGGTAAAAATGTGAGGTTAGGGTCTGGGTGGGATTGTGGTTGGTGCAGGCTCGATGGGCCAAATGGCCTCATTCTGCACTGTGGGGATTCTGTGTTCTGCCTCGGAGAATCAGAAGCAATGATGTCATTTTGTAATTTGAATGTAACTTTTTAAAAGAGGAACGTTATTTTAAAACCCTTTGATGTTACCAAACATCATTACTTGTCCTGAATAACAGGGTGTCAGCCATGTTTGTTGTGAGCTGTCTGAGTCAGCTGTGTTTTTCCTGTGTTAAAATAATGAAACCTCAAATAAAGGCACTCACTCACTGACACTAACCCCTACCCCGAGCTCATTCGATTTATTACTGTCACTTTGTAGTTGGCATTGTTAGTGTTGGGATACAGTGAAAAGTATTGTTTCTTGCACGCTATACAGGCAAATCATAGAATCCCTACAGCGGGGAGTGAGGCCATTCAGTCCATCAAGTCTGCACCAAATCTCCAACAAGTATACGTTCCCCCCCCACCCCCCACCAAGGAACTTTCCCTATAACCCCACATATTTATGCCATTAATCCTCCTAACCTACACTTGGGCAATTTAGCATGGTCAATCCTCCTAACCCACACTTTTTTGGACACTAAGGGACAATTTAGCACAGCTAATCCACCTAACCTACACATCCTTGGACTGTGTGAGGAAACCAGAGCACCCGGAGGAAACCCATGCAGACACGGGGAGAATGTGCAAACTCCACGCAGACAGTTACCCGAGGCCAGAATTGAACCCAGGTCCCTGGTGCTGTGAAGCAGCAGTGTGAGCCACTGTGCTTAGACTGCATAGAGGAGAAGAAAAGGAGAGGGTACAGAATGTAGTGTTACAGTCACAGCTAGGGTGTAGAGAAAGCTCAACTTAATGTGAGGTAGGTCCATTCAAAAGTCTGACAGCAGCAGGGAAGAAGCTGTTCTTGAGTCGGTTGGTACGTGACCTCAGAGTTTTGTATCTTTTTTCCAACGGAAGAAGGTGGAAGAGAGGATGTCCAGGGTGCGTGTTGTATAACTGTCCGATTGGCCACTGTGTCGTCTGATCATATGTCCTTACAAAATCGTTAAGGTTCAGTGGCAGTTGATGTAGTTTTCTTGCTGTTGTATCACAGAATTCTGCACCAAAACGGGCTCAGTTTCACACACATTCATCTACTGAGAAGAATGGGACATAACAAAAATAGAAGCAGGAGTAGACCATTTGGCCCATCGAGCCTGTTCTGCCATGCAATGTAATCATGGCTAAACTTCTTGATTTGATTTATTATTGTCACAGGTATACAAAGAAAAGTATTGTTTCTTGCGCGCTATACAGACAAAGCATACTGTTCACAGAGAAGGAAAGGAGAGGAAACCCACACAGACATGGGGAGAATATGCAGGCTCCGCATAAACTGTGACCCAAGCTGGGAATCGAACCCGGGTCCCTGGCACTGTGAGGCAGCAGTGCTAACCACTGTGCCACTGCGCCGCCCCAATTTAATTGGCAAATGGAGCAGATTTATTCTGCTACTTGATCTCTGGTTCTACTTCTGCCTCTCTCCCTGTCTGCCTCCCACTGAGGCCCGACCTGGGCATTCTGAATGGGAACACAGCAAGCAATGAACCTGATTTATACACAACTCTTCTGAACCAGAACGTAAAGAGATTTGCTTTGCTGAAATTAATCTTCCTTTTAACAGGCCTCTACAGTGCGCAGGTACAGCAGGCAGTAAAGAAGGCAAATGGTATTTTGGCCTTCATAGTGAGAAGATTTGAGGATAGGAAAAGAGATGTTTTGCTGCCATTGTATTGGGCCTTGGTGAGGCCACACCTGGAGTATTGTGTGCAGTTTTGGTGTCCTTATTTGATGAAGGATGTCCTTGCTATAGAGGGAGTACAACAAAGGTTTACCAGTCTGATTCCTGGGATGGCAGGTCCATCATATGAGGAGAGACTAAGTTGGTTAGGATCATATTCACTGGAGCTTAGAACAGCAAGAGGGATCTCATAGAAACTTGTACAATTCTAACAGGGTTAGACAGGGTAGATTCAGAAAGAATGTTCCCGATGGAGGGGGAGTCCAGAACTAGGGGGTTATGGTTTGAGGATAAGGGATAAACCTTTTAGGACTGAGGTGAGGAGAAATTTCTTCATCCAGAGGGTGGTGAATGTGTGGAATTCAGTCCCACAGGAAGTAGTTGAGGCCAAAACATTATGTGATTTCAGTAAGGAATTAGATATAGCTCTAGGGGATCAGGATATTGGGCGGAATTCACCAGCTGCGGAGAACTGCCCTCATGCAACTAGGGATGGGCAATAAATGCTGGCCAACCAGCGAAGTCCATGTCCCAGGAATGAGTAAAAAGTACTGTAGTCAATACAAGCATGGTACTCACAATTAAAGACTTCAATAATCTTCTTGGAATGCCAAAACAACAAAGCTGTTTCCCCTGCACTGACACCCACCCAGTTGATGCCAAAATGTTGTCTGATTTCAAGAAGAAATTAGATATAGCTCTTGGGGCTAAAGGGATTGAGGGATATGGGGGGAAGAGGGGGAAGCAGGATATTGAATTCCATGATCAGCCATGATCAAAATGAATTTCATGATCAAAATGAATTCAAAGGGCTGAATGGCCTACTCCTTCTAGTTTTCATGTTACAAGGTTAAAGGCTCAATGTGTTGTGTCTCCCACCCCCTGGACTGCTTCACATGTCACCAGATTGGATAAGACTGGTGTTACATCCATCCTATAGGATATTATCTCTTTCCTGA
This sequence comes from Carcharhinus amblyrhynchos, assembly GCF_965287045.1. Lineage (NCBI taxonomy): Eukaryota > Metazoa > Chordata > Chondrichthyes > Carcharhiniformes > Carcharhinidae > Carcharhinus > Carcharhinus amblyrhynchos. The sequence continues at coordinate 6,900,554 of NC_137356.1, forward strand.
GAATCTTGCTGTATCAATCATAGAAGTTTACAGCATAAATGGAGGCCATTTGGTCCATCTCACCAGTGCTGGCTCTTTGAAAGAACTATTGAATTGAAATCGTTCCATTCCCTCTGCTCTTTCACCAATCAGGGTTGGCAGAGTGGTTAGCACTGAGGCCTCACAGCACCAGAGACATGGGTTCAATTCTGGCCTCAGGTGACTGTCTGTGTGGAGTTTGCACATTCTCCCCATGTCTGCATGGGTTTCCTCTAGGTGCTCTGGTTTCCTCCCACATCAAAAGATGGGCAGGTCAGGTGGATTGGCCATGCTACATTGCCTCTTACTGTCCAAAGATGTGTAGGTTGGGTGTTTTGTTTTTAAAGTTTTATTTATTATTGTCACAAGTAGACTTAAATTAACACTGCAATGAAGTTACTGTGAAAATCCCCTAGTTGCCACATTCCAGCTCCTGTTTGGGGACACTGAGGGAGAATTTAGCACGGCCAGTGCACCTAACCAGCTTCTGGAGGAAACCCACGCAGACACGGGGAGAACATGCAGACTCCACACAGACAGTGACCGAAGTTGGGAATCGAACCCGGGTCCCTGGCGCTGTGAGGCCGCAGTGCTGACCAATGTGCCACCGTGCTGCCCCCTGCATTGACCCCATGGTAAATTGCCTTTTGTGTCCCAAGATGTGTAAGTTAGGTAGGTTAGTCATGACGAATGTGCGGAGACAGTGGAGGGGGAAGGCCTGTCAGAGAGTCGGTGTGAACACGATGGGCCGAGTGGCTTCTTTCTGCACTGTCCTCTGTTCAACTCTCGTCCAATTCCCTTTTGAAAGTTACGGAATCTGTTCCCGCTGCCCTTTCAGTCGGTGCACTCGGACCCAGCAATTCAATCCTGAATAATCCTGACATTTGGGCCTCTGTTAGCCTCTCGCTGTTGGTCTTTTCCCAGTTTGGAGAACACGGCTGATTCGACCCCTCCTCCGGGCCCCCAGTGCGATTTCACCACGAAACACTTCTCAGAAACAGGCCTGAGAGAGAGATCTCCAATTGGACCATGGCACCCCCACCAAACACTGACAGCTACCGTGGTGCTTGGCTGGGGCGGGGGATGGGGGTGGAGATGGGGGGTGGTGGGGGGGTTGCTGTTTTTAAATGTCTCCTCTTCCACCAGTGTAGCCAATCGATTGCTGGAATTTTCTAAAAGTGAGCGAGTGTTTCAAGTTGATTAGAATTATTGGGCAATGCTGAACTGATGGATGGGATACTGGCAGCAATTCTATCGCTGTGTGTGTGTGTCTCTCTGTTTATTAACTGATGGTTTTGCTTAATTTGCTGCCAGTGAGGTGTCAGTAATTCTCGCTGCCTGTTATTGGGGTGGTGTGAGGTGGGGAGGCGGGGGGAACGCTCCTCAACCCTCTCAAATCTTGCCACGGAAACATGTTCTAGTGATGCTGGGCTTGTCAACTGTGCGGAGCTGGCCTGCTGTACCCGGTAATCGAAACTTAATCTCCTGGACACTGCTTGGAGCAATGTACACACGAGCATAGCAAATAGGGGCAGGGGTCAGCCTTTCACTCCCTCAAGCCTGCTGTGCCTTATGATAAAGTCAGCACTCGCTATGCACACATGCTCACTACACGCACGCGCACACACAAACACACATGTATATATACACACACACACACACATACACATATATGCACACATATGCACACGCACGCACATGCTCGCCCCACACAGACAGTGACCCGAAGCTGGAATCGAACCCGGGTCCCTGGATTACTATCAAATAAACTGGTTGGACTTAAACCCGGTGTTGTGAGACTTCTTACTGTGTTTGCCCCAGTCCAACGCCGGCATCTCCACATCACGACTGTGAGGCAGCAGTGCTAACCACTGGGTCACCGTGCCGCCCTGATTTGAACATTTCTCTGTACCAATGTAGACATTGAAAAATGGAGGTGGGGGGTGGACGGGGAAGGCCTTTTGATTGACAGTCAAGCATAAATCCGTTTGAGTAATACATCATTTTGCTTTCCAATTGGTGCAGGAAGGGAGTGCACCACGAGGCTGGTGAATGGTTGGAGTGTGTGTGTAGAGGGCAAATTGTGACAAAATCTCCAGGCATATTTTTAATCAAAGTTGGTGACCCTAGTTTGGGTGTGGGTTGAGGGATGTGTATTTGCGCAGAGCACTGGCGAGACATCCCTCTCTCTTGCTCCAAGTACTGGAGTGCTCTGGGGTCTTCTACCCACGCCTGAGAGTGCAGACTGGTGTTTAAGGCTCTCCCTCTCCACAGGGTGACAGTACCCATGGGTAAGTCTGGTATCCAGCTCAGCAGTGACCCCTGGGGAGCAGGTAGTGTCTCCTCTAATCCACAGAATTCCTGGTTATAATGTGGGATATAGGTGTGGGGAAGGGGTGGGGGGGCAGGGGTGGGGAGAAGGAGAGTCTGTAAAATACCCTCCAGCAACCTGGAACAGGCAATGGAAAAAGTTGCTCAGTACCTCCTCCTGCTGACGCATTAGAGAGAGAGCGTACACTGATTAGCACTGCTGCCTCACAGCGCCAGGGACCCGGGTTCAGTTCTGGCCTCAGGTCGCTGTCTGTGTGGAGTTTGCACATTCTCCCCGTGACTGCGTGGGTTTCCCCCGGGTGCTCCAGTTTCCTCCCACAGATGTGCGGGTTAGGCGGATTGGCCGTTCTAAATCGATGATGGTGGTAAGAGATTAGCAGGGTAAATATGTGGGCCTACGAAAATAGGGCCTGGATGGGATTGTGGTTGATGCAGGACTCAATGGGCTGAATGGCCTCCTTCTGCACTGTAGGGATTCTGTGATATGTGGGCAAACTGTCTAGGCTTCAGATAGCGGTTTACGTGAGGCATGCTGTCTGTGTGAAGTCACGCAGGATTTGATTTATGATTGTCACATGTATTGGGATACAGTGAGAAGTATTGTTTCTTGCGCACTATACAGACAAAGCATACCATTCATAGAGTACAGAGGGAGAAGGAACGGAGAGAGTGCAGAATGTAGTGTTCCAGTCATAACCACAGTGCAGAGAAACAGTGGAGAGCAGCGAGTGTCTCCTTCAGTCCACAGAATTCGTGATTATAATGTGGGATGTAGGTGTGGGGGTATGGGGTGGGGTGAAGGTGGGTGGGGAGGAGAGCCTGTAACATACCCTCCAATCAAAAGTCTGATGGCAGCAGGGAAGAAGCTGTTCTTGAGTTGTTTGGTATGTAATCTCAGGGTTTTGTCTCTTTTTCCCGATGGAAGAAGGTGGAAGAGAGAATGTCCGGGGTACATGGGGTCCTTAGTTATATTGGCTGCTTTGCTGAGGCAGCAGTAAGTGTAGACAGAGTCAATGGGTGGGAGGCTGGTTTTCATCATGGACTGGGCCACATTTACATCCCTTTATAGTTTCTTGTGGTTTTGGGCAGAGCAGGAGCCCATACCAAGCTGTGATACAACCAGAAAGGATGCTTTCAATGGTGCATCTGTAAAAATTGGTGAGAGTTGTAGCGGACATTTTGAATTTCTTTAACTTCCTGAGAAAGAATTGTTGGCGCCATTAGTAATTTTTTTATTCATTCGTGGGACATGGGTGTCGCTGGCTGGGTCAGCATTTATTGCCCATCCCTAGTTGCCCAAGAGCAGTTGAGAGTCAACCACATTGCTGTGTCGCATGTAGGCCAGACTGGGTAAGGACAGCAGATTTCCTTCCCTAAAGGGCGTTAGTGAACCAGATGGGTTTTTACAATAATTTGCAATGATTTCAGTAGATCCTTAATTTTTAGATTGAATTCAAATTCCGTCATCTGGTGGGATTCGAACCTGGGTCCCCAGAACATTAGCTGAGTTTCTGCATTAATTGTCCATCGATAATGACACTGGGCCATCGCCTCCATCAGGCAGGGTGTGTGTGGAAGCCAGTGAAATGAGGTGGTGAGGTATTGGGTAATTTGACATGACCTCCGAATTGGAGAGAGATTTGTTTCTGGAGTTTAGCTTTGTTTGGACATGTTCCCCCAGGATCGGTATAGGTGGGGATGTCAGTCATCTGATTGGATGGCATGTCACATTGTAGTGTGTTCTTCACCCTGTGTCTATTTTTGTAGAGTCAAGTGACTAGGCCATTATCTGGGCCATTCAAAGTAAAAGTAAACAAGTTGTATTGTGTGGAACACACACCTCGTTTACACAGCAAACATGCCAAATTCACTTTGACTGCCCCCTTCAAGTGGCTTATTCACCTTTCTGAGCCTGGCAGCTGCACTTTTAGAATCATAGAATCCCTACATTGCAGAAGGAGGCCATTCAGCCCATCCAGTCTGCAATCCCACCCAGATCCTATCCCCATAACCCTGAGCATTTACCCTAGCTAGTCTTCCTGACACTAATGGGCAACTTAGCATGGCTAAGCCACCTAAATCAAATACCTTTGCAGTGTTGGAGTAAACCAGAGCACCCAGAGGGGAGACAGACACACACACACAGTCACACACACACAGTCACCCAAGGCCGGAATTGAACCTGGGTCCTTGGCGCTGTGAGGTAGCAGTGCTAACCACTGAGCCACCGTAGTGTTTGGAAGAGGTTATCTTATGTAGTCAAGTATATCCCCTAGCTAGATTCTCGTGAATAGACCTCATTCCTGTCGGTGAGCGCTTGCTGCGTACAAATTTGGCTGCTATGATCCTTGCATCGTAGTAACTTCAAAGGGGGCACCCTGGGTCGTCTTTTGGTTAGGAAAGACTATAAGGACGTAAGTGAGTATTTTCCCTAGTGGGATACCCAGTTTGCTCCGCAGAAATCTGGCTGGAATTTCCACCGCAGCGAATCTGGGGAGGAAGCCATTGTTTCACTTTGCTGTAAGCACTCTGAATTGTCTCTTCTGGATGGTTTCCATTTCCTGTAACTCAGGAGAGGAGACTGAAGGAGTAATTCCGAGCATTGGCCTTCGTGGAGAAGCTTCCAGAATGTTCGTATCTTGGTCCTTGATTATTACTTTTACTTTTATTAAAAATAAAACCTTTTGAGCCCTGAGCAAGCAGTGCAGGGTTTATTGCAGGATCTGCAAGGGTATTGGAGGAATTGATGGTATGAAAGAGTTGGTCCCTATATTTTCACTTTGTCTCTCTCTCTCTGCTGATGCAGTGAAGAATACATGACTGGTTTTATCAGGAAATGTTTTGCTTGAATCAGGATGTTGATGGAGTGCAGAGGGAAGACACAAGCCAACTGGCAAAGCTCCTTATATTGCAGTCCACCCAATCAATCTTCCAGTAATCTGTTCTGGCAAAAGCCAACATGTTGTTTTGAAGCTGATCTCTGAGGCAAAGGGGGTTGGCAGATGTGTGGCTGTCACTGCGGGAGGAAACCGGAGCACCCGGAGGAAACCCACGCAGACACGGGGAGAATGTGCAAACTCCACACAGACAGTGACCCAAGCCGGGAATCGAACCCAGGTCCCTGTCGTGAGGCCGATGGTAGCCACGATGTGGAGATGCTGGTGTTGGACTGGGCACAGTAAGAAGCCTCACAATACCAGGTTAAAGTCCCACAGGTTTATTTGGAATCATGAGCTTTCAGAGCACTTTTTCTTGATAGCCAAGTTCCGCGCACCCTCACACGGGGTCTTGGGTTCATGTCATACTATTTGTAACCCTTCACCATACTGCCTGAGTTTGCAAAATTCTCCTATCTGTCCTGGCTTGAGACAATTGAAACCTCTTTAATTGTGATTATCCCTGTCTCCATGCACACTGTTAATACCTGTAAAGACTCACATTCCAATCATTCTTCACAATCTAATCTGTAATTATCTTGCAATTGTGTCTCTGTCTATATATGCCGTTTTTGTGAAACCTACCTCTCCACTCACCTGATGAAGCGCTCCGAAAACTCATGATTCCAAATAAACCGGTTGGACTTTAACCTGGTGTTGTGAGACTTCTTACTGTGATGCAACATAACAAACCACTCTGCCTCCCCATCCTCCACACAGCACAATCTCTCATCTAGGATGCAGGCTAGGGGCTCTTCTTTCCAGGAAAGAAAGCAATTTATTAAAACAATGAAATAGTTTGTTAGGATGAGTGTTGTGATGATAGCGTTTTAAGAAATGTATCTTATGCTGCTTGTCAAGGGTATGTTTAAAATTCAGCTCTGTTTTACATGGTGTCAATTTGTCTAGGCAACAAGCAACTCGGATGATGAGAAGGCAGGATAATGACTGATTTTAGCTAATGGGGTATTTATTTAAATAAGTAATACATTTGTATTTACTTAGATTTCTCTTGAAGTTCCAGTGGAGGATTTTCATTAACAAGAGGCAGAGTCATGTGCTAATGGGAGGAGCTAAACTTGCTGGGAAGATGCATACTTTCTCTTTTATTTTGAAACACTCAGTGTTCTGCCTTGTCTTGAAATATGTTTTTTTTCTCTTTCTGGAGGCTGCTGTTTGGGGCTGTCACCGTATTTTTTTCTCTCTGTTATGGTACTTAGAAATTTTTTGGGAAAGCTCCTCCGTCCTCCCCCCCCCCCCCCCCCCCCCCCAATATCTGGAGGGCAAAACTGTGTTCAAGATCATAGAATCCCTACAATGCACTGACCACAATCCCACCCAGGTCCTATTCCTGTAACTCTGGGAAAAAGACTCCGATTATCCATTCTATCCATGACTCTCATCATTTTATGAACTTCTGTCGGGTCACCCCTCAGTTCAATTGAAAACAAACTAATATCTCCTTGTAGCTAATGCCCTCCAAGCCAGGTAACATCCTGGTAAACCTTTTCCGTACCCTCTCCAAAGCCTCTACATCCTTCTGGTAGTGTGGCAACCAGAACTGTATGCAATACTCCAAATGTGGCTGAACTAAAGTTCTATAGAGCTGCAACATGACTTGCCAATCTTTATACTCTATGCCCCCGATCGATGAAGGCAAACATGTCAAATGCTATCTTGACCAACTTGTGTTGTCACTTTCAGGGAACTGTTGACCTGTACGCCCAGATCCCTCTGTATTGTTAAGTTGGTGTATGCGTTGTAAATTCTCTGTAATCATCAGAAGGTTGTGCATCGCAAAGACCAAGCCATTCCCAACATGTCCCTGACCTAATATTTGATCATACTTAGGATTAGGTAATACCTATGAATTTCTTTGCGCTGTGCCTCGGAGTGTCAGCACTGGGTGTACTGTGTGACTGAAGCAACGGGGAGGTGTTCAGTTCCTCTGTCACAGTCTGAACACTGAGAAGTTAATGCAGCAAAATTATCGAGACTGGAAGCCAGCCGGGGGATTTCTGGTGTTCGCTCGTGTGTCTATGGCTTCAGTAACTCCACAACATCAACCAGAATGATTTGCCTGGTCTGTGACTGAGGTAAATCCAGAAAGCAGATGGCATGAACCACACAGGGTGGCACAGTGGTTAGCACTGCTGCCTCAGGGACTAGGGTTCGATTCCTGGCTTGGGTCACTGTCTGCACATTCTCCCTGTGTCTGCGTGGGTTTCCTCTGGATGCTCTGGTTCCCCTCCACGGTCCAAAGATGTGTGGGTTTGGTTGATTGGCCAAGCTAAATTGCCCCTTAGTGTTGGAGGGTTAGCTAGGTTAAATGCATGGGGTTATGGGGATGGGTGGGACTGTGGTCGGTGCAGACTCAATGGGCCAAATGGTGGCTTCCTGCACTGTATGATTGTATGAATCTGATCTTGGTTGCAATAGGGGCACCATGTTTGCCCTTGGTGCTCCTGAAAAAAAAACTTGCATTTCTATAGCACCTTTCAAGACATCCCAAATCCCTTGACAGCCAGTGAAATGCTTTTGAAGTGTAGTTGGTTACAGCTCAGTGGTTCTGAAGAAACCTTTGTTGGCCTGTGTAGGTTAACTATAAGTCTTGGGTACAAGCTATTGGCCATCTCCGTGCTGGCTGGTACACACATCTCTGTCCAACACTAGACTGTGCTCTCTTGCATCACAGTGTGGGTGATACTGTACTCAGATTTACATTAATCATCTGTGTGAAGATTACAGTCATGTAGGGAGCATGGCGGATAATCCTGGTGCACAGAAAGCTCCCACGAAAGGCATTGTGGAAATGAACAGGATATCTGTTTCAGTGCTGTCGGTGGAGGAAAAATGTTGATAATGACCCCAGCGAGAACTCCTTCACTTTTCTATTTGGTGTCCTTATCTGAGGAAGGATGTCCTTGATATAGAGGGAGTACAGCGAAGGTTTACCAGGCTGATTCCTGGGATGGCAGGTCCGTCACGTGAGGAGAGACTAAGTCGGTTAGGATTATATTCACTGGAGTTTAGAAGAGGAGATCTCATAGAGACTTTTAAAATTCTAACAGGGTTAGACAGGGTAGATTCTCTTCTGAAAGAATGTTCCCAATGGTGGGGGAGTCCAGAACCAGGGGTCGTAGTTTGAGGAGCACCCAGAGGAAACCCACGCAGACACAAGGAGAATGTGCACACAGACAGTGACCCAAGCTGGGAATCAAACCCAGGTCCCTGGCACTGTGAGGCAGCAGTGCTAACCACTGTGCCACCATGCCGCCCTCCTCCTGCTTCTACTTTCTTTCTGAGGCTCCATTGGATAAATCGTGCCAGTTGTCAATATTTTCCCATCCCACAAACAAATAGAAGAAAATGCTATTAGTTATGATTTAGGTGAAAAGCACCTAAATCGTAATGTTACGATTTCAGTGTGAAACCTTCTTCAGATTTAAGAGCGTAGAATATATATTATTTTTTTAAAAATTTATTTATTAGTACAAGGAGGCTTACATTCACACTGCAATGAAGCTACTGTGAAAATCCCCTAGTCGCCACACTCTGGTGCCTGTTCGGGTACACTAAGAGTGAATTTAACACGGCCAATGCATCCTAACCAAGCCAGCAATGTCCATGTCCCACAAATGAATAAAAAAAGAGTTTGAAATCTAAAAGATTAAAGCCCCACTCCTTGAGGTTTGAACACAAAACCCAGGCGACGCACCCAGTGCAGGACAGAGGGAGTGCTGCACTGTTGGGGGGAGGACATCTGTGGGAGGAAACTGGAGCCCCTATAGGAAACCCATGCAGTCACGGGGAGAATGTGCACACAGTCACCCAAGCCGGGAATCGAACCTGGGTCCCTGGCACTGTGAGGCAGCAGTGCTAACCATTGTGCTGCCCGAATAAGCCCCATTTGAAGGGAAAGGTGACCAGGCTCATCACTGACACTAATAATAAAAAAACACTCTCTGCTATCTCCATCCCTGACAGATGGCTTCAGCGAATGAGTCCAAACAAGTGCAGAAAGATGCTGCGGACCAGAACTTTGACTACATGTTCAAATTGCTGATTATTGGGAACAGCAGTGTTGGCAAGACCTCCTTTCTGTTCCGGTACGCGGACGACTCCTTCACCTCTGCCTTTGTCAGCACAGTGGGTATTGACTTCAAAGTGAAAACCGTCTACAGGAATGAGAAACGGGTGAAGCTGCAGATATGGGTATGTATTCCCTTCAGAATTTAATCCTTGGTGTCCTGTCCTCCTTTTGCCTTTCAGATTTCTATCAGACATTTGCATTTTTGTGAACTCCTGTGGGAAGCTTTATATTCACCCCTGAGGTTGGTGGAACTTGTCTTATCTGAAAGATGTTGCCCCTTCCAACAGTGCAGCACCCCCTCTGTACTGCACAGGGTGTGTCAGCCTGGCTTTGTGCTCAAGCCTCAAGAAGTGGGGCTTTAACCCTTGATTTTTCTAAACTTTTTGTTTTATTCATTCCTGGGACATGGGGTTCGCTGGCTGGGTCAGCATTTATTGCCCATCCCTAGTTGCCCTTGGAGGGCAGTTGAGAGTCAACCACATTGCTGTGGCTCTGGAGTCACATGTAGGCCAGACCAGGTAAGGACAGCAGATTTCCTTCCCTTCAGGGACATTAGTGAACCAGATGGGTTTTTCCAAGAATGGTTTCATGGTCACCAGTAAATTCCAGATATTTTTTATATTGAATTCAAATGTCACTACTTGCTGTGGCAGGTTTTGAACCCAGGTCCCCAAAGCATGTTCTGGATTAATAGTCCTGCAATAATACCGGAGTCGAGGAGAAAATAGCGAGGCGTCTTGAGGAGAATTGTTTGGTAGAGCAGACGCAGCACGGTTTCGTTAAGGGGAAGTTGTGTCTGACGAATTTATTGGAGTTCTATGAGGATGTGTCTAGGGCGGTGGATGGAGGAGAGCCGGTGGATGTGGTGTTTCTTGATTTTCAGAAGGCGTTTGACAAGGTGCCTCATGAGGTTGTTACAGAAGGTCAGGGGACATGGAGTTGGGGGTAGGGTGTTAGCGTGGATAGAGGATTGGTTGTCAAATAGGAGGCAGAGAGTGGGGGTCAATGGGTGCTATTCGGATTGGCGGTTGGTGACTGGTGGAGTGCCCCGGGGTTGGTGCTGGGGCCTCAGCTATTTACCATTTATATAGATGATCTGGAGGAGGGAACCGAGTGTATGGTGTCGAAATTTGCTGATGACACTAAGATTGGTGGAACGGCAAATTGTGCGGAGGGTGTGGAAAGTCTGCAGAGGGATCTAGATAGGCTGGGCGAATGGGCTAGGAACTGGCAAATGGAATTTAATGTTGGCAAGTGTGAAGTTGTCCACTTTGGTAGGAATAATGGTAGGAAGGACTATTACTTACGGGGCGAAAAACTGCAGCAGGTGACGGTGCAGAGGGACCTCGGGGTCCTTGTGCATGAGTCGCAAAAACCCAGCCTGCAGGTGCAGCAGGTGGTCAGGAAGGCAAATGGGATGCTGGCCTTCATAGCGAGGGGAATTGAATATAGAAGTAGGGAGGTCTTGCTGCAACTGTACAGGGCACTGGTGAGGCCGCAGCTGGAGTACTGTGTGCAGTTTTGGTCGCCGCACTTACGCAAGGATATTTTGGCCTTGGAGGGAGTGCAGAGGAGGTTTACTAGGCTGATACCGGAGTTGAGGGGGTTGAACTATGAGGAGAGGCTGAATAAACTAGGCTTGTACTCGTTCGAGTTTAGAAGAATGAGGGGAGATCTCATTGAGACATATAAGATGTTGAATGGGATGGATAGGATAGAGGTGGAGAGGCTTTTCCCGCTCAGAAAGGACAGTAGGACTAGAGGGCACAGCCTCAAGATAAAGGGGTGGCGATTTAGAACGGAGTTGAGGAGGAACTTCTTCATTCAAAGGGTGGTGAATCTCTGGAATTCTCTGCCCGTTGAGGTGGTGGAGGCTGCCTCGCTAAATATATTTAAGACGCGGGTTGATGGGTTTTTGATAGGCAAGGGAATTAAGGGTTATGGGGAGAGGGCGGGAAAGTGGAACTGAGCCACGTCAGATCAGCCATGATCTTATTGAATGGCGGGGCAGGCTCGAAGGGCTAGATGGCCTACTCCTGCTCCTATTTCTTATGTTCTTATGCCTCCCCTTGGAGTTTATTGTGTAGTTATTACGTTACTGGATTGGTAATCCAGAGGCCTGGGTTCATGATCTAGAGACATGAGTTCAAATCCCACCCCAGATACTGGGGACTTTAAATTCAATTAATTAAATAAATCTGGTTTAAATACTTGCATCCTGGAAACGACTGAAATGCTATTAAAATTTCATCCGATTCATGTTAGGATCAGAACTCTGCTGCCTTTACCCAGGCTGGCCTACATGTGATTGGGTGGTACTGTGGTTAGCACTGCTGCCTCACAGCATTAGCAACCCAGATTCGATTCCGGCCTCAGGTAACTGTCTGTGTGGAGTTTGCGCATTCTCCCCATGTCTGCGTGGGTTTCCTCCGGGTGTTCCAGTTTCCTCCCAAAGATGTGTAGGTCAGGCAGATTGGCCATGATAAATTGCCCCTTGGTGTCCAAAGACGTGTAGGTTAAGCGGAATGGCCATCTAAATTTCTCCTTAATGTCCAGAGATGTGCAGGAAAGGGGGATTGGCCATGTTAAATTGCCCCTTAGTGTCCAAAGATGTGCAGGTTAGGGGATTAGTGGGGTTACAGGGATAGGGCCTGATTGGGATGCTCTGTTGGAGAGTCAGTGTGGACTCGATGGGGACTCTCCTGCGCTGTAAGGATTCGACGATTCTAGAGTTGGGTATGTTTACCTAGAAGTGCTCAAAAAATTCAGTGATGCCTTGCGACTGTGATTGATTTTGAAATAAGTTCCAGTTTGATGGTTGACTAACACTTGGGGAATAACGCGGGGAACTATTTGGCTACAACGTTGGACTGTTTCCTCGTCTGGCTGCCCTGCTGGTATCGTTTTGCTTCCTGAGTATTGAGCTGTCACGGTTAGTGGTTGCTATGACCCCGCAGCTTGCAGGAGTTTAGTTGCGGCGACGTGATTGTTGTAAGGCAGTGGAGGTTGCCGAGGCTGGAATCCAGGAAGTCAGCAACAGAATGTGCGGAGGCCCCTTCCATCCACCCAAAAAATAAACCTGTAATTGTCCTTGTCGCTGATGGGCGGGTGTGCGAAATCCACGGCTGACTCACTCACCAAACACTCTTGAGTGTGTGTGTGTGCGGGAGGGGGAGGGTAGGCTGTATCCTGCATGTGACCGGATGGGACCCAGTTCCCTCAGTAAGAATCACGCAGCTCCATCAAGGGACAGACAGGATTAGCTTTTACAGGAGACTGCTCTGTTGTTTCCTGCTTTGTGGCTCTCCTGCTCACTAACTCTGCCAGTGAGGCAGTTTCTTTGGCACTGAGCCCGGTGGCTTGCAAGATAAAGCTGGTTCGTCAATAACCAGCGCCGATGCAGCAAGAAGACAAGATAAAATATCTCTTAAACCTTTTTTGGTACCTTCCGATATTTTATTTCTAATTGAAAAAGCCGAACCCACGACCCTTTCCATCTAGAAGGACAAGGGCAACAGGCCCCAGACATTCTCTCTTCCATCGGGAAAAAGATACAGAAGTCCGAGGTCACGGACCAACCGACTCAAGAACAGCTTCTTCCCTACTGCTGTCAGACTTTTGAATGGACCTACCCTGCATTACATTGATCTTTCTCTACACCCTAGCTATGACTGTAACACTACGTTCTGCACTCTGTCCTTTCCTTCTCTATGAATGGTATGCTTTGTCTGCAGAGCACGCAAGAAACAATAATACGTGTGACAATAATAAATCAAATCCAAATCAAATCAACTTTCCCTCCAAGTCATTCACCATCCTGACTTGGAAATATATCGGCCGTTCCTTCACAGTCGCTGGGTCAAAATCCTGGATTTCCCCCCCCAACGGCATTGTGGGTCAACCCACAGCACATGGACTGCAGCGATTCAAGGAGGCAGTGGCACAGTGGTTAGCACTGCTGCTTCGGGTCACTCTGTGTGGAGGTTGCACCTTCTCCCCATGTCTGTGTGGGTTTCCTCCGGGCGCTCTGGTTTCCTCCTACAGTCCAAAGATGTGCGGGTTAGGTTGATTGGCCGTGCTAAAGTTGCCCCTTGGTGTTGGGGGATTAGAAGAGTGAGTATATGGGGTTATGGGATAGGGCCTGGGTGGGATTGTGGTCAGTGCAGACTCGATGGGCCGAATGGCCTCCTTCTGCACTGTAGGATTCTACGAATCTGAGATATCTCTTAAACCTGTTGATTTTTTTTGGGTACCCCCTGGTACTTTATTTCTAAATTAAAAAAAACAAACCCATGACTATCTAAAAGGACAAGAGCAGCAGATACATGGGGAACACCACCAACTGCAAGTTCCCCTCCAAACCACTCACCATCTTGACTTGGAAATATATCAACCGTTCCTTCACAGTGGCTGGGTCAAAATCCTGGGTTTCCCTCCCTAACGGCATTGTGGGTCAACCCACAGCACATGGGCTGCAGGGATTCAAGATGGCAGCTCACTGCCACCTTCTCAAGGGGCAACTAGGGATGGACAGTAAATGCCAACCTAGCCAGCGATGCCCATGTCCCACAAATGAATAAAAAATATAATTCAAATTAAGTCCAAATGTGTGTCCCCTCCCCTCCCCCCATGAGGGACAAACCAGATCCAAGGTGACAATCTTGGGCTTGATGAAATGGTGGCACAGTGATTAGCACTGTCGCCTCACATCACCAGGGACCCGGGTTCAATTTTTGAGTCTCTGTCTGTGCGGAGTCTGCACGTTCTCCTCATGTCTGCGTGGGTTTCCTCTCTCGGCCCAAAGATGTGTGAGTCAAGTGGATTGGCCATGCTAAAGTTGGCCCTTAGCGTTGGGAGGGATTAGTTAGGGTAAACGTTGGGGTTTACGGGAATAGGGCCTGGGTGGGAGTGTGTCCGGGGCAGACTTGATGGACCGAATGGCCTCCTTCTGCACTGTAGGGATGGTATGTTTGTATGGCGGTAGCTCACCACCGCAAGGGGCAACTTAGGGGTGGGCAATAAATGCTGGCCTAGCCAGTGATGTCTGTGTCCCACGAATGAATCAGAAGAAAAGTCCAAATTAAGTCCAATCGTGGTCGCCATATGAGGGACAAACCAGATCCAAGCTGACAAGATGAGACATTTCATCCCATTTTGGGCTTGATTAACCGAGATCCAAGCTGACAGGATGAGCCATCGCATCTCCTTCTGGGCTTAAATTAATGCTACGTCTTTGTCAAGAGCACGAGATGGCTTTGGAAAAATTGCATCAGGTAAAGGCTCAGTTTAACCTTACTTGCTATCCTTATCCTTTATCCTAGCTTCGGGGGAACTCTGATCCATCGTACGCCACGTAGACTCAGAGAGCTGATACCTGTACACTGCAGTGTTCAGCTGTTGCCCCTGCACTGATCCCTACTCTCTGTCCACCCAGTCAACACCGTAGCCTCTTTAGAACGATAAAAGGAGTTGCAGAATATCTCTCTGTTCAAATAAATGATGTTGTAACCCTGCGTGCATTTCTCAACTACTTATTTTCAGAGAGATTAATTGTTCTGCAGATGTTGGAACAAAGGTGTGCAGGTTAGCTGGAATGGCCATGCTAAATTGTGTCCCTAGATATATAGGTTGGCGAATTGGCAGGCTAAATATGAGAGATTATGGGATAGGCCTGAGTATCAGTCGGTGCAGACCCGATGGGCCAAATGGCCTCCTCCTGCACTGTGGGGACTCTATGGAAGCCACAATCATCAGCCGCTGAAAAGTAAGCGCACAGGCAGTAAAGGAGGCCAATGGTATGTTGGCTTTCATAAGCGAGAGGATTTGAGTATAGGAATAGCAATGTTTTGCTGCAGTTGTGTAGGGTGTTGGTGAGGCCACACTTGGAATATTGTGTGCAGTTTTGTAGAACAGGCTCGAAGGGCCGAATGGCCTACTCCTGCTTCCAGTTTCTGTTGCTTCTATCTCTTACATGGAGCACCAAAACTCCCGGTGACGCGCTTTACATTCTCACAACGCTTTCAATCTCCTGTCAGTTACTTTGACAGTTAAAGTAATTTGGGGACCAGGAGAGTGTTTTGGTCTCTGTACAGTTTAATCTGGATAATAAATGCAGCAGGAAGGAGGTTTAATTTAAGAACTTTGAAAATACCGAAGCCATTGCCATGCAATGTATTCTCAATCAATGAGAGGGAGCTGGTGACACTCTCAATTGTCCTATTTTTAATTACTGATAAGATGAGTTTTGAGTCACTGCACATCAGGGGTGAGTAGCTGTCACTGTTCATTCATCTCACGGCCAATTTAATTGATCTATTTCGCGAAATGATAAAAGGTAACACGAAAGGGATTGGGGAGAAGATAACTCGGCCCACCCGAGGATCAAAGATCTGAAAGTTCTCTCCGACGCTCAACTCAATAGGGGTGGCAGGGTGGTGCAGTGGTTAGCACTGCTGCCTCGCAGTGTCAGCGACCCGGGTTCGATTCCAGCCTCGGGTCACTGTCTGAGCGCAGTTTGCATGTTTTCTCCCAGTATCCATGTGTGGGTTTCCCCTGGGTGCTCCAATTTCCTCCCACAGTCCAAAGATGTGTGGGTTAGGTTGAAACCCCACGCAGACACGAGGAGAACATGCAGACTCCGCACAGACAGTGACCCCAGCCGGGAATCGAACCCAGGTCCCAGGAACTGTGAAGCAGCAATGCTAACCACTGTGCTACCATGCCACCCACGTGAAGTTCGGGCGATGGGTGGGGGGAGGGGGGCACTCTCTCAGAGGCTTGTACAATTCTGACAGGATTAGACAGGGGTAGGTACAGGGAGGATGTTCCCGATGGTGAGGAGTCCAGAACCAGGGATCACAGTCTGAGGATTTGGGGTTGACCATTTAGGACGGAGGTGAGGAGACATTTCTTCACCCAAAGAGTGGTGAGCCTGTGGAATTCATTACCACAGGAAGTAATTGATGCCAAAACGTTGAATGTATTCACCAGGCGGCTGGATATAGCACTTGGGGATCAAAGGTTATGGGGAGAAAGCAGGATGAGGCTATTGAGTTGGATGATCAGCCATGATTGTGATGAATGGCGGAGCAGGCTCGAAGGGCCGAATGGCCTCCTCCTGCTCGTATTTTTCTGTGAATGGGTTAGGATTGACCTTAGCATCTCACACTTAACTGCACAAATAAAGAGCTATTGTTATAAACTCTGTTGTGTTATGGGATGTTATAAAGCCATTTAACAAGCGCGAGCTTCCTCCTCTGGTATGCACACTTGTGAAAGGGCACCCAACACTTTATGTTGTAGTAACCCACAGAATGAGGTTTGCAAACATGACAGGCTTTGATACTTTAAGCATGAGCTTATCAGTAATTAAGAGTATTTTAACCAACAACGCCTCAATGTCAAACTAACTCACTCGGCACAGGATTAGGATTGGATACACTCTTGGAGGTTTCATCACGTTACCAAGAGCCCCGCCCCCACCCCAGCCACTCCTCTTATTGGCTTGTCAAACCAGCCAATCCTAGGGGTGCTCCACCCTCCCCAATTCAAAGAGGATACTCTTCATTATCTGATTGGATGATTCAATACTGTCAGTCAAACAGCCTCCTCCAATATTTTGTAAAAATCTTTTTTTTGTTTCAATCCCCCCAGTAATTTATCTCCTGGATTTTATTCTAGCAGTGTCCTGGGCTTTCAGTCTTGGAGGCGCCCGGGCCGTTCTGGGGAGGGTTTATTTTATTCATTCATGGGACACGGGCATCGCTGGCTGGGTCAGCACTTATTGCCCATCCCCAGTTGCCCAAGGGCAGTTGTGAATCAACCACATTGCTGTGGCTGTGGAGTCACATGTAGGCCAGACCGGGTAAGGACGGCAGATTTCCTTCCCTAAAGGAACCAGATCCATTGACTCTGTCTACACTTCCCGCTGCCTCGGCAAAGCAGGCAGCATAATCAAGGACCCCATGCTTCCCGGACATTCTCTCTTCCACCTTCTTCCTTCAAAAGGTACAAAAGTCTGAGGTTACGTACCAACCGACTCGAGAACAGCTTCTTCCCTGTTCTGTCAAACTTCTGAATGGACCTACCTCGCATTAAGTTGATCTTTCTCTACACCCTGGCTATGACTGTAACACTACATTCTGCACTCTCTCCTTTCCTTCTCTATGAACGGTATGCTTTGTCTGTACACGCAAGAAACAATACTTTTTTTCACTGCATGTTAATACATGTGACAATAATAAATCAAATAATGGGTTTTTCCAACGATCAACAATGCTTTCATTGTCATCATTAGACTTTTAAATCCAGATTTTTAAAAAAAATTGAATGGAAATTCAGCCATTTGTCGTGGCAGGGATTTGAACCTGGGTCCCCACAGCATTCACTGTGTTTCTGGATTAATAGACTAGCAACAATATCACTAGGCCAGCGCCTTCCCAGTGGCACTTCTGAGTGTGTCCATCAGCAGCATGGATTGATTGAGTTGAAAGCCTGACTTACTAGGCCCGATTATAAGGCCAGTGACTTGGTTGGTCCTTTAACTGACTCAACCCCTTCCCATCCGTCAGATTAGGTTTAAAATTGGGGTCCAAGGTTGTGTTTCTTATCTCAAGAAGGATATGTTTGTGTTTGAAGGAGCCCAACAAATTAATCAGCAGTGTATGGATGAAGACTTGATAAACTCTGGTTGTAGCCTGTGTTGATTAGGAGGATAATGACATTTGAGGTGTTTTGATGGTGTATTGACCAAGGGCCCAATGAATTAAATTTCCATTGGAGAAGGTAGAAAATGTAAAGCAAGAAAAATGCCTTCATGGAAACAAGTTTGATAACCTGAATGGCCTCCTCCTCTTCCTAATCAGAAAATCATCATAGAATCACTACAGTGCAGAATGAGGCCATTTGACCCATCAGGTCTGCACCAACTCTCCAACACAGCATCTTGCCCAGACCTTATCCCTGTAAACCCACATATTTACCCCATGAATTCCCCTAACCTAGA
Source organism: Carcharhinus amblyrhynchos (assembly GCF_965287045.1). Lineage (NCBI taxonomy): Eukaryota > Metazoa > Chordata > Chondrichthyes > Carcharhiniformes > Carcharhinidae > Carcharhinus > Carcharhinus amblyrhynchos. Next base: position 6,918,936 of record NC_137356.1, read on the forward strand.
CATCTGTGGACACTAAGGGGCAATTTAGCATGGCCAATCCACCTAACTCGCACATATTTGGACCATGACAGGAAATCAAAGCATTTGGAGGAAACCCATGCAAATATGGGGAGAACGTGCAAACTCCACTCTGTGACCCAAGCCAGGAATTGAACCCGGGTCCCTGGTGCTGTGAGGCAGCAGTGCCAGTCACTGTGTGTTGCCCACTACGACACCTGTTTGAGTACACTGCAGGAGAATTTAGGTTGGCCAATGCACTTAACCAGCAGAAGGAGGCCATTCGGCCCTTTGGGTTTGCACCAACTCTCTGACAGAGCATCTTGCCCAGGCTTTATCCCCATAACCTCACACATTTACCACAATAATTCCCTCTAACCAATACATCTCGGGACACTAAGGGAGAATTTAGCATGGCCAATCCACCTAACTAGGTGTCTTTCTATGGCTGTCTTGTTGATTGTGGTTTAGATTACGAACTCTACACTGAAAGGAATGGTTTCCTTTCCTGGGGTATCTGCCATACCGGCTCCGAATGGAGCCAAACCGGTTCTGTCACTCGGTAATGCTTTGAATTAGGGAAATACCTTCTCTCTAAATCACCTGAACCAGGCAGCTTTAAGCAGGTGAGCCTTGAACACAGGAAGATCTCGAGCAAGACCCTCTAACCTGTGGCTCAGGCACACACTGGACTCTCCTAACATTGTGTTTGTTGCAATTGGGTCACATTGCTGCAGAAAAAGCCTGAAAAAGATTGAGTCAAGAAAAGACGAGAGTCGCAAATTTTTTTTAGAAAGCTAATCATTTTGCTGCAACTTGCATCTTCATAGAAACTCTGCAATGCAGAAGGAGACCATTCAGCCCATCTAAGGGGCAATTTAGCATGGCCAATGCAACTAATATGGTGGATTGGCCATGCTAAATTGCCCCTTAGTGTCCAAAGATGTGCAGCTTAGGTGGATTGGCCATGCTAAATGCATGGGCTTACAGGGATAGAGTGGAGGAGAGGGCCTGAGTAAGATGCCCTTTCGGAGAGACGATGCAGACTCGATGGGCCAAATGGCCTCTTCTGCAAATTAAGGACTCTATGAAAAAGAAGTATTTGCATGTATTGAATTTGTTACATGAGCGCACTCTGCATTCTTTACCCGGGATACATGGCAATTTACCAAATATTTGGTTTAAAAATGCTGAATGTTCTGTCTTGTCACTCCTGTTTTGAAAAGGTTTTTGGATTTGAAAAAAGAATGTTGCTGATCCCTGGTTTAGGCCTTAATAGTTCTTTTTGGTGGATTGAGCATGCCCCAGTGCAGCATTCCCTGTGTAAAACAAATGGAATTCACACTGTTGTGGAAACAGAGGATCGGATAGAACAACTGGATGAACAGATGGTGTATCAGTCATTCTGGGGCCAGTGCAGACAGAACCCTGCACATTCACTGCTCTGGTTTAGTTCCGACAGGTTTGGACATTATTAGAACTAACAAGGAAAATGGCCAAACTCTGTCTCATATGAAAAGAAGGAACATGCCTCCTGACTAGTGCCTTGTAGACAGGCTTTGGGGAGTCAGGAAGTGTGTTAGTCACTGCAGGATTCCTAATCTCTGACCTCCTTTGGCAGCCACAGTATTTATATGAGTCATCCAGTTTGGTTTCTGGTCAATAATAAACCCCAGGATGTGGGGGATTCAGCAATGATTAAAATTGGCTGCCACTTTTCATTCTGTAAGAAGTCTTACAACAGCAGGTTAAAGTCCAACAGGTTTATTTGGTAGCACGAGTCACAAGCTTTCGGAGCACTGCCCCTTCATCAGGTGAGTGCAGTGCTCCGAGAGCTAGTAGCTTGTGCTACCAAATAACCCTGTTGGACTTTAACCTGGTATCGTGAGACTTCTTACTGTGTTTACCCCAGTCCCAAGTCGGCATCTCCACATCATGACTTTTCATTCCAACAGTAACTCTGTAAACTGACAAAAGTGTTTCATTCTCCGTAAAGTGCTTGGGGCTACTGTGAAATTGGAAAAAGCACTTGAAGAAATTCAACAGGATTGGTCAAACAAAATACTCGCTGCGTGATAGGTTAATATTTCTGTAGAACCATTTACCTGGCAGGTAGATAGCTCTAACTCTGGAACTGAACATCTGCACAGTTCCAACACAGAGTAGAGATTTTCTGTTGTTATGGTTTCTGGATTATTAACGAATAAAGTAAAATTAAAGCTTATTTATTAGTGTCACAATTACATTAACACTGCAATGAAGTTACTGTGAAAATCCCCTAGTCGCCACACTCCGGCGCCTGTTCGGGTACACTGAGGGAGAATTTAGCACGGCCAATGCACCTAATCAACACATCTTTCGGACTGTGGGAGGAAACTAGAACAGCTGGAGGAAACCCATGCAGACACGGGGAGAATGTGCTGACTCTGCACAAACAGTGACTCAAGCCATAAGACATAGGAGCAGAATTAGGCCACTCAGCCCATCAAGTTTGCTCCACCATTCAATCATGGCTGATATTTTTCTCATCCCCCTGATTGATTAAGAACCTATCTATCTCTGTCTTAAAGACACTCAATGACCCGGCCTCCACAGTCTTCTGTGGTAAAGAGTTCCACAGATTCCCCACTCTCTGGCTGAAGAAATTCCTCCTCATCTCTGTTTTAAAGGATCATCTCTTTAGCCTGAGGTTGTACCCTCTGGTTCTAGTTTTTCCTACCAGTGGAAACATCCACTCCGCGTCCACTCTATCCAGGCCTGGCAGTATCCTGTAGGTTTCAATAAGATTCCCCTTCATCCTTCTAATCTCCAACATGTACAGACCCAGAGTCCTCAACCGTTCCTCACACGACAAGCTCGTCATTCCAGGGATCATTCTTGTGAACCTCTTGTGGACGCTTTCCAAGGCCGGCACATCCTTCCTTAGATAAAACTCCTCTCAATACTCCAAATGGGGTCTGACCAGAGCCTTATACAGCCTCAGAAGTACATCCCTGCTCTTGTATTCTCGACACGAATGCATTTGTCTTCCTAACTGCCAACTGAACCTGTACGTTAACCTTAAGAGAGTCTTAAGCTGGGAATTGAACCCGGCTCCCTGGCGCTGAGCGGCAGCAGTGCTAACCACTGTACCACCCCGCACTGCATTCCATTGAAATTCCCTTTCCAGTATGGACCATATGGGAAACAAGGGTGTCTGTAAAGGAGGGGGTGGTGGGTGGCATGGGATTTTCACAGATACTTCATTGCAGTGTTAATCTAAGCCTACTTTTGACCCTAAGAAGTAAACATTAATAAATTCACACGAGAGGTGGGTTGAGAGATTTGAGTGGGAATGCCGACTGGCATGGCGATGTTTCCATGATGCCGCGTTCACTCGCTACATCTTACTGGGTTCCACAGCAGGGAAGTTTTGCTGCCGAGCTTGGAATAGCAGCCATTCCACAAAGGTCGTCATATTCCGAAAGTACAGCAGACCAGGACACTTGCTGAGACCGTGCACCTCACTTTGAGAAAGTGGAGAGGGCTTGTCCATGCTTACCTGTCGAAGGGTGGGATTGTTGTCGGTGCAGGCTCGATGGGCTGAATGGCCCCATTCTGCACTGTAGTGATTCTATACTGGCTATGTCTCCAGCTTTCATTTTTGTAATCCCGCCATGGTCTCACCTTTCCTATTTCTTTCTACACCTCCACCTGTACATTCCTCCAAACTCTCTGCATTCCTCTGATTCTGTGGCCCAGTATTCCTGATTCCTGACACTCCGTTGTTGGTAGCCATCCCTTTGTGGTTCAGGCTCTAAGATCTGTTATTCCCTCCTGGAACCTCTTCCCTACATCTTTATTCCCGTCAATTCTTTGATCACCTTTTTTAACAGCTTGTTGTCTCATCTTTATTTGATAATTCTCCTGTTAAAGACGCTATATCAATGCCAGTTGTTGTTGTCAAACGAGTCTTCATAGAATCTCTACAGAAGGAGGCCATTTGACCCATCAAACCTGCACTGACTACGATCCCACCCAGGCCTTATCCCCCATAACCCCATGTATTTACCCCACTAATCCCCCTGACACTCAGGGACAATTTAACACGACCAATCCACCTAACCCGCACATCTTTGGCATATGGGAGGAAACCCACGCAGACACGGGGAGAACGTGCAAACTCCACACAGACCGTGACCCGAGGTCGGAATCGAACCCGGATCCCTGGCGCTGTGAGGCAGCAGCGCTAACCACTGTGCCACCGTGCCAATCATTCTCTTCCCTCCCAATCTACACATTTCAAAGATCCGATTGCCCTGTGAGTCAGCTTCTGTTTCTCGGTGTGTTTTGAAGCAGATTTGGATGCCCGTTCCCTGTCAGGTAGCTCATTCAGGTGACCTCTCAGAGAGCGGGCACTATGTGCGTCACCCACTCGGTGAATCCTATGGCAACTGGGCAATTTTCAATGGACCTAAAGTTACTGTGCTATTTCCTGCGTCTAGGCCAGTTACCGTTGCTAAGGTTTCAGGCGGTGCTTGGCAGCAGCCTTCTGTCTGAAGCGCTCACGTTGTCATCAGTCCAGGTGCAAGAGGCATCTTTCCATTGTTAGAATGCTGAAAGTATTTTCAGGATTTGTCAATGAAGGGATGTGACAAAGTACAGTGGTTAGCACGGCTGCCTCACAGCGCCAGGGACCCGGGTTCGATTCCGGCCTCGGGTCACTGTCTGCGTGGAGATTGCACATTCTCTCCGTGTCTGCGTGGGTTTCCTCCCACACTCTAAAGATGTGCAGGTTAGATGGATTGCTAGGGTAAATACGTAGGGTTATGGGGATAGAATCCCACAGAATACTACAGGTCAGAAGAGGCCCTTTGGCCCATCGAGTCTACTCCGACGTGTGAAAGGCCCTGAGCTGCCCACCTAATCCCACTTGCCAGCCCTTGGCCCGTAGCCCTGAATGCTATGGTGTGCTGAGTGCTCATCCGGATACTTTTTAAAGGATGTGAGGCATCCCGCCCCCACCACCCTCCCAGGCAGTGCATTCCAGACCCTCACCGCCCTCTGGGTAAAAAGGTTTTTCCTCAAATTCCCCCCTAAACCTCCCACCCATCACTTTTAACTTGTGTCCCCTTGTAACTGACCCTTTAACTAAGGGGGAACAGCTGCTCCCTATTCGTCCTGTCCCTCATCATCTTGAACACCTCAATCAGGTCATCCCCTCGGTCTTCTCTGCTCCAACGAAAACAACCCAATCCTACCCAACCTCTCTTCATAACTTAAATGTTCCACCCCAGGCAGCACCCTGGTGAATCTCTTCTGCCCCCCTTCCAGTGTGTTCATGTCCTTTCTATAATATGATGACTAGAACTACACACAGTACTCCAGCTGTGACCTCACCAAAGTTGTATACAACTCCATCCTGATCTCTCTGCTTTTGTAACCTATACCCCGATTGATAAAGGCGAGTGTGCCAGGTGCCTTTTTCACCACCCTATTAACCTGCCTTTCCGCCTTCAGAGATCTATGGACAAACACGCCAAGGTCCCTTTGTTCTTCGGAACTTTCCAGTGTCAGACCTTTCATAGTAAACTTCCTGGTCAAATTACTCCTTCCAAAGTGTATCACCTCACACTTTTCAGGGTTAAATTCCATCTGCCTCTTATCCGCCCATTTGACCATCTCGTCCATATCTCACTGTTACCCAAGACACTCAATCTCACTGTTAACCACCCAGCCAATCTTGAGGTCATTGGCCAACTTACTGAGCCTACCCACTCCTCCCCCGCCACCCCCACCGCACCCCGCACATCGGGTCCAGGTAAATGACCCTTTGGAGAGTCAATGCAGACTTGATGGGCTTCTGCACTGCTATAAATAACCCAAAGTGCTTGGAACTTGGAACATTACCTTCATCGCTTAAGATAATATCTTCAAATTGGAAGAAATGTTCAGTGGCTCGGTCGGTATTTGGGGTAAGAGCAAGATAGTTAACCCCATGTGTTTACCCTGCTTATCCCCCTGGCCAATCCACCAAACCAGTACGTCTTTCAGACTGTGGGAGGAAGCTGGAGGAAACCCACGCAGACATGGGGAGAATGTGCAAACTCCACACAGACACTGTTTATATTCCAGCATCCACGGGTATTTTCCGCTTCTGTAATATAAAGTGTGATTTCTCGCCTTGTTCTGTGGTCTTCTGCTCAGAATGGCCTCCCCCTGAGCCAGGGCCTTGTGTGGTAGCACTGATTTTCTTTGTCTCTGTTCATAGGACACTGCAGGCCAAGAACGCTACCGCACCATCACTACAGCCTATTACAGGGGTGCCATGGGATTCCTGCTCATGTATGATATTGCCAACCAAGACTCCTTCAATGCTGTACATGACTGGTGAGTGCAGACAAATCCCGGGTCAAATCCACAACGCCCATCCCCATCATTGACGTCGGCAAGAGGTCCTTTTCTTCCTTGATGCCCTCCATTGCCCCTGCCTCCAGCCCCCGTCCATTCCTCTGCTGACATGGTTGACTCATGCTGGGGCCATGGGTTAGGTGGGTGCTGACGCTTGCAACAATGTGGGCAGTGCTGCCCACTCTGGCAGGATCTATTCCTACAGGTTTTATCAGGTGTCTGCCATCACCCTGCCCCTAGACTCCCCCATTGGTTGCCCAGGGCATCTACCTTTTGTGGTACTTCACCACCCCATGCCAGCTGGCCGGGGCCTACACATTTCATAACCCAGAGTCCTTCAAGTATCCCTGTCTCAATATCGATGTGGTTACAGCCGCTAAAGATTTTTTTGCTTAGTTCACAATTATTTTCAATGCCCCCGTGTCTCTCTGTGGGAATTTGCTCACGGCCGTGTCCCAGAGATAATTCCCGGAGACTCCAGGGCAATCCAGGAGAGTTGGCAACACTTGCAGCGATGCAGGATGGGATATTGGTGCCCTCTGGTGTTCCGTGATGAGCCACAGGTACTGACGTGTGCCTGGGTACAGGTACCGTGAACACTTGTCAATGCTGGGGTTGGTTCGTTGGTTTGGGGTGGGGGGGAGGTAGGATTAGGCCTTGGCATGCTGGGTGGCAAACAGGATCTGAGGGCATTGACTCATGTTGTATGCGTCTTAAATTGTGTGGGCTGGGTATATTTGCTACTGAATAATCAATTGTCATTGTCCAAAAGGCACTTCAAGGCAGTTTATTAATGATGTAGTCATGGAGGTTTACAGCATAGAAACAGACCCTTTGGCCCAACTTTTCCGTGCATCCCTTTTTCTTTTTAACCACTAAGCCAATCCCAATTGCCCACATTTGGTCCATATCCCTCTATACCCATCGTACCCATGTAACTATCTAAATGCTTTTCCAGACACTCACCACCCTCTGTGTGAAAGAATCGCCCCTCTGGTCCCTTTTGTATCTCTCCCCTCTCACCTTAAACCTATGTCCTCTAGTTTTAGACTTTCCTACCTTTGGGAAAAGATACTGACTATCTAGCTGATCTGTGCCCCTCATTATAGACCTCTATAAGATCACCCCTAAGTCTCCCAGGCTCCAGGGAAAAAGTGTCCCAGTCTATTCAGCCTCTCCTTTATAATTCAATCCATCAAGTCCCGGTAGCATCCTGGTAAATCTTTTCTGCACCCTTTCTATTTTACTTTATTCCCACTGTAATAGGATGTTGTATACTCACCTGTCCCGTGGCTGTGTCTGGCAGTTTGGAGTCACTGTGAGTGTCAACTGGGTTGAAACGCTTGTTGGAATATGTACACAAGTGATAAATTTAACCTCCGCACTGGATGAGAGCAGCCTGTAACCTTCCTGTAACCTCAGAGACACAAGCCTGAAGATAAGTGAAATACTGATATCGATCCAGATCAAAGCAGTTTGATGGCACCTCATCCATCCCCTTCAACATTCACTCCCTCCGCCACTGACAGTGGCAGCATTGTGCTCCATCTACAAGATTTGATTTGATTTATTATTGTCACATGTATTAACATACAGTGAAAAGTGTTGTTTCTTGCGCAGTATAAGGTCAAAGCATACCGTTCATAGAGAAGGGAAGGAGAGAGTGCGGAATGTAGTGTTACAGTCAGAGCTAGGGTGTAGAGAAAGAGCAACTTAATGCGAGGTAGGTCCATTCAAAAGTCTGACAGCAGCAGGGAAGAAGCTGTTCTTGAGTAAGGTTCGAGATGTGAGGCTTAATTGGACAAGATTTTCATGAAGCAAGGTCATGACAGGTCAAGTGAGGTCCTCCTGTGATTGAATCCAAACTTGGCTAACTCAGACCAGCGATGGGGTTATCGAGCTAACTTTATCAGTCGAGGTTTCATTCTTGTTGGTGTCCTTTTTTCTAAACAGGGCCACGCAGATCAAAACCTACTCCTGGGACAATGCTCAGGTGATCCTAGTTGCCAATAAATCGGACCTGGAAGATGACCGCGTGGTCCCCACGGAAGATGGGAAGCGATTGGCTGACGAGTTAGGTATGCAAAATATGGATTGCGCCACTTGCTGCTCGCACGAGGTGAACCATACGGTGGCACAGTGGGTTAGCACCGCTGCCTCACAGCGCCAGGGACCCGGGTTCAATTCCCGGCTTGGGTCACTGTCTGTGCGGGGTCTACACATTCGCCCCGTGTCTGCGTGGGTTTCCTCTGGGTGCTCCAGTTCTCTCCCATGGTCTGGTTAGGGTGCAATGGCCGTGCTAAATTCTCCCTCAGTGTACCCGAACAGGGGCCGGAGTGTGGTGATTAGAATCATAGAATTTACAGTGCAGAAGGAGGCCATTTGGCCCATCGAGCCTGTGCTGACAACAATCCCACTCAGGCCCTATCCCTGTAACCCCATATATTTATCCCCCTGACACTGAGGGGCAATTTAGCATGGCCAATCAACCTAACCTGCATATCTTTAGACTATGGGAGGAAACCCACGCAGACACGGGGAGAATGTGCAAAGTCCACACAAACAGTGACCCAAGCCAGGAATCGAACCCAGATCCCTGGCTCTGTGAGGCAGCAGTGCTAATCACCGTGCTGGCCATCTAGCAGATTTTCACAGTAACTTCATTGCAGTGTTAATGAAAGCCCACTTATGACAGTAATAAAATAAGCTAACTGATCCTGTAGGCTAGAGGTGTCTGAACTCAACTTTTTTCCACTCCCAATGTTGCATCGTCAATGACTGGGTGTGTTAGGAATGTAACCAAACTCCAACCTGATGGGTGGAGCGCTGGAGTATCTTACTGATGTTTAATTTAGTTCTCAATTTCTACAAATCTTCAGTGCCTCAGTGGCGCAGAACATCAGCAAGAAAGATATATGCTGTCGAAACTTTTCCCCTTGTACTCATCAGGACAAACATCATGTTGAATTTCAGATGCTCTATCACCTCTGCCAGTTGGCACCTTTTTCTCCTATAATGTAAATCGTGGTGATCCGGTGATGGTGAAAAGCACAATAGGAATGCAATTGAAGGAGTTTTCCCAATCTCAGAGGGCAAGGAATCACCTGAGGACGTGATTTGATAGATTGAGAAAGACTCAAAAATATAGCTCACATAAGATTCAAAGAAACGTGGGTGGCGGAGTGATTAGCCCTGCTGCCTCACTGTGCCAGGGACATGGGTTCAATTCTGGCCTCGGGTGACTGTGTGGAGTTTGCACGTTCTCCCCATGTCTGCGTGGGTTTCCTCCGGGCGCTCCGGTTTCCTCCCACAGTCCAGAGGTGTGCAGATTATGTGGATTGGCCATGCTAAATTGCCCCTTAGTGTCACAAGATGCGTAGGTTAGGGGGATTAATGGGGTAAATATGTGGGTGTATGGAGATGGGGACGGGGTGCAATGTTCTGTCGGAGAGTCAGTGCAGACTCGATGGGCCAAATGGCCACCTTCTGAACTGTAGGGGTTCTATGATTGTACGCTGGCTTGGTCAGTTTTCAGGGACATCTTAAAGGAGGGAGGAGAAAAGAGGGAATTCCAGAATTTGGGACGAGGTAGCTGGGAGCATGGTCATCACTGGGTGAGTAATTTTTAAAAACCAATGATGCACTGGAGGTTGTAATTGGAGGAGTGCAGAGACCAAGGAGGGTTGTAGAGCTGGAGGAGGTTACAGACATAGAGATAGATTTGAAAATGAGGGCAAGGATTTTCAATTTGAAGCATGGTCAGACAGAGTGCGAGAGTGATAGGCCCATGTTACTTGGTATCAGTTAAGATACAGCTGTTAGAGTTTTGGATGAACTCTTTTTAAAAATAGTGCAAGTAGGAGATTGGCCAGCACAGCATTATGTTTTTAGTTTATTTGTTAGTGTCACAAGTAGGCTTACATTAACACTGCAATGAAGTTACTGTGAAAATCCCCTAGTCGCCACACTCCAGCGCCTGTTCGGGTACACTGAGGGAGAATTTAGCACGGCCAATGCACCCTAACCAGCACGTCTTTCGGACTGTGGGAGGAAGCCCGTGCAGACATGGGGAGAATGTGCAGAGTCCGCACAGTGACCCAAATGGGGAATCGAACCCAGGTCCCTGGTGCTGTGAGGTGGCAGTGCTAACCACTGTGCCACCCTCAGCACAGCAACAGGAATTATTACACACAGCTAACCCACTTATTAATGGTATTACTAAGGGGAGGTGATGGCCTCATGGTATTCTCACTAGACTATTAATCCAGAAACTCAACTAATGTTCTGGAGAACCGGATTCGAATCCTGCCACGGCAGATGGTGGAATTTGAATTCAGTAATTAAAAAAAAGTTTAGAATTAAGAATCTACTGATGACCATGAAAGCATTGTCAATTGTTGGAAAACTCCATCTGGTTCACAAATAGGGGTGGCACAGTGGTTAGCACTGCTGCCTCACAGCGCCAGGGACCCGGGTTTGCTTCCCATCCTTGGGTCACTGTCTGTGTGGCGTTTGCACATTCTCCCCGTGTCTGCGTGGATTTCCTCCAGATTCCTCCTACAGTCCAAAGGTGTGCGGGTTAGATTGATTGGCCATGCTAAATTGACCCTAGTTCTGGGGGGTGGGGGGGGTGGTGGTGGGGGGGGGTTAGTAGGGTAAATAGGATAAGGTGGGATTGTTGTTGTGGCAGGCTCGATGGGCCGAATGGCCTCCTTCCATCCTTTAGGGATTCTGTGTCACCTTTACAGGATCACGGAATACAACGGTGCAGAAGAGACCCTTCGGCCCATCGTGTCTGCATGAAATTCCCTGACCTGCCCGCTTAATCCACAGAACACTACAGCAGGGAAAGAATTTAGGGAAGGAAATCTGCCGGCCTTATCTGGTCTGGCCTACATGTGCCTCCAGAGCCGCAACAATGTGGTTGACTCTTAACTGTCCTCCGAGATGGCCTAGTCGAGCCACTTGGTTTCAAGAGGCAATTAAGGATGGGCAATAAGTGATGGCCCCAGACTGAGGGGACAGTAAGGCGTTTACTGATTGTCCACCCCTCGCCATTGCGTTCCTCTTTTGCCCTGTCCCGCAGGCTTTGAGTTTTTCGAGGCGAGTGCGAAGGAGAACATCAACGTGAAGCAGGTCTTTGAGCGGCTGGTCGATATCATCTGCGTGAAGATGTCGGAGAGTCTCGACGTGGACCCCACGCTGATCAGCAACAACAAGAACTCATCCCTCGCCGAAAAGCCCCAGCCACAGCAGAGTGGGTGCCCGTGCTAGGAACCTCCATGTTGGACCTCTCGCTCTACGATCATCAACCACAGAGGGAGGATCTCCACTGAGGATGGATTTGTGGGAAGGAAGGCTCCAGAACATATTTAAGATTCAGGATTAAAACTTGTCAAAGTATATTTTTTTTTGTTAATTAACAAATCGGCCAAACATTTCTATTCTGGTGGACGGGCATTGGAATCCACTTGCCCATCTAGTCGAGGTGTTGCTTCTCTTCACTTGTCTAGGTCTAAGCCAGCTACGGCTGACACTAGGTGTTGGAAATTGGTGAATAAATTAGTACACGGGCATCCCCAGTCTGTGGGCCCCCCTCCTTTGTTGGGTTGGATGTTTCCAAATTGGGAACTTGTGGGAATAAGGAACAACTTCAAAAGAAGTGCCCCCCACCCCACCCCACCCCACCCCAAGTTTTTACTTTTATGTTTGATAGGCAGAATTGCAGTGATAGCAATGACTGCACTGCTTCTTACTATGGGTTATTGGTAATCGGTGGCACAAATGCGTGGATAGATGTTGAGTCGTGTAACCATTCTCCCCCCACTGCCCATTCCTACTGCAAGATGTAAACCAAATCTATAAAGTTGCTATTACTGCAGTTCTAGCATTGATTAACGCAAAGCATTTACTGCCAATTTGGAATGGTATTTGTACGTGCAAGTTGCCAGTTCTCTGCCCGATGCGTATCAATGAATAATTTTCAGAATGGGTGAGGGCCAGTCGGATCATTTCTGTGTGCTGTGGTTTTGATGTGGTTCCACTCCAGATGTTGACTCGCCTGCAGGAAGTAGTTAAGCCCACATTATTTGGACTCTGCGCGAGTGCATTTCATTTCTCTACTCGCCGCTGCATGATCGTATCTGATCCTCATTGGCTTTTCACTGGCGACCCTTCATGTGTGTCTTGGGTTGAAGGTTGTCCCAGCAGTAGTGACCGACCAGGAGGTTTACAGGCACAGTCTGTTGTTTATATTGTTAAAACCAAAAGCATATCCCTTTGAGTGGAATTATATTTGTGTAGAATTTATAATAGAGGCCGTTCGGCCCATCTGCTCCTCACAGTGTTTATGAACGTCCTACTACCCTACTCTATAGCCCCCTCTGTGTCATCTTTCTATTTCTTTCTCCTTCAAGTGCTTTCTGCCTTCTCCAGTGCCTCTACACCTTTATAGTATGGTGACCAGAACTGTGCACACTAATCCCAAATGTGGTTTGGTCAAGGCTCAAGAAAATAACATTTTCAAAGAATTCTAAATTAACTGAAGGGAGTCAATGAAGATTTCTGAATAAATGAAAAGGTCCAAGTATTTATTAGTAAGAGTGTTTGAATCCACCCAGGAGGGTTGCGAATTGCCAAGTCAGTTTCATTCTGTTCTACAACTCCTCTATGCTTTTCTAGTTCTTTGCCAGGTTGAAGGACTAACTCACCAAGGAGATTTGATTCCATTGACATTGAGGACAGCTCTTGTCAACGTTTCTGTGGTCTTAATCTCTTCAGACCGAGAGGTTGCAAGTGACTTTCTTTCACTCCTGTCCATCCGAGGATTGGGGAAGAGATGGGACGATGGTTTGATTTGCCATCGTCCCATTGGGGGGCTCGATAGTAAGTCAGGAAAATTGATGCACCCAAAGTTCAGACTGCCTCAAATCCTGCAATGGAAAGAACTTATTTTTAGATTCCCTACAGCACAGAAGGAGGCCATTCAGCCCATTGAAGCTGTGCCACCGACAACAATCCCACCCAGGCCCTAGCCCCACCTTGCTAGTTCCCCTGACACTAAGGGACAACTTAGAATGGCCAAACAACCTAACATCTTTTGGACTGTGGGAGGAAACAGCAGCACCTGGAGGAAACCCACACAGACACGGGGAGAACATGCAAGCTCTGCACAGACAGTCACCCAAGGCCGGAATTGAACCTGGATCCCTGGTGCTGTGAGGCCACAGTGCTAAGCACCGTGCCACCCCTTTCTCTTTGCCCTTTTTCAAAGGTGGTGTTTTTATTTGTTAATTGGCAGGATGCCTCTTTGCTTGTGGCTTGTCCCTGAGGTGAACTATGAACCCAGACAGCAGCAGACATCTCCGCTGTCGATGGCCCACTGCCAATGGGTAGCTTTTAGCAGTAGGAACTTTTGGAAGGTGGCCCAGTCTAGGATTGTCTTCTAATTTATCAGTGGTGCTTTTGCAGGTCTGACTGCCAGTATTACAATGTGCAGCTATTGTATTTTTTCTCAGATGCAGCATCTCCTCTGGGTTAGTTCCCGTCCTTCGCAAAGGTGGTGGTGAGCCGCCATCTTGATACACTGCAGTCCATGTGGTGTGGGTGCACCCACAATGCTGTTAGAGGGACGGGGGGAGGGGGGGAGTTAGTTTGAAGTCCTTGACCCAATGACGATGGGGGAACTCATTCCAAGACAGGATGATGTGCAGTTTGAAGGCGAGTGTGCACCCAATGGATTTCCCGTGCATAGGGGAGGCGATGGCCTGGTGGGATTATTGCTAGACCAGTAATCCAGAACCTCAGCTCATGTTCTGGGGACCCGGGTTCGAATCCCACCACGGCAGTTGGCATAATTCAAATTCAATAATTAAAAAAGATCTGGAATTAAGAATCTATTGATGACCATTGTCGGAAAAACCCATCTGGTTCACTAATGTCCCTTTAGGGAAGGAAATCTGCCGTCCTTACCCGGTCTGGCCTACATGTGACTCCAGAGCCACAGAAATGTGGTTGACTCTCAACTGCTCTCAGGCAACTAGGGATGGGCGATAAATGCTGGCCCAGCCAGCGATGCCCATGTCCCAGGAATGAATTAAAATAAAAGACTTACTGCCCTTGCCCTGCTAGATAGTTTGCTGTTGAAGGAACTGTGGTGTGGGTGTGTCCCGAGAGGCTGATTCACACCAGGGAGGGTGAATTTTCCTGTTCTGGCCATTGTGGGCATCAGCGCGGGTGAGGGGTGGACCACAGAAAGGTCTGTTGACCTCAGGCGAGATGTTCTGGTCTTGGGGCGAGTGAGGCCAGAAAACCCCGCCGTAGAAGTCAAACATTTATATGTCATCTTTCATAGGAACTGGGCAGTGGGGGGGAGGAGACCTTTGAGCTTGTTTGTCTACAAGTCAATCTCACGGTCGATCTGAAATATAACTCCATTTCCTGGTAAACGACATTTCTCCGGGTTAATCCCGAATGGATTTGTTAGTAACTATCTTATGGAATCCTGACAGTGCAGGAGGAGACCAGTCGGCTTATTGAGTATACACCGACTGTCCTAAAGAGCTACCTGGGCCCAATCCTCTACCCTATCCCCATAACCCCGTGCTTCATCATGGCCAATTCCCCAACTACATCTTTGGACACTAAGGGGTAATTTAGCACGGCCAATCCCTTTAGCTTACACATCTTTGGACACTAAGGGGGCAGTTTAGCATGGCCAATCCACCTTAACCGGCACATGTCTGGAATGTGGGAGGAAACCGGGGCACCCGGAGGAAACCCACGCAGACACGGGGATAACATGCAAGTTCAAACAGTCATCCAAGGTCAGAATGAAAGCCAGGTTTCTGGTGACTGAGAGGCAGCAATGCCTCTGTGCACCCCCTAGATTTGGTACGGTTTCTGTGTCTGTGCCTTACACTTCCACTGATCCTGAGGGAACATTTTGGAGGGAACTGGCGAATTAATTGGATATAATTAAGTGCAATTATAATTAAGAGCAAGTAAATAACAAATGAAATACAATTAATGCCGGCACAGTGGTTAGCACAGCTGCCTCACAGCGCCAGGGACCCGGGTTCGATTCCGGCCTTGGGTCACTGCCTGTGTGGAGCTAGCACATTCTCCCCATGTCTGCGTGGGTTTCCTCCGGGTGCTCTGGTTTCCTCTCTCAGTCCAAAGATGTGCAGGTTAGGTTGATTGACCATTGCTAAAATTGCCCCACCGTGTCGGGGGATTAGCAGGGTAAATACAGGGCCTGGTGAGATTGTTCTCAGGGTGGACTCGATGGGCTGAATGGCCTCCTTTGGCACTATAGGGCTTCTATGATTCTACTGAGGTGGGGGATTTGATTTGATTTATGATTATCACATGCATTAACATACAGTGAAAAGTATTGTTTCCTGCGTGCTATACAGAAAAAGCATACCGTTCATAGTGTACGTAATGGAGAAGGAAAGGAGAGGGTGCAGAATGTAGTGTTACAGTCATAGCTAGGGTGCAGGGTAGGATCAACTTAGTGCGAGGTAGGTCCATTCAAAAGTCTAATGGCAGCAGGGAAGAAGCTGTTCTTGAGTCAGTTGGTACGTGACCTCAGACTTTTGTATCTTTTTCCCGACGGAAGAAGGCGGAAGAGAGAATGTCCGGGGTGTGTGGGGCCCTTAATTATATTGGCTGGTTTTCCCAAGGCAGCGGGAAGTGTAGACGGTGCCGATGGATGGGAGGCTGGTTTGTGTGATGGGACAGTTGATGAAACTTGTTGCCACAGAAATTGCCATTTGGAAACTGTGATGTTTACTGTGCGTGGCTGTGTGCATTGCCCCACCTTGTGTGGTGCTGTTTCTCGAGGTCGATGTGATATACAGGATGGTGGGAGGGTGCAGAGATGGACATCTTAGGTGAACACCTCCACGTTGTACTTTAGTTATTTTGAGTGCTGTGTGCCAATTGTGTTACAGGTGCCTGACTGCACCATGGGAGAAATACAACCCCTCATTGATTCTTTCCAGCCAATTAGAAGCTAGATGGGAAACAAATTGTCGCTGCAAGTGTTGAAGGTGACAGGACAGTCTATTGGATGATATTGGACCTCAGGTGAACATAAGAACTAGGAGCAGGAGTAGGCCATCTGGCCCCTCGAGCCTGCTCTGCCATTCAATAAGATCATGGCTGATCTTTTTGTGGACTCAGCTCCACTTACCCACCCGCTCACCATAACCCTTCATTCCTTTACTCCTCAAAAATATATCCATCCTTGCCTTAAAAACATTCAATGAGGGAGCCTCAACTGGGCAGGGAATTCCACAGATTCACAACCCTTTGTGTGAAGAAGTTTGTCCTCAACTCAGCCCTAAATCTGCTTCCCCCTTATTTTGAGGCCATGCCCCCTCGTTCTAGTTTCACCTGCCAGTGGAAAACAACTTCCCTGCTTCTATCTTACCTACTCCCTTCATAATCTTATGGGTTTCTATAAGAACCCCCCTCAACCTGATTGGTTCAGTGGGGCCTATGACAAAATCAGGGTATTATGGATAGTCTTAGTGAAGAGATCTTAGTGAAAGCAGGACTTGACTGTGAAAGAACTCCAGATAGTTATGAGTAAAACCTTTTTGAAGCTGGTTTTCCTCGCATGGACCCGAACTATATTTATTTCTAAGAGCTTTCAATTCTACATCCAACGAACCGAATTCCACAAGAGTATTTTCCATGTTGCCTAGGGATAATAATTAGGGATGTTTTTTTGTGTGTCAGGTTTGGGAGGAACAGGGGCAGGAAGGCTAGAATAAAAAAAGGCACTAGGAATGTCGACTTTTCCCCATCTTGTCTTGTGCTTTCTGTTGAGCTCAGATGGTGTAGCCACCTCATTTGTGTACCATGTTTTCTGTGTGTTCAACGTTGCAAAAAATTATGTCAAAAAAATAAAGATTGATATTCAAATTGCAAGAATCCAGTTTGTGTCTCTGTTATTCAAACTTAACTCCCCTTGTGAAATAAGAATTGTGGGGGAGAGCCATAGGGTCATAGAGGTTTACAGCTTAGAAACAGGCCCTTTGGCCCAACTTGTCCATGCTGCCTTTTTTTAAACCCCTAAGCTAAATAGTCTCTGCACATCCACTCTATCTATCCCCCTCATCATCTTATAAACTTCTATTAAGTCGCCTCTCATCCTTCTCCGCTCTAAAGAGAAAAGCCCCAGCTCCCTCAACCTTTCCTCATAAGACCTACCCTCCAAACCAGGCAGCATCCTGGCAAATCTCCTCTGCACTCTCTCCAAAGCTTCCGCACCCTTCTTATAGTGACCAGAACTGCACACAACATTCTAAATGTGGTCTCACCAACGTCTGGTATAGTTGCAGCATAACCCCACGATTCTTAAACTCAAACCCCCTGTTAATAAACGCTAACATACTATAAGCCTTCTTCACGGCTCTATCCACTTGAGTGGTAACCTTCAGAGATCTGTGGATATGAACCCCAAAATCTCTCTGTTCCTCCACGTTCCTCAGAACCCTGCCGTTGACCCTGTAATCCGCATTCAAATTTGTCCTACCAACCTCGCACTTATCAGGGTTAAACTCCATTTGCCATTTTTCGGCCTAGCTCTGCATCCTATCAATGTCTCTTTGCAGCCTGCAAGAGCCCTCCACCTCATCCACTACTCCACCAATCTTGGTGTCATCAGCAAATTTACTGACCCACCCTTCAGCCCCCTCCTCCAAGTCATTGATAAAAATCACAAATAGCAGAGGACCCAACACTGACCCCTGTGGTACACCGCTGCTAACTGGCCTCCAGTCTGAAAATTTTACCTCCACCACACCCTCTGTCTTCTATGAGACAGCCAATAGACCTGATAGAAGTCGGTAAGATTATGAGGAGCATAGACAGAGTTGATAGAAGCTTTTTCCCAGGGTGGAAGAGTTAATTACTTGGGGGTGTAGGTTTAAGGTGCGAGGGGCAAGGTTTAAAGGAGATGTATGAGACAAGTTTTTTACACAGGAGGTGGTGGGTGCCCACTGCCAGGCGAGGCAGTGACTTTTAAGGGGCGTCCGGACAAATACATGAATAGGATGGGAATAGAGGGATATGTGGATGGGTAGGGGGTTTTAGTTCAGATGGGCAGCATGGTCGGTGTAGGCTTGGAGGGCTGAAGGGTCTGTTCCTGTGCTGTAATTTTCTTTGTTCTCTCCTCACACCAGGCAACATCCTGATAAATCTTTTCTGTACCCTCTCCAAAGCATTCACATCCTTCTGGCAGGGTGATGACCAGAATTGAACATTATATTCCAAATGCGGCCTAACTAAGGTTCTATAAAGCTGCAACATGACTTGCCAATTGTTAAGTTGCCCCTGGAGAAGGTGGTGCTGAGTTGCCTTCTTGAATGGCTGCAGTCCACGTGATCCATAATGTTGTTAGGGAGGGAATTCCAGGACTTTGACCCAGCGACTGCGAAGGAACGGCCGATACATTTCCAAGTCAGGATGGCGAGCGGCTTGGAGGGGAACTTGCAGGTGGTGGTGTTCTCATGTATCTGCTGCCCTTGTCCTTCTAGGTGGAAGTGGTTGTGGATTTGGAAAGCACTGTCTAAGGATCTTTGGTGAATTGCTGCAGTGTATCTTCTTCCACTACCTCAGGGTGTAACTAGGATTAGGGGGCATAGCCTCAAAATAACGGGGAGCAGATTTAGGAGTGAGTTGAGGGGGAACTTCTTCACACAAAGGGTTGTGAATCTGTGGAATTCCCTGCCCAGTTGAGGCTACCTCATTGAATGTTTTTAAGGCAAGATTAGATACATTTTTGAACAATAAAGGGATTAAGGGTTATGGTGAGCGGGCGGGTAAGTGGAGCTGAGTCCACGACAGATCAGCCATGATCTTATTGAATGGCGGAGCAGGCTCGAGGGACCAGATGGCCAACACCTGCTCCTAGTTCTTATGTTCTTATATTCTGAAGATTAAAGAGTTGACGCATGAGGAGGGATTAAACAGTTTGGGCTTGTACTCGCTGGAGTTTAGAAGGAGGAGAAGGGATCTGATCGAGGTATATAAAATTTTAAAAGTGATTGATAGAGTAAGCTTAGACCAACTATCTCCCCTGTGGGGCAACCTAAAAGGTCACAGGTGTAGGTTGAGAGGCAGTAGATTTAAAATTTAGATGAGGGGGAACTACTTCTCACAGAGGGAGGTGAACTTGTGGAACTCGCTGCCCCAGAGCGTGGTGGAGGCTGAATCATGGAATGGGTTCAAGGAGGAGATGGATATATTTCTGATTTATAGAAAGTGGATGTGGGGAACAGGTGGGGAGGGGGATTTGAGACCAGGGAGAGATCAGCCATTGAATGGTGGAGCAGGCTCGAAAGGCTGAATTTGCCAACTTCTGTTCCTGATTCCTATGACCAGAGTTGTTGGTTTTTGATGGATAAGGGAATGAATAAGTGGCAGATCAACAATGGCAGTCCAGTCAATCTGTGGGTGGTTCCCCCAGGGGGCAGGTTTTCCCATCCCCATGTGCTTTCATTCTAACTTTATCCCTTTATTCATATTAATCTAACTCCCACTTATACATCCCGATTGATTTGGTGCGTGGTAAAGCATTCCATGGCATAACCAATCTCCATGGAGAAATGTTCCTCCATCTTCACCTATTATTTAAATGGTGAAGAATTGCAGTATGCTGCTGTGCAGAGGGACCTGGGTGTCCTTGTGCAAAAATCACAAGGAGTTGGTTTGCAAGTACAACAGGTAATAAAGAATTTTGTCCTTCATTGTTAGAGGGATGGAGTTTAAAAACAGTGAGGTTATGTTGCAGCTGTATGAGGTGCTGGTGAGGCCACACCTGGAGTACTGTGTACAGGAGTCGGCCATCTGGCCCCTCGAGCCTGCTCCGCCATTCAATAAGATCATGGCTGATCTTTTTGTGGACTCAGCTCCACTTACCCGCCCGCTCATCATAACCCGTAATTCCTTTACTGTTCAAAAATTTATCTATCCTTGCCTTAAAAACATTCAATGAGGGAGCCTCAACTGGGCAGGGAATTCCACAGATCCATAACCCTTTGGGTGAAGAAATTCTGCTTAGGGTCACTCGGCCTGTTTGGTTCAGGCAACCTTTTAAAGTTCATTTGTGGAATATGGCCATCGCTGACTGGGCCAACATTTTTTGCCCATCCCTAACTGCCCTTGAACTGAGTGTCTTGCTTGGCCATTTCAGAGGGTAGTTGAGAGTCAACCACATTGCTGTGGCTCTGGGGTCACATGTAGGCCAGACCGGGTAAGGAAGGCAGATTTCCTTCTCTAAAGGACATTAGTGGTCCAGATGGGTTTATACAACATTCCAAAAGGACATTGAGACTTTGGGGAGAGTGCAAAGAAGGTTCACCAGGATGTTGCCTGGTCTCGAGGGTGTTGGCTGTGAGGAGAGGTTGGATAAACTAGGATTGTTTTCACTGGAAAGACAGAGGCTGAGGGAGAAACCTGAGCAAGGTCGATAAAATGATGAGAGGCACAGACAGGGTGGATAGTCAGAGGCTTTTCCCCAGGGTGGAAGTGTCAATTACAAGTGGGGCACAGGTTCAAGGTGAGGGGGGGAAGTTTCAGGGAGGTGTGTAGGGCGAGTTCTCCACACAGAGAGTGGTGGGTACCTGGAACGCGCTGCCAGGGGAGGTGATGGAAGCAGACACATTAACAACATTTAAGAGGCATCCGGATGGGTACATGAATAGGGCGGGAATAGAGAGATACAGACCAAGTAAAGGCAGCAGATTTTGTTTGTGTAGCTTAGTTAGGGCATCACAACTGGCACAGGCTTGGAGGGCCGAAGGGCCTGTTCCTGTGCTGTACTTTTTTATGTTCTTTGATTCCAAGGTAGACTCTTAATTCCCGATATTTTTTATTGAATTCAAATTCCACCACCTGCCGTGGTGGGATTCGAACCCGGGTCCATAAGAACATAAGAACATAAGAACATAAGAAATAGGAGCAGGAGTAGGCCATCTAGCCCTTCGAGCCTGCCCTGCCATTCAATAAGATCATGGCTGATCTGTCGTGTCTCAGTTCCACATTCCCGCCCTCTCCCCACAACCCTTAATCCCCTCTCTTATCAAAAACCCATCAACCTGCGTCTTAAAAATATTTAGTGAGGCAGCCTCCACCACTTCAACGGGCAGAGAATTCCAGAGATTCACCACCCTTTGAGTGAAGAAGTTCCTCCTCAACTCCGTTCTAAACCGCCTCCCCTTTATCTTGAGGTTGTGCCCCCTAGTCCTACTGTCTTTTTTGAGCGGGAAGAGTCTCTCCACCTCTATCCTATCCATCCCATTCATCATCTTATACGTCTCAATGAGATCTCCCCTCATTCTTCTAAACTCTAACGAGTACAAGCCTAGTTTATTCAGCCTCTCCTCATAGCTCAACCCCCTCAACTCCGGTATCAGCCTAGTAAACCTCCTCTGCACTCCCTCCAGGGCCAAAATATCTTTGCGCAGGTGCGGCGCCCAAAACTGCACACAGTACTCCAGCTGCGGCCTCACCAATGCCCTATACAGCTGCAGCAAGACCTCCCTACTTTTATATTCAATCCCCCTCGCTATGAAGGCCAGCATCCCATTCGCCTTCCTGACCACCGGCTGCACCTGCAGGCTGGGTTTTTGCGACTCATGCACAAGGACCCCGAGGTCCCTCTGCACCATCGCCCCCAGAATATTAGCTGAGTTTCTGGATTAATAATCCAGCGGTAATACCAAGAAGCCATCGCCTAGGAGATTAATACTGTCTGCAGAGTTGAACCTTGGTAGGAATCAATATTATCGATGGGGCTTGTCGGTGTGGGGTTGGGGGGCGGGTGTTGGTAGATGGGTTAGTGCAAGAAGAGAAAGTGTGCCAACAGTACGGAAGTAACAGTGACTCATTTCACTTTTAAGATTAAATCAAAGAGCTTCCATTAGCTCCGATTGTGACACTGTTCCTGTAATGAATCATTCTGTAGTCTGTGATTCACCGTCCCCCTTGTATGGGAAATGAAGTGATGAGTCAAGTGTTAATCTTGGCAGAATGAAGCCCAGTCCCATCAAGGAGAGCAAAGAGATCTTAGTCATTGCCACTTAGTTGTCCTTTCTGGGCCAGGGATAGGGTGAGCAGTCATGGGAATGACATTCGGATTACTGACCAATCAAATGGACATTTTGAGAGGCGGTGAAGGAACTACAAGGGGAGGGTCGGTGGGGTGGGTGGGGGGGGGTGGAGAGAAATGATTCTGGAGTTACATGGGGTTAGTTTAAAAACTATAAAGTTTATTTATCGGTGTCACAAGTCGACTTACATTAACACTGCAATGAAGTTAATGTGAAAGTCCCCTAGTCGCCACACTCCGGCGCCTGTTCGGGTACACTGAGGGAGAATTTAGTAAGGCCAATACATCCTAACCAGCACATCTTTAGGACTGTGGGAGGAAACCGGAGCATCCAGCGGAAACCCACGCAGATACGGGGTGGGGGGGGGGGGAGAGAATGTGCAGACTCCACTCCCCCTGACACTAAGGGGCAATTTAGCACGGCCAATCCACCTAACTCACACGTCTTTCAGACTGTGGGAGGAAACCCACACAGACACAAGGAGAATGTGCAGACTCCACACAGACCGTGACCCGAGCCAGGAATCGAACCCGGGTCCCTGGCACTGTGAGACAGCACTGCTAACCACTGTGCCACCAGTGGAACGTGGGCCACCAGCACAGAACAATTTGCTGAAAGGGAAGCACGGTGGCACAGTGGTCCACACTGATAATGACCAGAATATCTGTTTTCATAATACTGATTAAAGGAAAAATATTCTTCAAAATTCCACTGTGGAATCTTTTGCATCGGTTTGGCAGCATAGACCTCAGTTTACTGTCTGCTTGTCAGTCCAAAGATGTGACGTTAAGCTGGATTGACCATGCTAAATTTCCCCTTAGTGTCTTTGATTTGATTTATTCTCGTTGCATGTACTAATATACAGCGAAAAGCATTGTTTCTTGCGCGCCATACAGGCAAAGCATACCGTTCATAGAGAAGGAAAGGAGAGAGTGCAGAATGTAATGTTATAGCGAAGGTGTAGAGAAAGATCAACTTAATATATGGTAGGTCCATTCAAAAGTCTGATGTCAGCAGGGAAGAAGCTGTCCTTGAGTCAGTTGATACGTGATCTCAGGGTTTTGTATTGCTTTTCTGATGGAAGAAGGTGGAAGAGAGAATGTCCAGGGTGCGTGGGGTCCTTAATTATACTGGCTGCTTTCCCGAGACAGCGGTAAGTGTAGACGGGGTCAATGCATGGGAACATAGGAACATAAGAACATAAGAAATAGGAGCAGAAGTTGGCCATCTAGCCCTTCGAGCCTGCCCCACCATTCAATAAGATCATGGCTGATCTGTCGTGGCTCAGTTCCACATTCCCGCCCTCTCCCCATAACCCTTAATCCCCTCGCTTATCAAAAACCCATCAACCCGCGTCTTAAAAATATTTAGCGAGGTAGCCTCCACCACTTCGAGAATTCCAGAGATTCACCACCCTTTGAGTGAAGAAGTTCCTCCTCAACTCCATTCTAAACCGCCCCCCCCCTTATCTTGAGGCTGTGCCCCCTAGTCCTACTGTCCTTTCTGAGCGGGAAGAGTCTCTCCACCTCTATCCTATCCATCCCATTCATCATCTTATACATCTCAATGAGATCTCCCCTCATTCTTCTAAACTCTAACGAGTACAAGCCTAGTTTATTCAGCCTCTCCTCATAGCTCAACCCCCTCAACTCCGGCATCAGCCTAGTAAACCTCCTCTGCACTCCCTCCAAGGCCAAAATATCCTTGCGTAAGTACGGTGACCAAAACTACACACAGTACTCCATCTGCGGCCTCACCAATGCCGTATACAGCTGCAGCAAGACCCCCCTACTTTTATATTCAATCCCCCTCGCTATGAAGGCCAGCATCCCATTTGCCTTCCTGACCACCTGCTGCACCTGCAGGCTGGGTTTTTGCGACTCATGCACAAGGACCCCGAGGTCCCTCTGCACCGTCGTCTGCTGCAGTTTTTCGCCACATAAGTAATAGTCCTTCCTACCATTATTCCTACCAAAGTGGACCACCTCACACTTGCCAACATTAAATTCCATTTGCCAGTTCCTGGCCCATTCGCCCAGCCTATCTAGATCCTTCTGTAGACTCTCCACACCCTCCGCGCAATTTGCCGTTCCACCAATCTTGGTGTCATCAGCAAATTTCGACACCATACACTCGGTTCCCTCCTCCAGATCATCTATATAAATGGTGAATAGCTGAGGTCCATTCAAAAGTCTGATGTCATCAAGCTGTCCTTGAGTCAGTTTGTACGTGACCTCAGGCTTTTGTATCTCTTTTCTGATGGAAGAAGGTGGAAGAGAGAATGTCCGGGGTGCGTGGGGTCCTTAATTATACTGGCTGCTTTCCCGAGGCAGCGGGAAGTGTCGACGGAGTCAATGGATGGGAGGCTGGTTTGAGTGACGGACTGGGCTTCGTTCACAACCCTTTGTAGTTCCTTGTGGTCTTGGGCAGAGCAGGAGCCCATACCAAGCTGTGATACAACCAGAAAGAATGCTTTCTATGGTGCGTCTGTAAAAGTTGGTGAATCATAGCTAGCAGGGTAAGTAAATGGTGTTACGGGGATAGGGCCTGGGTGGGACTGTCATCATTACAGGCTTGATGGGCCGAATGGTTGGAAATCTAAAACAAGAACAGGAGGTGCTGGAAAAACATAGCAGGTTTGGTAGCGTCTGTGGCAAGAGTTAAATCGAACGTGACTCTTCAGAAATGGGGAGATAGATCTTGGACTTGAGCACCATCTGGTGGTAAACTCATGATCTGACACAGCATTTTCTCAATCCCACACTAATGTAGGATTTTTCCCCAAGGTGCAAGTACATAAAATATTCCTGTACAGCTGGGCGTGTAAACCTGAGACACATGCTAGAGTTTTACCAGCACACCCGCCCCAGAGTCGGGGCGGACAAGGCTCACAGAACGGCATTCCCCGTTGGCCTCAGGCGAGATCTTACGAGCCTCGAGCGGGCGTGCCGGTAAAATTCCGGCATCCATCTTGCATCGTTCTTACTTATGGTCACACTTTCTCAGTGCAAATTTCATTGTCATTTCTGCACTGGCAGGAGGCAATACTGTGGTGGAATTGTCACTGGACCAGGAATCCTGAGACCCAGGGTAATGTTCTGGGGACCTGGGTTCCAATCCCACCACAGCAGATGGTGAAGTTTGAATTCAATAAAAAGGCGGAACAATTGTTGTAAAAACTCATCTGTTTCACTAATGTCCTTTAGGGAAGGAAATCTGCCGTCCTTACCTGTCTGGCCTACATGTGACTCCAGAGCCACAGCAATGTGATTGACTCAAAAATGCCCCTCTGAAATGGTCTAGCCAGCCACTCAGTTTAAGAGCAATTAGGGATGAGCATTAAGTGGGTGGCATGGTGGTTAGCATTGCTGCCTCACAGCACCAGGGACCCAGGTTTGATTCCAGCGTTGGGTGACTTTGTAGAGTTTGTACGTTCTTCCCGTGTCTGCGTGGTTTTCCTCCAGGTGCTCCGGTTTCCTCTCACACTCCAAGCTGCATAGGTTAGGTGGATTGGCCATGCTAAATTGCCCCTTAGTGTCAGGGGGACCAGCTAGGGTAAATGTGTGAGGTTATGGGGATAGGGCCTGGATGGGATTGTGGTCGGTGCAAACTTGATGGGATTCTATCAAATAGGGATTCTATGTCTGGGTTTCCTCCGGGTGCTCCCATTTCCTTCCATAGTCAGAAGATGTGTGGGTGAGGTGGATTGGCTTTGCTAAATTGCCTCGTAGTGTGAGGCAATCTTGTTCCAGATCGCCCCACAAGGGGAAACATTTGGTTTACATTTACTTTATCGATCCCTTTTAAAATTTTATATACCTCAATCAGATCCCCTCTCATCCTCCTAAACTCCAACGAGAACAAGGCCAAACTGTTTAATCTGTCCTCATACGTTAACTTGATTTGATTTATTTGATTTTATTATTGTCAAATGTATTAGTACACAGTGAAAAGTATTGTTTCTTGCGTGCCATACAAAGCATACCGTTCATAGAGAAGGAAAGGAGGGAGTGCAGAATGTAGTGTTACAGTCATAGCTAGGGTGTAGAGAAAGATCAACTTAATGTGAGGTAGGTCCATTCAAAAGTCTGACAGCAGCAGGGAAGAAGCTGTTCTTGAGTCAGTTGGTACGTGACCTCAGACTTTTATATCTTTAACCCTTTCATCCCCGAGCTATTTTTTTAAAATGACCAAGCTTTGGCTTACTATACACGTACCAATATGAGGAACTTGCTCTCACTATGACATTTTTGTACATTGGTTCCCCATCGACACAACTTTTTTTGAAATGTTTGCGAACGGCTCTCTAAAACTCCCTAGGTTGATTGGTCATGCTAAAAAGAAATTGCCCCCTTAGAGTCCTGAAATGTGTAGGTTAGAGGGATTAGCGGGTAAATATGTATTGGGGTGGGGCCTGGGTGGGATTGTGGTCAGTGCAGACTCGATGGGCCGAATGGCCTCTTTCTGCACTGTAGGGATTCTATGGTTTCTATGAAAACAGCTACCCCAGAGCTATCCGGATCGAGCCTGTCGAGTGCTGGTCTGCACCATAGCTTGGGAAGAGGTGGGGAGCACGTCAACCATCCCCGTGAAATACTTATCTCAAACTGATTCATCGTTAAGATTGAGACCTTTTATTAGCGAGTTTAAGATGAAGTAAGAGTTAGGTTGATTGATCATGGCAAATTGCCCAAAATGTGTAGGTTAAATGGATGGTTAATGGTTATGGGGATAAGGTGGGGAGAGGGTCTGGGTAAAATGCTCAGTCAGTGAGCTGGTACTGACTTGATGGGACGAATGGCTTCCCTATGCATTGCGGGGATTGTATGTTTGGAAAGTGGGAGTCACTGGCTAGGCCAGCATTTACAGACACCTTCGACCTCTCTTTACAACAATCTGAGGTCCCTATCTGCTTTAAGAAGACAACCGTCTTTCCAGTGCCTAAGATAAACCAAGCAGCTTGCCATAATGACGATCGGCTGGTGGCTCTGACATCCATCATTATGAAATGCTTCGAAAAGTTAGTCATGGCACGAATCAATTCCAGCCTCCTGGACCACCTGGATCCACAAGAGTTTGCCTATCACCGCAACAGATCCACAACAGGCCCCATTTCCCTGTCCCTGCACTCAACCCTGGAACACCAAGATAACAAGGACACCTATGTCAGACTCCTATTTATTGACTACGGCTCAGTCTTCAACATCATTATTCCCACAAAACTCATCTCCAAACTTTGGGCCTCGGCTCCTCCCTCTGCGACTGGATCCTGAACTTCCGAACTCACAGACCACAATCAGTAAGGATAAGCAACAACACCTCTTCCACGATCATCCTTAATATCGGTGCCCCACAAGGCTGTGCCCTCAGCCCCCTCACTATACTTCTTATACACCTATCACTGTGTGGCCAAATTCCCCTCCAATTCGATTTTCAAGATTGCTGATGACCCCACCATATTGGGTTGGATCCCAATGATGAGACAGAGCACAGGAATGAGATAGAGAATTTGGTGAATGGATACAGCCACAATAATCTCTCCCTCAGTGTCAACAAAATGAAGGAGATTGTCATCGACTTCAGGAAGCGTAAAGGAGAACATGCCTCTGTCTACATCAAGGGGGACAAAGTAGAAAGGGTTGAGAGCTTCAAGTTTCTAGGTGTCCAGATCACCAACAACCTGTCCTGGTTCCCCCAGTGCTGACATTATAGTCAAGGAAGTCCACCAATGCCTCTACTTTCTCAGGAGACTAAGGAAATTTGGCATTTCAGCTACTACTCTCACTAACTTCCATAGATGCACCATAGAAAGCATTCTTTCCGAATGTATCACAGCTTGGTATGGCTCCTGCTCTACCCAAGACCGCAAGAAACTACAAAAGGTTGTAAATGTAGCCCTATCCATCACACAAACCAGCCTCCCATCCATTGACTCTGTCTACACTAAGACTGGAATTGAACCCGGGTCCCTGGCGCTGTGAGGCAGTATAGTTGGAACAGCTTCTTGTAAAGCACTAAATTGGTTGAATTTGGATTATTTCAAAGCATCCTGCTAGTTGCTTATTAGCTCTCATAGAATCCTATAGAGCAGAAGGAGGCCATTTGACCCATTGAGTCTGTACTGACCATAATCCCACCCAGACCCTATCCCCATAACCCCATACATTTACTCTAGCCAGTCCCCCTGACACTCAGGGTCAATTCAGCATGGCCAATCCACCTAACCCCCACATCTCTCGACATCTTTCTCGCTGACCCAACACTTCTATTTGCTGATTGTTGGGTTATGCCTACCCAATGCTTTATGTTTAAATTAGAAACTCATTGTGATATTTGTAGGTGTGATGTTTATCGAGGGTGCTTGGAAACGCGTTGGTGGAAACTTGGCTGAAGCTGTGAAGAGAAAGCCAAGACATCCCCGTTCCATCTGCTGCTCTTGCTGCGAGGAACAGAAGGTGTTGACTCGTGCGGCACTGAGTCACACGGAGGAGAAAGATCCCAGCTCCAACCCCAGTCTCAGATTGGGTGGGTGACTGGGCAGCTGTACTGTACGTGAATGTATATCCTCCTTAAAGGCACAGTGTTAGCAAGACAAAACGGAGCTAGGAGCCAATGGAGGCCAATGAGCACAGTGGCTAATGGGTGAACACAAGTTGGTGCACATTAGGATAAGGGCAACAGAGTTTAGAATCATAGAATCCCTACAGTGCAGAAGGAGGCCATTTGGCCCATCGAACCTGCACTGACCACAATCCCACCCATGCCCTACCCCCCCCCCCCTTAACCTCACATATTTACCCTACTGTCTGTATGGAATCTGCACATTCTCTCCATGTCTGCGTGGGTTTCCTCTGGGTGCTCCAGTTTCCTCCCACATCTGAAAGATGTGCTGGTTAAACACCTTGAACCGAACAGGCGTTGGAGTGTGGCGACTAGGAGAATTTCACAGAAACTTCATTGCAGTGTTAACGTTAGCCTTACTTGTGACTTATAAATAAACTTTACTAATCCCCCTGACACTAAGAGGCAATTTAGCACAGCCAATCCAATTAACCTGCACATCTTTAGATTATGGGAGGAAACTGGAGCACCCGGAGGAACCCCTTGTAGACACGGTGAGAACATGCAGACGCCACACAGACAGTGACCCAAGCTGGGATTCGAACCCAGATCCCCGAGTGTTGTGAAGCAGCAGTGCTAACCACTGTGATACCGTGCTGCCCTTAATTTAGATTGAGCTTAAGTTTATCTTTCTTTTTTAATTTTTATTTATTAGTGTCACAAGTAGGCTTATATTAACACTGCAATGAAGTTACTGTGAAACTCTCCTAGTCGCCACACTCCAGCGCCTGTTCGGGCACACTGAGGGAGAATTTAACACAGCCAATGCACCCTAACCAGCACGCCTTTTGGAGTGTGGGAGGAAACCAGAGAAGGGGAGAATGTGCTAACTCCACACAGTGACCCAAGCCAGGAATTGAACCCGGGTTCCTGGTGCTGTGAGGCAGCAGTGCTAACCACTGTGCCACCCATACAGAATGTAAAAGATGGAATGCCAACCGGAAGTACATTGGAATGATTCTGGAGGTAACAAAAGCAGGAACGTTACAGGAACGGATGGGCTGAGGTAGAGGTGGAGTTGAGTAAGGGCCATCACAGTGGCACGGTTGTTGGCACTGCTGCCTCACAGCACCAGGGATCCGGGTTCGATTCCCGGCTCGGGTCACTGTCTATGCAGAGTCTACAGTTCTCCCCGTGTCTGTGTGGGTTTCCTCGGGTGCTCCAGTTTCCTCCCAAAGATGTGCAGATCAGGTTGATTGGCCATGCTAAATTAACCCTTAGTATCAGAAGGATTAACAGGGTAAATACAATGGATTTTGGGGATAGGGCCTGGGTAAAATTGTTATTGTTTAAAAATTATTCATTCATGGGACATGGGCATCGCTGGAAGGGTCAGCATTTATTGCTCATCGCTAATTGCCCTTGGAAGGTAGTTGAGAGTCAACCACATTGCCGTGGCTCTGGAGTCACATGTAGGCCAGACCAGGTAAGGACAATAGATTTCCTTCCCTAAGGCTCATTAGTGAACCAGATGGGTTTTTCTGACAATGGTTTCGTGGTCATCAGTTGATTCTTAATTCCAATTTTTTTTTTCATTGAATTCAAATTCCACAATCTGCTGTGGTGGGACTCAAACCCAGGTCCCCAGAACATTAGCTGAGTTTCTGGATTAATAGACTAGTGATAACACCACTAGGCCATCACCTCTCCCTGTGGTTGTTGCAGCCTCGATGGGCTGAATGGCCCCCTTCTGCACTGTGGTGATTTTATGAATGTAATAAATGTTGCAATCACTGAGCCTGTCAGTAGGGGGCAGCAAGAGTTTGCGGAGCCAGGGTAGGAATGCATTGTGCAGTGTGAGGGCTTTTAATGGCGAGCAGCTACAACTCAGCATCAGCTGCATTCTTTCTCTCCCCCTCCCCAAAGGTTTTATGCTTCCTGTATTTGCAAACGTTATCGCCTTTAGTTTTGCTTTTCTATCTGACTGTGCAAGTCCTGCTGCCACTACCCCCCACACTCATAGAATCCTTCCAGTACAGAAGAAGGCCATTCAGCCCATTGGGTCTGCACTGCTAGCAATCCATTCCAGGCCCTATCCCCATAACCCCATGCATTTACACTAGCTAGTCCCCTGATACTAAAGGGCAATCTAGCATGGCCATTCCACCCAACCTGCACATCTTTGGACACTAAGGGGCAATTTAGTGGTGGCATGGTAGCTCAGTGGTTAGCATTGCTACTTCACAGCTCCAAGAGCCTGGATTTGATTCCTGGCTTGGGTCACTGTGTGGAATTTGCATATTCTCCCCATGTCTGCGTGGGTTTCCTCTGGGTCTCTGATTTCCTCCCACACTCCAAAGATGTGATGGTTAGGTCGATTGGCCATGCTAAAATTGCCCCTTCGTGTCCTGAGATGTATAGATTAGAGGTGTATGTAGACTTTTGTAACAAGGAGGCAGGACAGTGACATGAGTACTGTTTTGACATTGTGGATTCAGAGGGTGCAGTTACCAATTCAAGTCCTGCCCAGGCAGATCTGTGTTCGCATTGCTCAGATCCTAGCTGACTCAAGGCTAAAGTACTTAGAAGAATTGCTTGGCTGGCACAGTGGCACAGTGGTTAACACTGCTGCCTCACAGCATCAGGAATCCAGGTTTGATTCCTGCCTCAGGTCACCACTGCCTGTGTGGAATTTTTCTTTTTGGACAGACTGTCAGAAGATCTGATGAGACAAGTTAAATCCTGGCTGTATTTGCAGGGGTGGCACGGTTGTGCAGTGGTTAGCACAGGTTTGATTCCTGGCTTGGGTCACTGTGTGGAGTTTGCACATTCTCCCCATGTCTGCATGGGTTTCCTCCGCGTGCCCCGGTTTCCTCCCGCAGTTTAAAAATGTGCGGGTAAGTTGATTGGCCATGCTAAATTGATGCTCGTGCCCTAGGGGGATTAGCAGGGTAAATGTGTGGGGTTACGGGAATATGGGTGTGATTGTGGTCAGTGTAGACTCAATGGGCCAAATGGTCTCCTTCTGCCCTGTAGGGATTCTGTTGAAAATAGACACATGGCACAGGCTCTCTTCCAACAATTAGAAATGTAAATGTTAAAAAAGCAAGGAATTAAGACGTCTTGTGGGTTAAAAAAATCCTCAGGCTCCCTGAGTGTTTTCTAAACCTGGTTTAAGGCCACATTTCATGTGTTGTCCAACCAATGTGGCGTAACTACTTGCTTCACTTCGGAGTCACGTCAGGACAAGTCTGCGCTACAAATAATGCAAATAAAAGGGATCCTTTCTTATTCATCCACATGAAGCAGCAAGTATTTATTGCCATCCTGGTGACTGTGTATCCACTGGCATCCCCTCCTGTAGTAAATAAAAGAAACCGACGGAGGAGAAATAAGTGTGCTCCTCCGTCTTTGTATCTAACCCTCTTACAGTGACCTGAGGTGTCTGAACCACGACCGCTGAAAAGCTGTCTCAACTGTAACGGATCGGTATTTCCATTTTCTGTGATTTTTTTATCCTTCCAGCCGTGCATGAAATTGCTTAGCAGCTGTGACGAGAGAGGGGGGATCAGCTTCCTGTCTGTGCTGTATTTAAAACTAAAGCCTGTGGTAAATGTAGTTTAACATTGAAGAACGTTACATTTTTCATGGAAGATCTCTTCATGAAATGGTTTATGTATCACAGTTGTAAATAACTGAGGGAGGGAAACCTGCAGTGTTGATTCTTAAAAATATACTCTCATGTTTTCTTAAATTCTCTGGTGCTTAGTGCTCGAGGCTCTGCTGCTAGTGCCAGGGACCCAGTTCAATTCTGGCCTTGGGTTATGTGGAGTTTGCACGTTGTCTGCATGGGATTCGCCCGGGTGCTCTGGTTTCCTCCCACAGTCCAAAGATGTGTGGGTTAGATTGGCCATGCTAAATTGTCCCTTAGTGTCCAAAGATGTCTTGGTTAAATGGATTGGCCATGCTAAATTTCCCCTTAAGTGTTCAAAGATGTATGGGTTAGGTGGATTGGCCATCCTAAATTGCCCCTTACTATCCAAAGATGTGCAGGTTAGTTGGATTGGCCATGCTAAATTGCCCCTTACTGTCCAAAGATGTCTAGGTTAGATGGGTTAGTCATGGTAAATGTGTGGGGTTACAGGGGTGGAGGGGATTCTATGATAGATCAACATTTTGAATATGACCTTACTTTTCAGGTTCTAATGATCAAAGGGGTGGCATGGTGGCACAGTGTTTAGCACTGCTGCCTCACAGCGCCAGGGACCCAGGTTCAATTCCCGGCTTGGGACATTGTCTGTGTGGAGTTTGCACGTTCTCCCCGTGTCTGCATGGATTTCCTCCGGGTGCTCTGGGTTCCTCCCACACTCCAAAGATGTGTGGATTAGGTGCATTGGCCATGCCCCTCAACATCAGGGTAAATAAGTGGAGCTATGGGGATAGGACCTGAGTGGGATTGTGGTCGGTGCTGACTCGATGGGCCAAATGGCCTCTTTCTGCACTGCAGGATTCTATGGTGGATCACAATTTTGAATACAACCTTTCTTTTCCGGGTATTTTGATCAAAATGTACCTAAAATACAATAAACTGTGCTGATCACAATCCCAGACATTTAATTCTGAGCAATTTAGAAAACTGTAACCATGGTATTCCGCTTTAGCATCGTCCCGGTCTCCAAGTTAAGAGGAATCTAAATTAGTGAAGAAAAATAATCATGTATTTTAAGACTGAAATCAAACAATTACATTTTATTAGAAAATGCTTCCTGTATTAAATCAAAATTAGTATTTTCTTAAAACGGTAGAATATTTTCTTAAAATAAATAGATGGTAGAAGACTATAATTTCATCGTGGGCTTATGATGACAAAAAAGGTCAAAGGTCGATGTGGTTTGTGACATCATTGGTATTTTTTGATCATAATATATATAGCATTATAATCCCTAACCATCCATAATCAAACAGTATTAAATTCAAAGCCCCAGCCTTGACAATGTTCCTCTCTCAGAGTAAAATATTCATATTTAAGGTTTGACAACAACCAATACATCTTTGACATAAACCTTAAGGGGCGGCACAGTGGTGAGCACTGCTGCCTCACAGCACCTGGGAGCCCTGTTCGATTCCCGGCCTTGGAATCAAAGCGGGACCCTGGTTCTATGAGACAGCAGTCTGACCCTGGAGTGGAATATGACAGTGATGGAATCCTACCGAACAATTAGCCTGATGCTCGAGAGGTTTATACAAGAATTGGAATCCTTGAAGGAGATTTTCTTACAACTGTTCCTATTCATCCATATTTTTCCCTGGCCTTTATTTACATTCATATTTAACCGATCAAATGGAGCCGAATAGAGTCTTCGGATTTCTGAGTGTGAACTATACAATCCGGAATAGGTTGATGAATAGCGCCAGGGAAACGGCCATTGATATCACCTTGAGAAAGAAAATAAAGAGGTAATGTTAAGAATCTCAGAGGAAATGGTAATCACCGTTCCTCCAAAGTTCACACTTCCCATGGTTGCTAAAGAATAATAATATAATCATAGAATCCCTACAGTGCAGGGGGAGGCCATTCGGCCCATTGAGACTGCTCTGACCACCGAGGCCCTATCCCCATAACCCCATGTATTTACCCTGCTAATCTCCCTGACATTAAGGGGCAATTTAGCTTGGCCAATCCATCTAACCTGCATATCTTTGGACTGTGGGAGGAACCTGGAGCACCCAGAGGAAACCCATGCAGACACGGGAGAGAATGTGCAAACTCCACACAGACAGTGACCGAACACCGAAATTGAACCTGAATCCCTAGCGCTGTGAGGCAGCAGCGCTAACCACTCTGCCATCATGTCAGAAGAACCTTATGGATGATACCCACATACAGTAGGCATGCAGGTCCACAGTTCCCTAAAAGTGGCAACACAGGCAGCCAAGGTGCTTAAGAAGGCATATGGGATGCTTGCTTTCATCAGCTGGGGCATTGAGTACAAGAGTTGGCAAATAATGTTGCAGCAATATAAAACCTTGGTTTGGCCACATTTGGAGTATTGTGTGCAGTTCTGGTTGCCACACCACCAGAAGGATGTGGAAGCTTTGGAGAGAGTGCAAAGAAGGTTCACCAGGATGTTGCCTGGTCTCGAGGGTGTTGACTATGAGGAGAAGTTGATTAAATTAGGATTGTTTTCACTAGAAAGACGGAGGCTGAGGGGAGACTTGATAGAGGTTTACAAAATGATGAGAGGCACAGACAGGATGGATAGTCAGAAGCTTTTCCCCAGGGTTTGGAAGTGTCAATTACAAGGGGGGGGGCACAGGTTCAAGGTGAGAGGGGGGAAGTTTAAGGGGGATGTGCAGGGGAAGTTTTTTACTCAGAGAGTGGTGGGTGCCTGGAACGCGCTGCCAGAGGAGGTGGTGGAAGCAGTTACATAGCAATATTTAAGAGGCATCTGGATGGGTCCATGAATAGGGCGGGAATAGAGGAATACGGACCCAGTAAGGGCAGAAATTGTTTTTAGTTTATTGAGGGCATTATGATCAGCACAGGCTTGGAGGGCTGAACGGCCTGTTCCTGTGCTGTACTTTTTTTTGTTCTCTTTGTTCTTTGAGAATCCTGGAGCCCTAGGTCACTATGGGGCATCCAAGTGGTGCCCTTTTCCATCGCTGCTTTTGAATGCTGCAGAGCAACTCCCAGTTCTCCACTGCATGCCACCCCCCACCCTCCCACTCCAGAGGGAACGAAACAGGTGCTGGTGGGAATACACGGACAGACTGAGGTCCCACTCTGCCATTTTACTGACCATCGGAGGAATAGAAACATAGAACATTACAGCACAGTACAGGCCCTTCAGCCCTCAATGTTGTGCTGAGCTATGTCCAAACCTAAGATCAAGCTATCCCCTCCCCATAATTCTGGTGTGCTCCATGTGCCTATCCAGTAACTGCTTGAAAGTGTCCGATTCCACTATCACAGCAGGCAGTGCATTCCACATCCCAACCACTCTCTGAGCAAAGAATCTACCTCGGACATCCCTCCTATATCTCCCATCATGAACCTTATAGTTATGCCCCTTGGTAACAGCTACATCCACCCGAGGAAATAGTCTCTGCACGTCCACTCTATCAATCCCTCTCATCATCTTATAAACCTCTATTAAGGAATGACCAAGCTATATTTCAATGGCGATTGTTAGATCTTACCTCTATTACTGCAATCCCAACAGCAACGCCACCAATAACTATACTGTTCCTTTTAATCATCGATATTACAGCCTGAAAACAGCCCTTAAAGGAAAAAAGAGAATAAAATTAGTGTCCTTGCTTTTTTTTCCCCATAAACTTTAACAAAACAAAAGTTGAATGTGAAACCCCCATCTCTCTGGTCATTCTAAACCATCCACAATTTGTTGCGAATCCCCTACCTTTGTATAGATTACTGTAAATGAGGTGTCTATGCCATCACAGTCAGGAGAAGTAGGGTCTCGACAACAGCTCCTGGGGTAAAGACGTTCTTTTTGCTTTTGGTAGAATGATCCTATAAAGTCTGTGTAATTATTTAGTCCACAGCAATGAAACTGAAATGGCAACAAAATAACTCTTTCAGAAATCTCTACAAACACGTTATGAATATACTATCCAATCAAAAAAAAAGAGGATGAATACATGTTTGACAAATACTATTGTACATATTAACTCTTCTGGGCTTTTTGTTTTAATTCATGTTTTATTTTAATTCATCTTCACCTGACGCACCCCGGACATTCTCTCTTCCACCTTCTTCCATCAGGAAAAAGATACAAAAGTCTGAGGTCAAGCACCAACCAACTCAAGAACAGCTTCTTCCCTACGGCCATCAGACATCTGTATGGACCTATCTCACACTAAGTTAATCTTTCTCTACACTCTAGCTAAGACTGTAGCACTACATTCTGCACTCTTTCCTTTCCTTCTCTATGAATGTTATGCTTTGTCTGTATAACGCGCAAGAAACAATACTTTTCACTGTATTCCAGTAGATGTGACAATAATGAATCAAATCAAAATCAGAAAATCTTTGGACTTTATGCTTCATTTATTGCTAAAGTGTCCCTATGTGGGACACCTTCGTCAATCAGAACATAGACTACATAAGGAACAAGAGGGTAGCTAGGGAAAGGGTAGGTCCACTCAATAGTCGAGAGCTTCAAGTTTTTAGGTGTCCAGATCACCAACAATCTGTCCCGATCCCCCAATGCCAACACTATAGTTAAGAAAGCCCCGCCAACGCTTCTACTTTCTCAGAAGACTAAGGAAATTTGGCATGTCAGCTACGACCCTCACCAACTTTTACAGATGCACCATAGAAAGCATTCTTTCTGGTTGTATCACAGCTTGGTATGGCTTCTGCTCTGCCTAAGATCGCAAGAAACTACAAAAGATCATAAATGTAGCCCAATCCATCACACAAACCAGCCTCCCATCCATTGACTCCATCTACACTTCCCGCTGCCTCGGCAAAGCAACCAACATAATTAAGGGCCTCACGCATCCCGAACATTCTCTCTTCCACCTTCTTCCAACAGGAAAAAGACACAAAAGTCTGAGATCACATACCAACCGACCCAAGAACAGCTTCTTCCCTGCTGCCATCAGACTTTTGAATGGACCTACCTTGCATTAAATTGATCTTTCTCTACACCCTAGCTATGACAGTAAGACTACATTCTGCACTCTCTCGTTTCCTTCTCTATGAACGATATGCTTTGCCTGTGTAGCGCGCAAGAAACAATACTTTTCACTGTACGCTAATACGTGTGACAATAATAAATCAAATCAAACTGAAAAAATCTTTAGACTTTATGCTCTGTTGTTTGCTGAGTTGTCCCAATGTGGGACACCTTCAATCAGAAGATACACTATATAAGGAACAAGAGGGTAGCTAGGGAAAGGGTAGATCCATTCAAGGATAAAGGAAGGAATTTATGCATGGAGGTGGAGAAAGTTGGTGAGGTCCTTAATGAATACATTACATCGATATTCACGAAGGAGAAGGACATGGTGTTTGGTGAATCTGGAGAAGGGTACGCTAATATTTTAGGGCATGTCAATATAAAAAATGAGGAGGAGGTGGGTGTTTTGAAAAGCCTTGAGATAGACAAATCTCCAGGATCTAATGGGAACTATCCCAGAATATTGAAGGAGGTGAGGGAGGAAAATGCTGGGGCTTTGTACGAAATCTTTAGTCACAGGGGAAGTCCCAGAGGACTGGAGAATAGCTAATGTTGTTCCTTTGTTTAAGGGCAACAGGGATAATCCAGGAATTACAGGCCGGTGAGCCTTACGTCAGTGGTGGGGGAATTATTGGAGAAGATTCTTAGGGACAGGATTTACTCACATTTGGAAAAATGTGGACTTATTAGCGATAGGCAGTGTGGCTTTGTGCGGGAGAAATCGTGTCTCAGAAATTTTATTGAGTTTTTTTGAGGAGGGTAGCACAGCGGATGTTGTGTACATGAACTGCGGCAAGAACTTTGACAAGGTCCTTCATAGCAGGCTAATACAGAAGGTGAAGTCACATGGGATCTGTGGTAAGCTGGTAACATGGATACAGAACCAGCTTGGTCATAGAAGTCAGAGACACGCGGTGGAAGGGTGTGTTTTTTTCTGACAGGAGCTCTGTCATCAGTGGTGTTCCACAGGGATCAGTACTGGTACCCTGTTGTCTATAATATGTATTAATAACTTGGAGAAGAATGTAGGTGGTCTGATTAGTAAGTTTGCAGACAGCACAAAGATTATGGGGAAGCTGCGGATAGTGAGAGGGATTGCCAGAGGATACAGAAGGATATAGATAGGCTAGAGACTTGGGTGGAGAAATGGCAGATTAAACTGGACAAATGTGAGATGATGCATTTTCGAAGATTTAATGCATGAGGAAAGTATACAGTAAATGGCATTAGAAGCATTAACATACAGAGGGATCTGGGCGTACAGGTCTCTGAAAGTGGGAACACAGTTGGATAAGGTGGTCAAGAAAGTGTATGACATGTTTACCTTCTTTGGTTGAGGTATAGAGTATTAAAATTGGCAAGTCGTATTGTACTGTATAGAATTTTGGTTAGGCCACATTTGGAGTATTGAGTACAGTTCTGGTTGCCACACTACCAGAAGGATGTGGTATCTTTGGCGAGGGAAAAGAAAGGGTTTACCAGGATATTATCTGGCTTGGAGGGTATTGGCTATGAGGAGAGGCTGGCTGGTTTTCACTTAAATATTAGAGGCGGAGGGGGCAACCTGATAGAATTTACAAAATGATGAGAGGCACAGATAGAATGGATAGTTGGAATCTTTTTCCCAGAGGGGAAATGTCAATTACTGAGAGATGTAGGTTTAAACTAAAAGGGGGAAAGGCCGGGAATAGAGGAATACGGACCACATAGAGGCAAAAGGTCTTTAGAAAGGAGTCATGTGTTGGCGCAGGCGTGGAGGGCCGAAGGGTCTGTTCTTGTGCTGTATTCTTCTTTGTTTGTTCTTTAGGGATTTGCTCAAGCCCATTTTGCTCCTAATGCCTCTTTAATTTTCAAAGCGTCTTGTTAAAATCAACTGAAAATACTCAGCAGGACAAGTGGCATCAGGTTGGTGACCTTTCATTGGAACTACCTTTGTTTGATTCATTCATGGGATGTGGGCATCACTGATTGCCTCTTGAGTAGGTTGGGGTGAGCTGCCTTCCTGAACCGCTACAGTCTGCCTGGGGTAGGTACACCTACAGTGCTGTTAGGGTGGGAATTCCAGGATTCTGGCCTAGCGACAGTGAAGGAACAGGCAATATATTTCCAAATCAGGATGGTGAGGGACTTGGGGGGAAATTTCAGGCGGTTGTGTTCCCATCTGTCTGCCGCCCTTGTCCTTCTACACGATAGCAGTCATGGGTTTGGAAGGTGCTGCCTCAGGAATCTTGATCAGTTCCTATCTAGATGGTGCACACTGCTGCTACTGAGCGTCAGTGGTGGAGGAAGAGAACGTTTGTGGATGAGACAAATACATAAATAGGATGGGAATGGAAGGATACGGACTCTGTGAGTGCATTTGGTTTTCGTTTAGGCAGGCATTATGATCAGTAAGGCTTGGAGGGCTGAAGGGCCTGTTCCTGTGCTGTAATTTTCTTTGTTCTTATTCTTAGAGTTTAGAAGAGTGAGAGAGGATTTCATCGAAATTTATGAAATTCTAACAGGGTTAGACAGGGTAGACTCAGAAAGAATGTTCCCGATGGAGGGGGAGTCCAGAACTAGGGGTTATAGTTTGAGGATAAGGGGGTAAACCTTTTAGGACTGAGGTGAGGAGAAATTTCTTCATCCAGAGGGTGGTGAATGTGTGGAATTCACTCCCACAGAAAGTAGTTGAGGCCAAAACATTGTGTGATTTCAATAAGGAATTAGATATAGCTCTAGGGGATCAGGATATTGGGTGGAATTCTCCAGCTGCGGAGAACTGCCCTCATGCAACTAGGGATGGGCAATAAATGCTGGCCAACCAGCGAAGTCCATGTCCCAGGAATGAATAAAAAGTACTGTAGTCAATACAAGCATGGTACTCACAATTAAAGACTTCAACAATCTTCTTGGAATGCCAGAACAACAAAGCTGTTTCCCCTGCACTGACACCCACCCAAAAATCAACCCTTGAAAATATAGTTTCTCATTTAGATACAGCACTTGGGGAGAAAGGGATCAAAGGTTATGGGGAGAAAGCAGGATTAGGCTATTGAGTTTGATGATCAGCCATGATTGGATGAATGGCTCGAAGGGTCAAATGGCCTCCTCCTATTTTCTAAGTGTGTTACATGTCCAATTGGAGCCTCCTCTGATCAGCCTGAAAATCCTGATGGTTTCAGGCTGAGTACTGAGCATTCTTGGCAGTATGCAGGCTGCCAGACATCAGGAGCAGCAGGTTCGAGTTCCAGGGCTGTTATCAAACAGACTGAAAGAATTACAAAGCTGAGGAGCAAAAGCCAGGTCTCCAACTCAAACATTGCTGCCAATCAAACCTATTATTAACACAGAAAGTTCAGCAGGTATCAAAACGGGTTACAAACATCGCTGGCCATCAAAATTCCATCCATGCATTCGCACAGCTCCGAGAGGATAAGCTAACAAAACAATTGACTGATCGAACTCAACATCATCATGGTTTGCAGATCTCAGCCGCTCATGGGATACAATTGCTGATCCTATTGGGAGCCACTATTTTCTACCCGAGCTATCCGTATTTTTCCAACATGTTTTTCCCTTTTTGTATATGGTTTAATGATGCCTTGTCTCTGGATTAGCATGTGGAGGTAGAGTTTCTATAACATTTTTTTATTCATTTGTGGGACCTGGGTGTCCCTGGCTGGGCCAGCATTTATTGCCCATCCCTAGTTGCCCCTTGAGGAGGTGGTGGTGAGCTGTCTCCTTGAATCGCTGCAGTCCACGTGCTGTGGGTTGACCCACAATGCCATTAGGGAGGGAATTCTGAGATTTTGACCCAGTGACTGCGAAGGAACGGATGATATATTTCCAAATCAGTGGCTTGAAGGGGAACTTGCAGGTGGTGCTGTTGCCATGTACCTGCTGCCCTTGTTCTTCTAAACGGAAATGGTCTTGGGTTTGGAAGGTGCTGTCTCAGGATCTTTGGTGAATTGCTGCAGTGCGTCTTGTAGATAGTACACACTGCTGCTACTGAGCGTCGGTGGTGGAGGGAGTGGATGTTTGTGGATGTGGTGGCAATCAAGTGAGCTGCTTTGTTATACAGCCATAGAGTCACAGAGGTTTACAGCATGGAAACAGGCCCTTCAGCCCATCTTGTCCAAACAGTCCTTTTTTTTAACCATTAAGCTAATCCCAATTGGGCATTTGGCCCATATCCCTCTATACCCATCTCACCCATATAACTGTCTAAATGCTTTTTAAAAGATAAAATTGTACCTGCCACTATTCTGGCAGCTTGTTCCAGACACTCACCACCCTCTGTGTGAAAGAATTGCTCCTCTGGATCCTACTGTATCTCTCCCCTCTCACCTTAAACCTATGCCCTCTAGTTTTTGACTCCCCTACCTTTGGGAAAAGATATTGACTATCTAGCTGATCTGTGCCCCTCATTATTTTATAGATCTCTATAATATCACCCCTCAGCCTCCTACGCTCCAGGGACAAAAGTCCCAGTCTATCCAGCTTCTCCTTATAACTCAAACTATCAAGTCCCAGTAACATCCCAGCAAATCTTTTCTTTGTCCTGGATGGTGCCGAGCTTCTTGAGTGTTGTTGGAGCTGCACCCATCCAGGTAAGTGGGGAGTATTCCATCACATTCCTGACTAGCGCCTTGTAGATGGTGGACAGGCATTGGACAGTCAGGAGATGAGTTACAGGAGCCAAGGCATAAGTACAGTATATAATAATGCAAATATGTAGAACTTACAGTTGACATAACAGAATCCCAACCGTAACTGGCAAAGTTTTTGTCACCATATCCAGTGTAATTGTTCTTTAATGATTGAAGCGCCTCTTTTTGGAATACAGATGCAACCTAAGGGGATAACAGAGACCAGTTAGTGACTGTGCTTCTTACTGTATGTTGCCCAACCTCCCACCACTGACCCCCTCCTCCTCCCTCTTGTGATCCACTTTGGATTTGTAGTATTGCTGGTAAAGATTGACATTTATTGCCCATCCACAGTTGCCCCGATGCAACTGAGTGGCTAGTGGGAAACTTCAGAGGGCAGTTAACAGTCATGGAACTATACAGTGCAGAAGGAGGCCATTCGGCCCATCCAGTCTGTACCGACCACAATCCCACTCAGGTCGTATTCCCGAAACCCCATGCAATTCCCCTGCTAATCCTCCCAACACTAAGGGGGCAATTTAGCACTGCCAATCCTCCTGACCCACAGATCTTTGGACTGTGGGAGGAAGCACCCGGAGGAAACCCACGTAGACAAAGGGAGAACGGAAAGACTCCGCACAGACAATGATCCAAGGCTGGGAATTGAACCCAGGTCCCTGATGCTGTGAGGCAGCAGTGTTAACCACTGTGCTGCCCTACCAATGTGTCAGCTACATTG
Organism: Carcharhinus amblyrhynchos; assembly: GCF_965287045.1. Taxonomy (NCBI): domain Eukaryota; kingdom Metazoa; phylum Chordata; class Chondrichthyes; order Carcharhiniformes; family Carcharhinidae; genus Carcharhinus; species Carcharhinus amblyrhynchos. The sequence goes on from NC_137356.1 coordinate 6,962,089, forward strand.
ATGTGTGATGAGACGCAGATATAGACCAGACATGAAAAGAATGGCAGATTTCCAAACTTCAAAAGTGAACTTTAGTAAACCTATCATGTTTTTAGTATCATTTTATTAACACTGTTTTTCATAGAATTATAGAATCTCTACAGTGTAGAAGGAGGCCATTCAGCCCATCGAACCCTGCATCGACCCAGGCCCTATCCCCATAACCCCACATAATAACCCCACTAATCCCTCTTATCCACACATCCCAAGACATTAAGGGTCAATTTACCATGGCCAATCAACTTATCTGGCACATCTTTGGAGTGTGGGAGGAAACCGGAGCACCCGGAGGAAACCCACGCAAACTCCACACAGACAGTGACCCAAGCCGGGAATCGAAGCCAGATTTTTTTTTAATGAGTCCAGTTAATTTTTAAAACTAAATTCAAATTCTCAAGGTGTGATGGTGGGATTGGAATAGATCATCGATCCAGGCCACTGGATTACTAGATAATCGCTGTAGCTCCTTTCCCATGGAATTCCATAGCTGCCAACACAGCCTAGGCTTTGAACACAGTTTAACTAACACAGTGTAAGTGTTGCAATTTGCAGGGTACATCGCAGAAGTAAAAATAACTATAGTTTGTGTTATTAAAAATACATGAACTTGTTCATGAAGAGTGGCTGACATTCCTATAACACTCCTGTCAGGTACAGGAAGGCACCTCCATGCACAAAGCAAAATGACAGGTAGTGAATAGGTGAGTACAAGTGGAGTGGGATAGCGGTGACAAGGTAATAGCATTAAAGAGTTGAATCAAGGACTAAGATTTGAGAAGGGAATGACCCAGAAAGAGAGAGAGAAATGGAAATGGAAGAGAGCAGTACAGCTGCGTTGAATATGTTTTGAACAGTAAATCAAAGTTCCGTGATTCAGCAAGAAAAATAGCAGGTGGGGAAATTGTTTTTTAAAGTTTATTTATTAGTCACAAGCAGGCATATTCATACTGCAATGAAGTCACTGTGAAAATCCCCTAGTCGCCACATTTCAGTGCCTGTTTGGGTACACTGAGGGAGAATTTAGCACCAAGCTAGCACATCTTTCGGGCTATGGGAGGAAACTGGAGCACCCAGAGGAAACCCACGCAGGCACGGGGAGAATGTGCAAACTCCACATAGACAGTGACTGTAATAACCCCACAAAGGCAAAAGTCCCATCACCAAGTTACTTTATTTACACCATACATCTGTACACAGCCAGCTCTGCAGTTGCTTCCTGCTGAATGCAGGCCGGGAGTCTGACACACCTGCTTTAAATAGGGAGCAGGAGGCTGTCTGATTTAACCATCAATTAAGATTCAACAGGTAGTTCATACAGTGGCGAGCCAACCTCATTAGCCTGGCTGAAGTCATCACAGTGACCCAAGCTGGGAATCGAACCCAGGTCCCTGGCATGAGGAGGCAGCTATCCACCGTGTCACTGTGCCGTGTGAGGTGTTTTTTTCAAGCCAAAAATTATGGCTTTGGTCTTAGCCACATTAAGGTGGAAGAAACGTTAGCTCCTCAAGAGATTGATGACGGAAGGACATTGAAGATCCTAAAACAGCTTTTAGATGAATGCAGCTGGCAAGAAGGTAAAGGTGTGTGTCAGTATAGTACAAATGTAAGCTGGACCCAGAGCTGTTGAATAATTTTACCAAGGTGTAGCTGGGGAGATCAAGAACGTACCCCTGCGTTAAATGTGGAGAGGAAGAAAAACAAGAATCATTGAAGATGATGCAACATTTATACTATGGGCAGCATGGAGGTTAGTGCTGCTACCTCACAGCACCAGGGACCCAGGTTCAATTCCCGGCTTGGGTCACTGTTTGTGCGCAGTTTACACATTCTTCCCTTGTCTGCGTGGGTTTCCTCCCACAGTCCAAAGATGTGCGGGTTAGGTGGATTGGCCAGGCTAAATTGACCCTAGTATCAGGGCGATTAGCAAGGTAAACGTGGGGGGGTGGGGGAGGTTACAGGAATAAGGCGGGATTGTGGTCGGTACAGACTCGAAGGGCTGAATGGCCTCCTTCTGTACTGTACAGATTCTACAATTCTATGAAAACCAAGCAAGTGTTTCTTTGCAAGTGGAGTTGAGAGTAAGAATATTGGTAGAGGATGGAGTGGTTAATGGTGTTGAAGGCAGAGTCCGGAGCAGTCGCAATGCAGAGTTTTCCCATTGCTTGGAAAACCTGGCTGAATAGTCTTGAATAGACAAATTTAAGATCATGGCTGCAATTTCACCACCTGTGCAGTGAGCCGGGGAACTAATGTGCGACGCTAAAAATCCGATTGGTGCCAAACCGCTTGCTATGTTCCTGGCCCTTCTCCAATGCCGCAAACTACTTCACACTCAGGAGGGGGGCACCGCCAATCAGCATATTTAAAATAGCAAATAAAGGATTCAGGGAATTTCTGCAGTGTTAATACAGAAAGCATCCACATTACCAGGAAAAAGACCAAAAGAGTGATATTTACAATTGACTGAAAGATCAAAATGATTATGGCACAAGCAACTTCTCCAATGAAAATCGTTGCCATGATTATGAAGAACTGTAAATTAAAAAGAGAAATATTAATTTTGTTCTGTAATTTCACTCCTTTTCAACAGTAAACAAGAAGATCAGTTTTCACAAGCTATTATTCTAACACTTCATACACTAAAGGTAGATTGTCCAGTGTTCGTCATTCTGTGGAACAGGGAATACAAGAGAAAGATGTCATTTTTAGAATCATAGAATCCCTACAGTGCAGGAGGAGACCATTCAGCCCATCAAACCTGCACCAACCACAATCCCACCCAGGCACTATCCCCATAACCCCATGTATTTACCCTGCTAATCCCCTTGACACTAAAGGACAATTTGGAATCATAGCATCCCTACAGTGCAGGAGGAGGCCATTCAGCCCATCGACACTGACAATGATCCTACCCAGGCTCTATCCCCATAGCCCCACACATCTACCCCTCTAAGCCCTTCAATTCATGAATCCCAGGACACTAAGGGGTAATTTAGCGTGGCCAATGCACCACATCTGTACATCTTTGGAGTGTGGGAGGAAACCGGAGCACCCGGAGGAAACCCACACAAACACAGGGAGAATGTGCAAGCTTAAAGTTTTAAAGTTTATTTATCAGTGTCACAAGTAAGGCCTTACATTAACACTGCAATGAAGTTACTGTGAAATTCCCCTTATTGCCACACAACGGCGCCTGTTCGGGTCAATGCACCCTAACCAGCACGTCTTTCAGAATGTGGGAGGAAACCGGAGCACACAGAGAAAACCCATGCAGACACAGGGAGGATGTGCAGACTCTGCACAGAATAGTGACCCAAGGTTGGAAGTGAACCCGGGTCCCTGGCGCTGTGAGCTAGCAGTACCGTGCCGTATTTGTGGGAAATATCAGGGCAGTGATAGTTTTGTGGAACTTTTTCAACCTGGGTAAGATAATCTGCATAACAAAATAGGAAATAGCAAAAAAAGGAAGGCATATTATTATTTGAATGGGTGTAAATTGAGAGAGGTGGATACTCAGTGATACCTTGGCGTCCTCGTTCATCAGTCGCTGAAAGTAAGCGCGCAGGTGCAGCAGGCAGTAAAGAAGGCAAATGGTATGTTGGCCTTCAGAGCGAGAGGATTGAATATAGAGATAGGGATGTTTTATTGCAGTTGTGCAAGGTGTTGGTGAGGCCACATCTGGAGTATTGTGTGCAGTTTTGGTGTCCTTAGCTGAGGAAGGATGTCCTTGTAATAGAGGGAGCACAGCGAAGGTTTACCAGGCTGATTCCTGGGATGGCAGGTCTGTCATATGAGGAGAGAGTAAGTAGGTTAGGATTATATTCACTGGAGTTTAGAAGAGTGAGAGGGGATCTGATAGAAATTTATAAAATTCTAACGGTAGATTCAGAAAGAATGTTTCCAATGGTGGGGGGGGAAGTTTAGAACTAGGGGTCATAGTTTCAGGATAAAGGGTAAACCTTTTAGGGCTGAGGTGAGGAGAAATTTCTTCACTCAGAGGGTGGTGAATGTGTGGAATTCACTCCCACAGAAAATAGTTGAGGCCAAAACATTGTGTGACTTCAGTAAGGAATTAGGTATAGCTCCTGGGGCTAAAGGGATCAAAGGATGTAGGGGGGAAGGGGGATCAGGATATTCAATTTGATGATCAGCTATGATCAAAATGAATGGTGGAGCAGGTTCAAAGGGCCGAAAAGCCTACTCTTGCTTCTAGCTTCTATAAACACATAGCGATGGTAAGCTATTCAAATTGCGTATCCTTTAAGACACATTTGCAATGCTGTTGGTTGTTATATGGGAAGGATATTCTCGGGAGGGGAATGGTAATGTACACAGCATGTTTACCCAGGATCATAAGGTCTCAGGTTAATCCCCACAAGGTTTGAGCTTCGAGTCCCCATTGCGATGACTGGAGTTTCCCTGCAACACAAATAACTCCCCCTCACCAGAGTTGCCTGGTGACCAACACATTGAGTCATCACTGTACACATATGACATGTCCATTTTTTTGTGGGATATTTAAAAAAAATTTATGTTCTAAAAAAATACTCATATTAATTGAGAATGGATGGGCAGGAAATGCTAGATTAGTTGTGAACTTTAAATCTTTGACAGATAATATTTTGTTAAGTTCATAAGATATAGGAGAAGACTGAGGCCATTCAGCCCATCAAGTCCACTCTGCCATTCGATCCTGGCTGATATGCTCCTCATCCCCATTTTCCTGCCTTCTCCCCATAACCCTTCAACCCCATTACCAATTAAAAATCTGTCTAACTCCTTCTTAAATTTACTCACTGTCCCAGCACCCACCGCACTTTGGGGTAGCGAATTCCACAGATACACAACACTTTGGGAGAAGTAGTTTCCCTTCAATTCTGTTTTAAATTTACTACCCCTTATTCTAAGACTATGACCTCGCATCCTAGAATACACCACAAGAGGAAGCATTCGGAAAGGTATTAAGGGATATGGGCCAAAGGCAGGTATATGGAGTTAGTCTATGGTCAGCTATGATCTTATTGAATGGTGGTGGTGCAGGCTTGATGGGCCGAATGGCCTATTCCTGTTCCGATGTGGCTAAATCTGACAGGCCTGTTGTCACATTAAGGAGTGTTCCCTATTGAAAGGCAATCAGTGGGGAGTGCATTATTTGAGAACAAGATGGTGCCAGAGCGTGGCCACTTCTTGTGCACTGTGCCCAGCCCACCCTCTAATTTAACTTTTACTCTTTCCCTTGGGAAAAGCAGCCAGCATAATTGAGGACCCCACGCACCCCGGACTTTCTCTCTGCCACCTTCTTCTGTCGGGAAAAAGATACAAAGTCTGAGATCACATACCAACTAACTCAAGAATAGCTTCTTCCCTGCTGCTGTCAGGCTTTTGAATGGACCTACCTTGCATTAAGTTGATCTTTCTCTGTGCCCTAGCTATGGCTGTAACTCTACATTCTGCACCCTATTCTTTCCTTCTGTATGTACAGTATGTGTTGTCTGTATAGTACGCAAGAAACAATACTTTTCACAGTAGGATGCTATCGGGACTTGATGGTTTGAGTTATAAGGAGAGGCTGGATAGATTGGAACTTTTTTCTCTGGAGCGTAGAAGGCTGAGGGGTGATCTTATAGAGGACTATAAAATAATGAGGGGCACAGATCAGCTAGATAGTCAATATCTTTTCCCAAAGGTAGGGGAGTCTAAAACTAGAGGGCATAGGTTTAAGGTGAGAGGGGAGAGATACAAAAGGGGCAGAGGGTGGTGAGTGTCTGGAACAAGCTGCCAGAGGTAGTAGTAGAGGCAGGTACAACTTTATCATTTAAAAAGCATGGGTAAGATGGGTATAGAGGGCCAAACGTGGGCAATTAGGATTAGCTTCGGGGTTTGAAAGAAGGACAGCATGACAAATTGGGCCAAAGGGCCTGTTTCCATGTTGGAAACCTCTAGAAATCTACAACTATGTACACTAATACACGGGACAATAATAAATCAAATCAAATAATAATGTTATCCAGAGCCCCTCAACCTTGGACTTTGGAGTTGTATGCGGAGCAAGAAGGAAGAAGGCTTCTCTTGCCCTCCTCCAGAACAATTAGCACAATTGGGGTGGAAAGGTCAGTCTAAAAAATAGGCGCAGCAGAGGTCAAGTGTTTCTTAAGCCTGTTGCAGAGGGTTGTAGTGCAAGCTTCAAGGACTCAGCTATAAGTGGACGTCTTCCATGGACTGTGGGCTACATTGGACTATCTGCTGGTGTGACGCTGTGATGTGTTGAAGATTAGGGAGGAAGTCTTGGAGCAATCTGGCTGAGGACTCTGGGTTTGTTGGAGTTTAGAAGGATGGGGGGGGAGCGGAATCTTATTGAAACTTACAGGATACTGCGAAGCCTGGATAGAGTGGAAGTGGAGAGTATGTTTCCACTAGTAGGAAAATCTATAACCAGCGGGCACAACCTCAGGCTAAAGGGACAATCCTTTAAAACAGAGATGAGGAGGAATTTCTTCAGGCAGAGAGTGGTGAATCTGCGGAACTCTTTGCTGCAGAAGGCTGTGGAGGCCGGGTCATTGAGTGTATTTAAGACAGCGATTGATAGATCCTTGATTACAAAGAACGAAAGAACAAAAACAGCCTGGGAAACAGGCCCTTCGGCCCAACGAGCCTGCGCCGCCATTTTAACATTAGCAGTCCCCCCTCCACCCATGACCCTTATCTATGTTTATGGCATTCCACATTGAGGGAAAACTAGTTTAGGGACAATTTATTACCTCCAATCAGCCTAATAGCACATCTTTGGGGTGTGGGAGGAAACCAGAGCACCCGGAGAAAACCCACGCAAGCACGGGGAGAATGTGCAAACTCCCACAGACTCTGGCCCAAATCCATGTGTCTGCATGGATTAATAAGGAGATCAGGGGTCATGGGGAAAAGGCTGGAGAATGGGGATGAGAAAAATATCAGCCATGATTGAACGGTGGAGCATGGGCCGAGTGGTCTAATTCTGCTCCTATGTCTTATGGTCTTATGGTATAGGGTTCTGGAGCAAAGCATTGACACAGAGACACAGTGGTTAGCACTGCTGCCTCACAACTCCAGGGATCTTGGTTCGATTCCCGGCTTGGGTCACTGCCTGTGTGCATTTTGCACATTCTCCCCATGTCTGCATGGGTTTCCTCCAGGTGCTGGGGTTTCCTCCCACAATCCAAAGATGTGCGGGTTAGGTGGATTGGCCATTCTAAATTGCCCCTTAGTATCAGGGGGATTAGCTAGGGTAAATGTATGGGATTATGGGAATGGGTGGCGTTGTGGTCAGTGCAGACTCAATGGGCCAAATGGCCTCCTTCTGCATTGTTAGATTCTATGATTCTATTCTGCAATAAATCAGGTAGAAAGACACAGCAGTTAATAGGTTAAATATGATGATTTTGACAAAAAAATCAAACAATTTAAATAATAATCCTTTCTCAGGTAGTCTGGTTGTTTACACAATAATTGTAGTTTTGCAAGATGTTTATAATAGACTTACACCCACATCTCAGAGGTGCAGGGATGTGTCACACAGTGTACACATCTCCAAAAAAAAATGATATATATATTACAAAAACAGAAAATTCTGGAAAAATCCAGCAGATCTGACAGCATCTGTGAATGATCCGGACTCGAAATGTTGACTCTATTCTCTCTCCACAGAGGCTATCAGACCCGCTGAGATTTTCCAGCATTTTCTATCTTTGTTTCAGAGTCCAGCATCTGCAGTATTTCACCTTTATCCCAGTGTTATACAAGTTTGTTTATTTATTAGTGCCGCAAGTAAGTTTACATTAACACTGCAATTAAGTTACTGCGAAAATCCCCTAGTCGCCTCACTCTGGCACCTGTTCGGGTACACCGAGGGAAAATTTAGCATGGCCAATGCACCCTAACCAGCACGACTTTCAAACTGTGGGAGGAAACCGGAGCACCCGGAGGAAACCCACGCAGGAGAACATGAAGACTCTGAACTGACAGTGACCCAAATTGGGAATTGAACCCGGGCCCCTGGCACTGTGAGGCAGCAGTGCAACCCACATGGTCAATAGAAATTGAAATTGACAAGGTTTTGGATATGTTGGCTATAGAGTTTTAAAGTTAAAGTTAATTTATTAGTGTTGCAAGTAGGCTTACATCAACACTGCAATGAAGTTACTGTGAAAATCCCCTAGTCACCACACTCCGGCGCCTGTTCGGGTACACTGAGGGAGGATTTAGCATGGCCAACGCACCCTAACCAGCATGTCTTGCAGACTGTGGGAGGAAGCTGGAGCACCCGGAGGAAACCCACACAGACATGGGGAGAATGTACAGACTCCACACAGGCAGTAACCCAAGCTGGGAATCAAAACCTGGTCCCTGGTGCTGAGCAGTGCTAACCACTGTGCCGCCATCGTAGAGGGATATGGGCCAAATGCGGGCAACTGGGATGAAATTTGGGGTTTAAATAAAAGACAGCATGGACAAGTTGGGCCGAAGGGCCTGTTTCCATGCTGTAATTCTCTATGACTCTATAGTCTCTCGGAGACTATTTTGTATTGGATCACATGCCTTCAAAATGGCCTAGTCATAGGACAAAATTTACTGTCCTCTCTGAAAGCTAGCTTGGGGGCAGTGATATTTAATCAGGCAGCAGGGAAGGAGTGAAACCAGCTTCACATCTCTGCCCACGTTTGGGCAGGAAGGCTTGCGGTTGGCATTCCTACCCCACTGTCAAATGAGGCCTTTAAGTGGGAACTTACTGAGCATGTAAGGGTCACATATCACTGCTCATATTCAACCAGCGATGGCAAAGGACTTGTTATGTGTGAAGCCCAAAATGGGAACGTTATTGGGATTGTATGTGGCCTTCCTAATTCAATGTCTAGTTGAGGGACCTGCCATTGGGAGGGGTAAGGGGAGAGTTTGGGGTGCTGAGGTACACCCCCTGCCTTTACTTCCTCAGAGGTCGGTTTAGCTCAGTTGGCTGGATGACTGATTAGTGCTGCAGAGCGACTTGAATAGCGTGGGTTCAATTCCCGTACCAGCTGAGGTTATTCAGGAACCTCGCCCCTTGCCTGAGGTGTGCTGACCCTCAGATTACATCATCAGCTTCTCCTCCCCCATCCCCACTCAAAGGGGAGAGTAACCCCTTCCCCTTGGGGTAGCACGGTGGCCCAGCGGTTAGCACTGCTGCCTCACAGCCCCAGGGACCTGGGTTCGATTCCCGGCTTGGGTCACTGTTTGTACAGAGTCTGCGCATTCTCCCCATGTCTGCGTGGGTTTCCTTTGGGTGCTCCGGTTTCCTCCCACACTCCAAAGATGTGTGGGTTAGGTGCTTTGGCCGTGCTAAATTAGTGTCAGGGGAACTAGCTCGGGTAAATAAGTGGGGTTATGGGGATAGGGCCTTGGTGGGACTTTTGTCAGTGCAGGCTCCATGGAATGAATGGCCTCCTTCAGTGGCACCATAGTGTACCCGAACAGGCACCGGAGTGTGGCGGCTAGGGCACTTTCACAGTAACTTCATTGCAGCGTTAATGTAAGCCTTACTTTTGACACTGATAAATAAACTTTAACTTTAACCTATGGTCATCAGGGACTATGGTGACTTTGCCTTGTTGCTGACCCTCCTTTCCCTTTCTCTCCCTTGACCCCCCTGCCACCCCACATCTCCCATCATGACCTCACTTACCTGTGGTTTGGGTCACTTGCTCACCCTGGAGCTTTATCTGGGTGCTGGCAACAGACATTGCTCCAACTGGAACTGCCTACAATGGACAGCTATCTTCCTTTGATTGGCCAGCAGACCCTGGGAGAGGTGGGTACGGGGAAAGGGAAGGGCGCAGGGCAGTGAAATTTCTGCGCCCAGTGTCCTTGATCTCAGGGAAAGCCCACTGCTGGCCACTTACAGAATCATAGAATCCCTACAATGCAGAAGGAGGCCATTCAGCCCATCAAGTCTGCACTGACCACAGTTCCACCCAGGCCTTATCCACATAACACCATGAATTTACCCTAGCTAGTTCCCCCTGATACTAAGAGACAATTCAGCATGGTCGATCCACCCAACCAGCACACCTTTTGGACTGCAGGAGGAAACCGGGAGAAACCCATGTAGACACAGGGAGAACTTGCAAACTCCACACGGACAATCACCCGAGCTGGGAATCGAACCCGGGTCCCTAGTGCTGTTCTAATCACTGTGCCACCGTGCTGCCCTATAATAGTCTGAAAGCACTTAATTCACCAGGTCCCTCCTATCAATGTAAAACTGCATAGGTTTCATATTCCCTCTGGAAATCTGTGCAAACAGCAATATCAGAAACCTACCAGCATCAGAAGGATCTTGCTCTCCTTGATAACACCACAGCAGCCAATGAACCCCAGCAGTGCCAGTATGCACCCCGCAGCAATACAGAAATATCCAACATTCAGAAAGTGTCCGGCCCGCGGTCCCAGGATTTGCAAGATGGAATCACCATGAACTTTCACCCAGACTCCGAATCCAAGAAGCACAAAACCTGCAATCTGGGAAAAAAAGCATTATAGAAGCAGAGAATTAGATAGAGTCCCTACAGTGCAGAAGGAGGCCATTTGGCCCATCAAGTCTGCACCGGCTACAATCCCACCCATCCCCTGTCTCCATAACCTCACACATTTACCCAGCTAATCCCCCTGACATTAAGGGACAATTTAGCACAGTCAATCAACCTAATCCATACACCTTTCGGACTGTGGGAGGAAACTGGAGGAAACCCATACAGACATGGGGAGAATGCACAAACCCCACACAAGCCGGGAATCAACCCTGGGTCCCTGGCGTGTGAGGTGGCAGCATTAACCACTGTGCCACCGTGCGCCCAATGCTGCAGTCCTGTCCAGCATATGTTCACAGACATTGCTTCAGTGGACTATCTAATCGGACAGGGGCTGTTTTTGGAGTTTGTTCAGTTTTGATTTGATTTATTATTGTCACATGTATTAACATATAGTGAAAAGTATTGTTTCTTGTACACTATACAGACAAAACATACTGTTCATAGAGAAAGAAACGAGAGAGTGCAGAATGTGGTGTTATAGTCATAGCTAGGGTGCAGAGAAAGATCAACTTAATGCAAGGTAGGTCCATTCAAAAGTTTGACAGCAGCAGGGAAGAAGCTGTTCTTGAGTTGTTTGGTACATGACCTTAGACTTTTGTATCTTTTTCCGATGGAAGAAGGTGGAAGAGAGAATATCCAGGGTGCGTGGGGTCCTTAATTATGCTGGCTGCTTTGCCCAGCAGCGGGAAGTGTAGACGGAGTCAATGGATGGGAGGCTGCTTTGCATGATGGAGTGGGCTTCATTCACGACCTTTTGTAATTCCTTATGGTCTTGGTCAGAGCAGGAGACATACCAAGCTGTGATACGACCAGAAAGAATGCTTTTTATGGTGCATCTGTAAAAATTGGTGAGTCGTAGCTGACATACCAAATTTCCTTAGTCTTCTGAAAAAGTAGAGGCATTGGTGGGCTTTCTTAATATAGTGTCAGCATGGGGGGATCAGGGCAGGTTGTTGGTGATCTGGACACCTAAAAGTGTGAAACTCTCTGTTCAGTTGTTGGAAAATGGAATGTTTGGCAATGCCAAGAGCTAAATGCTGACATCAAGTAGCATTATGTCTGGTATAGAGCAAATTGAGAATGTCTGATGCTCTCTTTATTGGCTCCAAAAATAGGCCATTGCACAAAGTTCAAAACAGCCATGTGAGCTGTACCAGTGTGACAATTGTGTTCCTTACTGCACTTCTCCCTGTGCTCTTCATTCTCATAGAATATTAGAATCCCTACAGTGAAAGGGAGACCATTCATAAGAACATAAGAACTAGGAGCAGGAGTTGGCCATCTGGCCCCTTGAGCCTGCTCCGCCATTCAATAAGATCATGGCTGATATTTTCGTGGACTTAGCTCCACTTACCCGCCTGCTCACCATAACCCTTAATTCCTTTACTATTCGAAAATGTATCTATCCTTGCCTTAAAAACATTCAATGAGGTAGCCTCAACTGCTTCATTGGGAGGGAATTCCACAGATTCACAACCCTTTGGTTGAAGAAGTTCTTCCTATTCAGCCCATCGATGATGCACCAACCACAATCCCTTCCATGCCCTATCCCGGTAGTCCCACATATTTACCCTACTAATCCCCCTGACACTAAGTGCCAAATTAGCACGGCCAATCCACCTAACACTCATATCTTTGGACTGTGGGAGGAAATCACAGCACCTGGAAGAAACCCATACCTGCATGGAGAGAACATGCAAACTCCATAGAGACAATGACCCAAGGCTGGAATTGAACCTGGCTTCCTGGCGCTGTGAGGCCACAATGCTAACCACTGTGCCATCCCTGATCTTGATATGGCTCTTGCTCTGACCAAGACCCCAAGAAACTACAAAGAGTTGTGAATGTAGTCCAGTCAATCACACAAACCAGCCTTCCATCCATTGATTCTGCCTACGCTTCTCGTTGCTTTGGGAAAAGCAGCCAGCATTATCAAGGACCCAACACACCCCAGACATTCTCTCTTCCACCTTCTTCCATCTGGAAAAAGATACAAAAGTTTGAGTTCACATATGGAGGAAATCCATGCAAATGCGTGGGAGAATGTACAAACTCCACACAGTGACCCAAGGCCAGAATCAAACTCGGGTCTCTGACACTGTGAGGCAGCAGTGCTAACCACTGTGCCACTATGCCACCCTGTTCTAATGTATTATTAATAATAATATATTAATTTAATACAAAAAAAGGAACAAATACAATGTCCTTTTAATTTAAAAATTAGGTTAACTTGATAAGGCATACTCAAACTGATCTTTCACAAGTTGTGCGTGATCTGTATAATATTCAAGAACTAGAATGTCAGAATAAAACATTCCTGCATAAGTCTAAGCAACGTGCAGTTACTGATATAGTAAGTAATAAGGTTACTTTTTTAATAATCATTTATCACCTCAACCTTGTAACAGTTGTGTAAAGGCAGTGATGGCGCAGTGGTAATGTCATTGGATTAATAATCCAGAGGCCCAGGGGAATGACCTGGATTCAAATCCCAGCATGGTAACTAGTGAAATTTAATTTACTTAAAGTCTAATGATTACCGTGAAACCATTGTCAATTGTTGTAAACATCCATCTGGTTCACTGATGTTCTTTGCGGAAGGAAATCTGCCTTCCTTACCCAGTCTGGCCTATATGTGTCTCCAGATCCACAGCAATGTCATTGACTCTATGGTGGCGTGGTGGTATAATGGTTAGCGCCACTGCCTCACAGCTCCAGGGACCTGGGTTTAATTCTAGCCTTGGGTGACTGTGCATACTCCACACATTCTCCCCATGCCGGCATGGCTTTCCTCAGGATGCTCTGCTTTCTTCTTACACGCCAAAGACTTGCAGGTTAAGAGGATTGGCCATGCTAAATTGCCCCTTAGTGTCCCAAGATATGTAGGTTAGATGGATTTGCCATGCTAAACTGCCCTTTAGTGAGCTTGCACTTTCTCCCTGTGTCTGTGTGGGTTTCCTCCGGGTGCTCCGGTTTCCTCCCACACTCCAAAAATGTGCAGATTAGTTGAACTGGCCATGCTAAATTGACCCTTACTGTCCCAAGATGTGTAGGTTAGGTGGATTGGCCATGGTAAATGTGTGGGGTTACAGGAATAGGGTGGGGTAGAGAGCCTGGATAAGATAGTCTATCAAAGAGTCAGTGCAGGCTTGATGGGCCAAATGGCCTCTTCTGAAAAAAATTCTAAAACATATGAAATGCTTTTGTCTAGTTAATCCAATGGCAACCAGACTGGTCGAAAGTTCACGCTGATAAATAGAAATACTAGGCGGCACAGTGCCAGGGACCTGGGTTCGATTCCCAGCTTGGGTCACTGTCTGTGTGGAGTTTGCACCTTCCCCTTGTGTCTGTGTGGGTTTAGTCTGGGTGCTCCGGTTTCCTCCCACAGTCTGAAAGACGTGCTGGGTAGGTGCATGGTTCATGCTAAATTCTCCCTCAGTATGCAAACAGGCGCCGGAGTGTGACAACTGGAGGATTTTCACAGTAACTTTATTGCAGTGTTAATGTAAGCCTACTTGTGATGCTCATAAAAATAAGAGGAAAGTAAACATAATAAGCACATTGTCCATGTTTCTCTATCAATTCCATCCATTCTTGCCCACAGAGTGGATAGTCAGATGCTTTTTACTAGGGTAGTAAAGTCAAGCACGAGGGAACATAGGTTTGAGGTGCGTGGGGAGAAGTTTAGAGGAGATGTGCGAGGTAAATGTTTTTACACAGAGGGTGGTGAATGTCTGGAACGTGCTGCCTGGGGCGGGGGTGGTGGGAACATGTATGATAGTGGCATTTAAGGGGCAACTAGACAAATACGAGTACAGTTTTAGTTTAGGCAGGTATCATAATTGGCACAGGCTTAGTGGGCAGCAGGGTTTGTTCTTAGTTCTTTGTAAACCTCAACATTATAAAGCCAAGCTGAGCCTAGGTACCAGAATGTAATGACAATCCCTTAAGTCACAATTTCTCAGCAGGAGGCTGCCATTATAATGGAAAAGTAATTTACAATACACTGCATGGTGTCAATATTTTAAAGCACTTACTGTAACGATGGCATTAATCCCAACCATTAAGAATTTTATACAGAAGAAAACACTCTGTACATGCGACTCCATTATCCAAGTCTTTGACTTGCACCATCTAAAGAAAAAAAGGTATTTAGTGGAACCAATGTATTTTGTGTGAAATGAATTTATGCTACATTGGGTATGCTTTAAAAATGGATTATCTATGTTATCCACCCACCAATCAATTGTCACCAGTGAGAAAGTAGTTATTTGTATGAGTTTTCTGTTTTTATTTAGTTGTGTTATATATTTGGTAAGTAATATTGCGATTACATTGTACAGTTACAAAAACAGTGTCTCACTTCTCGCTTAACCCCATCGCTGAAAAGATGGTTGTGTTCACTTTCCAACCTATCGAGGAGCACTGGTGTTTTGTACATTGGAATTTCACCCAGATTTCCTTCAAACAAGACGTCCCAACTCCTGTACTCAATATACCAATGAAACCAAGCATGCTGAATGCCTTCTTCACCACTCTGTCCACCTGTGACTCCACTTTCAAGGAGATATGAACCTGTACCCCATGATCTCTTTGTTCTATAACTCTCCCTAATGTCCTACCATTAACTGAGTAAATCCTGCTCTGGTTTGATCTACCAAAATGCAACACCTTGCATTTATCTAAATTAGTCTCCATTTGCCATTCTTCAGTCTACTGGCCCAATAGATCAAAATCCTGTTGCAATCCTACTATATATATGTTTGGTATTCCCTACAGTTGAAGTAACAAAGGCTATCTACTATACTTTATATATCATAGAATCCCTACAGCGCTGAAGAAGGCCATTCGGCCCACTGAGTCTTTACCAACCATATCCCACCCAAGCCCTATCCCCATAACATCATAATTCTTTAAAATTAGTCACAAGAATCTCATGCGGGAGCCCATGCAGACTTGCATTAAAGCCATAGAAAGTCTAGTATCCCTGACACTAAGGGTCAATTTAGCATGGCCATTCCACCTAACCAGCACATCTTTCAGGCTATGGGAGGAAACCGCAAGAAGAAGAAGAACAACAACAAAAACAGCCCGGGAAACAGGCCCTTCGGCCCAATGAGCCCATGCCGCCATTTTAACATTACCAATCCCCCCTCCACCCATGACCCTTATCTATGATTATGGTATTCCACATTGAGGGAAACTAATTTAGGGACAATTTATTCTCCAATCAGCCTAATAGCACATCTTTGGGGTGTGGGAGGAAACTGGAGCACCCGGAGAAAACCCACGCAAGCATGGGGAGAATGCGCAAACTCCCACAGACACTGGCCCAAATCCATGTGTCTGCACAGCAAACAGTGATAGTCACTGAGCTGTCATGTTGCCCAACATCTGGTCCAGTTTAAGTGCACACTAACGACATGAAGCACTAGGCTACTCTCGAACATCCAAGAGCAGCCCTAGTACGACCCATCGCGTGTATGCCCCTCGTTGGACAACAAGGCGGACCGACTTAAAACCTGTGGATTAAAAGACAAAATCATTAGTATCATTCCTCATACTTATACATTACCAGGGACGTCCCAATGCTAATGAACCTTATTTAAAACAATCTCCTAAATCCTCCCATCTCCAACCCACTCATGTGCCTGTCTAAGTAACTCTTAAACAAATCCAGTGTGCCTGCCTCCACCACCTTACTTGGCAGAGCATTCCATACCCCCACAAGTGTGAGGTTATCCACTTTGGCAGGAATAATAGTAGGAAGGACTACTACTTACATGGCGAAAAGCTGCAGCATGCAATGGTGCAGAGGGACCTGGGGGTCCTTGTGCATGAGTCGCAAAAACCCAGCCTACAGGTGCAGCAGGTGGTCAGGAAGGCAAATGGGATGCTGGCCTTCATTGCGAGGGGGATTGAATATAAAAGTAGGGAGGCCTTGCTGCAACTGTACAGGGCACTGGTGAGGCCGCAGCTGGAGTACTGTGTGCAGTTTTGGTCGCTGCACTTGCGCAAAGATATTTTGGCCTTGGAGGGAGTGCAGAGGAGGTTCACTAGGCTGATGCCGGAGTTGAGGGGTTGAGCTATGAAGAGAGGCTGAATAGACTGGGCTTGTACTCGTTAGAGTTTAGAAAGATGAGGGTGGATCTAATTGAGACGTATAAGATGATGAAAGGGATGGATAGGGTAGAGGTGGAGAGGTTCTTCCCGCTCAGAAAGGACAGCAGGACTTGAGGGCACAGCTTCAAGATAAGGGGGGGGGTGCAGTTTAGAACGGAGTTGAGGAGGAACTTCTTCACTCAAAGGGTGGTGAATCTCTGGAATTCTCTGCCCGTTGAAGTGGTGGAGGCTGCCTCGCTAAATATATTTAAGACGCGGGTAGATAGGTTTTTGGTAGGCAAGGGAATTAAGGGTTATGGGGAGAAAGCGGGAAAGTGGAACTGAGCCACTTCAGATCAGCCATGATCTTATTGAATGGCGGGGCAGGCTCAAGGGGCTAGATGGCCTACTCCTGCTCCTATTTCTTATGTTCTTATGTTCACTACCCTCTGTGTGAAAAACCTCCCTCTAATATCCGTGTAATACCTCTCCCCCTTCACCCTAAGCCCATGGCCCCTCGTACTGCGCGTCCCTAACAGAGGAACTAGCTTACCACTGTTTACTCTATCTGTACCCTTCATAATCTTATATACCTCTATTAGATCCCCCCTCAGTCGACGTCTTTCAAGGGAAAACTGCATCAATTTGCTCAATCTTTCCTCATAACTCAGTCCTTCCATACCAGGCAACATCCTGGTAAACCTCCTCTGCAACATCTCCAAATTCTCCACGTCCTTCCGGTAGTAAGGAACCACCCGGAGGAAACCCACGCAGACACTGGGAGAATGTGCAAACTCCACACAGACAGTGAAGCAAGTTGGGAATCAAACCCAGGTCTCTGGCGCTGGAGGCAGCTGTGCTAACCACTGTGCAGCCCTATATGGTGAGCTTCTTGTGCACAGTATGAAGTAATGAAGACTATCTTTAACATGGATATCCTCGACAAGGACTGGAACACTCTAGTGCTATTATATCTAACAGTGTAATCACTTCCAAGGGAGGACGTTGAAATTAAGATCCTTTAAAGATTTAGTGCTCAGTGCATTGTCAGCGATCCAAAATTCATCACCTTCAGCCACACTGGATTTTCTTGCCACTAGGACAGTGCCTGAAGGGCAGAACAGCCCAGAATTTCCTGTCAAACTAATGGTGAGGCAAGTGGTACTCCCTATTATTTATATGCAATGGGTCTAATCCAAACATTGCTACCTGAATGCTGTATGGACTTGACCACAAAACTATAGGTTTAATAATAATCAGGTGGCACATGGCGCAGTGTTAGCACAGCTGCCTCACAGCGCCAGGGACCCGGGTTCAATTCCGGCCTCAGGTCACTGTCTGTGTGGAGTCTGCACATTCTCCCTGTGTCTGCGTAGGTTTCCTCTGGGTGCTCCGGTTTCCTCTCATAGTCTGAAAGTCATGCTGGTTTAGCCCATTTAGCACTGGCCATTCTCCCTCAGTGTACCCGGAGTGTGGCGACTGGGGAATTTTCACAGTAACTTCATTGCGGTGTTAATCCATAGAATCCCTACAGTGCAGAAGGCCATTCAGCCCATCAAGTCTGCACCAACTATAATATCATCCAGGTGCTATTCCCGTAACCCCTCATATTTATCCTGCTAATCCCTCTATCACTAAGGATCAACTTAGCACAGCCAATCAACCTAACCTGCACATCTTTGGACTGTGGGAGGTAACCAGAGCAGCCAGAGGAAACCCACACAGACACAGGGAGAACGTGCAGACTCCACACAGACAATGGCCTAAACTGGGAATTGAACCCAGATCCCCAGCACTGTGAAGCCGCAGTGTCGACCATTGAGCTGCTCATTGTGCATAATGTAAGCCTACTTGTGACACTAATAAATAAACTTTAAAACATGGACAGGCACTGGAGTGTGGCCACTAAGGTATGTTCACAGTAACTTCACTGCAGTGTTAATGTCAGCCTTACTTGTGATACTAATAAATAAAAACTTTAAACATGAACAGGCGCCAGAGTGTGGCGACTAGGGGATTTTCACAGCAACTTCATTGCAGTGTTAATGTAAACTTGTGACACTGATAAATAAACTTTAAAAAACTTTAAACGTGAACAGGCGCAACAGTGTGGCGACTAGAGGAATTTCGCAGTAACTTCATTGCAGTGTTAATGTGAGCCTATTTGTGACACTATGAATAAAAACTTTAAGCTTTTAAAAACTTTAAAATAAAGTAAAAGGTGTGAGGTTCGATTGTTCACTGGCCTCAAAGTAATTAAAATGCAAAATGTACGGTAGATAGGGGAGGTTTTTTTTTTGACTGAGACTTACAAGGTTGAGCTTGTTCCTTGCTGTTGGGAGTTTACTGGAACCGAACCCGGGATCCGTTTGAATTGGGAGCGCGAGGGGCCGGCGGTGGTCCCGCGAGCGGGAACTTGTGTTATCCACAGCTGGATCCCGGAGCCAAAACCAGATCCAGGGGGGGAGAGGCTGGGCTGGAAACCTCTCCCTCTCTCTGCACTACACCCCCGGCCTCCAAAGGAAGGTAGGGAGACTTCTCCATCTTATTATTTGTTCTTGTGCCGTTTGCGTTATTCAGAGTTAAAATTGGGGAGTGGGGAGTTGGAGGGCTGAGGGGCTGGGGGGGGGGGGGGTGAGTGGGGGATAAAAAGTGGGGGGGGGGGGGGTGAGGGGTGGGGGGTGAGTTGGGGGGGCGAGGGGTGGGGGGTGAGTTGGGGGGGCGAGGGGTGAGTGGGGGGTGAGTTGGGGGTGTGAGGGGTGAGTTGGGGGCGAGGGGTGGGGGGTGAGTTGGGGGTGAGGGGTGGGGGTGAGTTGGGGGTGTGAGGGGTGAGTTGGGGGGTGGGGTGGGGGGTGAGTTGTGGGGTGGGGGGTGAGTTGGGGGTGTGAGGGGTGGGGTGGGGGGTGAGGGGTGGGGGGTGAGTTGGGGGGGCGAGGGGTGGGGGGTGAGTTGGGGGTGTGAGGGGTGAGTTGGGGGGTGAGGGGTGGGGGGTGAGTTGGGGGTGTGAGGGGTGAGTTGGGGGTGGGGGGTGGGGTGGGGGGTGAGTTGGGGGTGTGAGGGGTGAGTTGGGGGTGTGAGGGGTGAGTTGGGGGTGTGAGGGGTGAGTTGGGGGTGTGAGGGGTGAGTTGGGGGTGTGAGGGGTGAGTTGGGGGTGTGAGGGGTGAGTTGGGGGTGTGAGGGGTGAGTTGGGGGTGGGGGGTGGGGTGGGGGGTGAGTTGGGGGTGTGAGGGGTGGGGGGGGGGTGGGGGGGGCGAGGGGTGGGGGGTGAGTTGGGGGGGGCGAGGGGTGGGGGGTGAGTGGGGGGGGCGAGGGTGGGGGGTGAGTTGGGGGGGCGAGGGGTGGGGGGTGAGTGGGGGGGGCGAGGGGTGAGTTGGGGGGTGAGGGGTGGGGGGTGAGTTGGGGGTGTGAGGGGTGAGTTGGGGGTGAGTTGGGGGTGTGGGGGGTGAGTTGGGGGTGTGGGGGTGGGGGGTGAGGGGTGGGGGGTGAGTCGGGGGGGTGGGGGGTGGGGGGCGAGTCGGGGGGTGGGGGGGTGTGGGGGGCGAGTCGGGGGGTGGGGGGCGAGTCGTGGGGGGGTGGGGGGTGAGTCGTGGGGGGGTGGGGGGTGAGTCGTGGGGGGTGGGGGGTGAGTCGTGGGGGGTGGGGGGTGAGTCGGGGGGGGGTGGGGGGTGAGTCGGGGGGGGGTGGGGGGTGAGTTGGGGGGGTGGGGGGTGGGGTGGGGGGGGTGGGGTGGGGGGGGGCGTGAGGTGAGGGGTGGGGCGTGAGTTGGGGGGTGGGGGGTGGGGGGGATGGGGAGGTGGTGGGGGAGCGGGGGGCGGATGGGGAGGTGGTGGGGGAGCGGGGGGGCGGATGGGGAGGTGGTGGGGGAGCGGGGGGTGTTAATCTGCCTTCCAGTTTCCCAGAATCAAATTCTGCGTTTTCCCAGAATCAAATTCTGCGTTTTCCATTATCCAAACATAAAAGTTTTTAGTTTATTTTTCTATTATTTTTACTTCCTACAGTTGAGTTGGCAACTCAAGCAAGCCTCTCAACATAATGGAAAATGAATTTGGCATCTCTGGATGGTTATGTAACAGGGCAAGTAATTATAATGATAGTGGGGTGGCGTAGTGGTCAGCACTGCTGCCTCACAAAGCCAGGGATCTGGGTTCAATTCCCAGCTTGAGTCACTGCCTGTTGGAGTCTGCACATTTTCCCCGTATCTGTGTGGGTTTCCTCTGGGTACTCCGGTTTCCTCCCACAGTTTGAAAGACGTGCTGGTTAGGGTGTATTGACTGTGCTAAATTCTCCCTCAGTGTATCCGAACAGGCGCCGGAGTGTGGCAAATAGAGGATTTTCATAGTAACTTCATTGTAGTGTTTATATAAGCCTATTTGTGACACTAATAAATAAACTTAAAACTATATAATGGGACAACCAAGTGTAATGCTGGTAGATTCACAATCCAGAACTGTTGAGATTGTAAACGCTATCTTTGCCAAACTATGATATTAAATACGTGCATTGTGATGTAATTTTTATTTAATTTGATTTATTATTGTCACATGTAATGGGATACAGTGAAAAGTATTGTTTCTTGCGGGCTATACAGACAAAGCATACCATTCATAGAGTATATAGAGGAGAAGAAAAGCAGAGGGTGCAGAATGTAGGATGGGATTTTACGGCCTCGCTTGTCCTGAAGCCATAACATCCCACCTGAGGTCAAAAGACCTTCCATGGTCCACCCCTCGCCTGCTCCAATTCCCGTGGTGGGCAGGATGGTAAAATTCCAGCCATAGTGTTACTGCCATAGCCAGGGTGTAGGGAAAAATCAACTTAATATAAGGTAGGTCCATTCAAAGGTCTGACAGCAGCAAGGCACTAGCTGTTCTTGAATTGATTGGCATGTGATCTCAGACTTTCGTATCTTCTTCCTGACGGAAGAAGTGGAAGAGAGAATGTCCGAGGTGCGTGGGGTCCTTAATTATGTTGGCTGCTTTTCCGAGGTATCGGGAAGTGTAGACAGAATCAGTGGATGGGAGGCTGGTTTGCTTTGTTGTTTCTTGTGGTCTTGGGCAGAGCAGGAGCTATACCAAGCTGTGATACAACAGGAAAGGATGATTTCTATGGTGCATCCATAAAAGTTGGTGAGATCCGTAGCGGACGTGCCAAATTTCCTTAGCCTCCTGAGAAAGTGGAGGCATTGGTGGGCTTTCTTAACTATAGTGTCGGAGTGGAAGGACCAAGGCTGGTTGTTGCTGATCTGGACACGGAGAAACCTAAAGCTCTCGACCAATTCTACATAAACCCCATTGATGTAGATAGGGGCACGTTCTCCACTATACTTCCTGAAGCCAATGACTATCCCCTTTGTTTTGTTGACACTGAAGGAGAAGTTATTGTTGCCGCACCAGTTCACCAGATTCTCTGTCTCATCGTTGTTTGAGGTCTGACCCACTACAATGGTGTCATCGGCAAACTTGTCATCCACAAATTTTGTGGGTAATCAGCACGGGCGAATAGGTTGTTATGAAAAACTCAATTATTCATTAATTGCAATTGCCAAAGTTGGATTGGATCTGTTCTCCGTGGAAGAGAAAAGGTTAAGTGGTGATCTAAGAGAGGCTAAAGATGATAGGTTTTGACAGAACAAATCTAGGAAAAAAGAATTCCGTCTGTTGAGAAATTAGAGATTCCACTGCAAAAAGATCTAACGATGAGGATTTTTTTAACCAATCAGTTTTATAGTTCACAAGATATAGGAGCAGAATTAGGCCGTGCGATCCATCGAGTCTGCTCCGCCATTCGATCATGGCTGATATACTCCTCATCCCCATTTTCCTGCCTTCTCTCCATAACCCTTCAACCCATTACCAATTGAAAATCTGTCTAACTCCTCCTTAAATTTACTCACTGTCCCAGCACCCACCACACTTTGGGGTAGCGAATTCCACAGATTCTCAACTCTGTAGTTTCTCCTCAACTCTGTTTTAAATTTGCTGCCCCTTAACCTAAGACTGTGACCTCTCATCCTAGAATGTCCCACAAGAGGAAGCATCCGCTCCACGTCTACTTTATCCACGCCTTTTATCATTTTGTGTACCTCAATTTGATCTCCCCTCATTCTTCTAAATTTCAGAGAGTATCGGCCTAAACTGTTCAATCTTTCTTGAGACCCCTCGTCCATGGAATCAATCTAGTGAACCTCCTCTAAACTGCCTCCAATGCCACTACATCTTTTGTCAGTATTGGAAATACTTTAACTGAAAAAATGGTGACAAAGGAATTGAATAGGTACATGGAGATGAGAAGCATGCAGGGATGTGGAAGAGTTCTTTCAATGGGATAGCACAGGCATGTTGGATCAAAAATCAAAATCTGTGGAACTCTCTGCCGTGGAAGGCTGTGGAGGCCAGGTCATTGAGAGTCTCTAAGATGGAGACAGATAGGTTCTTGATCAATAAGGGAATCAGGGGTTATGGGCAAAAGGCAGGAGAATGGGGATGAGAAAAATATCAGCTATGATTGAATGGCGGAGCGGACTCGATGGGCCAAGAGGCCTAATTATGCTCCTATGTCTTACGGTCTTATCAATGACCTCTGTCTAAGCTATAAGTTTCTATGATTCTAATGAATTTATTGGGTACTTAGCCCTAAACATGGCCGTTACCGTTTACATTTGTTCATAAGATATTTTAAAGTTTTAAGTTTACTGAGTAGTGTCACAAGTAGGCTTATATTAACGCTGCAATGAAGTTACTGTGAAAATCCTCTAGTCGCCACACTCTGGCGCCTGTTCAGGTACACTGAGGGAGAATTTAACACCTAACCAGCACATTTTTCGGACTGTGGGAGGAAGCCAGAGCGTCCAAATGAAACCCATGCAGAAATGAGGAGAATGTGCAGACTCCCAACAGACAGTGACCCCAGCTGGGAATCAAATCTAGGTCCCTGGCGCTATGAGGCAGCAGTGCTAACTACTGTCCCAGGGAAGTATGATAGGATGTTTTGTTTTTTGATGCCTGAAGCAAATGAACATCCTTCGTTTTGGAAGGTGACGGTCGAGTGGTCTTATCACAAGAACGTTAATTCAGAAACTCAGCTAATGCTCTGGGGACCCGTGTTCGAATCCTGCCACAGCAGATGGTGGAATTTAAATTCAATAAGAATCTACTGATGACCACGAAACCATTGTCAGAAAACCCATCTGGTTCACTAATGTCCCTTGTGGAAGGAAATCTGCCATCCTTGCCCCGTCTGACCTGCATGTGACTCCAGAGCCACAGTAATGTGGTTGACTCTCAACTGCCCTCGGGCAATTAGGGATGGGTAATAAATGCTGGCCCAGCCAGTGACGTCCATGTCTCATAAATGAATTTTTTAAAAAGTAGATTGAGGGGAATCATAAGTTTTTCAAATGCTGTGCTGAATGGATGGAGTTAAATAACTTTATTGGATTTTTTGCATACTGTTAGAAAATTAATATGCCTCGAGCAAAATTCTAGACTAGATAAAATTTCCCTGAACCCACCACCATATATTAATAGAAATGCAGAAAGTAGTTAGCCTTATTAATTAAAACTTTAAAAAGAGTTGGGTGAATATCTGGCTGGGAATGAGATTGAGGGCAATTAGAATAATTGGTGCGATGGAAATGATTTAATGTTGAATAAAAGTCTTTTGCTAATGGAACAATGCAAATGCCACGCAAAAAGGGGAAAAGAGGTACAGAAAAAGAGTCAATAATAGGGGCGGCACAGCAGTTAACACTGCTGCTTCACAGCGCCAGGGACCTGGGTTCGATTCCCAGCTTGGGTCACTGTCTGTGTGGAGTCTGCACATTCTCCCCGTGTCTGCATGGGTTTCCTCCGCGTGCTCCAGTTTCCTCCCACGGTCCGAAAGACATGCTGGCAAGGTGCATTGGCCGTATTAAATTCTCCTCGTGTCTTCGTGGGTTCCCTCTGGGTGCTCCGGTTTCCTCCCACAGTCTGAAAGATGTGCTGGTTAGGGTGCATTGACCAGGTGCCAGAGTGTGGCGACCAGGGGAATTTCACAGTAACTTGATTGTAGTGTTAATGTAAGCCTTACTTGTGACACTGATAAATAAACTTAAACTTCAATGTAAAATGAAAGTGCAAGAAAAATTTATTCCTGGCTTAGTTCTCCAATTTCCAGGGTATTTTAGATTTTAAAAAAAAGATTCTTTCTAATAAATCCCACACCAGCGTTGGTCAAACAAAGATTGTGGATAGAGGAGTCTTTTTCAGGATGGCAGGTAGTGTGCCTCAGGGGTCAGTGCTGGGACCACAACTTTTCACAACTTACATTAACGATTTGGAGGAAGGAACTGAAGGCACTGTTGCAAAGTTTGCAGATGATACAAAGATATATAGAGGGACAGGAAATATTGAGGAAGCGGGGGGCTGCAGAAGGATTTGGACAGGTTAGGAAAGTGGGCAAAGAAGTGTCGGATGGAATATAATGTGAGATTATGCACTTTTGAAGGAGGAGTGGAGGCATTGACTATTTCTAAACAGGAAAATGCTTAGGAAATCAGAAACATAAAGGGACTCGGGAGTCATTGTTCAAGATTCTCTTAAGTTTAACGTGCAGGTTCAGTTGGCAGTTAGGAAGGCAAATGCAATGTTAGCATTAATGTCGAGAGGGCTAGAATACAAGAGCAGGGATGTACTTGTAGACTTGCTTGAGATTGAGCTCTATATGAAAGTTCATTTAAGAAGTACAGAGAGAAGATCCTTCAATCAAATTCCAGGCCAAATTTCCATTGTTTTTCTGAGTTACTCTATTTTTCTGTCACTAATTTTGAACTTCTGTGACGGTTGTTCCACTGTTTTTTTTTCCAAACTGGTTTTCTCATGAACATCACAATATTTTTGTGTGATTTGAACAAAAACAGAATCCCCAGTGGACAGCTGCCAGTGAGGACGGAAAGACTCTGCACCCAGTCACTGCTATTGTGACATAAGGATCTACCGACCAGAGGAGGCAAGGAGATCTTTGGCAATATTACTGTTTATCTTGAACCTGTGATTTATTAAGAATAAACTATGATTAATGTTACGTGTACAGTGCACGGCCTCAGGGGAGAAGGAGAGGAGAGGGTGCAGAATGTAGTGTTATGGTCTTTGATTTGATTAATTGTATCCCAATACATGTGACAATAATGAAAAGTATTGCTTCTTGCACGCTACGCAGCCAAAGCAAGGAGAGTGTGTGGAATGTAGTGTTACAGTCATAGCTAGGGTGTAGAGAAAGATCAACTTAATGCCAGGTAGGTCTATTCAAAAGCACACGTTGGTACGTGACCTCAGACACTTGTATCTTTTTCCTGATGGAAGAAGGTGGAAGAGAGAATATCTGGGATGCATGAGGTGCTTAATTAGCATGGTGGCACGGTGATTAGCTCACAGAGCCAGGGACCTAGTTTGATTCCTAGCTTGGGTCACTGTCTGTGTGGAATCTGTACGTTCTCCCCGTGTCTGTGTGGGTTTCCTCCAGGTGCACCAGTTTCCTCCCACAGTCTGAAAGACGTGCTGGTTAGGTGCATTGGCCACGCTAAATTCCCTCTCAGTGTACCTGAGCAGGCGCTGGATTGTGGCGACTAGGGGATTTTCACAGTAACTTCACTGAGTGTTAATGTATTCCTACTTGTGACATGAATAAGTTAAGCTTTAAAAACTTTAAACTTTAAAAATTATGCTGGCTGCTTTTCTGAGACAGCGGGAAGTGTAGACAAGTCTTGACCCATTACCCGGCGACAAAGGTTCATAACCAGAAGAGAAAATGCTGGAAAATCTCAGCAAATCTTCAGCATCTGTAAGGAGAGAAAAGAGTTGACGTTTCGAGTCCAGATGACCTCTTGTCAAAGCAGAAAGGCATAGAGAAATGGGAGATATTTATACTGCAGGACGAGGGAATGAAAGATGAGTCATAGCCACAAAACCAAGGGGAAAGGCTGCTAATGGCATCCCAAAGAGAGAATAGAAGATGCGAATGGCCAAATGGCAGAGAAGCTGAAATCCGAAGGGAAGCTGTGACAGATGAAGATGTGGGGTGAGGAGGGAGATGGGCGAGAGAGAGGTAAAATTGAGAAAAGGGGGAAAGGTGAAAAAAAGGGGAGAAAAGGGAAGGAAAGGGGGATAAAATGAGGGAAGAGTTAGGGGAAGAAAAATTAAGAAAGACAATAAAGAAACAAAGGGTAGAGAACAGTTAAAAATAAAATAGAATGAAAACAAAGAGCTGGAGGAGATGGGGCGGAACTAATCATCTGAAGTTGTTGAATTCAGTGTTGAGACTGGAAGGCTGTAAAGTGCCGGAAGATGAGATGCTGTTCCTCCAGTTTGTGTAAGAGATTCACTGGAACATTTAAGCAGGGCAGGATCGTGTATTAAAATGGCAAGCAACCCGAAGGGGCAGGGTCCTGATTGCACACAGACCAAAGATGCTCAGCAAAGCGATCACCCAGTCCACGCTTGGTCTCTCTGATACAGAGGAGACCACATTGGGAGTGGGAACAGGACAAAAGCTCATGCCTGGCTCTTTTGGTCGCACAGCTAAAAGAGAATGTATTTTGCAGTTTAATTTTCAGTGTTCCTCTCAGTAGTAATGACAGCACGAGTGCACAATCTGACAGCAAAATATTGGGAACCATGAACAAAGATCAAAGAAAATTACAGCACAGGAACAGGCCCTTCGGCCCTCCAAGCCTGCACCAACCATGCTGCCTGACTGAACTAAACTCTACCCTTCCGAGTACCATATCCCTCTATTCCCATTCTATTCATGTATTTGTCAAGACGCCCCTTAAAAGTCACTATTGTATCTGCTTCCACTACCTTCCCTGGCAGCGAGTTCCAGGCACCCACCATCCTCTGTGTAAAAAAAAACTTGCCTTGTACATCTCCTTTAAACCCTGTCCCTCGCACCTAAAACCCCCTAGAAATTGACTCTTCCACCCTGGGGAAAAAGCTTCTGACTATCCACTCTGTCCAAGCCCCTCATAATCTAGTAGACTTGAAACGTGTAGAAATAATTTCCTGGTTATCTGATAGGAGAACACTTTGAATTAGAACTTACCCGACCTTGAAAAGTTTTTGAAGTTTAGGGGGAATAAGAAGATGGATGAAAAGACATGACTTGGCCTGCGCGTATTGCCTTTGATGTATTACAGTGACGTAGGATGGTGTCATTAACAGTAAGGGCCATCCTATTCTATACCAAATATAATTAGGTTTGGCAAATTATTGATAATGACATTTCCTGGTACAGGTCTTACTAAAAGAAATTGCTCAGAGCTGAGTTGCTGTCCCAAACTGAGAGATCTGTTACTGAAATCTTCAGTGAATACCAGCTTTTAGTTCTCTCGGGATAAGCATAGAATCCCTTCAGTGCAGAAGGAGGCCATTCAGCCCATCGAGTCTGCACCGACAACAATCCCAACCAAGCCCTAATCCCGTAACCCCATGTATTTACCCTAGCTAGTCCCCCTAACACTAAGGGAGAATGTACCATGGCCAATCAAACTTATCTGCACAGTTCAAAGATGTGCGGGTTAGGTGGTTTGGCCATGTTATATTGACCCTAATATTGGGGAATTAGCAGGGTAAATGCTTGGGGTTGCAGGAATAGGACCTGGGTGGGATTGTGGTCAGTGCAGACTCAATGGGCTGAATGGCCTCCTTCTGTACTGTAGGGATTCTATGATTCTATTATATCTTTATATTGTGGGAGGAAACCCACGTGGACACGGGGAGAAGGTGCAGACTCCACACAGACAGTGACCCGAGGCCAGAATCGAACCCGGGTCACTAAGGGGATGTGTGCTTGGCAAGGCTTTCTTCCAATCTTAGCCCACCTCCAAACAGGATAAACCACCCCATGTTGGAAATCCCCGTGCGCTCTCTGCGGTTGTCCGGGATATCTTTCGAAGCGATATTGTCAGATAGTGAGCCGCAAATCTGAAAGGCATGGATTTGAGCTGTGGCAGCCCAGTCCAGCTGTCCTGTATCCACCTCATTTCTCCCCCGAGCTGCATTATACAAACATTTACAGCTCAGTCTGTTGACAGTTAGTGGGAGGGGAAAAAAAATGAGTGAAAGAATGAATGGATTAACCTCCCCATGCAAGTACGTAAGTCCAATTTAAAATGAACTAGCTGGGGGGGCGGGAGGGGGGGGGGGGGAGCGGGGGGAATAAACTAGCCATGAGCTAACACTACCTCCCTGTCCCACAATTCAATAATCACCTTTCACCTCTTGAGCTGAGAGGCAGTAATTCTTTCTGTGTTGAGACTTTCTCCTGCCCAGTTTGTTGGTAGCAGCCTCCATCCATCTTTCTTAGGGACATCTTGAAGTTTCATTTGGCACTTGGTTGCATGTAGGCCCACAGCCGAGTGGGCATTTCAACTGAAGGAGGGCGCTTTCAACAGTTCAGCGCCCATTCATCATTTTGACCTGGACTCGAAAGGTCACCCCTTTTCTCTCCTTACAGGTGCTACAAGACCTGCTGAGAGATCGACAGGTTGTTGATCAATAAGGGGAGCAAGGGTTACAGGGAGAAGGCAGGAGAAAGGGGGATGAGAATCATATCAGCCATGATTGAATGGCGGGGTAGACTCGATGGGCTAATTCTGCTTCTATATGTTATGGTCTTATGGTCTCTTTTTTTAAAAATTAATTTGTGGAACGCAGATATCCCTGGCATTCAGGTGTTGTGAGACTTCTTACTGTGCCCACCTCCAGTCCAACGCTGGCATCTCCACATCATGACTGAGTCATTGGAAGAAATAGTTATTTGAAATAGATTTAGGTAGTAGGGCTAGAGATTTTTAAAAAAATTCTTTGTGGGTGTCATTGGCAAAGCCACTATTTGTTGCGTTTGGACTAAATGTTTTGTGCAGTCATATCAGGGGACATGACCACACAATGTGGCTTTGGGGTCACGTGTAAGTTAAGCTTAAATTTATTTATTAGTCACAAGTAGGCTTACGTTAACACTGCAATGAAGTTACTGTGACAATCCTCTAGGCCAGACAGAGCAAGGGTGGCAGATTTCCTAGTGTAGCAGATGGTTTTTTAACAATGATAGTTTCACAGTTACAATGATTAAGAATAGCTTTCAATTCCAGGTTTTATTAATTTAAATTCCATCAGCTGCTTTGGTGGGATTTGAACCCAGGTGCCCAAAACCTTTGCATTACTAATAACCACCACCTCCCCAAGATCAGGGCTAGATGATAGGAGGTAATTATTTTCACAAAGTATCATTAGCTTCTGGGGGAATAAAAAACTGCTGAGATTGTGTTAAATGTGGAGTCATTACAATTTTCTAAAGGAAACTTGATGAGATTTTGAGAGGGAGCCTTTCTAATTATAGTTGTTAAATTGCTAATCAGATGGCATTGTAATGAGTTACCATTTCCGAATGTGCTTGATTATCTAAGGCACTTTTCCAAACATTTTCCTGAATTGGATCACATTTTATCTTTCTCCCAGAAAAATCCCATGACTTGGGGTCAGATAAATGGGATATTAAAATTCCACTGTTGACTGACTGAGTGTGCTAAGAAGTCTCACTGAGAACACCAGGTTAAAGTCCAACAGGTTTATCTGGAATCATGAGCTTTCGGAACGCTGCTCCTTCATCAGGTGAACGGAGAGGTAGGTTTCACAAATACAATATATACAGAATTCTGCACCTATGAGAATGGCATCAACCTGGATCCTGGGTTTGTGTCACACTACGTGTAACCCCCACCATTTGGCCTGGGCTTGCAAAACTCACTGTCCTGGCTTGAGACAATTCACACCTCTTTAACCTATGATTAACGCTCTCTCCACTTGCTTAGTTGGTTAAAGCACCGTCTAGTAAACAGGAGATCCTGGGTTCAGATTCCAGCAGAGCTTTGCTTCCTTTCCAGTGATATTTGCAACTGTGCCAGTTATAATATCCATGCGCGCGGTCTGTACCTGTAAAGACTTGATTACCTATAAAGATTTGCATTCCAATCATTATCCTGCAGTTGTGTCTGTCTATATATGCCGTGTTTGTGAACCCAACTCTCCACTCACCTGATGAAGGAGCAGTGCTCTGAAAGCTCGTGATTCCAAATAAACCTGTTGGACTTTAACCTGGCATTGTGAGATTTCTGACTGTGCCCACCCAAGTCCAACACCGGCATCTCCACATCACGCATAAGTTTGGCTTGGTGTGTATTCAAGTCTGATTTTTATCCCATTCATAAGTAACGATCTTGCACTTATTTTTAATTCATTCATGGGACGTGGGGTGTCACCAGTAATGTCAGCAATCACTGCTATTCCTCATTGCCCATGAGGCAGTGGTACTAAACCACTTTCTTGAATAAAGCTAAGCAGTTCGCCAGGCCATTCCATAGGACAGTTTCAGAATCAGTCACATTGTCTTGGGTCTGGAGTCACACATAAATCAGACTGGAGAAGGATGCAGATTTCTTTTCTAAGTGGTATTAATGAACACACAGAATCATGGAATGCCTACAGTGCAGAAGAAGGGCAGTCAGCCCATCAAGCCTACACAGACACCAATCCTACCCGGGCCCTATCCCCATAACCCCATGTATTTACCCTGCAAGTCTCCCAGACAGTAAGGGGCAATTTAGCATGGCCAATTGTAATAAATCACAGAGGCGAAGATCCTATCACCAAAAGTTCCTTTATTTACAAGACATACTATTACAACAGAGTGCTCCCTGCTTCAGCAGGTAGAGAGACTGACACACCTGCTTTAAATAGGGATCACGAGGCTCCCTGATTGTTCCATCAATTAGGATTCAATCAGGGAGTTCATACTCTTGCAAGCCAACCTCATTTGTCTGACTGAAGACACCACACCAATCAAACCTAACCCTTTGGACTGTGGGATGAAACCTGAGCACCCGGATAAAACCCATGTTTTACGGGGAGAACATGCAAACTCCATACAGACAGTCACCCAAGGCTGGAATTGAACTTGGGTCCCTGGCACCGTGAGGCAGCAGTGGCAGCCACTGTGCCACCCCACTCGATAATGATAATTCAGTAGTTACATGTTCACCATTACCAATGCTACCTTTTTATTACAAGTTTATTTAATTGATTGAATTTAAATCCTCTGGCTGCCAGCACGAATTGGAACTCCAGTATTTGGATCATTAGGCCAGACTTCTGGGGCGGCACGATAGCACAGTGGTTAGCACTGCTACTTCACAGCTCCAGTGACCTGGGTTCGATTCTCGACCTGGGTCACTGTCTGTGCGGAGTCTGCACATTCTCCCCGTATTTTGCTGAGTGACCCAAGCCAGGGATTGAACCCAGGTTCCTGGCGCTGTAAGGCATCAGTGCTGACCATTGTGCCACCCGAATCACATAGCTTCCTGATATTGTACAACTTCGTATCAGAAGAAATAATTTAAAAGAAGGCTTAACGATTGCATTTCAGTGTAGAGGAGGATATTCCAGAGAGAAGAAAAAATGGAAGTTGAAATAAGGAGACCACAAATATATTCAGATAATTATTTATTAGTCAAATATAATTTGGAAGTTATTGCAGGTGAATACAGAAAAGTGAATATTAAAAATACAATTGGAACATTGGTCTTTAGAAAAAAGATCTATCACTCCCTAAAAGGTTCTACTTGAATTTCCCAATTCCTTTTCTCGAATAATATTTAAATTTAACAGCTATGTTGTGTTAAATTAACATTTCTGTTGCACCCTTAATTTGGAACCACACAAAGTAATTTAATTTTGAACAGAGAAGTGTTACCGTTATCAACACACTGCTTTTTCCAAACGGCTGGCTGATCCTGATAAAAACATTAACATAACTTAAATGTCGGGATGAAACTCTGGGACAGATTAACCATATTTAAATTAATTTATGATTTTACTGTTTGTACGTCAAGCAAAAATAAGGGCCTACTGTTTTTAAAGTTATTATCGATGATAGATTTTTAGGTTCCAGTTTTGCTTAGCTATATTTGAGATCTTTGGAATTCTTGCCCAGTTGCATTTTCTGCCTTTTAATCAGTCATCCATCCGTGCATTTAAATTCTTTGACATCTTACTTATTGATAGTCCCAAATTGTTTAGGTAGAAATGATTTTCATCTCTGAACTTGATACAAATTTTTAAGAAATTAAGTCACGTTTGGTAACAGCACCGAGGTGCAACTTTCTAGACAAATCAGTAATATTTCTAATTTTCTTGGGAGGTTTTTTAATATTTCTATTCTCAGGGCTCCATAAAAGATTTTGGACTCAAATGCTAGTCTCGGGAGGCAGTAGTTGCTTAGCTGTGGTGTAGTTTCTGTAAAGCATCCAGCTCACCCAGTGGTGTGGAACTTGTTACTCTCTGGAGTGGTAACTTGTGCAAAGGGAGCAGATATATTTCCCTTTCCAAGCCCTACCACCCCCCCCCGGCTCCTGTTCCCTCCACTGCATAATCTGTCACTTTTACAAGTAGGGACTTTTTATTACTGATGGCAGAATGTGTAAAACGCCAGGGAGAGGGGTGCACTCTTATCAAAGGAAATGAATATTTTCAATCTAATACAACCCAAAATATTTGATTGAGCAAAGGCACTGTCTATTATATAGCCATCAATGTGTTATTTTAATGTTTCTTTTCCTGATGTAGGCATTGTTTTGAAAGGACTTTGATGATTTCTCTTCTCTACAGAATTTAACATTTAAAGGAATTACTTTCAGTTTTCTATCAGGACTAATGAGTTACTTTGGTTGCCTCCACTGAACAGTGATAAGCATTTTGAACTGAACTAACAGGTCTAAAGCTCCTGCAGAAAGTATGAATTATTGCAAGGTTGCACCACATGTGGGAATGAGTCTGATTATCTGCAACAGGCAGAGAATGTTGAGGCTTTGTTTATAAGGAATTGGCCTAGAAATTCAAGCATAGCGACAATTGCCGACATTGGGTCGTGGAACGTATTTCTGCCGCAGGAGGTAGCAGCCAGCTGGAGCATTGCTGATGATCGGGCTCATGTGAAACTCAGGTGTATGAGGAGAAAAGGTATGATCAGCATCAGGTGGGTTAGGGCTTCCCTTGTTGCCTTAACGTGGTCTTGCTCCTCCCCGTTTTTTCAATCGGGTTAAGTATAGGAACATTTCTGCCAGTTATCCTCACAGTCCAAAGATGTGCGGGTTAGGTGGATTGGCCATGCTAAATTGTCCCTTAGTGTCAGGGGGATTAGTGGGGTAAATACGTGAGTTAAAGGGATAGGGCCTAGGTGGGATTGTTGTTGGTGCAGACTTGATGGGCTGAATGGCCTCCTTTTGCACTGTAGGGATTCTATGTATATATGAGCTCAGTGAGTGAAATGCTAGGGCATCTGACAGTTATGAACAGGTCACAGAAGAAGCAAAGGATTTTGAATGAAATAAATTTATTTGAATGTTTCTACTCCCAATATACATTTTAAAGTTTTAAGTTTATTTATTAGTGTCACAAGCAGGCTTACATTAACACCGCAATAAAGTTATTTTCACAGTAACTTCATTGCAGTGTTAATGAAAGCTTATTTGTGACACTAATAAATAAACTTTAAACGTTACTGTGAAAATCCCCGAGTTGCCACACTCTGGCACCTGTTCAGGTACACAAAGGGAGAATTTCGCACAGCCAATGCACCCTAACCAGCATGCCTTTCAGACCATGGGAGGAAACCAGGGCAACCGGAGGAAACCCACGCAGACACGGGGAGAATGTGCAGACTTCACACAGTGACCCAAGCTGGGAATTGAACCCAGGTCCCTAGCACTGTGAGGCAGCGGTGCTAACACTGTGCCATGTTCCTGATGACAGCACAGCAGAAATGTGGTGGGCAATGCCTCTTCAGCTGGGAATGTGTATGTGTGTGTGCTTCCTGCTTGCTGTATTATAAATTTAGAAGCTTGTCCAGTGGCTGAAGGAAGGATAAGGGATGGCCAAATATCTGTGTTTCCTTGTCTGCTTTAGCAAATCCTACCTAACCAATTGGGCGGCACGGTGGCCCAGTGGTTAGCACTGCTACCTCACAGTGCTAGGGACCCGGGTTTGATTCCCGGCTTGGGTCACTGTCTGTGTGGAGTTTGCACGTTTCCCCCGTGTCTGTGTGGGTTTCCTCTGGGTGCTCTGGTTTCCTCCCACAGTCCCAAGATGTGCAGGTTACGTTGATTGGCCATGCTAAATTGCCCCTTAGTGTCCTGGGATGTGTAGGTTAGAGGGATTAGTGGGATTGTTGTGTGGGGTAATGGGATAGGGCCTGGGTGGGATTGTTGTCAGTGCAGTATCGATGGGTCGAGTGGCCTCCTTCACTATAGGGATTCTATGATTTCTATGTGTCTGTGTGGGTTTCCTCCGGGTGCTCCGGTTTCTACCATATTTCAAATTATGCGCAGTTTAGATGGATTGGCCGTGCTAAATTGCCCCTTAGTGTCAGGGGGATTAGTAGGGTAAATATGTGGGGTTGTGGGGATAGGACCTGGGTGGGATTGTTGTCAGTGCAGGCTCAATGGGCTGAATGGCCTCTTACTGCACTGTGGGGATTCTATGCTTATCTGGAGAGGACTGGAATATGTTTTGCTATTCAATAAAGATTTCAACAGTGGGTTTCACAGTTTGGGGCAGCAGCTCAGATCCGAGCATGAGCAATTTAGGGCCTGGGTGGGCTTGTTGTTGGTACAGGCTCAATGGGCCGAATGGCCTCGATGTGCAGGGTAGGGATTCAATTGGAATTATATCGGCCTGACAATGATATAATACGTGCCACTGATATAATATTTTCTAATTTTCCCATTTCTTTAAACTAAAATGAGAAGATTACCAGAAGGAAGAGCTTGTCACGGCAGGTTTGAGTCTTTTTATGCTGCACCTGTAATTCACTTCCTGATGGTGGAGGGGGGGGAGCAGATTTTAATTGTGGCTGGGGCTGATATCTTCCTTCTAGGCCAGAGGGGGAGCGGGGCAGGAAAATGGGCACCGAGGCTGGTTTCCCCACTGACAAACCACAGTAACAAAAGCAACTACACTGTAATAGTTTATATAATTCTAGACAGCGCACTGAGACCACGAGGCAATTCCACTCCATAACCCAGTAGTTGGGCAAACCTGGTCAAAGTGGGATCATTGCTGGAAGAAGATCTTATTCCTGTTCCACTGACACCCGGGTGCACGTGATGCATATTGATAGTGCGAAGCTTTCTAGTCTATTCGGAACAAACTTTGCCTAATAATAAACAAATGCAATTCAAAGAAACGTGAAGTTGTGAAACAAAGCGAGGATATCATTCCTGCTCCGCGTTCATACAGTCTGTTCCCGTTTTCTGATTTGACAGAACAGTATCATGGATGCTGTCATCGCTCCTATCTGTAAAATTGAAAAGAACAGAACAGTCAGTATTTTGTTCATTTGTGGGACATGTCGCAGAGGTTTACAGCATGGAAACAGGCCCTTTGGCCCAACTTGTCCATGCAGCCCTTTTTTTTTCAAACACCTAAACTAGCCCCAATTGCCTGCATTTGGCCCATATCCCTCTATACCCATTTTACCCATGTAACTGTCTAAATGCTTTTTAAAAGACAAGATTGTACCTGCCTCTATTACTACCTCTGGCAACTTGTTCTAGACACTCACCACCTTCTGAGTGAAAACATTACCCCTCTGGACACTTTTGTATCTCTCCTTAAACCTATGCCCTCTAGTTGTAGACTCCCATACTTTTGGGAAAAGATATCGACTATCTACCTTATCTACGCCCCTCATTATTTTATAGACCTCTATGAGATCTAAGTCTCCTGCGTTCCAGGGAAAATAGTCCCAGTCTATCCGGCCTTTCCTTACAACTCAATCCATCAAGGCCCAGTAGCATCCTTTCTATAATAGGGTGACCAGAACTGCACACAGTGTGGCCTTACCGATGTCCTGTACAACTTCAACAAGACATTCCCACTCCTGTCCCAATGTTCTGACCAATGAAGCCAAGCATGTTGAATGTCACCTTCACCACTCTGTCCACCTGTGACTCCACTTTCAAGGAGCTATGAACATGTACCCCTAGATCTCTTCGTTCTATAACTCTCCCCAAAGCCCTACATTAACTGAGTAAGTCCTGCCCTGGTTCAATCATCAAAATGCATCACCTCGCATTTGTCTAAATTAAACTCCATCTGCCATTCGTTGGCCCACTGGCTCAATTGATCAAGATCCCGTTGCAATCGGAGATAACCTTCTTCACTGTCCACTATGCCACCAATCTTGGTGTCATCTGCAAATGCCTTATGAATGCCTTGTGTCTGGATTAGCATGTGGAGATAGTTATTTGAGTTTCTAGAACAACATTTATTTTTATTCATTTGTGGGACACGGATAAATGCTGGCTGGCCAGTATTTATTGCCCATCTCTAGTTGCCCCTTGAGAACATAAGAACATAAGAAATAGGAGCAGGAGTAGGCCATCCAGCCCTTCGAGCCTGCCCCGCCATTCAATAAGATCATGGCTGATCTGTCGCTGCTCAGTTCCACTTTCCCGCCCTCTCCCCATAACCCTTAATCCCCTCTCCTATCAAAAACCCATCAACCCGTGTCTTAAAAATATTTAGCGAGGCAGCCTCCACCACTTCAACGGGCAGAGAATTCCAGAGATTCACCACCCTTTGAATGAAGAAGTTCCTCCTCAACTCTGTTCTAAACCGCCCCCCTTTTATCTTGAGGCTGTGCCCCCGAGTCCTATTGTCTTTTTTGAGCGGGAAGAGTCTTTCCACCTCTATCCTATCCATCCCATTCATCATCTTATACGTCTCAATGAGATCTCCTCTCATTCTTCTAAACTCTAACGAGTACAAGCCCAGTTTATTCAGCCTCTCCTCATAGCTCAACCCCCTCAACTCCGGTATCAGCCTAGTAAACCTCCTCTGCACTCCCTCCAAGGCCAAAGTATCTTTGCGCAGGTGCGGCGCCCAAAAATGCACACAGTACTCCAGTTGCGGCCTCACCAATGCCCTATACAGCTGCAGCAAGACCTCCCTACTTTTATATTCAATCCCCTTCGCTATGAAGGCCAGCATCCCATTCGCCTTCCTGACCACCTGCTGCACCTGCAAGCTGGGTTTTTGTGACTCATGCACAAGGACCCCGAGGTCCCTCTGCACCGTCGCCTGCTGCAGTTTTTCGCCTCGTAAGTAATAGTCCTTCCTACCATTTTTCCTACCAAAGTGGACCACCTCACACTTGCCAACATTAAATTCCATTTGCCATTTCCTGGCCCATTCGCCCAGCCTATCTAGATCCTTCTGCAGACTCTCCACACCCTCCGCACAATTTGCCGTTCCCCCAATCTTGGTGTCATCAGCAAATTTCGACACTCTACACTCGGTTCCCTCCTCCAGATCATCTATATGAATGGTAAAAAGCTGAGGCCCCAGCACCGACCCCTGGGGCACTCCACTAGTCACCATCCGCCAATCCGAATAGCACCCGTTGACCCCCACTCTCTGCCTCCTATTTGACAACCAATCTTCTATCCACGCTAATACCTTACCCCCAACTCCATGTCCCTCGACCTTCTGCAATAACCTCTTGTGAGGCACTTTGTCAAACGCTTTCTGAAAATCTAGAAAGACCACATCCACCGGCTCTCCTCTATCCACTGCC
Organism: Carcharhinus amblyrhynchos; assembly: GCF_965287045.1. Lineage (NCBI taxonomy): Eukaryota > Metazoa > Chordata > Chondrichthyes > Carcharhiniformes > Carcharhinidae > Carcharhinus > Carcharhinus amblyrhynchos. Next base: position 7,000,494 of record NC_137356.1, read on the forward strand.
CTAGGCACATCCTCATAGAACTCCAGTAAATTTGTCAGACACGACTTCCCTTTAATGAAACCGTGCTGCGTCTGCTCTATCAAGCAATTCCCTTCAAGATGCCTCGCAATTTCCTCCTTGATGACAGATTCTAACATTTTACCTACCACAGATGTTAAACTAACCGGCCTATAATTCCCCGCCTTTTGCCTGGCACCCTTCTTAAACAACGGCGTAACATTAGCCGTTTTCCAATCATCCGGCACTTCCCCGGAATCCAGCGACGTTTGGAAAATAACCACCAAGGCATCCACTATCACCTCCGCCATTTCTTTCAGAACCCTCGGATGCATTCCATCCGGTCCTGGGGACTTGTCCACAATCAGCCCCTCCAGTCTGTCGAGCACCGCCTTTCTAGTAACAGTAATGTCATTAAGACCCTCCAGTCCTACCACCTTTCTATCGCTAACACCCGGCAAATTATTCACGTCCTCCTCCGTGAAGACAGAAACAAAAAAATTATTCAATACCTTAGCCATATCCCCATCCCCTACCACTAGGTTCCCTTTCTCATCCTCTAAAGGACCAACATTCACCCTAGCCAGCCTCTTCCTTTTTATATATTTATAAAAACTCTTGCTATCCTTTTTTATATTAAGCGCTAGCCCAGCTTCATAGTTTCTCCTACCCTTCCTTATCAACTTCTTTGTCAATCTTTGTTGACATTTAAACCTCTCCCAATCCTCTTCTCGCCCACTACTCTTAGCTACTCTAAATTCCTCCGCTTTTAGTTTAACGCTTTCCTTCACCTCCTTTGTTATCCACGGCTTATTACCTCTCCTCCTACTATCCTTTTTGACCATCGGAATAAATTTCCGTTGAGCACCAAGAAAGATCTCCTTAAAGATCCTCCACTGCTCCTTAACAGACCCTCCCTCCAACGCGCTCTCCCAGTCCACATTCGCCAATTCTTCTCTCATCCTACCGTATTTCCCTCTATTCAAACAAAGGACGCGTGTCCGGGAACCCACTTTCTCCTCCTCCATCTGCACCAGAAACTCCACCATACAATGATCACTCTCCCCAAGAGGATCCTTCACCACAAGGTCCCTAATTCTACCCGCCTCATTACATAGCACCAGATCCAAGATAGCTCGCTCCCTCGTTGGCTCCAACACACACTGTTCAAGGAAACTATCCCGGCAGCATTCCAAGAACTCTTCCTCGAGCCCCCCACGTCCAACATGGGTCGACCAATCAATATGCAGATTGAAATCCCCCATAACTACGGCCGTCCCATTCTTGCACGCCGCACTTATTTGCGCGTTAACAGCCCTCCCCATCTCCAGATCATTATTCGGGGGCCTATAGACGACACCCACCAGCGTCTTCCTCCCTTTGCTGTTCCTAATCTCCACCCACAACGATTCCACCCTCTGCTCCTTGGCTCCAATATCATCCCTTGCTACCACCGTGATGCTATCCTTAATCAGCATAGCTACGCCCCCCCCTTTTCCCTCCTGTCTATCCTTCCTAAACACTTGATAGCCCTGTACATTCAGCTCCCAGTCCCTGTCACCCTGCAGCCACGTCTCTGTAATGGCCACCAGATCGTATCCATTTGTGTCGATCTGCGCCATCAGCTCATCCACTTTATTCCGAATGCTTCGTGCATTCAGATAAAGTGCTTTCATCCCAGCCTTCACCTGGACCCTATTTGTCGCAACGCCACCAACTATACTCACGCCCCCTACTCCCTCTATTATTGGGACATCCTCGGCCTCTTCCCTTACATGTACACTCTCCTTAACTTTAGACCTCGTAAGGTCACCTACCCTCACACCCTCCCCCCCCTAATTAGTTTAAAGCCCTGTCTACAGTCCTCTTTACTCGATTCGCCAACACTCTGGTCCCAGCACGGTTCAGACCAACCCCATCCCTCCCGAACAGGTCCCACCTACCCCAATACTGGTGCCAATGCCCCATAAATTCAAACCCATTCCTCCCACACCAATCCCTGAGCCACCCATTCACTTCCTTAATCCTGTCAACCCTACGCCCATCTGCACACGGTTCAGGCAGTAGCCCAGAGATAACCACCTTGTCGGTTCTACTTTTTAATTCCATTCCAAGCTTTTCATACTCCCTCCCCAGATCCTCAGTCTGCATTTTGCTTACGTCGCCGGCACCCACATGTACCACAACGACCGGATTCTCACCCTCCCACTCCAGGTTCCTCTGCAGCCCAGCTGCGACATCCCGTACCCAAGCACCAGGCAGACAACACACCCTTCTGTGCACTTTGTCATTGTGACAAAGGAGAAGGTGGTGGTGAGCTGCCTTCTTGAATCGCTGCAGTCCATGTGCTGTGGGTTGAGCCACAATTTCATTAGGGAGGGCATTCCAGGATTTTGACCCAGCAACAGTGAAGGAACAGCTGATTTATTTCCAAGTCAGGATGGTGAGTGGCTTAAAGTTTATTTGATTAGTGTCACAAGTAGGCTTACATTAACACTGCAATGAAGTTACTGTGAAAATCCCCTAGTCGCCTCACTCCGGCACCTGTTTGGGTACACTGAGGGAGAATTTAGCACAGCCAATTCACCGAACCAGCACGTCTTTCGGAGTGTGGGAGGAAACCGGAGCATCCGGAGGAAACCCACACAGACATGGGGAGAATGTCCAGACTCCATACAGACAGTGACCCAAGCCAGGAATCAGACTGGGTCCCTGACGCTGTGAGGCCGCAGTGCTAACCACTGTGTCACCGTGCTGCCCTGGAGGGTGGCTTGAAGGGAAGCAGCTCTGTGTTCCCCTGTATCTGCTGCCCTTCTAGATGGAAGTGGTTGTGGGTTTGGAAGGTGCTGTCTAAGGATCTTTGGTGAATTGCTGCAGTGCATCTTGTAGACGCACTGCTGCTACTGAGCGTTGGTGGTGGAGGGAGGTGGGTGTTTGTGGATGTGGTGCCAATCACGTGGGGCTGCTTTGTCCTGGATGGTATTGAGCTTCTTGAGTGTTGTTGGAGCTGCACCCATCCAGGCAAGTGGGGAGTATTCCAGCACACTCCTGACTTGTGCCTTGTGGATGGTGGACAGGCTTTGGGGAGTCAGGAAGTGAGCTTCTCGGCTCAGTGCACATTTATTTATACTATAACAGTACATGTTTCACTGATGGGGAAGAGGAAAATACCAAGCAGAAAAAACTCACATTAAATTTTAAATATTTCTCAATTCCACGAGGAACCCCAGTGAAGAATATTGAAAAACTTAAGTTTTTTGTTTAGTTACATTGATCTGACACGAGCCATGTTATTTTTCCATAAACCACTGAGCATTAGTGTGTATCGACGACACATAATTATTTGGTATTAATTTGGATATTTAAACAGTTCAAGGTAATTTCACAGAATCAAAAAATTAAAACCTTGAGTCAAAATAAATCTCAGATGTCGCCCAATCTCATTCTCCATAGAAATCCGACTGCGTAGGAGGCTATTCGGCCTATCGAGTCGGCACCAACAACAATCCCACTCAGACCTTATCCCCATAACCCCATATATTTACCCTGCTCGTTCTAACCTATGCATTCCGGGCACTAAGGGGCAATTTAGCACAGCCAGTGCTAAATTGGTTGGTGGCACAGTGGTTAGCACTGCTGCCTCACAGCTTCAGGGACCTGGGTTCGATTCCCGGCTTGGGTCACTGTCTGTATGGAGTCTGCACATTCTCCCCGTCTCTGCATGGATTTCCTCCGGGTGCTCCGGTTTCCTCCCAGAATCCAAGGATAGAAACATAGAAGATAGGAGGAGGCCATTTGGCCCTTCGAGCCTGCCCCACCATTCATCACGATCATGGCTGATCGTCCAACTCAATAGCCTAATTCTGCTTTCTCCCCATAACCTTGTACCCAATCGCCCCAAGTGCTATATCCAGTCGCCTTGTGAATACATTCAATGTTTTGGCATCAACGACTTCCTGTGGTAATGAATTCCACAGGCTCACCACTCTTTGGGTGAAGAAATGTCTCCTCATCTCCATCCTAAATGGTCTACCCCGAATCTGCAGACTGTGATCCGTAGTTCTGGACTCTCCCACCATCAGGAACATCCTCCCTGCATCTACCCTGTTAGAATTGTATAAGTCTCTATGAGATTCCTCCCTCATTTGTCTGAACCCCAGCAAAAACAATCCTAACCTAGTCAATCTCTCCTCATACATCAATCCCACCAGCCCCGGAATCAGCCTGGTAAACCTTCGCTGCACTCCCTCGAGAGCAAGAACATCCTTCCTCAGAAAAGGAGACCAAAACTGCACACAATACTCTAGGTGTGGCCTCACCAAGGCCCTGTATAATTGTAACAACACATTCCTGCTCTGTACTCGAAACCTCTCACATTGAAGGCCAATATACCATTTACCTTCTTTACTGCCTGCTGCAGCTGCATGCTTACCTCCCGTGACTGGTACACAAGGACACCCAGGTCCTGCTGCACACTCCCCTCTCCCAATTTACAGCCATCCGGGTAGCAATCTGCCGCCTTGTTTTTGCTTCCAAAGTGAATAACCTCACATTTATCCAAATTATACTGCATCTGCCATTGATTTGCCCACTCACCCAATCTGTCCACATCATGCTGAAGGATCTCTGCATCCTTGTCACAGTTCACTCTCCCACCCAACCGCAAACTTTGAGATGTTACATTTTGTTCCCTTATCGAAATCAGTAATATATTATTGTGAATAGATGGGGTCCCAGCACCGATCCCGTGGCACACCACTAGTTAATGCCTGCTAATTTGAAAAGTACCCATTAATTCCTACTCTTTGTTTCCTCTCAGTTTTCTATCCATCTCAATACACTTCCCCCAATGTGCTTTAATCTTGCACTGTAATCTCTTATGTGGGACTTTGTCAAATGCTTTCTGAAAGTCCAAGTATATTATATCAACTGGCTCCCCCTTGTCAACTCTACTAGCTTGATCTTCAAAGAATTCCAACAGATTTGTCAAGCATGATTTCCCCTTCATTAACCCATGCTGACTCTGTCTGATCCTGCCACTGCTTTCTAAATCTCCGCTATAATGTCCTTGATAAATGGATTTGAGAATTTTCCCCATTACCAATGTTAAACTTACAGGTCTATAATTCCCTGTTTTCTCTCTACCTCCCTTTTTGAATATTGGAGTGACATGATGTGGCACAGTAGTCAACACTGCGCCAGGGACCCAAGTTCAATTTTGGCCTCAGGTCACTCCTTGTGAGGAGTTTGCGCATTCTCCCCATGTCTGTGTGGGTTTCCTCTGGGTGCTCTGGTTTCCTCCCACGCTCCAAAGATGTGCAGGATAGGTTGATTAGCCATGCTAAACTGACCCTAGTGTCAGGGCATTAACAGGGTAAATATGTGGGATTAAGGGGATAAATGGAAAGGGATTGTGGTTGGTGCAGACTCAAAGAGCTGAATGGCCTCCTTCTGTAGGGATACTATGATTAGCTACGCTCCAATCTACAGGGACTGTTCTCTAGTCTATTGAATCCTGGAAGGTGACCACCAATACATCCACTTCCATAAGTATTCTGGGATGTAGATTATCAGGTCCCGGGGACTTATCCACCTTTAATCTCATCAATTTTCCTAGCACCATTTCTCGACTAATATTGATCTCCCTCAGTTCTTCCCTCTCACTAAATCTTGCATTCTCCAACATTTCTGGTATCTGATTTGAATCCTCTTTTGTGAAGACAGAACCAAAGTATGTATTCAGCTGCTCAGCCACTTTGTTGTCCCCTGGTATACATTCCTCCATTTCTATCTGTAGGGGAGCTACATTTGTCTTCACCAAACTCTTTCTCGTCACGTATCTATAAAAACTCTTAGTGTCAGACTTTATGTTCCCTGCAAGCTTTCTTTTCTACGGTGCAGGTTAGGTTGGTTGGTCATGCTGAAGTGCCCTTTAGTGTCCCGGGATGTGTACTTTAGAGGGATTAGCAGGGTAAATATGTGGGATTACGGGATTAGGGCCTGGGTGGGATTGTTATCGGTGCAGACTCGATGAGCTGAATGGCCTTCTTCTTCATTGTACAGACTCTGTGATTCTATGACAAATGACAGGAGGTTTGAGTAGAGCATAAACACTGACATTGAAGAGTTAGGCTTAACAGACTGTTTCTGTGTATTCGATGTGATACATTACCTCCAGGACACAAACGACCAAAGCTACGATGCCAAGAATCTTGGTGTGACGCTTCAGAAAGTCGAGCAGTGATTGGTAACAACCCTGAAAACAATTCAGAAAAGAATATTCAATCTTTATTTTCTCATCATGTTTTTGTCTCTCCCCCTCCCTTAAAAATATGAGCACAGAAATCCTGCAAGAACACTGAGTGTCTGGGCTTACAGTTCATGCAGGTAAATTTGAAAAACTGGGATCGCTTTAATAATTGGTGTTAGGTAGTGGTGTTCATAGAAGAACCAGGCCCATCAAGGTAGCAGCAACTCAGAGCTAGCTGGTGTTGCTCCTTTCAGAACAAGACTTGCTGGGGTGGCACAGTGGTTAGTACAGCGGTTAGCACAGCTGCCTCACAGGGACCTGGCTTGGGAAAATGTCTATGCAGAATCTGCACCTTCTCCCCATGTCTGTGTGGGTTTCCTCTGGGTGCTCCGGTTTCCCCCCACAGTCCGAAAGATGTGCTGGTTAGAGTGCGTTGACTGTGCTAAATTCTCCCTCTGTGTACCCGAGCAGGGGACGGAGTGCGGCAATTTGCCTGCTGCCCTTGTCTTTCTAGATGTTAGCGGTCGTGGATTTGGAAGATGTTTCGTAAGGGATATTGTTGAGTTGCTCCAGTGAGTCTTGTAGATGGTACACACTGCTGTTACTGTGGGTTGGTGGTGGAGGGAGTGAATGTTTGTTGATGGAGTACTAGTCCTGGATGGTGTCGAGCTTCTTCAGCGTTGTTGGAGCTGCACTCATCCAGGAAAGTGGAGAGGATTCCATCACACTCCTGACATTTTAAAATTCTTTTACGGCCTGCGTTATTGTCTGTCTCAAATTGCCCTTGAATGGAGTGTCTTGCTTTCTGAGGGTTTCTAAGAGCCAACCACAATGCTGTGGATCCTGAGTCACATGTAGGTCAGGTATGATAGTAGATTCCTTTCCCCAAAGGTGAATCATTTTTTTTACAACTATTGACAACAGTCACAATGAGACTAATTCCAGATTTTTGTGGAATCCAATTTTTTCCATCTGATTTGATTTGACTTATTGCCATAGGTATACAGTGAAAAGTAGTTTCTTGCACGCTATACAGACAAGGCATACCGTTTGTAGAGAAGGGAAGGACAGAGTGCAGAATGTAGTGTTACCGTCATAGCTAGGGTGTAGAGAAAAATCAGTTTAATATTAGGCAGGTCCGTTCAAAAGTCTATAACAGCAGGGAAGAAGCTGTTCTTGAGACGGTTGGTATGTGACCTCAGACTTTTGTATCTTTTTCCCCGAAGGAAGAAGTTGGAAGAGAGAATGTTCGGGGTCCGTGGGGTTCTTGATTATGCTGGCTGCTTTTCCCGAGGCAGCGGGAAGTGTAGACAGAGTCAGTGGATGGGAGGCTGGTTTGTCAACAACACAGCAGTGTGCGGCATCTATGACATCTGCTATGGCTGAATTTAAAGCATGGGTATCAGGACTGTTAAACCAATGAGAACAGCATTAATCCATGGGACGGCACAGTGGTTAGCACTGCTGCCTCACAGCGCCAGGGACTTGGGTTCAATTCCTGGCTTGGGTCACTGTCTGTGTGGAATTTGCACATTCTCCCCATGTCTGCGTGGGTTTCCCCCGGGTGCTCCGGTTTCCTCCCACACGCCAAAGATGTGCGGGTTTGGTGGATTGGCCATGCTAAATTGCCCCTTAGTGTCAGGGAGAACTAGCTAGGGCAAATGGATAGGGTTATGGGGATAGCACTGTAGGATTCTATGATTACCTCTCCCCCCGGCTTATAGATGATGGATTGACTTTGACGAGTTAGGAATTGTGTTATTTTCTGCAGGATTCTTAGCCTCTGCCCTTGTAGCCACAGTATTCATATGGCTAGTTCAGTTCAGTTCTGGTCAATGGTAACCCCCAGGATGCTGATAGTGGGGGATTTAGCAATTATAATGCCACTGCATATTAACCGAGTCTTTATGAGGCTGTAGCTGATTATATACAGATATAACATCCAAACAAAGTGAGATATTGATGTAAAAGTGTTAATTAAAGCATACGTTACCGGTTTACTATGGTCAATATTAGCAGCTGAGCAAGGATATGAAGTGATGCAACATTCTTCAGGATACTTTGATGTTAAGAAGTAATCAGTAGAGTTTGTGAAATCTTCATAGGTAGTGAACCCGCAACACTTGAACTGAAAAACAAAAGAGATCGATTAAAAGATGATCATGGTTCCTCTTTTCTAATATCCAACATTGCAAAATAGACCCAAAATACTGAAGAGAAATTAGAATAGGTTTCTGTGTCTTTAAATTAAACAAATTATGTAGCATCTCTGATTTCTCTCTAGTGTTATCTGGATGTCCTGGGTGTCAATTACAGTTGTACATTCAGCATGCCATGCCTTTGGGATGGCACAGTGGTTAGCACTGCTGCCTCACAGCGCAGGGAGCCGAGTTCGATTCCTAGCTTGGGTCACTGTTCGTGTGGAGTTTGCATATTCTCCCCGTGTCATAGAATCATAGGACCCTACAGTGCAGAAAGAGGCCCTTCGGCCATCGAGTCTACACTGAACACAATCCCACCCAGGCCCTACCCCTATATCCCTACATATTATACCCACTAATCCCTCTAACCTATGTATCCCTCGACACTAAGGGGCAATTTTTTAGCATGGCCAATCAACCTAACCCACACATCTTTGGACTGTGGGAGGAAACCAGAGTACCCGGAGGAAACCCACGCAGACACGAGGAGAATGTGCAAACTCTACTCAGACAGTGACTCGAGCTGGAAATCGAACCCATGACTCTGGAGCTGTGAAGTAGCAGTGCTAACCACTGTGCTACCGTGCTGCCCACTAACCACTGTGCTATTGTGTCTGCATGGGTTTCCTCCAGGTGCTCCGGTTTCCTCCCACAGTCCAAAGTTGTGCAGGTTAGGTGCATTGGCTGCGCCAAATTACCCCATAGTGTCAGGGGGATTAGCAGGGTAAATATATGGGGAATAAGGGGTTACGGCCTGGGTGGGATTGTGGTTGGTGCAGGCTTGATGGGCCGAATGGCCTCCTTCTGCACTGTAGGGATTCTATGATTGTTTCAAAACCACAAAGATATAACATCTCGGGGTATTAGCTTCTCAGAGGTTTCACTTCCTTACTGCAAATGGTGGCACAGTGGTTAGCACGGCTGCCTCACACCGCCAGGTTCCTGGATTCAATTCCCGGCTTGGGTCACTATCTGTGTGGAGTTTGCATGTTCTCCCTGTGTCTGCGTGGGTTTCCTCCGGATGCTCCTGTTTCCTCTCTCAGCCCAAAGACGTGCTAGTTAGATGCACTGGCTGCGTTAAATTCTCCCTCACTGTACCCAAACAGGTGCCGGAGTGTGGTGACTAGGGGAATTTCACAATAACTTCATTGCAGTGTTAATGTAAGTCTAGTTGTGACTAATAAATAAACTTTAAAAGAAATAGTGATGGTCTTTTAAAAAAAGACTTTATCTGTTAAGAGTCTCAAGTCCAAGGGGGCGATTCTCCCAGCCCGTTGTGTTGCTCTAGCAGGACTGCCTGGTGGTGGGAGGTGGGGAGTTCGGGGAGATTAGAACTGGCAGTAATGGGGGAAGGGGTACATCGGGGCTGGGCCAGGAGGCCAGTGGTCGGGCAGTGGGGTGTGGGGAGTCAGTAATCCAATTGTGGGGGGGTTGTGGGGCTGGCCAGCGATTGATCTGCTCAGCACTGACAGACAGGGCGCATGCGCAGTGGCACACTCAGCTGTATGCCGCCGGCCTCTTGGGCGGGAATAAGCCCTGCCCACAGATTTTCAGCGTGATTCGCGCTGAGGCACTCTGCAGCACACAGAAAGCGGGAGACTCATTTTGAAATTCCCACTGAAAAAGCCAACTGAATTTACTCCAGTTTTTAACATGAATTTAGAAATGTGCCACTTATTGCCCTGTCCTCATGTGAGGGTGATTTTTAGCATGTCCTCGAGTAGGACAGTCCAAGTGCCCGCCTGGTTCACGTGGGGGTCTATGATCAATGTGGAAGTTGATGTCCTATGCTAGTTGCATGATTCCCAGTCCAATTTGTGAGGTTACAGTGAATGGAGTGGGCACCGCACACACACAGCTTATTGGCAACACGTGTTGGGTGATCCCCTGCTTATCCAAAGTTCAAAATCAAGTTCAATTTCTTTTCTGTGTGTGAGCCCTGGGTTGGTCACTTTGCTGATTTTACACCAGTCCCATCCTTTTCCCTGACCCTGTCCCTTATCCGTGTTGACTATGCACCAGTGACTCACTTGGACTGACTTTTGTGCCTTAAGAGGTAACTGTACCTTCGACATGTTACTCTTGTTTGATTCAATAACTAGTCTCACAACACTAAGTTAAAGCTCAACAGGTTTATCTGGAACCATGAGCTTTCGGAGCGCTGCCCTTTCATCAGGCGAGTGGAGAGGTAGGTTCACAAACACGGCATATAGAGACAAAGACATCTCTCTACCTCTCCACTCACCTGATGAAAGGGCAGCGCTCCGAAAGCTCATGATTCCAAATAAGCCTGTTAGAGTTTAACCTGGGTGTTGTGCGACTTCTTACTGTGCCCACCCCAGAACAAAGCCGGCATCTCCACATCTTGTGATTCAAGATGGGACAATGAACACATTAGTTCTCAAAAGTCTTTTAACAACAAAAATTTCATTTTGAGTCTTAACTCTATATTAGATTCCATGTTTATGAATTTGAAACATTTATACATTATACATTGTTTACCTCTGTCATGACTGTATCCCATAGTGTAGTAATGTCTGGAATCTTGCCATATTCATTTTTGATCGAATTTACTGCCCAGACTTGAATATAACTAACAAAAATATCAGCCTGCAAAGAAAAATCAAAAGGATTTGTTTAAGAAATAATCTTGAAATTTTCACACACAACGTTATAACTTCTAAGGTATTAAAATAGGCGATTTATGCTATTTTTATTAGGATGATTAGAGAGGCTAGATTTAACTTCAGTGGAGCATATTCCTTTAATTGGTGTGGACTATTCAAACTGCAACATCAACTTTTGCATCTGCTTTATTGATACTGATTGCACTTATTTTTGTAGAAACTAACCCAGAGCTTACATTTATGTAACAACTTTAATATCTAAAGGACAAAAAAAATCCCAGTGCTTTGTGTTCTAGATCAGTCTCTGTCATTGATTTGATTTATTATATATAGGGATACAGTGAAAAGTATTGTTTCTTGTGCGCTATACAGACAAGGCATACCGATCATAGGGAAGGAAAGGGGAGAGTGCAGAATGTAATGTTACAGTCATAGCTAGGGTGTAGAGGAAGATCAACTTAATGCAAGGTAGATCTATTCAAAGGTGTGGTGGCAGCAGGGAAGAAGCTGTTTTTGAGTCGGTTGGTAAGTGTCCTCAGATTTTTGTATCCTTTTCCCAATGTAAGAAGGTGGTAGAGAGAATGTCCGGGGTGTGTGTGGTCCTTGATTACGCTGGCTCCTTTCCAGAGGCAGTGGGAAGTACAGACAGTGTCAATGGATGGGAGGCTGGTTTCAGTGATGGATTGGGTTTCATTCACAACCCTTTGTAGTTTCTTGCGGTCTTGGGCAGAACAGGAGCCATACCAAACTGTGCTACAATTGAAAAGAATGCTTTCTATGATGTATCTGTAAAAGTTGGTGAGTTGTAGCTGACATACCAAATTTCCTTAGCCTCCTGAGAAAGTAGAGGCATTGGTGGGCTTTCTTAACTATAGTGTCGGCATGGAGGGACCAAGGTTGTTAGTGAACTGGACACCTAAAAACCTGAAGTTCTCGACCATTTCTACTTCATCCCTGTTGATGCAAACAGAGGCATGTGCTCCACTACGCTTCCTGAAGTCGATGACAACCTCCTTCCATTATTGTTGCTGCACCAGTTCACCAGATTCTCTATCTTTTTCCTGAACTCTGTCTCGTCATTGTTTGAGTTTCGACCCACTACGACGGTGTCATCAGCAAACTTGAAAGTCAAGTTGTCTGAATTGTCATCAAAGATCTCCTATCAAATTAAACCCGATATGATCCAAAATTCTGCTGCTTCTCCTTCAACTGACATCAAGTCATATGAGGAGAGACCAAGTCAATTAGGATTATATTCACTGGAGTTTAGAAGCATGAGAGGGGATCTCATAGAAACTTATAAAATTCTAATAGGGTTAGACAGGGTAGAATCAGAGACAATGTTCCCGATGGTGGGGGAGTCCAGAACTAGGGGGTTATAGTTTGAGGATAAGGGGTAAACCTTTTAGGACTGAGGTGAGGAGAAATTTTTTTCACCCAGAGAGCGGTGCATGTGTGGAATTCACTCCCACAGAAAGTGGTTGAGGCCAAAACGTTGTGTGATTTGAAGAAGAAATTAAATATAGCTCTTGGGGCTAAAGGGATCGAGGGATATGGGGGGAAGAGGGGGATCAGGATTTTGAATTCGATGATCAGCCATGATCATAATGAATGGTGGAGCAGGCTCAAAGGGCTGAGTGGCCTCCTCCTGCTTCTAGTTTCTAAGTCCTGTCCCACACGCTATCAGCCTTGTGTTTGCTGACCTACATTGGGGTCAGGTCTTTATGGCGAAACAAAGTCTGACACTAAGTCACATATGGAGATATTTGGCATTTATTGCAAAAGGACTGGAATATAAAAGTAGAGAAGTGTTGTTGCAATTGTATAGGGTGTTGGTGAGACCACAGCTGGAGTATTGTATCCAGTTTTGGTCTCCTTATTTGAGAAAAGATGTGTGGTGTTGGAGGCAGTTCAGAGGAGGTTCATTAGATTGATTCCGGGGATGAAGGGGTTGATGTATGAGGAGGGATTAAACAGTTTGGGCTTGTACTCACTGAAGTTTAGAAGGATGAGAGGGGATCTGATCGAGGTATATAAAATTTTAAAAGTGATCAATAAAGTAAATGTAGACTAAATCTTTCCCCTTATGGGACAATCTGGAACAAGAGGTCACAGGTACAGGTTGGGAGGCGGTAGATTTAAAACTGAAATGAGGAGGAACTACTTCTCACAAAGGGTGGTGAAACGGTGGAACTCGCTGACCCACACCGTGGTGGAGTCTGAATCACTGAATGGGTTCAAGAGGGAGATAGATATATTTCTAATAAAAACAAGGATAAGGGGATATGGGGAGCAGGTGGGGAGGTGGATTTGAGACCAGGGAGAGATCAGCAATGATCTGATTGAATGGTGGAGCAGGCTCAGAGGGCTGAATTTGCCAACTTCTGCTCCTAATTCCAACATTCCTATGAGATATTTTATGTCAGATGATCAAAAGCTTGGTCAAAGAGATAGTTTTTAGGAAGTGTCTTAAGGAGGAAACAGAGAGAAGGTGTAGGAAGAGAGTTCCAGAACTTGGGGCCTTGAGTAACTGAAGTCATGGCTACCAATATTTTTGCAATTGTGATTGAGAATTTACAAGACACCAGGATTAGAGGAGCACAGATACCAGAGAAGGTTGTGGTGCTGGAGGAGGTTACCGAGATTGGAAGAGGTTGGGGGCGGTGTTGGATGAGCTCAGGTTGATCCATCGATATTCTGTACAGCAATGTGATGATGACAGACACTAAAATGTAGCACAATTAACTGGAATTATCTTGTCCTTGTTTGCATCAGTTCAAGGAATGTACTTTAATGGGTCCACAAATTCTAATTACTCACATCAAATCAGGGATAAAAGATACACTATTCCAGAAAATTGTTTTAGCTGAAGACATAAATTAAAACTGAGAAATAACTTGAATTTCTAACACATTCTACATTACTTCTAGTATGTATAAATTTAATACTGAATATCTGTGGCGCTGGCAATATTTATTATTCTCTTCTTCACCCTCTCCTCTTCCAAAAACATATTTGTGCAGGATTTAGTCTCTGACTGTACTGTGTACAGTTCTGGTCACTCTATTGTAGGATATTATTAAAATAGAAAGAACAGAAAAGATTTACTAGGATGCTAGCTGGACTTGATGGTTTGAGTTATAAGGAGGGGCTGGATAACCTGGGACTTTTTTCCCTGGAGCGTAGGAGGCTGAGGTGTGACCTTATAGAGGTCTAAAAAATAATGAGGGGCACAGATCAGCTAGATAGTCAGTATCTTTTCCCAAAGGTAGGAGAGTCTAAAACTAGAGGCCGTAGGTTTAAGGTGAGAAGGGAGAGATACAAAATGGTCCAGCGGGGCAATTATTTCACACAGAGGGTGGTGAGTCTCTGGAATGAGCTGCCAGAGATGTAGCAGAGGTGGGTACAGTTTTGTCTTTTAAAAAGCGTTTAGACAGTTACAAGGATAGGATGGGTATAGAGGGATATAGGCTAAATGTGGGCAATAATACCACTGGGCCATCGCCTCCCTGTGAGGTTTAATTGAGATGTATAAAACCATAAGGAGCTTTCATTGGACGGAAAGGACCTATTTTCTTAGTAGAGTGGTCAATAACCAGGGGGAAAAGATTTCAAGTAATTGGTAGAAGAATTAGAGGGGAGTATGAAAAATTATTTTCTCAACAGTGGTGGGGGCCTGGAACTCGCAGCTTGAAAGGCAAACAGAAACTCTGACTATATTATTTTAAAAAAGCACTTGATTCTTGTGGTGACTGTCCCTTTAAGGATCAATCAGCAGAGTAAGGGTCACATGACACAGGGAACAAATTGGGAAGCACCCTGATAAGCAGGGATTTTGATTCCAGAACCTCCTCGGCTGCAAGCCTCTGTATAGTCTTTGCCGTCAATAAACTTGTTGTTTTTCCCTTGACCGCTGAAACAAAAGTTATTACAAATTTGCAGCTGAAATGCTGTGACGTTCAGGGCTAGGGGCCAAGAGTGGGGAAGTGGGATTACGCTTAATGACGGACAGAAATGTGATGGGGAAAATGGCCTCTTTCTGTGCAATATATTTCGAAGATTCCATGATCTGACCGATTATGTTCAGCTGAATGCTGCCTGAGCTAGATTTCTTACTGCTTCATGTGCAATCTACACACGTCTCTCCCAAATGTTTATCCTTCCAATATCATTGAAGAATTTTATTGCCAAGATACTTACCAAACCAGAAAATGCAAGGATAACCACAGCACCCGCAACCAGGGCTATGAAAATCAGCAATACTATGATGAAAAACTGGAAAGAGAAATAGCAAAAATCAACACTTCAGCCTCTTAGTTTACTGGTACCTTGGGAAATCAAGGTACTTTAAAAACATTTTTGTTTGTATATTTGGGAAGATAACAACAGATGAGAACAGTAGGCAATCCAGAGGGCCGTTATGTTAACCCTGCCAGCCACCATGCACACAGAGAAGAAACCCAAGGGAATTTGACAATTGACCCAGCCATAATCTCCCCATGGCTGAACTTGTGGTCCAAAGTTCAATAATTAAAGTTTTTTTTAAATTAATTCATGGGCTGTGGACGTCACTGGCTCAGCCAGCATTTGCTGCCCACCCCTAATTGTCCTTCAACTGAGTAGCTCGCTTGGCCATTTCGGGGCAAGAGTCAACCACATTGCTGTGGGTCTGGACTCACTTGTAGGCCAGTCCTGGTAAGGATGTTCCTTATCTAAAGGATGTAGAATCCTTACCGTGCAGAAGGAGGCCATTCGGCCTATCGAGTGTGCACCGAGTATCTGACAGAGCACCCTTACCCAGGCCCTATCCCTGAAACCCCACAAATTTAGCAGGCCACACTTTTTCAGCAACCCCATGCTTTGACAAAGGGTCATCTGGACTCGAAACGTCAGCTCTTTTCTCTCTTTACAGACGCTGCCAGACCTGCTAAGATTTTCCAGCATTTCCTCTTTTGGTTTCAGATTCCAGCAACTGCAGTAATTTGCTTTTACCCCATGAATTTCCCCCTGACCTACACACCTTGGACACTAAGGGGCAATTAAGCATAGCCAATGCACCTAACCTACACATCTTTGGAGTGTGGGAGGAAACCGGAGCACCCAGAGGAAACCCATGCAGTCACAGGGAGAATGTGCAAACTCCATACAGGCAATGACCCAAGCCGGGAATCGAACCTAGGTCCCTGGAGCTATGAGGCAGAACTGCTAACAACCGTGCCACCCTGTATATGTCCAATATTTTCCCCACGTGCTCTAAATTTATTTACTAAACTCCTGTGTGGGACCTTAGCAAAGTCCTTCTGAAAATCCAAAAACACCACATCCGTTCATAGACTCATATATTCCCTACAGTGCAGAAGAAAGCCATTTGGCCCATCGAGTCTGCACTGACCACAATCCCACCCAGGCCCTATCCTGTAACATTTAGCACACATTTACCCTAGCTAGTCCCCCTGACACTAAGGGGCAATTTAGCATGACCGATCCACCTAACCCATGCATCTTTGGAGTGTGGGAGGAAACCGGAGCACCCGGAGGAAACCCATGCAGACACGGGAAGAAAGCAGATTGGTTCTCCTTTATGGATGCTACAAGTGAGATCCTCAAAAGAAACTCCAGCTAAGTTTGTCAAATCCTTCCTCCTTGCCCTACACAAAATGAATCATGCCCCCCATAATTCTTCTTCTTCGAACTTATTCCCCTCTTTTCCTCCTGCAGCAGTTGACGAGGCTTAGTTCAGAAGTGCTACTGAACCTCATTACCTTACATTTTTCATCACTGAGCTAATAAGATGTGTTAGAATGTAAGCGGTGACAACTTTCTATTGGATGTAGTGTGACCAATGGTAACAAGCTGTAAGGGTCAGCTGACACAGTTGGCCACAAAACCAATTTCAGAATGATGTGCTGGTCAGCTGACTCACTATAAGTAAGAACCTGTTGGGAATTGCGGGGGCTTGGATTGGCCCAGGGCGAGGCCTCATGTTTGAAGTAATGATGTTTCTTTATTAAACCCTGTCTTTGATTTATAAGTTGGGGTAAGTTTTGTTTTATTTTTTATTGTTTGCATTTGAAGAGTTACTTCTGATGAAACAAGATGGAGGTTGAGAAGTTACCTGATTGCAGGAAGTGTCACAGCCAAGCTTAATCTTTCTTTAGCTGACATCCGCAAGGGTCACAACAAAGTGATCAGGGATTCTAGTTAGTCTTCACCTTTTTAACCATGGGAGGCTTAAGTACATATGGAATCACAGAATCCCTACAGTGAAGAAGGAGATGATTTGGCCCATCAAATCTGCACCAACCTTGTTCAGGATAGGGTGGCATGGTGGCACAATGGTTAGCACTGCTGCCTCACAGCGCCAAGGACCCGGGTTCAATTCTGGCCTCAGGTCTCTGCCTTTGTGGAGTTTGCCGCAGAAGGTTATTGAGTTTCTTTAAGACAGAGGTAGATAGGTTCTTGAACAATAAAGGGATCAGGGGTTATGGGGAAAAGATTGGAGAACGGGGATGAGAAAAATATCAGCCATGATTGAATGGTGGAGCAGACTCAATGGGCTGAGTGGCTTAATTCTGCTCCTATATGTTATGGTAACCAGCGAAGCAATTAAACAGTCCTATAAACTTTTCTCCTTATAGCAGAACCCTGAGATGTAACTAAAGTTTTTTTTACTCACGATCATCAACATAATCTTGTTCTCCTTCACGGCTCCAAAACATCCGAGAAAGCCAATCAGCACTAAGAAACTTCCCAAAGCGATGCAGAGATATCCCACGTTCACTACCTGCTTCAGCTGTGGTGCTGCTTTCATCAGGATATCAAGGAAGGATCCAGCGTCCACTTTCAGCCAGATCCCAACTCCCAATATAGCACCACCTGCAAGCTAGACATACGAAAAACAAAGTGACATCCTTGTCGGTGCATTGACTTGGAAAGAGTTGGTGCATTGAAAGATCTTAGTTTCAGATCAATCAATGGTAAATACAACTTCCGAACGAAAGATAAAGAATGGTACAGCACAGAAACAGGCCCTTCAGCCCACCAAGCCTGTGCCGATTACATTGTCCTATCTAGATTCTGACTGAACATTTGAGTACATATTAAATATGCTGCAATAAGGCAGTCTGTGCATTATGTACAATCTATATTTACTTGTACAATGATTTAGGATGAGGGGCTCTCAAAAGAAACAGAAAATGCTGGAAAATCTCAGCGGGTCTGACGGCATCTGTGGAGGGAGATTAGAGCCATCGTTTCGAGTCTGGATGACCTCTCACCGGAGTTCTAACGAAGACTGTTGTTTCTCCACAGATGCTAACTATGCCGGGAGGGGGGTGGGTGGTGATTGGTGGAGGCAGTGATCAAGGGAGAGAATTGGCCGGGGCAAAGATTGGGGGGAGAAGCGGGGAGTGCCATGTCCATTTGGGGGGGAGGGGATGACAGATCTCTGTGTACACAGTTCACCCAGTATACTGGGAGATCGGTAGGGGAGGGGGGAAGGCTGCACAATGATGCCTCTCTTGGGGGCGGGGGTTGGCAGAAGTGACAGATATCCCATACACAGTATACTGTGAGATCGGGGGGAGGGGGCTGCGCAATGGCACCCTTAGAGGTCAGTAGCTAGCCTCACAAGTGAGCTGACACTCCAGAACAAATACTGGTGTATGGTGGCACAGTGGTTAGCACTGCTGCCTCACAGTGCCAGGGACCCGGGTTCAATTCCCAGCTTGGGTCACTGTCTGTGTGGAGTTTGCACATTTTCCCAGTGTTTTCCTCCCGTGGCCCAAAGATGTGTGGGTTAAGTGGATTGGCCATGCTAAATTGCCCCTTAGCATCAGGAGGATTAACAGGGTCAATACATGAGGTACTGGAATAGGCCTGGGTGGGGTTCTGGTTGCTGCACACCAGATGGGCCGAATGGCCTCCTTCTGCACTGAAGGGATTCTATGAATACAGGCAGATGACATTTTCTCTCCAGCAAGGTCTCCAGTTCAATTTGGTGACATGGATTTGGGCTGAAAAAATGACACAGGGAGCAATTTTCCCACCTCATTGTGTCTGGTACGGATCGCGCCAATCCGGGAAAATAGCATGCGGGCCTAAAAACAGTTTGGAATCGTCCTGGTCCCTATCTCCTGGTGCGAACTCGTATCGGGGGTCACGATAGGGGAGGTGGGGTGGGGTCAGTTGTCATGAAGAGGGACCCATTGGGAGGGCACTGATGACGGTGAGGGGGAGTGGGGGGACATTCTGCCAATGGTGCGGGGGGTGGGGGGGTTCCTGATGTGTGTGGGGAGGGAGGGTATCTTGTGAGATCGGGGTGGGGGGGGGCCTTGTGAATTCACACTCTGAAGCAACACCACCCCCCCACCCCGCCAATCTCACCACCCTCCAAAAAAGTGACCGGTTATGGAATGATTGCGATGCAGAGTGCATCTGAGAGAGCAGCGTGGAACATTCCATATTCTCACCATGATGACACTCTTTTTGCACCATTTTCTTTTGGGGGGGGAATTCCTCCCATGGGGTAGGAAGTAAGGAAAACAAAGATAAATTCAAAAGACAATTAAGAAGAAACTGAATTGTAACAGAACTGAAAATAAACCACGTTGAATAGAGTAGCCTGTAGTGCCGATTAAATGAATTACGTTCTATCCAGACAGCATAAATACTCAAACTTCTAAGAGTCTTGCCGATAATTTTCCCTCTTGCCTTCCGGAACCTCTGGGATCTCCGCTCGGTAATGCTGAATTTCAGATGGTTCTGGGCATCATTACCCTCTATGGTTCTACACATTCCCAGTAGTCAGCTGCACCAAGTGTTTGCAGTGAAATAATCATTGGGACACTTACAAAGATGATGCCATTGAAGCAGAACATCATAATCTTCAAAAACTTGAAGAAACTCATCTTCCCTTTGTTATCTTTCGTTATCTGAAAATCAAAAAAGACCAAGTTATCTTTTTTTCCATTGTGTTTTAATAACGTGAAGCAGCAGCAGGTATTGTCTCTCACCTTTGGAATGCCTGGCACGGTGGCACAGTGGTTAGCACTGCTGCCTCACAGCGCCAGGGACCTGGGTTCGATTCCCAGCTCGGGTCACTGTCTGTGTGGAGTCTGCGCATTCTCCCTGTGTCTGCGTGGGTTTCCTCCCATTTCATAAAATCATAGAATAGAAGCATAGAATCCCTACAGTGCAAGAAGAGATCATTCGGCCCATCGAGCCTGCACCGACAACAATCCCACCCAGGTCTTGTCTCCTTAACTCCATGTATTTACCCCGCTAATCCCAATTACCCTGAGGGACAATTTAGCATGGCCAATCAACCTAACACACGATCTTTGGACTTCTGTCCTACAGTCCAAAAGACATGCTGGTTAGGGTGCATTGGCCGTGTGTGATTCTCCCTCAGTGAGCCTGAACAGGTGCCGGAGTGTGGCAACTAGGGGATTTTCACAGTAACTTCATTGTGGTGTTAACGTAAGCCTACTTGTGACACTAATAAATAAACTTTAAACCTTTAGTAACCTCATACAGTCAGACCCATTGAGCATTTACTGGGTTGTGTTTTGTCCCTGCCAAGTAATTTCTAATTATCAAACAGCTTATAGAATAACAATTAAATAATTAGCATCAGGATGAGTGAAGATAGATAGATTTTTAACCAATAAGGGAATTAAGGGTTATGGGGAGCAGGCGGGTAAGTGGAACTGAACCCACTATAAAATCAGCCATGATCTTATTGAATGGCGGAGCAGGCTCGAGGGGCCAGGAGGCCTACTCCTGCTCCTATTTCTTATGTTCTTATGAGTGAAGGAAGGATGCATAAACTGACACCTGAATCTTAATCATTCAAAATGGATCACATACACCTCTTGGTGCTGGCAATATTATTTGATTTTGATTTGTTATTATCACATGTTTAACATACTGTGAAAAGTATTGTTTCTTGAGAGCGGCACAGAGAAAGCATACTGTTTATAGAGAAAGAAAGGAGACAGTGCAGAATGTAGCGTTACAGTCATAGCTAGGGTGTAGAGAAAGATCAACTTAGTGCGAGGTAGGTCCATTCAAAAGTCTGATGGCAGCAGGGAAGAAAATGTTCTTGAGTCGGTTAGTACATGCCCTCAGACTTTTGTATCTTTTACCCGACAGAAGAAGGTGGAAGAATGTCTGGAGTGTGTGGGGTCCTTAATTATGCTGGCTGCTTTGCCGAGGCAGCGGGAAGTGTAGACAGAGTCAATGGATGGGAGGCTGGTTTGAGTGATGGACTGGGCTTCGTTCACGATCCTTTGTAGTTTCCTATCCACAAGGTTTGCTAGTTATATACAGTGCAAAGATAGAACCTGTAATCTTCCAGGCTCAACTCAACATCAGGTAGAAACAAGTGGTAATATCAGGACAACATTTTTGATGGTTGTAAAGTAAAATGATACAGAGTTCTTCACACAGTAAATGAAGAACATCAGGGAGAAGAAATGGTCAACTCAAAAGCAGAGGTCAAAAGCCGACCGCCTGAGGCAATCCTTGTGTAGTATTCAACTTCACAACAGAAGTAACCTAACACGGATGAACAGTGGTCAGGATACTCCAGATAGACAACATAATGATTGGTTCTAGCGAGGTCTATTTTCCTGACCTCTTCCTTAGTCTCTGAATAAATTAGGCACAGTTTTAACAGCACCAGTTTTTATTGAAAATGTAAGTTATCGACAGTCAGAATAAACTTCCTGCTGACTTTGTAAAGTGCAACCCAGAGGCGGCACAGTCGTTAGCACAGCCGCCTCACTGCGCCAGGGACCCAGGTTCGATTCTGGCCCTGGGTCACCATCTGAGTGGAGTTTGCATGTTCTCCCCGTGTCTGTGTGAGTTTCCTCCGGGCACTCTGGTTCCCTCCCACACTCCAAACATGTGGGATTGGCCATGCTGAATTGATGCTAGTGTCAGGGGGATTAGCAGGGTTAATGTGTGGAGTTATGGGGATAGGGTCTGCGTGGGATTGTGGTCAGTGCAGACTTGATGGGCCGAAATGCCTCCTCCTGCACCGTAGGCGATTCTATTCTATTTGTAATGCAAACAAAAAAAAACTCACCAAGATGAGAATAAGCTTTTCAATTCATTTCAAGAGTATGGGCGGAATTTTACCGGCATGGCTGCTCCGATTCAGGGGGCGGGCAAGGCTTGGAGAACGGAATTCCACGTTGGCCACGGACAGGATCATATGAACCCCGGGCGGACGTGCTGGTAAAACGCCCCCCAGTGTTTTGAAAAATGCAAACCTTGTTTGCAATTTACAGAACGTAACAGGAAATTGCAGAAGATTCCAGGGATTGTTGTACAGTTCAGCCGTTTAAACTTCAAATTGATAATTTATCATAACTAAGTGTTGGACATTGTTGCTAAGTTTAGTAGATAATGCTAATGGCATCCCCTGCCTCTCCCCATACATTCAAAACTTAGCATTGGATTGGCAGTGGGCATTTTTAGATTGCCATCAATGTTAATTATTGTTTCATCCTAAGATGCACAGTGGCTACAAGCGCAGGCCAGAGGCTAGGAATACTGCGGCGAGTAATTCACCTCCTGAACCCCCCAAAGCTTGTCCACCATCTACAAGACACAAGCCAGGAGTGTGATGGAATGCTCCCCACTTGCCTGGATGGGTGCAGCTCCAAAAACACTCCAGAAGCTCAACACCATCCAGGAGAAAGCAGCCCTGCTTGATTGGCACCCCATCCACAAACATCCACTTCCTCCACCACCAAAGCTCAGTAGCAGCAGTGTGTACTATCCACAAGATGCACTACACAAACTCATCAAGACTCCTCCAACGGCACCTTCCAAACCCGCAACCTCTCCCGTCTAGAAGGATAAGGGCAGCAGATAAATGGGAACACCATCACTTGTGTGATCCCTCCAAGCCACTCACCATCCTGACTTGGAAATATATTGGCCATTCCTTCGCTGGGTCAAAATCCTGGAATTACCTCCCTAACAGCATTGTGGGTCAACCCACAGGAGGGTAGTGATAATGCCACTGAAACCACTTCCTTGTTGGTGGTGGTCATTGCCTGACGTTTACATTGGCTAAATGCCACTTATTAGCCCAAAAGATCAAAAAAAAACAAAGAAAATTACAGCACAGGAACAGGCCCTTTGGCCCTCCAAGCTTGCACCAACACACGCTGTCCAACTAAAACCCCCTATCCTTCCAGGGACCATATCCCTCTATTCCCGTCCTATTCATGTATTTGTCAAGATGTCCCCTTAAAAATCACTATCGTATCTGCTTCCCCTACCTCCCCCGGCAGCGAGTTCCAGGCACCCAGAACCCTCTGTGTAAAAAAACTTGACTTGTATATCTCCTTTAAACCTTGCCCCTCGCACCTTAAATCTATTGCTCTTAGTAACTGACTCTTCCACCCTGGAAAAAGCTTTTGACTACCCACTCTGTCCATTCCCCAAATAATCTTGTACTCTTCTATCAGGTTGCTCCTCAACCTCCATCGTTCCAGTGAGAGTGAAAACTGTAATGTTCTGCGGTGTTACAATCCCAGTTGAGAAGGGAATATCCCAAAATGGAATCCTGGCTCAAAAGACCATGGCTGGAATTTTACCATCTCCGGGAAGTGGGGTGAGCATGGCTCAGAGAACGGAATTCTGCGTTGGCCTTGGGCGGGATTTTATGAGTCTTGCTCAAGCGAGGATGTGGGTGTTGCTGGCTGGGCCAGCATTTATTGCCCATCCCTAACTGCCCTCCATTTCAGCGAGGCATTTGAGAGTCAACCACATTGCTGTGGCTCTGGAGTCACATGTAGGCCAGACTGAGTAAGGGCGGCAGATTTCCTCCCCTAAAGAACATGAGTGAACCAAATGGGATTTTCCAACAATGGTTTCATGATCATCAGTAGATTTTTAATTCCAGATTTTTATTGAGTTTAAATCTAACCATCTGCCTTCATGGGATTCAATTCTGGGTCTCCACACCTTGCTCTGGATTACTAGTCTGTGACAATGCCACTACACCACTGCCTCCCTCGAGAGATGATCAAGGTGGGCTTGATGGAGGTGTAATTGGCCAAGCTGAATTTGTCCTGCTCTTTTTTTGTGGACAGGAAGTATCTAGGAAAACTTTGTAGAATAGATGCCAGTATTGTAAACATAAACTGTAATCAATGAATCAGTGGTTTTCTCTCCTGGTCACTGGAACCTGAAGCCCCACCCACTCTGTCCCAAAATGGTCACATTCTACCCTGGTATTGGTTGAGCTTGTCTAGGTGTACGACTAGCTTTGAAGCACAAATCTTCAGTACTACTAGTCTGTTGTCAGGATCTATAGCCTTTGTTGTGTCTCATGATTTCAGCCATTTCTTGAAATTGCATCAAGTGATTGAATAAGCTGAAGATTGGTCGGTGGTGGGGGGAGTCTCAGGGGAAGGCCAAGATGGATCATCCACTTGGCACTTCTGGCTGAAGATGTTTGCAAAATCTTCAACCTTGACTTCTGCGCTGACATGCTGGGCACCGCCATCATTGGGAATGATGATGTTACATAGAAACATAGAAGATAGGAGCAGGAGGAGGCCATTTGGCCCTTCAAGCCTTCTCCGCCATTCATCACGATCATGGCTGATCCTGCTTTTTCCCCATTACCTTTGATCCCATTCGCACCAAGTGCTATATCCAGCCGCCTCGTGAATACATTCAATGTTTTGACATCAACTACTGCCCTGTGGCAATGAATTCCCATAGGGTCATCATTCTTTGGGTGAAGAAACTCACCCCCATCCTAAACGATCTACCCTGAATCCTGTGACCCCTGGTTCTGGACACTCCCACCATCGGGAACATCCTCCCTGCATCTAACCTGTCTGGTCCTGTTAGAATTTTATAAGTCTCTATGAGATCCCCCCCCTCATTCACCTGAGCTCCAGCAAAAACAAGCTTAATCTAGTCAATCTCCTCATACATCAGTCCCACCATCCCCGGAATCAGCCTGGTTTTTGGAATCTCCTCCAAAACTGCCCACCATCATTCATGACTGGATGTGGCAGGATTGGTCAGCTTTGATTTAATCTATTGGCTCTGTCTGTCACATGCTGCATTTGGCAAGCATGTAATCCAACATTGTAGCTTCACTGGATTGGCAAGTTTTTTTTTGACACACTAGCCACTGTTGCTGGAATGTTCTCTTGCACTCGTCAGTGAACCAGGGTTGCTCCCTGGTTTGATGGCACTGGTAGAGTGAGAGAACATGCCAGGCATGGGATCGCAGATACAGCTTTGCCTCTGGCCTGCAGCATCTCATGAATGCCCAGTAATGAGCGGCCAAGTTTGTCCGAAAGTCTGTCCCATCTTAGCATGATGTTACATCCATACAACACGATGAAATAGGAAGACTTCACCTTCGTAAAGACTGGTTGCTCTAACCAGTGCTGCCATGGACAGATGTGTCTGTGACTGGAAAACTGGTGAGGTTGAAGGCAAGTAGATTTCTGCCTTTTGCTGGTTCCCTCACTATCTGCCGCAGGCACAGTCAGGCAGATATTTCCTTCTGGACTCAGCCAGCTTAGTCAGTAATGGTGTTACCAAGCCATTCACAGAATCATAGAATCCCTACAGTGCAGAATGAGGCCACTTGGCCCATTGAGCCTGCACCAACCTCAAACCCAACCAGGCCCAGCCTTACCACAGCAGGAGGGGGTGATTAATGTAGCTGTATAGGGGGCATCAGCCTCCCATCCACTGACTCATTGATTCTCTCCGCTTTGAAAAAGCAGCCAACGTAATTAACGACCCCATGCACTCCGGACATTCTCTCTCCCACGTTGGCATGGTGGTTAGCACTGCTGCCTCACAGCACCGGGGACCCAGGTTCAATTCCCAGCTTCATAGAATCCCTACAGCACAGGAGGAGGCCATTCGGTCCATCAAGCCTGCACTGACCACAGTCAGGCCCCATTCCCGTAATCCCACGTATTCACACTGCTAATCCCCCGACACTAGGGTTAACATGGCCAATCAATCTAACCTGGACTGTGGGGGCAAATTGGAGCACCCAGAGGGAAGCCACGTGACACAGGGAGAATGTGCAAACTCCACACAGACAGTGACCTGAGGGTGGAATTGAACCCAGGTCCCTGGCGCTGAGAGGCGGCAGTGCTAACCGCTGTGCCACCCTTTACTTGGGGTTGGACACACCCACTTGGATAAAATGAGGTAGAGACACATTCTCTGTCTGACTGGTTACCACAGTAAACTGAAGCACTGAGATTTAGAAGACGGACGTCTTGAATCTAAATCTTACATTTTATTGGCAAAATCTCCAATGGAACCCATTTAAGCAAAATCATTTTTGCAGCACGGTAGCACAGTGGTTAGCATTGCTGCTTCACAGCTTCAGGGACCTGGGTTCA
Organism: Carcharhinus amblyrhynchos; assembly: GCF_965287045.1. Lineage (NCBI taxonomy): Eukaryota > Metazoa > Chordata > Chondrichthyes > Carcharhiniformes > Carcharhinidae > Carcharhinus > Carcharhinus amblyrhynchos. The sequence goes on from NC_137356.1 coordinate 7,026,985, forward strand.
ATTCCCGGCTTGGGTCACTGTCTGTGTGGAGTTTGCACATTCTCCTCATGTCTGCGCGGGTTTGCTCCCACAGCCCAAAGATGAGCGGGTTAGGTTGATTAGCCATGCTAAAATTGCCCCTTACTGTCCTGAGATGCATAGGTTAGAGGGATTAGCAGGTAAATGTGTAGGGATATGGGGGTAGGGCCTAGGTGGGATTGTGGTCGGTACAGACTTGATGGGCCAAAGGGCCTCTTTCTGTAGGGTTTCTATGATTCTATGATTTGACTGGAATATTAGTGAGAACTCAGTGATAATTCAAAGAGCACAAGCTCAGCTTCTGCAAGGTAGGAAACAGTGATCTCAACAATATGTATACAAGTTTAAAGTTTATTTATTAGTCACAAGTAGGCTTACATTAACACTGCAATGAAGTCACTGTGAAAATCCCCTACTCGCCACACTCCTGTGCAGGTACACTGAGAGAGAATTTAGCACAGCCAATGCACTCTAACCAGCACATCTTTCATACTGTGGGAGGAAACCGGAGCTCCTAGAGGAAACTCACACAGACAAGGAGAACATGCAGACTCCGCACAGTCACTCAAGCCAGGAATTGAACCCGGGTCCCCGGTGCTTTGAGGCAACAGTGCTAGCCACTGTGCCACAATGCTGCCCATACTCCATAGTTAGAATGAGATATAAGACTCCAAGATGAACCTAGTAAGCCATAATCATTGGGAATGTGTTGCTTGGGGATTGGCAGCATTTTGAAGGCAACTTGTTAACTGTATGAAGTTAACAAGTCTGATCTATACCAATGCACACTTGAGGACTGCATTGATTCAATCCTCTGTCTTGGATGATACAGATGTGGAACCTATATGGAGAGAGAAAATTAATCAACTAAGATTTTTCTGACGGCTATCCTGTTCCCTCTGCTTTAACACCTGTATATTGATGTTGGATGTGCGCTGAATGGTGATGAACTCTGACGCACTGGGGGCAGTATTTTCTGCTACTGCTCACCAATGACCAACTGCACACTGGGACAAGATACCAGCGGCACACTGGTTAGCACTGCTGCCTCACAATGCTGGGGACCCGGTTTCGATTCCTGGCTTGGGTCACTGTCTGTGCACTTTCTCCATGTGTCTGTGTGGGTTTCCTCCCACAGACTGAAAGACATGCTGGTAAGAATGCATTGGTTGTGCTAAATTCTCCCTCAGTGTACACGAACAGGAGTGTGGCGACGAGGGGATTTTTCACAGAATTTCATTGCAGTGTTAATGTAAGCCTATTTGTGACACAAACAAAAGTAAATAGTGTGGAGTTGTTGGTGCCCATGTAATTGGACTCTGGCAACACTCAGCAACTTCAAGAAGGGAGATCAGAGGAGAGTAACTTCTCAGCCATGGGATGGTCTTCACTGGGGTTATAGATAGGTTAATAGAATGGGCAAAAAATTGGCAGATGAGTATAATGTGGGCATTGTGAGGTTTGGCAGGAAGAATAGTCAAGCAGAGTATTAGTTAAAGACAGAGAGAGTGAAGAATGTTGCAATACTCAGGGACATGGTTGTCTTTGTACATGAGGTAGAGATGGCAGTGTTGAACACAGTAAGAAGTCTCACAACACCAGGGTAAAGTCCAACAGGTTTATTTGGAATAGCGAGCTTTCGGAGCGCTGTTCCTTCGTCAGGGTAGTGGAATCTTAACCTGGTGTTGTGAGTCTTCTCCCTTTTTTGCAAGGGCGATGGAGAATGAAAGCGGGTAGGACTTGCTGCAACTCTAGCAACTGCCGTGAGATCGCACCTCGATGACCATGTGCAGTTTTGGTCATCCCACCTACTTGCACTGGAGGCAGTTCAGCGAGATTTCACTCGGCTGATTACTGGGAGGGTACGGAGAAAGGTTGATCACTTCAAGCCTTTAATCTTTGGAGCTTAGAGGAATGAGAAGTGATTGTAATGAAATATACCAGACGCAGCTGGTCTGACAGATGTTGGGAGGATGTTGCCCACATGGGAGCACAGTTTCAAAATAAAGAGATCTCCCATTTAAGTTTATTTGTTAGTGTCACAAGTAGGCTTACATTAACACTGCAAATGAAGTTACTGTGAAAATCCCCTAGTCGCCACACCCCGGCGCCTGTTCGGGCACACAGAGGGAGAATTAGGCATGGCCAATGCTCTGGATAAAAGCAAATTACTGCAGATGCTGGAATCTGAAACCAAACCTTAGTGCTACATTCTGCACCCTCTTGTTTCCTTCTCTATGAACAGTATGCTTTGTCTGTATAGTCCACAAGAAACAATACTTTTCCCTGTATCCCAACACATGTGACAATAATAAATCAAATTAAATCAAAAAGAAAATGCTGAAAAATCTCAGTTGGTCTGGCAGCATCTGTAAGGAGAGGAAAGAGCTGATGTTTTGAGTCCAAATGACCCTTTGTCAAAGCTTTTCATCAGCTCTTTTCCCTTCTTACAGGTACTGCCAGACCTGCTGAGATTTTCCAGCATTTTCTCTTTTGGGTTCACCTAACCAGGATGTCTATTCATGAATGGACCTACTTCGCATTAAGTTGATCTTTCTCTACACCCCTAGCTGTGACTGTAACACTACATTCTGCAGTCTCTCCTTTCCTTCTCTATGAACGGTATGCTTTGTATAGTGCACAAGGAACAATACTTTTGTCACATGTAAACGAATACACGTGACAATAATAAATCAAATCAAATAGTCTATCGGACTGTGGGAGGAAACCGGAGCACCCGGAGGGAACCCACGCAGACATGGGGGCAAACATGCTGAACCGACACAGATAGTGACCCAAGCCGGGAATCGAACCTGGGTCCCTGGCGCTGTGAGGCAGCAGTGCTAACCCACTGTGTCACTCATTAAGATAAAGATGAGGAGCAATTTCTTCTCTCAGAGAGTTGTTAAGTTTGTAAATCTCTCCTCCATTAAGCAGTGGAGACAGGGTCATTAAATATATTTGAGGCTGATTTAATTGACAAGGATGTTAAGCTTCCTGCAAACTGGAGTTAAGGCACATTAGAACAGCCCTGACCTTACTGAGTGATGGGGCAAACTCAAGGGGCCGAATGGCCTAGTCCTGCTCCAATTTCTTCTTTCAAGAAGGCTTTTTTTTTCAATATAACTGTCTTAATTTCAGTAACATGGTTGTGTAGACTTTAAAATGATTTATAATTCCGTATTGACATTAAGATCAAGATGGCTGCCGAGCTGTGCCAGATCTATGGAGTCACTCACGGACAGACTTGCTGCGAACATCCGCTGAGGCCCCTCTCCGGTTTACTGAGTATAGTGGCTGGTGTCGAGCTGAAAATGGGAGGTTGAGATAAAAACTCATTAATCACCAGGCGGAGGAGAGCATTTACCGGAATTTCTTCTCTCAGAGAGTTGTTAAGTTTGTAAATCTCTCCTCCATTAAGCAGTGGAGACTGGGTCATTAAATATATTTGGGGCTGATTTAATTGCCACAGATGTTAAGGCTTAACTGGAGTTAAGGCACATCAGAACAGCCCTGACATTGAGCGATGGGGCAGACTCAAGGGGCCGAATGGCCTACTCCTGCTCCAATTTCTTACTTAGAGAAGGCTTTTTTTTTTCAAGACAACTGTCTTAATTCTGGACACAGGCAGGAAATTTACTGCCACAGCCCACCCCGGAGTCGGAGTGGGAGCGGATCGCAGGACAGAATTCTCCGTTGGCCGCGGACAGGATTTTACGAGCCTCGCCCGAGCGAGGTCATAAAATACAGGTGACAGTGTCCAAAATTAGGAGCAAAAGCCTCAAGGATCATAGAATCCCTACAGTGCAGAAGGAGGCCTTTTGGCCCATCCAGTCTGCATCAAGTCTAGGAGCCATCCCCGCAACCCCACATATTTACCTCACTAATCTACACATTCCGGGACACTAAGGGGCTATTTAGCATGGCCAATGCACCTAACCTGCACATCTTTGTGGGAGGAAACCCACACAGACATGGGGAGAATGTGCAGACTCTGCACAGTGACCCAAGGCTGGAATTGAACCCGGGTCCCATGGATCTGTGAGGCAGCAGTGCTAACCACTGTGCCATAATGCTATGGAGTCCCACCCAGGCCCTATCCCTATGCATTTACCCTAGTTAGTTCCCCCAACACTAAGGGGCAATTTAGCCAATTCACCTAACCTACACATCTTTGGATTGTGGAGCACCCGGAGGAAACCCACACAGACACGGGGAGAATGTGCAAACTCCTCACAGAGTGACCCATGCTGTGAGGCAGCAGTGCGAACCACTCTGCCACTGCACCGCCCATCTCTCTCCAGCTCCAGCACAAATACACAAAAATCCTCATCCCGAACAAAATGGAGTAAATTAGTTTTGTTTTTAAAAGTAGTGTTTTGAATGTTAGAATGTCTGCAGATAAAGCAAGTGGCTGAGATTAGATTGCGTGGTTTCGTGAGAAAAACACACGCAGGGTTCACGATAAAAGGGCCATTTCTGATCTCTAACACTCTGGAAGCTATCTCGAGCGACTAATCCAGCCTGACACTCCAGTGCAGTGTTAAGGGAATGCTTCGCTGTTGGAGGTACAGGGTGGAATTCTCCTGTCCTGCCCACCACGGGAATCATAGAGGGCGGTGGAGGACGGTGGGGGGTTGGACATCATGCCAAGGTCCGTTGACTTTGGGCCAGATGTTCAGGTTCTGAGCTGAGAGTGGCCAGAAAATCCCACCCACTGTCTTTCAGGCAAGACGTTAAACTGATGTTACAGAACACTTCAGGGAAGAGATGACATTCTCCTGATGCACTGGCCAACTTTTATTTCTCACCATAACTGATTAATTCACCATTTATCTGTGTTGTCTCGGTGTAAAGTGGCTGCTTCATTTAACACTGGGCTACACGTCAAAAGTAATCCACTGGCGCTGGGCCACTTTGGTATATCCTGAATGTATGAAAGCTGACTCTCTTTGCTTTCCGCTTTCACGAAGGGTCATCCAGCCTCGAAATGTTGGCTCCATTCTCTCCCCACAGATGCAGCTGAGTTTTTCCAGCATTTTTCTGTGTTTGTTTCAGATTCCAGCACCCACAGTAATTTTGCCTTTATCTTCGTGATTAAGACAGATTATCTGGCTACTTATCTGTTGTTTATGGGACCTCACGAGACATGTCGCTGCTGTTTGTGGGACCTTTCTGGCCGTATCTCTGTTATTTGTGGAACCTCACTCCTGCCAACAATGCTAGACAGACACAATTTGTTTTGTGTCTGATAAAACCACCACACATATGTAAACAAACACAAATATTCCATATAAAATAATGAAAATACTCCTATGCAGTGTTGAAAGAGTGCTGTGCTGTCAGCAGTGCTAGCTTTTGAAGGAGAAGCTTTGCCCCCCTCAAGTAGTGTCATAGATTCTGCAGCACTATTTGAAGGAGAATAAGGAAGTTTCTTTAGCATTCTGGTAAATGTTAAGTCCCCAGTCAACATCATTAAAACAGGTTATAAACGCAGGAAAATACTGGAAAACCTCAGCAGGTCTGACAGCATCTGTGGGGAGAGAATCAAGCCAACGTTTTGAGTCTGGATGACCCTTCATCAGAGCTGAGAGGAATTTGATTTGATTTGATTTATTATTGTCACATGTATTAACATACAGTGAAAAGTATTGTTTCTTGTATGCTATACAAAGCATACCACCCGTAGAGAAAGAAATGAGGGGGTATAGAACGTAGTGTTACAGTCATAGCTAGGGTGTAGAGAAAGATGAACTTAATGCAAAGTAAGTTCATTCAAAAGTCTTACAGCAGCAGGGAAGAAGCTGTTCTTGAGTCAGTTGGTACGTGAACTCAGGCTTCCGTATCTTTTTCCTGATGAAGGAAGGTTGAAGAGAGAATGTCAGGGGTGCATGGGGCCTTAGTTATGCTGGCTGCTTTGCCGAGACAGCAGGAAGTGCAGACAGAGTCAATGGATGAGAGGAAGATTTGCGTGATGGGTTGGACTACATTCATGACCTTTTGTAGTTCTTTGTGGTCTTGCAGAAGCCGTACCAAACTGTGATCCAACCAGAAAGAACGCTTTCTATGGTGCATCTGTAAAAGTTGGTGAGAGTCGTAGCTGACATACCAAATTTCCTTAGTCTTCTGAGAAAATAGAGGCATTGGTGGGCTTTCTTAACTATAGTGTCAGCATGGGGGGATCAGGACAGGTTGTTGGTGATCTGGACACCTAAAAACTTGAAGCTCTCGACCCTTTCTACTTCGTCCCCGTTGATATAGACAGAGGCATGTTCTCCTTTATGCTTCCTGAAGTCAATGACAATTTCCTTCATTTTGTTGACTTTGAGGGAGAGATTATTGTTATTGTACCACTTCACCAGGAAAGGGAATCAGCAGAGATTTACACTATGAGGATACAGTAAGAAGTCTCACAACAACAGGTTAAAATCCAACACGTTTATTTGGTATCATGAGCTTTCGGAGTGCTGCTCCTTCATCAGGTGAGTCTGTATATATAATTTGAATATATAATTTAACCTATCTGAGTAAGGAGCAGCGCTCCAAAAACTTGTGCTACCAAATAAACCTATTGGACTTGAACCTGGTGTTGTGGGACTTCTCACTGTGACCACTCCAGTCCAATGCTGGCATCGCCACATCATGACTGATATGGGGGAGAGAGGGGTGGTGGAATTGGACTAAGGGTATGTGAACGAGATTGCAGAAAGCTAAGAAGGTGTTGTAAGTGTCCAGTAAGTGATCAGAATATGTGGAATGGCAAAACACAAGGCACAGCTCAGGAAAGGACTGCCTGAGGAATGTGGTAGTTGGCCTGAATAAGGAGGGGGGGGCAGGCAGAGAAGGACAGCAATAAAATGGAGAATGAGATGAAATGAAGTGAATTAAAATAAATGGAAATGGAATAAAGGTGGAGGAGGGGGGTTCACGCTCTGAAGTTGTTGAACTCAACGTTCAGTCCGGGAGTCTGTAAAGTGCCCAATCAGAAGTTGAGGTGCTGTTCCTCCAGTTTGCGTTGGGGTTCGCTAGAACATTGCAACAGGCCAAGGACGGACATGTGGACAAAAGAGCAGGGTGAAGTGGCAAGTGACAAGGAAGGTCTGGGTCCTGCTTGTGGACAGACCGAAGGTGTTTTGCATAGTGGTCACCCAGTCTGCTGTTTGTCTCTCCGATGTAGAATAGATTACATTGGGAGCAGCGATAGACCAGATTGAAGGAGGTGTAAAAATCTCTGCTCACTCTCTTTGCCCTCAGCTCTGACGAAGGGTCATCCAGACTTGAAAAGTTGCCTCTATTTCTCTCTCCGTAAATAGCACTTGCTGTAGTCAGACATGCTGAGATTTTCCAGCATTTTTCTGTTTTTGTTTCAGATTCCAGCATCTGCAGTATTTTATCTTTATCTTGGTGATTAAAACAGATTGTTCAGCCATTTATCTCACTGCTGGTTGAGGAACCTCACTAGACATGTCTCTGCTATTTGTGGGACCTCTCTGACTATTTCTCTGCTGTTTGTAGGATCTCTCTGGCCATATTTCATCTGCTTGTGGGAGGAGGCAAACACCACACTTCAAAAATACTTTATTGGCTGTGAGAATGTTTCTTTAAAATAAATGTTTCTTTAAAAATGAGCAAAATATGAGATTGATTAAAGGAAGTGAAAATGAAAACAGCAGGTTAGCTTATCCAAACACCTGACTGTGAACGAACTTTGGTTGAATTACAAAGCAATTATTAAGCACTATTCAGTGTTTGTCAATTGTGATCCATAAAAGGTATCTCCCCAGTATCTTACGGGGTGCAGTGTCTAGTGTGGGACGTTTAGGCTCCAACACCAATGGGTATCGTTATAGGCAGGACGGGAAGAATTTGGAGAACTGGAACACTTCTCCAGGTTCCTCCAGGGCGATACCTACTGGTGGTGGAACAGGGAAATCCTGATCAAATGTTAAGGCAGTTTCAAAATAAGTTGTAGACATAGAAACATAGAAGATAGGAACAGGAGGAGGCCAATCAGCCCTTCGAGCCTGCCCCACCATTCATCACGATCATGGCTGATCATCCAACTCAATAGCCTAATCCTGCTTTCTCCCCATAACCATAGAATCCTATAGCGCAGAAGGAGGCCATTTGGCCCTTCAAGTCTGCACTGATCACAATCCCATGTAGGTGCTATCCCTGAAACCCCATGTATTTATCCTGCTAATCCCCCTGACATTAGGATCAATTTAGCATGGCCAATCAACCTAACCCGCACATCTTTGGAGTGTGGGAGGAAACTAGAACACCCGGAGGAAACCCACACAGACACAGGGAGAACGTGGAAACTCCACACAGACAGTAACCCAAGCCGGGAATCAAATCCTGGTCCCTGGCTCAGTGAGGCAGCAGTGCTAACCACTGTGCCACCCCTTAATCTTTGATCCCATTCACCCCAAGTGCTATATCCAGCCACCTCTTGAATACATTCAAGGTTTTGGCATCAACTACTTCCTATGGTAATGAATTCCACAGGCTCACCACTCTTTGGGTGAAGAAATGTCTCCTCATCTCCATCGTAAATGGTCTACCCTGAATCCTCAGACTGTGACCCCTGGTTCTTCTATTTAAGGAACAATGAACAGGAGTCTCTTCTCTCATTAATCGTGGAACTCTCTTACCATAGAGAGCAGTGGGCATTAATGTATTCAGGGCCAGGTTAGGCAGAATTTTGATCAGGGTTATGGGAGGCAGGCAGAAAAGTGAAGTTAATGCAAAACTTACTGAACAACAGAAGAGGTTTGAGGGGCCAAATGGCCTTCTCCAGCCGTTATTTTTCATGCCATTACCATTAATGATGCTCACTACAGCCTTCATTGGGAACACAAAGCGTATTTATTAATAAGGAAAAACTGTGCAAAGGCTAGCTGCCCCAATCCCTATATGGACGGCACAGTGGGTTAGCACTGCTGCCTCACAGCACCAGAGACCCAAGTTTCAATTCCAGCCTTGTGTCACTGTCTGTGCGGAGTTTGCACGTTCTCCCTATGTCTGCATGGGTTTCTTCCATGTGCTCCAGTTTCTTCCCACAGTCCAAAAGATGTGCGGGTTAGGTGGACTGGCCATGCTAAATTGCTAACTAGTGTCAGGGGGAATGGCTTGGGGAAATGTATGGGGTTGTGGGAGAGAGGCCTGGGTGGGATTGTGGTCGGTGCAGACTCAATGGGCCGAATGGCCTCCTTCTGCACTATAGGGATTCTATGATTCTATGCCTTCATTCGGTCTTCTGCCTAAGAGACAGCTTCATCCCCTGGGGTGATTGCCCACTCTCGGTCCCGATTGACCCTCAAGCAAGGAGGCTTGCTTCTGCTGGGTGGTCCCTAAAAAGACAATCACCACATTAGCTTTGTTGGAAAGCTTATGATTTAATTAGACTGGTAAATAGGATATTCACCCTTCAAACAAAATATACTTTGTGTTCTGTAAAGTAGTTAATTTTCTGATTTTATTTCCTGATAGATAAATAACAAAATGAAGAGTCAGATTCTTAATGGCAAGAAATAACCCTTCAAGTTTCAAGTTTTAGGTGTCCAGATCACCAACAACCTGTCCTGGTCCCCCCATTCTGACACGATAGTTAAGAAAGCCCACCAACGCCTCTGCTTTCTCAGAAGACTAAAGAAATTTGGCATGTCAGCTACGACTCTCACCAACTTTTACAGATGCACCATAGAAAGTATTCTTTCTGATTGTATCACAGCTTGGTATGGTTCCTGCTCTGCCCAAGAGCGCAAGAAACTACAAAAGGTTGTGAACGTAGCCCAATCCGTCATGCAAACCAGCCTCCTATCCATTGACTCTGTCTACACTTCCCGCTGCTTTGGAAAAGCAGCCAGCATAATTAAGGACCCCAAGCACACACATTGTCTCTTCCACCTTCTTCTGTCGGGAAAGTTACAAAAATCTGAGATTATGTACCGACCAACTCAAGAACAGCTTCTTCCCTGCTACCATCAGACTTTTGAATGGATCTACCTCACACTAAGTTGATCTTTCTCTGTGCCCTAGCTATGACTGTAACGCTACATTAAGCATTCTCTCCTTTCCTTCTCTATGAACGGTATGCTTTGTTTGAATAGTGTACAAGAAACAATACTTTTCACTGTATCCCAATACACGTGACAATAATAAATCAAACCAAGGACTGTAACACTACATTTTGCAGCCTCCCCTTTCCTTCTCCCCTATGTACTCTATGAACTGTATGCCTTGTCGGTATAGCACGCAGGAAGCAATATTTTACATTGTACACGTGACAATAATATATCAAATCAAAATCAAAGCCTGCACCTTTTGGTCAGGATGGAATTGAGTAATATTACATGTGACAGGAGTGCACCATTATTCTCTTAGTATCGGCAAACACAGAAAAATATTTGTCATCGCTCCTTATTTGTCTCTTACATGAGTCCCATTTAATTGGAGGAGTTGCTTTGAATTTTAGATTTGTTTTAGTGGCACATAACTGCTTTAATCACAGGGGTATTCGGATCCGAATTGAAGTGCACAAACACTACTGTTTTTTTATTTACGGGCATAATGTTGATGTAACGATTATGGAAAAAGACTTGCCGATCCCAGTGGATTTGGTACAATACGCTACTTCCTGGTGCAGCAATCACTCCACTGTAAGGTGCACAATAGGCAAAGCATTGTGTGACTTCAAGAAGAAATTAGAGATAGCTCTTAGGGCTAAAGGGATTAAAGGATACTCGGGGGGGGGGGGGGGGGGGAGGGCGGATCAGGATATTGAATTCAATGATCAAAATGAATGGCAGAGCAGGCTTGAAGGGCTGAATAGCCTACTCCTGCTTCTAGTTTGACTCGTTGCTCCACTTATAAATAATTCTGTTAGATTGGTAAGTCATTTTTAACCTGTGAATTTTGGTTGCAAACTTCACTTTTAATATTACCATGTAAATTAAGGTACACCAGCTCACAGCTAATAACACCACATACTTTGATCATAGACAACAGAGCAGAAAGAGGCCATTTGGCCCACTGAGTCTGTACCGACCTCAATCCCAGGTCCTATCCCCATAACCCCGTGCATTTACCCTGGCTTTCCTCCAGCTGCTCCAGTTTCCTCCCACAGTCTGAAATATGTGGTGGTTAGATGCGTTGACCCGAACAGACGCTGTAGTGTGATGATGAGGGGAATTTCACAGTAACTTCATTGTAATGTTAATGTCAGCCTTACTTGTGACTAATAAATAAACTTTACTTTAGCTAGTCCCCCTGACACTAAGGATCAATTTAGCACGGCCAATCCACCTAACCCGCACATCTTTGGAGTGTGGGAGGAAACTCATGCAGACATGGGGAGAACATGCAGACTCCACATAGACTGTGACCCAAACCAGGAATCGAACCCGGGTCCTTAGCACTGTGAAGCAGCAGTGCTAACCACTGTGCCACCGTGCTGCCCATATTCCATAGCTAGAATGAGATACAAGAATCCATGAATCCAGTAAACCATAATCTTTAAAAATATAAAGTTTGGGGCTTGGCAGCATGATGTGTTTTTTTACTCATTTGTGGGACATGGCGTCGCTAGCTGGGCAAGCATTTATTGCCCATCCCTAGTTACCCAAGGGCAGTGAGAATAAATCATATTGCTGTGGCTCTGGAGTCACACATAAGCCAGACCAGGTAAGGATGGCAGATTTCCTTCTCTAAAGTGAACCAAATGGGTTTTTACAACAGTCAACAATGGTTTCATGGTCATCAGTAGATTCTTAATTCCAGACATTTTTTAATGAATTCAAATTCCATCCACCATGGCGGGATTCGAACCCCAGAACATTAGCTAAGTTTCTGGATTAACAGTCTAGCAATAATATCACTAAGCCATTGCCTCCCCTAGGGGATTAGTTAGAAAACACCCTTCATGAGGTGAGCTGTTATGCATTAAAGAGTTCAGTCCTGTGACTTGTTGAGTTCTGAAGACAGATACCAACCTACATTTTCCTTTCCCAGTTTCCTTTCCTCATTCTCCCCTGAGCTGGTGACTCGGGCTGGGGGTATTGTTCCAAAGGTGGTGGCTGCCCTTAGTAACTCCCTCTTCTTAGTCCCCTTGAAGGCGTATGGTTGGGTGGTCTTTGTTAATAAGCTGATGGGTTTGGCATGAGATCTACCCGCATTCAGTATCTAAACAAGTTCACAGAGCGGGCGCAACCACTCAACGATTACTTCCCCCTCACAAGATTACGGGATAGCTTGTTAATGTTGGAGTCATATAGCCATGGAGTGAATGCTTTAATTAAGGGCAGTTTCCCCACTGACTGGGGAAAGATTAGGGATTTATTGCGAGTGTATACAACAGATGAGGATCAGAAAGTACATCCTGCTCATTCTAATTCCTAGGAAAAGAATCTACCATTCCTAATCTCTTAAGATCCCAAGATTTGTTAGAATATTTTCCTGATTAATTGAAAGTGTTTTTCCTCTTTAAGTGAAGAAATACTTCTTGGAAACAGTCCTAAATTTCCCTTGTGCCATTTTGAATGACGATGGTCTAGTGGTATTATTGCTAGATTATTAATCCAGAAACTCAGCTAATGTTCTGGGGGACCCGGGTTCGAATCCCGTCGCGGCAGATGGTGGAATTTGAATTCAATAAAAAAAAGTCTGGAATTAAGAATCTAATGGTGACCGTGAAACCATTGTCAAAAAAAACCATCTGGTTCACCAACACCCTTTAGGGAAGGAAATCTGCCGTCCTTACCTGGTCTGGCCTAAGTGTGACTCCAGAGCCACAGCAATGTGACTGACTCTCAACTGCCCTCGGGCAACTAGGGATGGGCAATAAATGCTGGCCCAGCAGTGGTGTCCATGTCCCACAAATGAATAAAAAGATCTTCTACCTCAACTCCATCTTCCCACACTACCCCATTATCCCTTAATTCCCTTTGCACCCCATATCGGTTAGCCTTAAATGTACTCAGAGCTGATCAGCCACGTCTCTACGGATAGAGAATTCCGAAGAATTTCAACCCAATAAGTGAAGAATTTTTCTTCATCTCAATCTTAAATGGCTGAAAATACTTGAGTTCCAAATCTTTTTGTGCTTTATCTTTCTTTAATTGGTATGGCCCAATTATACACCCTGGATCCAGTTCCCCAACCAATGTTAAATACGGAGTTGGCCTTTTAGCCCCTCAGGCCTATTCTGTAATGACATTTTGATTGTATTATATCCTAGACTGGAGAGTAATAAAATTGGACTCACTTTCTCTCCCAATTACAAGGTACAGCACATCCTATACATAAGAACATAAGAAATAGGAGCAGGAGTAGGCCATCTAGCCCCTCGAGCCTGCCCCACCATTCAATAAGATCATGGCTGATCTGTCGTGTCTCAGTTCCGCATTCCCGCCCTCTCCCCATAACCCTTAATCCCCTTGCCTATCAAAAACCTATCAACCCGCGTCTTAAATATATTTAGCGAGGCAGCCTCCACCACTTCAACGGGCAGAGAATTCCAGAGATTCACCATCCTTTGAGTGAAGAAGTTCCTCCTCAACTCCGTTCTAAACCGCCCCCCCCCTTTATCTTGAGGCTGTGCCCTCTAGTCCTACTGTCCTTTCTGAGTGGGAAGAGCCTCTCCACCTCTATCCTATCCATCCCATTCATCATCTTATATGTCTCAATGAGATCTCCCCTCACTCTTCTAAACTCTAACGAGTACAAGCCTAGTTTATTCAGCCTCTCCTCATACAGGTTATCTTCTCGTAATATATTCAACGGCAACCCAGTTGGTTTGAAAAGCCTACCTTAGCATTTCCTTACTTTAAACAAGATATCTGGCACATTTCAATTGTTAAGAGTTGTCAAAGTACGCACAAATTCTCAATGTTTGAGCGAGAAGCAAATAGACTCAAAAATTAAGGACTTTAATGCTTAACAATTAATCATTCACTCAACGAAAGACTGTAGAATCCTAAAGTTTACTTATCAGTCGTAAGTAGGCTTATATTAACACTGCAATGAAGTTACTGTGAAATCCCCCGAGTCGCCACACTCTGGCGCCTGTTCAGGTAAACTGAGGAGATAGTTACTGACTTCAGGAAGCATAGCAGAGGACGTACCCCATGGGAACGAAATAGGAATGGTCGAGATTTTAGATGTCCAGATCACCAACAATCTGTCCTGGTCCCCCTGTGCCAACACTATGGTTAAGAAAGCCACCAATGCCTCCATTTTTTTAAAGAGACTCAGGAAATTTGGAATGTCAACTATGACTCTCACCAACTTTTATAGATGCACCATAGAAAGCATTCCTTCTGGTTGTATCACAGCTTGGTATGGTTCCTGCTCTGCCCAAGATCGCAAGGAACTATAAAGGGTTGTGAACGAAGCCCAGTCCATCATGCAAACCAGCCTCCCATCCATTAACTGTCTACACTTCCTGCTGCCTTGGCAAAGCAGCCAGCATGATTAAGGAACCAACAAACCCCGGACATTCTCTCTTCCACCTTCTTTCGTCGAGATAAAGATACCAAAGTCTAAGGACACGTACCAACCGACTCAAGAACAGCTTCTTCCCTGTTGCCGTCAGACATTTGAGTGGATCTACTTTGCAATAAGTTGATCTCTTCTACACCCTAGCTATGACTGTAACACTACATTCTCCACTGTCTCCTTTCCTTCTCTATAAATAGTATGCTTTGTCTGTGTGGTGCAAAAGAAACAATACATTTCACTGTATACTAATACACGTGACAATAATAAATCAAATCAAATCAAACTGAGGGAGAATTTAGCACGGCTGATCACCTTAACCAGCACGTCTTTCGGACTGTGGGAGGAAACCAGAGCACCTGGAGGAATCTCACGCAGACATAGAGAGAACGTGCAGACTCCACACAAACAGTGAACCAAGGCCGGGGATCGAACCTGGGTCCCTGGCACTGTGAGGCAGCAGTACTAACCACTGTGCCATCCCCAACTAAACTTTCTAACATTTTGAGGAACTAGAATGAAATATCCATGTGCTGCAGCTTAAATAATACTCTTTATCAGTGAAAAATTCATTTAAATAGGCGACTAGTAGTATCAGCTGTGGCTAAGTTCACCGCACTCTCGCACTGGTGTGGGTTTAAATCCCACTCCAGAACCTGAGCCCAGAAGTCATAGCTGAGACTTCACTGCGGGGTGCTGCACTGTAGGAGGTGCCGTCTTTCAGAGGACAGATTAAACCAAAGGGCCCTGTCTGCCCTCTCAGGCTGACTTTAAAGATTCCATCCAGTATTTCAAACAGCAGGGAAATTATCCTGGCCAATCAACATCATGCTAAAACCAAGTAAATCAGAATCCCTACAGTACTGAAGGAGACCATTCAGCCCATCGAGTCTGCACCAACCACATTAGCTGGTCATTATTGCATTGCTGTTTGTAGGAACACAAACTGGCTTCCTAAATTACAACAGTGACTACACTTTTTGCACTGTGGGAGGAAACCAGAGCACCTAGAGGAAACCCATACAGACATGGGGAGAACATGCAAACTCCACAGTCACCCAAGGCTGGGAATCGAACCCGGGTCCCTGTTGCTGCCAAAATACTTCATTTGGTTCTAAAGCACTTTTGAGAATTCTGGTAGTCATGGAAGGTGCTTTATGGTCAGGGTGGATAGTCAGAAGCTTTTTCCCAGGGTGGAAGAGACAATTACTAAGGTTTAAGGTGCAGGGGACAAGGTTGAAAGGAGATGTATGAGGCAAATTTTTTTACACAGAGGGTGGTGGGTGCCTGGAACTCACTGCCTGGGGAGGCAGTGGAAGCAGATACAATAGTGACTTTTAAGGGGCTTCTTGACAAATACATGAATCGGATGGGAATAGGAATTGGGACGTCTTGTTGAAGTTGTACAAGACATTGGTAAGGCCACACTTGGAATACTGTGTACAGTTCTGATCACCCTATTATAGAAAGGATATTATTAAACTAGAAAGAGTGCAGAAGAGATTTACTAAGGTGTTACCAGGACTTGATGGTTTGAGTTATAAGGAGATGCTGGATAGACTGGGACTTTCTTCTCTGGAGCATAGAAGGCTGAGGAGTGATCTTAAAGAAGTCTATAAAATAATGAAGGGCACAGATCAACGAGATAGTCGATATCTTTTCCCAAAGGTAGGGGAAACTAGAGGACATAGGTTTAAGATGAGAGGGGAGAGATACTAAAGTGTCCAGAGGGGCAGTTTTTTCACAGAGGGTGGTGAGTGTCTGGAACGAGCCACCAGAGGTAGTAGTAGAGGTGGTATAATTAAAAAGCATTCAGACAGTTACATGGGTATGATGGTGTCTCTCTCTCGGTATGGGTACAGAGGGATATGGGCTAAATGCGGGCAACTGTGATTAGCTTAGGGGTTTAAAAAAAAGGGCGGCATGGACAAGTTGGGCTGAAGGGTCTGTTTCCATGCTGTAAAACGTTATAACTCTATGACCCTAATAGAGGGATACGGTCCCCGGAAGGGTTGGGGTTTTAGTTCAGTCGGGCAGCATGGTCAGTGCGGGCTTGGAGGGCCGAAGGGCCTGCTCCTGTGCTGTAATTTTCTTTGTTCTTTATAAGTGCTGGTTTTTAAAGCCTTTTTCATTTCTGGATTTCTTCCAAGACACCAGGCTTGAAGATGGTAGAAAATGCTTGAATTTTTAACACAAGTTATTGCGTACGGCTTATTAGTTTAAGCTGTTACAATTTTTAAAAGAAAAATGCTACTATATATTGATTATTAGAAATACATCGATACCTGTGAGGCTGGAGCTGATTTTTAAGTGAAATGTCTGTTTTCTCTCTCTCTCTGTTATTTAGAGAATGATTAAGAGCAACCATTTTTCACAGAAGTAGGATTAGAATTAATGATACTAGAATTTAAATGAGATGTCATTTTGCTTGGCGTTGGTATTCCTATAAATGTGGATTTAGTGCAGAAGTGAAATGATAGCAGTGAGAATGTCAAGTAATTTAGTCTGAAATTGCAAAGAATATAGTCAACTTTATTTCTATAGATATATATATGAGTTTGAAATAATTTTTTGAACTGAATTTTCAAGCTGATTAGACAATATAAATACAGATATTTTGGTGTTGGGAGTATCATAAAATCATACAGTGCAGAACATAAGAACTGGGAGCAGGAGTCAGCCATCTGGCCCCTCGAGCCTGCTCCGTCGTTCAATAAGATCATGGCTGATCTTTTCATGGACTCAGCTCCACTTACCTGCCCGCTCACCATAACCCTTAATTCCTTTACTGTTTGAAAATCTATCTATTCTTGTCTTAAAAACATTCAACGAGGTAGCCTCAACTGCTTCACTGGGCAGGGAATTCCACAGATTCACAACTCTTTGTGTGAAGAAGGTCCTCCTCAACTCAGTCCTAAATCTGCTCCCCTTTATTTTGTGGCCATGCCCCCTAGTTCTAGTTTCACCCACCACCAGAAATAACTTCTCTGCTTCTATCTTATCTGTTCCCTTCCTAATCCTATATGTTTCTATAAGATCTCCCCTCATTCTTCTGAATTCCAATGAGTGTAGCCCCAGTCTACTCAGTCTCTCCTCATAAGCCAACCCTCTCAACTCCGGAATCAACCTAGTGAATCTCCTCCGCACTCCCTCCAGTGCCAGTATATCCTTTCTCAAGTAAGGAGACCAAAACTGTACACAGTTCTCCAGGTGTGACCTCACCAGCACCTCATACAGCTGCAACATAACCTCACTGAAGGAAGCCATTCAGCACATCGAGTCTGCACAAACCACAATCCCACCCTGGCCCTATCCCCATGCAATTACCCTAGCTAGTCCCCCTGTCACGAAGGGGCAATTGAGCACGGCCACTTCACCTAATGCGCACACCTTTGGCGTGTGGGAGGAAACCGGAGCACCTGGAGGAAACCCACACAGACATGGGGAGAATGTGCAGACTCTGCACAGACAGTGGCCCAAGCCAGGAATCGAACCTGGGTCCCTGGCGCTGTGAGGCAGCAGTGCTAACCACCGTACCACCATAATCCACTGTTTTTTATTAGATATAATTTAGAATTCTATAGCGCAGTATTGTAAAGTTTACTTCTCATTTTTAAAATTTTTGATATAATTTAGTCTGAGGTTAGACGAATGCACAGTGACATATTTTTTGCTTTTGTTCCCACTTTTAATTTTCTTCTACCTGCTATGTCAGGAGACTGGGAATCAAATAATTATGTACAGCTACTGTCTCCGAATGTCATCGAGATTTATAGCATGGAAACAGGCCCTTTGGCCCAACTTGTCCATGCCGCCCCTTTTTTTTAAAACCCCTAAGCTAATCGCAATTGCCCGTGTATGGCCCATATCCCTCAATACCCATTGTACCCATGTAACTATCTAAATACTTTTTAAAAGAGAAACTTGTACCCGCCTCTACTACTACCTCTGGCAGCTTGCTCCAGACACTCACCACCCTCTGTGTGAAAAAAATTGCCCCTCTGGACACTTTTGTATCTCTCCCCTCTCACCTTAAACCTCTGCCCTCTAGTTTTAGACTCCCCTACCTTTGGGAAAAGATATTGACTATCCCGCTGATCTGTGCCCCAGACTACAAAACTGCTCTTATGTTAAAATTGAAATGACATTATAGAGTTAAATATGCCATCTTGGAAGGGCAAATCTTTTATCAATAAACTGCGCACACACTCGCAAATCTCAAATCATGATATAGAAATTGTTTGAATATAATTAAGCTTCAACAGTAATTGAAAATTGAGGATCACTTTCGATTGCATCAATAAATTGCAGTCACTGGGAGAACAGGATAACTATCTCAAATTGAGTCCGTGTATTTGCTTACCTGAAGTGGTAGCCCTGATGTACTCTCCACTAATCTGAGGGTGTCTGCCTGAGTCCAAGATTCTGGAGTCAGTAATCCTCTTTGAGAACTCTTGTTCAAAGCAGGAGCGCTGTTGTTTTAAATGCTTGAATGAAAGCTGTCTTCTGTCCTCGCACACACATACACCCACAGAAGCCCTGGTGTAAACTCTGGTTCCACACCTGATCTCTCCTACTCTCTCTTTCTCCCACTGGGGAAAGGAAAAGAGAGTAAGCTTTGCATATTCACCTCACTGGCTGCACAATACGTAACTTCTTATGTGTTAGTTTACACTTAAAAGGGGCAAAGACCATGTCTTGTCAGTGCTGCCCGAAGAATGGCACTGCTTGGTGGTTCTGATGGTTAGAAAGCTTCAGATTAAAAAAGGCGCTGTTGGTCCCACAACTGGTGTCAGTCTTTCTGAATCCCGTAGTGGAAAAAAAGCCAGATTTCTTACAATTCCACTAATTTCTGCATTTTGATGATCGCGTCTGAGGAGAGGTTTAAGTTCAAATTTACTTTATTAGTGTCACAAGTAGCCCTACATTAACACTGCAATGAAGTTACTGTGAAAATCTCCTAGTTTCCACACTCTGGCACCTGTTCGGGTACACTGAGGGAGAATTTGGCATGGTCAATGCACCTCAAGTTAATTTATTTATTAAGAACATAAGAACATAAGAAATAGGAGCAGGAGTAGGCCATCTAGCCCTTCGAGCCTGCCCCGCCATTCAATAAGATCATGGCCGATCTGTTGTGGCTCAGTTCCACTTTCCCGCCCTCTCCCCATAATCCTTAATCCCCTCTCTTATCAAGAACCCATCAGCCCGCTTCTTAAAAATATTTAGCGAGGCAGCCTCCACCACTTCAACGGGCAGAGAATTCCAGAGATTCACCACCCTTTGAGTGAAGAAGTTCCTCCTCAACTCCGTTCTAAACCGCCTCCCCTTTATCTTGAGGCTGTGCCCCCTAGTCCTACTGTCTTTTTTGAGCGGGAAGAGTCTCTCCACCTCTATCCTATCCATCCCATTCATCATCTTATACGTCTCAATGAGATCTCCCCTCATTCTTCTAAACTCTAACGAGTACAAGCCTAGTTTATTCAGCCTCTCCTCATAGCTCAATCCCCTCAACTCCGGTATCAGCCTAGTAAACCTCCTCTGCACTCCCTCCAGGGCCAAAATATTAGTCACAAGGTGACTTATATTAACACTGCAATGAAGTGACTGTGACAATCCCCTAGTCGCCACACTCCGGTGCCTGTTCAGGTACACTGAGGGAGAATTTAGCACGACCAATGCACCTGACCAGCATGTGTTTCAGACTGTGGGAGGAAACTGGAGCACCCAGAGGAAACCCATGCAGACATGGGGGAGAACTTGCAGCACACTCAGTGACCCAAGCTGCAATTCAATCCTGAGTTCCTGGCTCTGTGAGGCAGCAGTGATAACCACTGTGCCACCCATGTTTTAGATTTAGCAGTGATGATCCCCACAGCCCTTGTATCAAACAAGGATGCCTGGTGGCTTTGTCATAATAGTCGTGTCTCTACCTCTGGGCCAGAAGCTCTGGGTTCAAGACCTGCTTCAGGACCCGATGGCCATGGGCGTGCGCTCATTATGTGTAATAAACGTGGCCAAACAGGTTTGATTATCAGCCTGTAAAAATCCTTCCAATATGTCTGATGGTAGGACCAGCCATGTGGCAGATGCCAAGGGCAAACCACTGCAGTAGTTTGCCAAGATAATCATGGACCAATGCGGTGGACTCCATGGTCATCAAAGCCCTCTTGGGGCATGGTACCTGGAGGAGGAAGAATGGCACACAGGAAAAATGATGATTTGTACCTGAGTGGTTCTTAAAGCACCATGGCCTAATGAGCGTTATCAAGGGAGAAAATAGAGAAAGCTCTTTCGTTGATTCTACACTATGATGCCTTGGAGACCAGCAAGGCCCCATTGTGACAATTTTCCAGTTGCCAACGTGACAGGTCTAAAATAAGAGTTTCTCCCAACAAGGATGTTTCAAGAGTCATTTATACATGGGCAGCACGGTGGTGAGCACTGTTGCCTAGCAGCTTCAGGGACCCCGGGTTCAATTCCCACCTCTGTGCGGAGAGTTTGCACATTCTCCCCTGTTTGCGCGGGTTTCCTCCAGGTGCTCTGGTTTCCTCCCACACTCCAAAGATGTGTAGGTTAGGCTGATTAGCCACGGAAAAGTGCCCCTTAGTGTCAGGGGGACTAGCAGGGTAAATATGTGGGATTATGGGGATAGGGGCTGGGTGGGATTGCAGTCGGTGCAGAGTTGATGGGCTGAATGGCCTCCTTCCGCACTGTAGGGATTGGATTCTGGAAAATGACGCATTTATGCCAACTGTTTCCTGTCAGTTATCCAATCTTCAATGCATGCCAACGCCCCCCACACCATGAACATTTATTTTATGCAATTACCTTTGATATGATTATTAATTCATATTAACCTGAGCCCTCCAGCACATCTCAGCTCAGTACCAACATTCCTACAGCATCCCTAGGTCCAGCATTCGATGGCTTTGAGAGAAATCACAGCACCAGGAAGAGTGCCCTTGATGCTGGTGATACTATCTCTCTCAATCCCACTGCACCTTGTCAAATATTTACCCCGTTCCCTTATTTGAGCTGATGTCCTGGCTCCCTAACTGCATGGCCGTGACAAAGTGAAGCATCCCATGGAGTCTCTGTGCCCCCTCAGCCCCCACCCCATTGCTGGGCTGCAGGGAAGGGGTCTGCGGGTTGCAGTGCCCCACCCCCAGGGTATGTGGGAATATTTGGAGGGGGATATTGTAGAGGGTGGGGGGGGGTGATTACGTAGGGCATGTTGGGGAATATGGAGGATGGGGGTATGTGGGGGAGTGGGGTGGTGTTTGGAGGTATTTTTTGGGGGGAATGGTGAGGCTATATTCTGGAGGGGGGTTGGTGGGCGTACACAGGGGGGTAATGTAGAGGGTGGAGGGGGGTGGGGAATGTAGGGAGGTACGTAGAGGGTGGGGGGGTCTCTGGGGGGTGGGGAGGCTGTGTGTGTGGGGGGGGGAAGGTTGGGAATGTGTTACTCACCGTGGGGTAGTGGGAGGGGGTATTTATTGGGGGGTTATTTTGGGGGGGTGGGGAAGCTGTGGTGGTTTGGGGGTGGGGATGGTGGGAAATGTTGGGGTGTTGGGGATTAGTGGGGGTTTGTAGAGAGTGGGCGATATCTGGGGGGTGGGGAGGCTGTGTGTGTGTGGGGGGGGGGGGTTAGGGGTGTGTTACTCACCTGGAGTAGTGAGGAGGGGGTACTTATTGGGGGGTATTTTGGGGACATGTGGGGATTGTGGGGATGGGTGATCTTTGGGGGGGAGTGGGCCTTATGTAGAGGGTGGGAGGTTGTGGGTGGTCTCTGGGGAGGTGTGGGGAGGCTGTATGTGTGGGGGGGGTTTACTCACCTGGGGTATGGGGAGGGGGTATTTATTGGGGGGTATGTGGGGATTGTGGGGGTGGGGATGGGTGATCTTTGGGGGAGTAGGGGGTATATAGAGGGTGGGGGAGTATTTTGGGGCAGTGGTGGGGGGAGGGGGTACCTGTGTGTGTGAGGGTGTGTGTTACTCACCCTGGGGCCGCTGTGTGTCCCTGGTTTTGGGGGTGGGGGTGGGGGTGGTCATGGGGCCGCGCCTTTAAGACGGAGCCAATTTAAAATCGGCCGACAGAAAAGCGGCAGCGCCCCCTGCAGCGCCGCGGGGGCCATTGCACCCAGCGCAGCACTGGCTCCACTGGAGGAGCCGCACTGGATACCCCCAGTGTCACAGCACTGGCTCCACTGGAGCAACAACAATGGCTATCTGCAGGGTCACAGCACTGGCTCCCCCCCAGGTTCACAGCACTGGCTCCCCCCCCAGGTTCACAGCACTGGCTCCCCCAGGGTCACAACACTGGTTCTCCCATTTATGGTCCACTGACTTTCCTTCAGCCAGATGGACCCTATCCCTGGACAGCACCAACACTGGCTACTGCTTTTCCCAGAGCAGCAGCAGCAGCGTATGCCTCTGCTTGCCTTCAACTAAAACAGCACTGGCCACTAGTAGCTCCAATTGCCTTATCTGCTGTCTCTCAGCCACTCCCATTTACTTCACTCCCTGAGTTTTCCAGCTCCACTGCCTTCAATTCCTGCCCTGAGGAGCAAACACACTTCCTGGTTCTTGACAAGCATTGGAGCTCAAATGGAACACAATGCTGGAAGAGGAGGGATAAATGGATGCAAGGGAGGAGCTGTCACATATCACATAAACCCCCTTTCCCAAATCTTGGATGTTCTGACTCAGAATTCTACATAATTAAAACAATGCATTGAATTATTTAGGTACTGTAAACAGTAGAGGTGATGACCTAACGGTATTATCACTGGACTATTAATCCAGAAACTCAGCTAATGTTCTGGGGACCAGGGTTTGAATCCTGCCACGGCAGATGGTGGAATTTGAATTCAATAAAAAATATCTGGAATTAAGAATCTACTGATGACCATGAAACCATAGTCGGGATAAACCCATCTGGTTTACTAATACCCTTTAGGGAAGGAAATCTGCCGTCCTTACCCGGTCTGGCCTACATGTGACTCCAGAGCCACAACGATGTGGTTGACTCTCAACTGCCCTCCAAGGGCAACTAGGGATGGGCAATAAATGTTGGCCAGCCAGTGACGCCCATATCCCAGGAATAAATTAAATCTGGTACAACACTGTATGGCTTAATTCTGGTACAACATTATTCTTCCCTGTACTGATGTTAAAGCTGTATCATGCAGCGTTATCTGGAAATCTGTTCCATCTCTAACTTCTCAAATCGCCCCTTTGTTTGCATATTGGTCCATTTGCAAATGATTTCTATTTTTCATACTTAACTAATTTGCATATAGCCGCTGCTTCCTTCTTTACAAATAACCAATGGCCTCTCGCAACCCCTGGACATCCTGTCTTCCACCTTCTTCTGTCAGGAAAGAGATACAAGAACTCAAGAACAGCTTCTTCCCTGCTGCTGTCAGACTTTTGAATGGACCTACCTCGCACGAAGTTGATCTTTCTCTACACCCTAGCTATGACTACATTCTGCACTCTCGCCTTTCCTTCTCTATGAACGGTGTGCTTTGTCTGTATAGCGTGCAAGAAACAATACTTTTCACTGTAAGCTAATACATGTGACAGTAATAAATCAAATTAAAAGTTAGATCATGTACCAGCTGACTCAAGAACAGCTTCTTCCCTGCTGCTGTCAGACTTTTGAATGGATCTACTATATGTTAAGTTAATCTTTCACTATACCCCTAGCTATGTCTGTAACACTACATTCTGCACTCTCTCCCTTATATGTTCTTTGAGCAGTATGTTTTGTCTGTATAGTGAGCAAGAAACTATTTTTCACTGTATATATACGTCCTATATTTTCCAATACATGTACAATAATAAATCAAAATTTCTCATGCAGAAATTTAATAATGTACTGGATTACATGCCTTTGATGGACAAATAGATCTTTCTCAGATTATTTAAGTTTATTTATCATTGTCACAAGTAGGCTTGCATAAATACTGCAATGAAGTTACTGTGAAAATCCCCTAGTTGCCACACTCCGGCGCCTGTTCAGGTACAGTGAGGGAGAATTTAGCACGGACAATGCACCCTAACCAGCATGTTTTTCAGACTGTGGGAGGAAACCAGAGCACCCAAAGGAAACCCACACAGACATGGGGAGAACGTGCAGACTCTGCACCGACAGTGACCCAAGCTGGGAATTGAACCCGGCTCCCTGGCACTGTGGGGCAGCAGTGCTAACCACCGTACCACCGTGCTGCCCCTGATGTCCACTTGAGAGGTTAGATATTTCTTGATTTAGTTGCTTATCCGAAAAGGCGACATCACCAACAGTGCATCACGTGCTTAGAACCATTCTACAGTGTCAGCCTCGATTATACACTCAAACCTCTGGAACTTGAACCCATCATGATTTTCTAACTCAGAGGCAAGAGTGTCACCAACTTAACCAAAATGAGTGACTGGGCAACAAGGAGGCAGAGTGGTTAGCGTTGTTGCCTCACAGTGGCAGGGTTCAATTCCCAGCATGGACATCTGAACGGAGTCTGTGCATTCTCCCCGTGTCTGTGTGGGTTTCCTCCGGTCTCCTTCCACAGGCTCCTGATTGAGGAGGAAGAACGCCATAAACACGAAACGCCGTAATTGGCCCACTGGCATGGTACATAAAATCTGACTGAAAGGATGCTGCTCTCAGTTTGGTTAATTTCAGACTCTGCAAACTCTGCACATCCTGACATTTCCTACATCTGGAATTTCATTAAACGGAACTGTGCTTCACTTTCCCTTTCAAGTATTTATCCAATTTCCTTTTGCGAATGTATAATTGAATTGAATTGAATTCCACTGCCTTGCTTTCTAAATCTGTTTGCTGTGTTAAAAAAAATCCCAACTCAATTCTGGCTCTTTTACCCTGTATCTCTCCCCTTTCACCTTTAACCTATGCCCTCTAATTTTAGACTTCCCTACGTTTGGGAAGAGATATTGACTATCTAGCTGATCTATGCCCCTCATTATTTTATAGACCTCTATGAGATCACCTCTCAGCCTCTTACACTCTGGGGAAAACAGTCCCAGTCTAACTGACCTCTCCTTATAACTCAAACAATCAAGTCCCGGTAACATCCTAGTAAATCTTTTCTGCACTCTTTCTAGTTTAATAAGATCTTTTCTATAATAAGGTGACCAGAACTGTACACAGTATTCCAAGTGTGGCCGTACCAATGTCTTGTACAACTTCAACAAGATGTCCTAACTGCTATATTCAGGTTGTTGGCTTTCATTGCAAGAGGTTTCGGATACAGGAGCAGGAATGTGTTGTTGCAGTTATACAGGGCCTTGGTGAGGCCACACCTAGAGTATTGTGTACAGATTTAGTCTCCTTTTCTGAGGAACGATGTTCTTGCTCTCGAGGGAGTGCAGCGAAGGTTTACCAGGCTGATTCCAGGGATGGCAGGACTGATGTATGAGGAGAGACTGACTAGGTTAGGATTATTTTCGCTGGAGTTCAGACAAATGAGGGGGGATTTCATAGAGACTTGTACAATTGTGACAGGATTAGACAGGGTAGGTGCAGGGAGGATGTTCCCGATGGTGGGGGAGTCCAGAACCAGGGATCACAGTCTGAGGATTTGGGGTTGACCATTTAGGACGGAGGTGAGGAGACATTTCTTCACCCAAAGAGTGGTGAGCCTGTGGAATTCATTACCACAGGAAGTAGTTGATGCCAAAACATTGAATGTATTCAAGAGGCAGCTGGATAGAGGATTTAGGGTGAATGGGATCAAATGTTATGGGGAGAAAGCAGGATTAGGCTATTGCCACATATTTCAAGAAGAAATTAGGTATAGCTCTTGGGGCTAAAAGGATCAAGGGATATTGGGGGGGGAGGGGAGAATCAGGATATTGAGTTTGATGATTAATCATGATCAAAGTAAATGGTGGAGCAGGGCCGAATGGCCTACTCTTGCTTCTATTTTCTATGTTTCCATGCTGTTTGTGTGCAAATTGCAGTGACTGCACATCAGCATTACTTCATGAGGTGTGAAAAAATTTAGGGGTGGAATTTTCTATCCACTGTCACCCCAAAACCAGAAAATCCCACTCAAGGTCAACAGACTTTTGCGTGGTCCACTCCCCCAGCCTCCCCTGTCCCCCTGCCCGCCCCCTCCCCTCCCCCTCCTCTGCTCCACCCCTACCCCACTTCCTGTCTCTCTCTCTCTCTGCCCCTCCCCTCCCCACAACCCCCCACCATCCCCTGCCCTCCTGCTCCCCTTCCCTGCCCCGCCCCCCCACCTCCCCGGCCCCCTTCCCTCCCTCCCCTCCCTATCCCCCCTCCCCCTCCCATGCCCCAACACCCCCCCCCCCCCCCCCACCTTCCTCCCCACCCCCTGCCCTCCCCCAGCTAATCCCCCTGACACACAGGTCAATCTAGCATGGCCAATCCACCTAACCCACACATCTTTGAACTGTAGGTATGCAGTTAGGCAGTTAGGTTGTACAGGTTAGGTGGATTGACCTTGCTAAGTTGCACCTTAGTGCCTGGAGGCCTAGTAGGGTAAATATGTGTGGTTATGGGGTTAGGGCCTGGGTGGGAGTGTGGTCAGTGCAGACCTGATGGGCTGAATGGCCTTCTACTGCCCAGTGATTCTACGATTCTATGAAACTTGGGTTAGTTCTATGAAACTAAGTTTGGTTAGAGAAGTGAGATTGCTAGCTCTTACTTAATGTGCCATTTGACACATGCTGGTAACACAATAATGCATTGCGACAATACTTAGGTCATTGTTCTGGTGTTTATAAATGGATGAATGGAGATTTCAGCACATACTTCTAATGAAGGCATATGTCCTTAAAGAATGATGTGCCGAGATGCCGGTGTTGGAAGAGGTGGGGCACAGTAAGAAGTCTCACAGCACCAGGTTGAAGTCCAACACGTTTATCTAGAATCACGAGCTTTCGGAATGCTGCTCCTTCATCAGGTGAGTGGAAAGTTGGGTTCACAAACAAGGCATATATAGACAGAGACACAACTGCAAGATAATGGTTGGAATGCGAGTCTTTACAGGTAATCAAGTCTTTACAGGTACAGACAGTGCGAGTGGAGAGAGGGATAATCACAGGTTAAAGAGGTGCAAATTGTCTCAAACCAGGACAGGTAGTGTGATTTTGAAGCCCAGGCAAAATGGTGGGGGTTACATGTAGTGTGACGTGAACCCAAGATCCCGGTTGAGGCCGTCCTCATGCGTGCTGAATTCTGTATACGCCATGTCTGTGAAACCTACCTCTCCACTCACCTGATGAAGGAGCAGTGCTCTGAAAGCTCATGATTCCAATTAAACCTGTTGGACTTTAACCTGGTGCTGTGAGACTTCTTGTTGATCTAAAAGAATGTTGCTTTTAATTAGATGAAGCACCTTGCATGGAGCACCAGTATTGAGCCAACACTGGGAGCTATCTGCAGTTGCCAGTTAGAATTATCTCAATTATTCTGAGTAATTAAATTATTTTCATTCAGGCTATGAAGGGGACAGGGAGAAAATTTCATCTTCCAGCCCTTCTGTAATCTCTCCATTGTGTTTAGATAAGCGCTTTGTGTAAAATCAGATTGTTTTCTGTGATATATCCCTCTACAGAACATTTCAGAGTCTGCATTGTGTGAGTTAATATAGGAAAAATATTACATTAACATAACACAGGTGTTACATTCTTATTAATACAATACTAACATAAAAGGCATTTTGATAGTTTAAACAATAAAGTTATTTATTAGTGCTAAGTTCATTAATATAAGTGTCAAGTTAGATTGGGTTGTAGGTCTGAAAGGACTCTGAAAGCACTATATTAAGTTTTCTTTCAGTATTTTTAAAATGCCCACTTGTCCAATTATTGGCCAACAATTGTTCACTGGCTATGAGAGGTAGGACGGGTGAGAGTGCCAAACATGTGCTGGAGATGTTTCTCTTGTATTTCGACAGGTGACCGGTTACCAAACAACCTAGATGGTGGAATAGAAACACATTACCCTCTGTCCACTTCCAATGAGAGCACAGAGCTGTGGGGGTGCCCTGAGTTTTAGAACGTGCAACGAAAAGAAAGAAATCACAGGAATGCTTCTCCTCCTCATTATGGACGCACGCTATCTTCACTGGCGAGAAGTCATCAAAGTAAGGAATTATTGTCTTGCTTCTACACAATTGCATAATGCATGGTGGCCCAGTGGATAGAACTGCTGCCTCACAGCACCAGGGACCCCCGGTCGATTCCCGGCTCAGTTCACGGTGGCATGGTGGTGAGAACTGCTGCCTCACAGCACCAGGGACCCCCATTTGATTCCCGGCTCGGTTCACGGTGGCACAATGGTGAGAACCTGCTGCCTCACAGTGCCAGGCACCCAGGTTCGATTCCTGGCTTGGGTCACTAGGCATGGTGGCACAGTGGTGAGCACTGCTGTGGCACAGTGCCAGGCACCTGGGTTTGATTCCCAGCTTGGGTCACTAGGCACAGTGGCATAGTGGTTAGCACTGTTGCATCACAGCGCCAGGGACCTGGTCCGATTCCCAGCTTGGGTCACTGTCTGTGCGGAGTCTGCACGTTCTCCCCATGTCTGCTTGGGTTTCCTCTGGGTGCTCCGGTTTCCTCCCACAGCCCAAAAGACATGCAGGTGCACTGGCCGTGCTAAATCCTCCCTCAGTGTACCCGAACAGGGGCTGGAGTGTGGCGACCAGGGGAATTTCACAATAACTGTCATTGCAGTGTTAATGTAAGCCTACTTGTGACACTAATAAATAAACTTTAAAGCAGCCTATCGACTGTTCCAGTCGTAATCATCATAGAATCCCTACAGCGCAGAAGGAGGCCATTCAACCCATTGAGCCTGTGCTGACCACAATCACACTCAGGCCCTAATCCCCTAACCCCACATATTTACTTTGCTAATCCCCTGACACTGAGGTTAATGTAGTCTTCTAGATAGCGTTTTGCCAAAGGGAGGACCCACCCCTCGGGTGATCACCAACTCTTGGTCCCAATTGGTCCCTTCAGCCAGGTGAACCTCGAGTGCTGTGTTGTTCTTAAAGGGACAATCACCACAGTTTATGAGCCAGGCGAGAATAATGATGTTTCTTTTAAGTCCCAGGCTTTAACTTTGCATGCAATCCATGCATTTATGCAATGCAAATTCATAACATTGTTCAAACAAAGGCCTTACTTGATGATTCCTGTGATGACCTCAGTCAGGCTAACAAGATTGGCTTGCTAGAGATGAGCTATCTGATGAGTCCTTCCTGGTGAACCTGCTCCTGGACCTGGCAAGACGCGCCATCAATAGGTCCAGGCAGTGGGCGATCGATGGGGCCATCCATCCTGACTGTCTGCCCCTCTGTATTAACGGTTAGCTGTCCCTGGAGAGGGAGCACGCAGTGTCCACGGGCGCAGTCGACACCTTCTGTGCCCGTTGGGACACCGCAGGGGCTGGGGTATATTATGAACCTCTATGATGTTTGATATGATGTTTTAAGTTTCCTTTGTGATTTGTTTTTTGTTCGGGCTGTTCCTCCTCCTTTTGGAGAGCTGCCCCTTTTACATTGTCCCGAAGTTGAGTTAGTTTATTTGGTTGGTACGAAAAGAGATACCTAATGAGTCCTTGTTGAAAGAGATACCCGGTGAGTGCTAATTGATGGTTAAATCAGGGAACCTCATGCTCCCTATTTAAAGCAGGTGTGCCAGTCCCTCTGCCTGCTGAAGCAGGGAGCAACTGGAGAGCTGGCTGTGTACAGATGTGTGGTGTAAATAAAGTAACTTGGTGACGGGACATCTGCCTCTTGGAGTTATTACAATTCCTGCCACCCTCACAGCCAAGAGATGATGTGTAATATAAGGTGGGGGGAGGGGTGTGGGGGATGGTTAGCTCAGTTGACTGGATGGCTGCTTTATGATGCCATGTGAGACCAACAGCGTGTGTTCAATTCCCATATCGGCTGAAGTTATTTATGAAGGATGTGCCTTCTCACATATCCCCCCTCACCTGAAGTGTAGTGATCCTCATCACCAATCAGTTCTATATTTCCATAGGGATGAAGGGATGGGGGTGGAGGGGGGGGGTGTTGGAGGCAGGGTGTAGGGGAAGGGGGCTCAGGATATTGAATTTGATGATCTACCATGATCAAAATGAATGGTGGAGCAGGCTAGAAGGGCCGAATGGCCTACTCCTGCTTCTAATTTCTATAAAAGAATACAAAAGGAAAGGGCAAAAAATATTTTTTTAAAAACGTGTGCAGCACCAGTTAGCTTACATTCACCCTTGTAGACTGAATCTACTGGTCTACTTTGTTTTTGATTTCAAAGAACAAAGAAAACTACAGCACAGGAGCTGGCTCTTCGGCCGTACAAGCCTGCACCGACCACACTGCCCATCTGAACTAAAACCCCCCACCCTTCCAGGGACCGTATCCCTCTATTCCCATCCTGTTCATGTATTTGTCAAGACAGCCCCCTTAAAAATCACGATCGTATCTGCTTCCACTACCTCCCCTGACAGCGAGTTCCAGGCACCCACCACCTTCTGTGTAAAAAAACTTATCTTGTACACCTCCTTTAAATCTTGCCCCTCACACCTTAAACCTGTGCCCTCTAGTAATTGACTTTTCCACCCTGAGAAAAAGCTTCTGATTATCGACTCTGTCCGTGCCTCTCATAATCTTGTAGACTTCTATCATGTTGCCCCTCAACCTCCGACATTCCAGTGAGAACAAACCAAGTTTCTCCAACCTCTCCTCATAGCTATTGCCCTCCATACCAGGCAACATCTTGGTAAATCCTTTCTGGACGTTCTCCAAAGCCTCTCCAATTATTCTTTTTCCCATAAACGAGAAATTTATTAGCACCATTCCAAATGCCTGCATCAGTATAACTAATTTTCACTTTCAAATGAGAGTGTTTTATTTCAGGGAATAGCTTTTGGTTTGAGTTGAGACATATTTGCATCTGGTTACTTTGCTGAAAGTTAGGGGAAGAAATTTGGAATAACCTGTTGAGGTTGAAAAAAATTATTGAAAACATCTCCAGGAAACTTGGGTCTTCTTGGACTTTTGCCACATCCATTTGCCATTGGGTTCCAGCTGTTGTGGTCTAGCTACAGTTTAGCTCTAACTGTATGTAGTGTTCCTCAGTAATTCTCCTGCATTATCTTCTTTTATTCCTTCATGGGACATGGGTGTCGCTGGCTGGGCCAGCATTTATTGCCCATCCCTAGTTGCCCTTGGAACTGAGT
Source organism: Carcharhinus amblyrhynchos (assembly GCF_965287045.1). NCBI lineage: Eukaryota > Metazoa > Chordata > Chondrichthyes > Carcharhiniformes > Carcharhinidae > Carcharhinus > Carcharhinus amblyrhynchos. The sequence continues at coordinate 7,058,746 of NC_137356.1, forward strand.
GGCTTTCAGAGGGTAGTTGAGAGAGTCAACAGTAAGGAGTCTCACAACACCAGGTTAAAGTCCAACAGGTTTATTTGGTAGCACGAGCTTTCGGAACGCTTCTCCTTCATCAGATGAGTGGAGAGGTAGGTTTCACAAACAGGGTGTATATAGACACAAACTCAATGACAAGATAATGGTTGGAATACAAGTCTTAACAGACAATTAAATCTTTACAGGTGCAGACAATGTGAGTGGAGGGAGGGATAAGCACGGGTTAAAGAGGTGTGAATTGTCTCCAGCCAGGACTGTGAGATTTTGCAAGCCCAGGCAAGTTGTGGGGGTTGCAGATAAGTGTGACATGAACCCAAGATCCCGGTTGAGGCCGTCCTCATCTGTGCGGAACTTGGCTATCAGTTTCTGCTCAACGATTCTGTGTTGTCGTGAGGATTGCCTTGGAGAACACTTACCCAAAGATCAGAGGCTGAACACCCTTGACTGTGGAGAGATCATGAGAGAGTCAACCACGTTGCTGTGGCTCTGGAGTCACACGTGGCCATGATGTGGATTTTCCAGTGTTGGACTGCGGTAAACACAGTAAGAAGTCTCACAACGCCAGGTTAAAGTCCAACAGGTTTATTTGATACAAGCCACTAGCTTTCAGAGCGCTGCTCCTTCATCAGGTTACTATGAGCTGACTCCTCACCTGATGAAGGAGAAGTGCTTCGAAATCTAGTGGCGTTTGTTAGCTTTAACCTGTTGGACTTTAACCTGGTGTCACATGTAAGCCAGACCTGATAATGATGGCAGATTTTCTTCCCTAAAAAACATTAGTGAACTGGATAGGTTTTTCCAACACTCAGCAATGGTTTATGGTCATCAGTAGATTCTTAATTCCAGATTTTTTTGTATATTGAATTCAAATTCCCTCATCTGCTGTAGTAGGATTCGAACCCGGATCTCTAGAACATTAGTTGAGTTTTTGGATTAGTATTCCAGTAACAATACCACTAGACCATCGCCTCCCTTAGGGGTGGTTAATTAAGCTTTTTTATGATCTTAGGTGCTACCAGAACATAAGAAATAGGAGCAGGAATAGACCATATGACCTTAGAGCCCGCACTGAATAAGATTTGCCATGTGTTCTGTTTTGCTATTAGAAATGGAAGTGGTGATGGGGGTTTAAGTTTTTATTTATTGGTGTCACAAGTAGGTTTATATTAACACTGCAATGAAGTTACAATGAGCTGACTGACATGCTAATTAAGCTTCAATAGACACCTATTGAGGCCCTAATTAGGCTTCAGGTGATTGACAGTTAACTGCCACTCAGTCAGCTGATGCAGCTACCTAGTTTTGGGCCTATTAACCCTTGGAATAATTTCCAATCTGAGGACCTAGCGAACAGTGGTCACACATTGTGGCTCAGTCGGTGATACTCTTGCTTCAGTCAAAAAGTCATGATGGGATCAAGTTCCAGTCCAGAGGTTTGAGTGTATAAGTTTAAGATGTTGAAGTTTATTTGCTTTGCCTGTATAGTGCGCAAGAAACAATACATTTCACTGTATCCGAATACATGTGACATTAATAAATCAAGTAAAAATTGCCCAAATTTAAATCACAGTTTGGCAAGGATGGGGTTTACAACCTCAACAGTTGTGGATTGTGAATCCACCATCATTACAATTTCTTGCCTGTTATAAAGTTTATTTATTAGTGTCACAAATGGGCTTACATTAACACTGCAATGAAGTTACTGTGAAAATCCCCTGGTCGCCACACTCCTGTTCGGGTACACTGAGGGAGAATTTAGCACAGCCAATGCACCCTAACCAGTATGTCTTTCAGACTGTGGGAGGGAACTGGAGCACCTGGAGGAAACCCACGCAGACACAGGGAGAACATGCAGACTCCACACAGACAGTGACTCAAGCCAGGAATTGAACCCAGGTCCCAGGAGCTGTGAGGCAGCAGTGCTAACCACTGTGCTGCCAGTGGTCACTGGAACTGGTTCCCTGATTCCTGCAGGTTGGTGTTACTCATGAGGAAGTTCAGCCTTCACATCCAAGGTACAAAGCAGCTCATTGTCCACTCAGGCAGCCTTTATACACGTGGCACAGTGGTTAGCACTCCCAGTGCCAGGGACACAGTGCACTGGTTTCCTCCCACACTCTGAAAGATGTGTTGGTTAGGGTGCATTGACCCGAACAGGAGCCGGAGTGTGGCAACTTGGGGAATTTTACAGTAACTTCATTGCAATGTTAATGTAAGTCTTACTTGTGACTTATAATTAAACTTTACTTTTACTTTACTTTACTGATGGCCTGTTTCTCTACTTTTGAATAATATTTGAATCGATTTGGTTTATTATTGTCACGTATATTAGTATACAGTAAAAAATATTGTTTCTTGTGCGCTATATAGACAAAGTACATTGTTCATAGAAAAGGAAAGGAGAGGGTGCAGAATGGAGTGTTACATTCATAGCTAGGGTGTAGAGAAAGATCAACTTAATGCGAGGTAGGTCCATTCAAAAGTTTGACAGCAGCAGGGAAGAAGCTGTTCTTGAGTCGGTCGGTATATGACCTCATACTTTTGTATCTTTGTCCCGACTGAAGAGAGAATGTCCGGGGTGCATGGGGACCTTAATTATGCCGGCTGCTTTTCCAAGACTGCGGGAAGTATAGATTGAGTCAATGGATGGGAGGCTGATTTGCGCAATCTCCTAGAAGAAGATCTTTTTATGATAAGCTAATGTGAGACACAAAGGTGCCCCCACTTCCCATGATTCCAGTTCTACACACCACACTGATCGTACTTCCTCATACTTTAGAACGATGGGGCTGATCTTTGATACCAAAAAACTTCAGTGCAGATTCTGTGACAGACGTTTGCCATCTCCTATAGTGTGACTCAACATGTCATCGCCACAAAGGCAAGCACTACTTTCGTGGCAGCAAAGCTCAAAACAGCCTTATCACAGGCTCTCCACGAGTGATAGCAAAGGATCTCGGTCAGTGTGCAGTTCACATGAATAAAGAAAGGCAGATAACCAGTGGCATGTTTGCCTACGCCAATTCAATTGAACTTATTCTCATTGAAATTGAGGCAAGTAGCAAGAGATAGTCAAGGACGTCTATTAGTATCTTGTTCTCAGATGCAGAGACAAAACACTTTGTGTAGCCTTGTATGTATCTTATTATAATGACTTTCACTTAGTTTTCATCAAAGGCTGCAACTAATGAACAAAGTGCTTCAATTGCTTTTGTTTTAAACAAACAGGGCTCAAATTGAGTTGAGCCTGATCTGCAAACTCCATGGTGGCACAGTGGTTAGCTCTGCTGCCTCACAGCGCCAGGGACCCAGGTTCGATTCCCGGCTTGGGTCACTGTCTGTGTGGAGTTTGTGCATTCCCCCAGTGTCTGTGTGGGTTTCCTCCGGGTGCTCCAGTTTCCTCCCACACTCCAAAGATGTGCAGGTTAGGTGAATTGGCTGTGCTAAATTGACCCCTAGTGTCCAATGATGTGTGGGCTAGGTGGTTAGAAGCAAATTACTGCGGATGCTGGAATCTGAAACCAGAAGAGAAAACGCTGGAAAATCTCAGCAGGTCTGGCAACATCTATAAGGAGAGAAAAGGGCTGATGTTTTGAGCCCAGATGATACTTTGTCCCTCAGGCAGCTCTAGTAAAGCTTTGACAAAGGAACATCTGGACTTGAAACATCAGCCCTTTTCTCTCCTTACAGATGCTGCCAGACCTGCTGAGATTTTCCAGCGTTTTCTCTTTTGGTTGCGGATTGGCCATGCTCAATTGTCCCTTCGTGTCAGGGGGACCAGCAAGGGTAAATGCATGGGGTTTAAAGGATAGGGCCTGGGTGGGATTATGGTCAGTGCAGATACGATGGGTTGAATGGCCTCATTCTGCACTGTAGGATTCTATGATCTATTCCATGATCCTAGCAAGGACAATGATACTGTTTTTGACTGTTTTCTGCAGTCTGGATGGAAAGAGCTGAACTAAAATTAAAATTACAACATGGAAATGTTCAGCTCAACTGTTCAAGATTGGGTCCTTCTACTTTGGAATCGAGGCTTGGGTAAACATGATCTGGTATCTGCTTAACCCATGTTTAACACCCTCTCCTTTCTTGCTCCCCTATGAACGGTACTCTCTGAACAGCATGTTCTGTTGGTATAGTGCGCAAGAAACAATACTTTTCATGGTATCCCAATACAAGTGACAACAATAAATCAAATCAAATCATTACTGCCTCTAAAACAGCTAATGTTCTGGGGACCCGAATTCGAATCCCAACCATGGCAGATGGTGGAATTTGAATCCAATTTAAAAAAAATCTGGAATTAAGAATCTACTGATGACCATGAAATCATTATCGGAAAAACCCATCTGGTTCACTAATATTCTTTAGGGAAGGAAATCTGCCTTCCTTACCCGGTCTGGCCTACATGTGAATCCAGAGCCACAGCAATGTGGTTGACCCTCAGCTGCCCTCTGAAGTGGCTGAGCAAGCCACACAGTTCAAGGGCAACGAAGGATGGGCAATAAATGCTGGCCCAGCCAGCAACGCTCATGTCCCACAAAATAATGCAAATTTTAAAAAAAACAGGTTATAAAATCGGTGCTAGGCATAAATCAAATCTCTCTCTCTCTCTCATCTGACACATGACTAACTAGTGTCAGTGGTATATCATCATAGAAGCATAGAATCCCTTCAGTGCAGAAGAAGGCCATTCAGCCCATCGAGCCTGAACCAACAACAATCCCACCCAAACCAGATCCCCATAACCCCATTCATTTTACCCGCTAATCCCTCTAACCTACACATCCCAACATGCTGCGGGAGAATTTAGCTTGGCCAATCAACGTAACCCGCACATCTGTGTCACAAATTGGCATATCCCACCTATTAACCCTTTGTACTGCACCAACCAGTCTACACTGGCATTTGCCAAGCACTTGATTAGCCAAAGTGTTAATCCCACAGTCCAAAGATGTGTGGGTTAGGCGGATTGGCCATGTTAAATTGGTGTCAGGAGTATTAGCAGGGCAAATATATGAGGCCATGGGACTAGGGCCTGGGTGGGACTGTGGACAGTGCAGGTTCAATGGGCTGAATGGCCTCCTTCTGCACTGCAGGGATGCTACATGCCCGCTCTTTTCACCCTATAATTTGCTTCGACCCACCTTAAGAACAAAAATGTCTGAACCAGCACTTCGAAACATAATACAAACTTTGACAAACAGACATGCTACATTAGTGCAGGAGAGAAATGCACTTTTAGTGAGACTGAAATAAATATTTAATAAGCAGAATCATGAATATTTCATTAACTGTTTATTATGTAGCTCGAACAGTGATTACAGGACTTTTAAAACCAGTACATTTCAAACATAAGACCAGGGAGTCAAATCCAGTCCTCTGGTCTTTGTTTATCGATTTCCAGCAGACTGTCTCGTAAATGTGTACTCCTGACAGATCATCTTTCACACTGTATATTTCACGTAGCTCCGAGTGTTAGAGAACCTTTGTATTTCCCGATTAAATATGTGTATTGTGTTGGCTGATTATAAAAAGAAGCTATATATCTCCTTAAAAAGCTTTGAAGGTCTTTGTTTTTATTCATTCATGGGATGTGAATGTTGCTGACAGGGCTAGCATTTATTGTCTAATTATTCTTGAGGAGTAATTGATGAACTGCCTTCTTGAACTACAGTCACCAGGCAGGAGTGTTCCCTTCCAGTCGGGGAACACTTTAGCAGTCATGGGCATTCAGTCTCTGATCTTCGGGTAAGCATTCTCCAAGGCGGCCTTCACTACATACACGACAGCGCAGAGTCGCTGAGCAGAAACCGATAGGCAAGTTCTGCACACATGAGGATGGCCTCAACTGGGATCTTGGGTTCATGTTACACTATCTGTAACCCCCACGACTTGTCTGGGCTTGTAAAATCTCACTAACTGTCCTGTTTGAAGACAATACACGTCTCTTTAACCTGTGCTTAACCCTCTCTCCACTCACATTATCTGTACCTTTAAGACTTGATTACCTGTAAAAACTCGCATTCCAACCATTATCTATAAATTGAATTTGTGTCTTTTTATGCCCTGTTTGTGAACACAAGTCCCACTCACCTGAAAAAGGAGCTTGAGGCTCCAAAAGCTGCCAAATATACCTGTTAGACTTTAACCTGGTATTGTGAGACTTCTTACTGTTCTTGAACTCCTGCAGCCCACGTGCGGCACGGTAGTGTAGCGGTTAGTACCCCTGCCTCACAGCACCAGGGATCCAGGTTCGAATCCCAGCTTGGGTCACTGACTGTGCGGAGTTTGCACATTTTCCCCATGCCTGTGTGGGTTTCCTCTGGGTGTTCCAGTTTCCTCCCACAGTCCAAAGTGTTAGAATGTAATTGGTGACATAAGTTGTATCGGAAGTAATGTGACCAATGGTAAGAGTCAGCTGACCCAGTAAACCATGGAACCGATTACAGAATGATGTGCTGGTCAGCTGACTCACTATAAATAAGAACCTGTTGGGAATTGTGGAGAGATTGGATTGGCCCGGGGCGAGGTCCCAGTTTGGAGTAATGTCATTCCTTTATTAAACCCTTTCTTTGATTTATAAGTTGAAGTAAGTTTTGTTTTTTTTTATTGTCTGTATTTGAAGAGTTCCTTCTGAAGAAACACAAAAGACGTGCTGGTTAGGGAGCATTGGCCGTGCTAAATTCTCCCTGGGTGTACCTTGTCAGGAGTGTGGCAACAAGGGGATTTTCACAGTAACTTCATTGCAGTGTTAATGTAAGCCTACTTGTGAAACTAATAAATAAATAAGTTTTAAACTTTGCTGAAGGTGCTGCCGTAGTAGAGTTAGGGAGGGAGCGCCAGGATCTTGACCTTGTGATGATGAACAAACGGTGATATATTTTTAAGTCAGGATGGCTGATTGGTGAATTCTGCTGGGATGGAGGGGGAAGTTAGCTTGATTGCATTAGTGTTTTTGTGCACATTGATGTGTAAGCTAACTGGATGGTTTGGGAATGACCATGAATGAAGTATAATGGAACATAAGCCAATGAATTTCATGTTGTTATACCCAGGAGGTGAAAATGCCCATTGAAAGTTTATTTATCAGTGCCACAAGTAGGCTTACATTAACATTGCAATGAAGCTACTGTGAAAATCCCCTAGTCACCACATTTCGGCGCCTGTTCTGGTACACTGAGGGAGAATTTAGCATGGCCAATGCACCCTAACCAGCCCGTCTTTTGGATTGTGGGAGGTAACCGGAGGAAACCCTCGAAGACACGGGGAGAATGTGCAGACTCCACACAGACAGCGGCCCAAGACTGGAATTGAACCCGGCTCCCTAGTGCAAGAGGGCATTGGTTTAAGGTGAGAGGGGAGAGATACAAAAGTGTCCAGAGTGGCAATTGTTTCACACAGAGAGTGGTGAGTGTCTGGAACAAGCTGCCAGAGGTAGTAGTAGAGGCGGGTACAATTTTGTCTTTTAGAAAGCATTCAGATAGTTACATGGGTAAGATGGGTATAGAGAAATTGGGACTAACTTACGGGTTTTAAAAAAAAGGAGCAGCATGGACAAGTTGGGCTGAAGGGCCTGTTTCCATTCTGTAAACCTCTATGACACTATGACTTGAATAATTGATCATCCATTTCCAGGAACAAAGGTCTTTAAAATTTGATGAGTTTCTGATGGTGCGTGTAACACTTGATGATGAGGGCTGCATTATACATTAGAAACCCATGTTCTGGCCAGAACATTCATAGGATCCGCTAAGCAAGAAGCATAAATAGTGTGGCACCATGGTACAGCAATGAGAAGACCATCATTTAGAAGGATGAGGGGGGACCTTATTGAAACTTACAGGATACTGTGAGGCCTGGATAGAGTGGACGTGGAGAGGATGTTCCCACCAGCCGGAAAAACTAGAACCAGGGGGTACAACCTCAGGCTAAAGGGATGATCCTTTAAATCAGAGATGAGGAGAAATTGTGTGGTGAATCTGTGGAACTCTGCCACAGATGGCTGTGGAGGCCAGGTCATTGAGTGTCTTTAAGACAAAGATAGTTCTTGATTAATAAGGGGTTAGAAGTTATGAGGAAAAGTTATATCTCAGAATCCCTACATTGCAGAAGTAGGCCATTCGGCCCATTGAGACTGCACCAACTACAACACCACCAAGGCCCTATTCCTGTAAGCCTGCATATTTACCCTGCTAATCCCCCAACACCAGTGTCAATTTATCATGGCTAATCAATCTAACCTGCACATCTTTAGAATGTGGGAGGAAACCGGAGCACCCAGAGGAAACTCACGCAGACATGGGGAGAATGTGCAAACTCCACACAGAAAATGATCCAAGGCCGGATTCAAACCCGGGCCTCTGGTGCTGTGAGGCAATAGGGATAACCACTCACTGTGCCACTGTGCTGCCCCTAAGAGGGGCATAGATCAGCTAGATAACATCTTTTCCTAAAGGTAGAGGAGTCTAAAACTAGAGGACGTAGGTTTAAAGTGAGAGGAGGGAGATACAAAAGGGTCCAGAGGGGGAAATTTTTTCACACAGAGGGTGGTGAGCGTCTGGAACAAGCTGCTGGAGGTAGTAGTAGAGGCGGGTACAATTTTGTCTTTTAAAAAGCAGTTACATGGATAAGATCAGTATAGAGGGATATTGGCCAAATGCGGGCAATTGGGACTGGTTTAGTGGTTAAAAAAAAAGGGTGGTATGGACAAGTTGGGCCAAAGGGCCTGTTTCCTTGCTGTAAATATCTATGGCTCTAATTAGGGATGAGCAACAAATGCTGGCCCAGCCAGTGAAGCTAGGGTCAATTTAGCATGGCCAATCCACCGAACATGCACACCTTCACAAAATTACGAGTTTAGAACCATAGAAACCCTACAGTGCAGAAAGAGGCCATTTGGCCCATCGAGTTTGCACTGATCACAATCCCACCCCGCATATCCCTACATATTTACCTACTAATTCTTCTAACCTATGCATCTCAGGACACTAAGGGGCAATTTTAGCATGGCCAATCAACCTAACCCACACATCTTTGGATTGTAGGAGGAAACCCACACAGACACAAGGAAAATGCACAAACTCCACACAGACAGTGACACAAGCCAGGAATCGAACTCAGGTCCCTGGAGCTGTGAAGCAGTAGTGCTAACCACTGTGCTACCATGTCACTGCCCAGCAAGAATTGAGCTCGCAGCTATTGGTTTACAAGTCCAGTGCTCTAACCACTGAGCCAACCATTTAACTGTAGTTGATTGTATGATCTTTGACTCACTGAAATCACACTGATGTTCAGTGCGACGACCATTTAGTCCTGAAGATTTGGGAAAAGGGTTTTATGTAGTGTTTGTACTTATCTTCGATTGCCAAGGTTGAACTCTGGAACCCGGGCAGAACGCCATCAAATGTTCGGAAATATCTGCTGTTCCCGATTTCACAGTAAAAAGTCTGACAACACCAGGTTTTAGTCCAACCTATTTATTTGATAATATACTCGCAAGCTTTGCGAGTATATTATCAAATAAATAGGTTGGACTAAAACCTGGTGTTGTCAGACTTTTTACTGTGTTTACGCCAGTCCAACGCCGGCGTTCCCGATTTCACCAGACCACTGGGTTTAAATTAACTCTTAATTAAACAGTATGGAGGGGGGTGGCTTTTAAGAGCAAACAGAGGGACAAATTTCCCAATTGTTAAAAATTAATAGATCTGTGCTGGAATCTTATATAAGATGATAAAATTATTTGGAATAGTTTGTCCTGGTGAAGCAGTCTGTCATCATGAGGAGGAGGAGACCCTCTCTGTTACTTGCTGTGTTGGCCATTATCCCCGTACTTTCCCAATGTTCTCCACTGTAAGTATGAGGGAATGTTTTCTATTTAAATACATACACATACTGGGTAGCATGGTGGCACAGTGGCGAGCACTGCTGCCTCACAGTGCCAGGGACCCAGAACCAAAAGAGAAAATGCTGGAAAATCCCAGCGGGTCTGGCAGCATCCGTATGGAGAGACAAGAGCTGATGTTTCGAGTCCAGATGACCCTTTGTCAAAGCCAGGAACCCGGGTTCGATTCCCGGCTTGTCTGCACGTTCTCCTCGTGTCTGCATGGATTTCCGCTGGGTGCTCTGGTTTCCTCTGAAAGGCGTGCTTGTTAGGGTGCATTGGCCATGTTAAATTCTCCCTCAGTGTACCCAAACAGAGCGTGGCGACTGGGGGATTTTCACAGTAACTTCATTGCAGTGTTAATGTAAGCCTTACTTGTGACACTAATAAACTCAAAGCTTACTGTTTTGTCGACTATTAAATGTTTTACATTAGAAAGCTCCTTGATGTGATCTTGAAAATAACATGAGGGCTTTTTCCCTGTTTCTGATGATTCACCTACATTTGAATTAGATTCTAAAGTTAAAGTTTATTTATTTATTAGTATCAAGTAAGCCTTACATTAACGCTGCAATGAAGTTATTGTGAGATCCTTTTGCACTGTAGGGATTCTATGAAGAAGCAGGTCATTCGGTCCAACTAGTTTATCTAATGTTTGAGCTCCGTTTCTTGCTGTCGTGAATCTCAGGTTCTCACCACCCTTTGGATAAAAACATTTCTTCTCAATTCCCGATTGGATTTCTAAGTGACTGTCTTGTACTGATGGTCTCTCGTCACGCTCTTCCTCACAGCATGAAACATTCTTTCTCTATGCAATCTAAAGTAGAGTTTATTTATTAGTGTCACAAATCAGCTCACATTAACACCGCAATGAAGTTACTGTGAAAATCCCCTAGTCGCCACACTCCAGCACCGGGTTCGGGGAACCGAGGGAGAATTTGGCACGGCCAATGCACCCTAACCAGCACATCTTTCGGACCGTGGGAGGAAACCGGAGGAAGCCCACGCAGACATGGGGAGAACGTGCAAATTCTACACAGACAGTGACCCAAGCTGGGAACAGAACTCAGGTCCCTAGTGCTGGGAGGAAGCAGTGCTAAGCACTGTGCCATCGTGCCTCTAAATCCTTTCAATAATTTAGTGATCTCTAATAGTTCGCCCTTCTGCCTTATTTTTCAAAAATGAAGTTACCTGGCCTGTCAATCCTGTCCTGATGTATATACCCATGGGTGTCTTATATCATCTTTATATATATCTTCTCTGCTTCCTCTCCATTGCCTCAATATCCTCCTTTGTAGTTCAGTTCCCAGAACTGTACTCAGTATTCTAAGGGTGGCCTAACCAAAGTTTGATGCAGGTTTAAAGTTACTTATTAGTTACAAATAGGCTTAACACATTAACACTGCAATGACATTGCGGCGGAAACCCTCTAGTCGCCATACTCCGGCGCCTGTTCGGGTACACCAAGGGAGAATTTAGCATGGCCAATGCACCTAACCAGAATGGCTTTCAGACTGTGGGAGGAAATTGGAACAGCCAAAGGTTACCCACTTTGGCAGGAATAATAATAGAAGGGATTACTACTTAAAGGGCAAAAAGCTGCAGCATGCTACAGTGCAGAGGGACCTGGGGGTCCTTGTGCATGAGTCACAAAAACCCAGTCTGCAGGTGCAGCAGGTGATCAAGAAGGCGAATGGGATGCTGGCCTTTATAGCAAGGGGGATAGAATATAAAAGCAGGGAGGTCTTGCTGCAACTGTACAGGGCACTGGTGAGGCCGCAACTGGAGTACTGTGTGCAGATTTGGTCGCCGCACTTGCGCAAGGATATTTTGGCCTTGGAGGGAGCGCAGAGGAGGTTCACTAGGCTGATACCGGAGTTGGACTATGAAGAGAGACCAAATAGACTGGGTCTGTGCTCGTTGGAGTTTAGAAGGATGAGGGGAGATCTTATAGAGACGTATAAGATAATGAAGGGGATGGATAGGGTAGAGGTAGAGAGATTCTTCCCGCTCAGAAAGGACAGCAGGACTAGAGGGCACAGCCTCAAGATAAGGGGGGGAGCAGTTTAGAACGGAGTTGAGGAGGAACTTCTTCACTCAAAGGGTGGTGAATCTCTGGAATTCTCTGCTCGTTGAAGTGGTGGAGGCTACCTCGCTAAATATATTTAAGTCACGGCTAGATAGGTTTTTGGTAGGCAAGGGAATTAAGGGTTATGGGAAGAAAGCGGGAAAGTGGAACTGATCCACTTCAGATCAGCCACGATCTTATTAAATGGCGGGGCAGGCTCGAAGGGCTAGATGGCCTACTCCTGCTCCTACTTCTTATGTTCTTATGACATGGGGAGAACATAAGAACATAAGAAATAGGAGCAGGAGTAGGCCATCTAGCCCTTTGAGAGAACATGTGGACTCTACACAGACAGTCACCCAAGCCAGGAATTGAACTCTGGCCCCTGGCACTGTAAAGCAGCAGTGCCAACCACTGCGCCACTGTGCTGCTCCATAGTATAATTTTCTTACCCCCTGGAAATAAAGGCCAGTGTTTGATTTGCTTTTAACTCTGAGCTGGCTAACCTGTGGCATGACTTTTAGTAACTGAGATATTTGTACCCCAAGATCTCTTTGTTCTTCTTCTCCACTGAGACTTGTTCCTTCCAAGTAATAAGAGGGATCTGTGCAGGTCCACAGTTCCCTAAAAATAGCAACACAAGTGGCCAAGGGAATTAAGAGTGAACATGGGGTACTTGCCTTCATCAGCCGGGGCATTGAGTACAAGAGTTGACAAATCATTTTGCAGCTATATAAAACCTTGGTTAGCCTGCATTTGGAGTATTGCGTGCAGTTCTGGTCGCCACACTACCCAAAGAATGTGGAAGCTTTGGAGAGAGTGCAAAGAAGGTTCACCAGGATGTTGACTGGTCTCAAGGGTATTGGCTATGAGGAGAGATTGAATAAACTAGGATTGTTTTCATAGAATCATAGATCATGGAACCCTACAGTGCAGAAAGATGCCATATGGCCCATCGAGTCTGCACCGATCGCAATCCCACCCAGGCCCTACCCCAATATCCCTACGCATTTTACCTGCTAATCCCTCTAACCTAAGCATCTCAGGACACTAAGGGGCAATTTTAGCAAAGCTAATCAACCTAACCCGCACATCTTTGGACTGCGGGAGGAAACCAGAGCACCCGGCAGAAACCCACGCAGACACGGGGAAAAGGTGCAGACTCCGCACAGACAGTGACCCAAGCCAGGAATTGAATCCGGGAGCCTAGCGCTGTGAGGCAGCACTGCTAAGCACTGTGTTATCTATCAATCAGCACGAAACCACTTTGATTGTCACAGAAACCCATCTGGTTCACTAATGTCCCTTTAGGGAAGGAAATCTACTGTCCTTACCAGGTCTGGCCTACATGTGACTCCAGAGCCACAGCAATGTGGTTGACCCTCAATTAGGGATGGGCAATAAATGCTGGCCAGTTAATGATGCCCATGCCCCATGAATAATAAAAATAAACCATCTGCCAGCACTTTGTCCATAGCCCTGGATGTTACGATGTGCCAAGTGCACCCTGACTCCACCACCCTCCCAGGCATCACGTTCCAGACCCTTACCACACTCTGGGGAGAAAAAGATTTTCCTCACGTCCCCCCTGAACCCCCTGTCCTCACCTTGAACTTATGAGCCCTTGTGACTGACCCTTCAATTAAGGGGAAAACTGCTCCCTGGTCTCAAATCCTCCTACTCACCCATTCCCCATATCCCTTTTTAATCAGAAATATATCCATCTCCTTCTTGAAACCATTCAACGATTCAGACTCCACCGCGCTATGGGGCAGCGAGTTCCACAAGTTCACCACCCTCTGTGAGAAGTAGCTCCTCCTCATTTCAGTTTTAAATCTATAGCCTCTCAATCTGTACCTGTGACCTCTTGTTCCAGATTGCCCCACAAGAGGAAACATTTACTTTATCAATCCTTTTTAAATTCTATATACCTCGATCTGATCCCCTCTCATCCTAAAATCCAGCAAGTATAAGCCCAAACTGTTTAATCTCTCATATGCCAACCCCTTCATCCCCGGAATCAATCTGGTGAACTCCCTCTGAACTGCCTCCAACGCCACTCCATCCTTCTTCAAATAAGGGGACTAAAACTGGACACAATACTCCAGATGTGATCTCACCAACAACCTACACAATTGCAACAACACTTCTCTACTTTTACACTCTAATCCTTTTGCAATAAATGCCAACATCTCATTTGTCTTTTTTATTACGTGCTGCACCTGCATACCAACTTTCTGTGATTCATGAACACAGACACCCAGATCCCTCTGCCCAGATGCATTTTGATTCTGCTTTCCATTTAGGCAATAATTTGCCTTTCCATTTTTCCTGCCAATATGGATAACCTCACACTTAACCACATTAAACTCCATCTGCCAAATTTTGGCCCATTCTCCTAGTCTATCGATGTCTGTCTGTAGAATCTTTATATCCTCTTCACTGCCTGCTTTCCCACCTATTTGAGTATCACCTGTAAAAAGTACCCTCTTAACAGCCAAACTGCCTCTTGTGCTGTTCCAATGGCTGCCCCACAGTGGCAGGCAACTTGTTGCTCGGAAGAATCCTACAGAGTCCTTTTATTTGTACGGAATTAAATTTATGAGTTGCCTGGGTTCCAATGGCGATAGAATGAAAGGTGACATTCATGACCCACTGGGACAGTGCTGACGAGAGGTTGATACTGGTCAGGATGTTCACTGGCATTGCAAATTCTACTGAAAGGAAAACAACTAGACACAGAGCAAATTGTTAATTCTGCACATTAACCCAGATTGACGGTGACACCCCTAGCCCACCCTGGAGTGAAGCACGTGATCAGGATTGCTTCAAGATTCAGTCATGTATTGGCTGAACTAAATGTTCTGAAATTGAGATCCATTGACATTTTTAGGCTCAGGGTATCAAGGATATGGAAAACATTTGGACAAATGGTAGTTTAAATTGATTTATTAGTGTTGCAAGTGGGCTTACATTAACACTGCAATGAAGTTACTGTGAAAATCCCTGGTGGCCACACTCAGTGTACCAGAACAGGCGCCAGAGGGAAAATTCATCCTGGCCAATGCACCCCAACTAGTGTAAGCCTACTTGTATCAAATGTTAATTTAGCAAGCAAAGCATCGATTGCTGTTGCAAGGAATCACATTGTTCCATTTTAACAAATTTGTTTACATCTGGCTAATGGATGGAATGATTTCTTATTCATAATAGTTGGAAGACCAATCAGATTTAGAAATGATAGAAATCATAGAATCCCGACAGTGCAGAAGGAGGCCATTTGGTCCATTGAGTCCACACCATCAACAGACCCACCCTGGCCTTATTCCCGTAACCCCACATATTAAACCCACTAATCCCGCTAACCAATGCATCCCGAGACACTAAGAGGCAATTTAACACAGCCAACCCACCTAACCTGCACATCTTTGGACACTAAGGGGCAATTTAGCATGGTCAATCCACCTAACCTCCACATCTTTGGACACTAAGGGGCAATTTACCATGGCCAATCCACCTAACCTGCACATCTTTGGATTTGAGTTTGGAAAATACAGTTTTAGCTGATCTGTCCATTAAATTTATCCTAAAATCAGTGGTGTATATTGTTACTGAAGCACCTTAATCATTGCTGTTGACCCAACGGTATTTGTTTGCTTTGTTTGACAGATACATGCTGACGGCTCCAAGCGTTTTACAAGTTGAACACATGGAAAATGTGATCGTGGAAGCCCATGATATCCACGCAGACATTAATGTTGATGTTCGCTTACAATTCTTCCCGAAAACTAACATCATAATATTTTCGACTCGTAGCGTTATAACAGCCGCTAATGGATACGTGTCTGTAGCTGTTCAGGTAACTGAATTTGAAAAATGATAAGTATTATTATTTAACAGCTCACCAAAGTAGCAGGCTTCATTTAGAATTACCTGGGGTATCATAGAAACCCTACAGTGCAGAAAGAGGCCATTCGTCCCTTGAGCCTGCACCAACAGCAACCACACCCAGCCCCTATCCACATATCCCTACATATTTACCCACTAATCTATGCATCCCGGGACACTAACAGGCAATTTAGCTTGGCCAATCAACCTAACCCACACAACTTTGGACTGTGGGAGGAAACCCACGCAGACACGGGGAGAACGTGCAATCTCCACACAGACAGGGACCCGAGCCAAGAATGGAACACAGGTCCCAGGAGCTGTGAAGCAGCAGTGCTAACCACCGTCCCGCCTAGAGGTCAGGATGCCATTCTGCAAGCCCCTCCCACCCTGATTCCCGGGCAGGCGAGGCAGTAAAATTCCAGCAGGGGAGAATGTGCAGACTCCGCACAGACGGTGACCCCAATACTGGTCTGGATTTTGTTGCCAATATAAAGTCCTCTGGAAATCCTCAATGGCCTGATGGGTTGAAGTTCCAGCATTCCTTAGCACTCAGGTCAGAGCACTGTGCTTGATTCATGCCCCCAATACCATGGATTGTGGTTGCAGTATAACCTGCCCGCACCACAGCAACTTGGCAAAGAGCGACATTGCCACTCTCACCCATCCCATATCCAACAAAGAACAACAGAAGCTGTAATGGTCAGAGGACCATGACTGAGAAACATATGCCAGAATCGTACTGCCCCGTCCACCACGGGAATCAGAGCCAGGGGGAAGGGGCGGACAGTGGGAAGTTCCATTGACCTCGGGTGGAATTTTACGGTTTTGGGACGAGTGAGGCTGTAAAAATCCTGCCCATTGTCCCATGTGCCGGAGTGAGAGACTGGAAGACTATATGAAATCAGAGGAGGTGATGGCCTGGTGGTATTATCACTAGACTCTTAATCCAGAAACTCAGCTAATGTCCTGGGGATCCGGGTTCGAATCCCGCCACAGCAGATGGTAGAATTTGAATTCAGTAAAAGAAATGGAATTAAGAATCTACTGAAACCATTGTTGGAAAAATGCATCTGGTTCACTAATATCCTTTAGGGAAGGAAATCTCCCATCCTTACCCGGTCTGGCCTACATGTGACTCCAGAGCCACAGCAATGTGGTTGACTCTCAACTGCCCTCCAAGGGCAACTAGAGATGGACAATAAATACTGGTCCAGCCAGTGACGCCCATGTCCCACGAATGAATTAAAAAAGGTTTCATTAGATTCAATACTAACAGCTCACTGCTGAAGACTTGTGTGTCAACTTATAGAACATAGAACGTTACAGCGCAGTACAGGTCCTTCAGCCCTCGATGGTTCGACTGGTCAGCGCAACAATCTAATGACCCTCTAACCTAAACTATATTACGTTCTCTGTTGAACTCGCTCGCCCCAGGCTAGCGGAGAATGCTGATTTGTGAGCCTTCCCTTCCCCGATTCTGGGGGAGCGTGCCGGTAAAATTCCGTCCATGGAATTTTTGAGGCCAGCAGGGGGATGTTAACGAGATTGCTGAGAACACAATGTCCAATTGCATAATAACTATACATATTTTAATACATATTTCTTGATACGTTTCTTTTCAGATACCCAGGGATAGAATTCCAAAAGATACAACAAGATTGCCTGAGTACGTAGTGGTGGAAGCATCATCATCAGCGTTTACCTTGGAGAGAACTATCCTCGTTTCATATCAACTCGGACACATATTTATCCAGACTGATAAACCAATCTACACACCAACTCAAACCGGTAAGTATCGCTGCACGTTTTCTAATGGGGTGACACAGTGGTTAGCATTGCTGCCTCAGAGTGCCAGGGACCCGGGTTCAATCCCAGTCTTGGGTGACTGTCCATGTGGAGTCTGCACGTTCTCCCCATGTCTGCATGGGTTTCCTCCGGGTGCTCCGGTTTCCTCCCACAGCCCAAAGATGTGCGGGTTAGGTGGATTGGCCATGCCGAATTACCTCTTAGTGTCAGCCAAGGTAAATATATGTGGTCATGGGGATAGGGCCTGGGTGGGATTGTGGTTGGTGCAGACTCGATGGGCCGAATGACCTCCGTCTGCACTGTAGGATTCTATGAGAATGTAAGTCTAACACACAAGGAGAGAACATTGCAAAAGAGGAGTTGACGAGGACATAGCTTATCATGGGGATGTTGGGAATGGCCAGTAGAACTCTCCTCAGTTCAGGGCTACAGTGTCTGCATTAAACGCACTGACTCCATGGGCGGGATTTTCCCGTTGGCCCGGCCCCAAAACTGGAAAATCCCACCCGAGGTCAGAGGACCTTTGCATGGTCTGCCTCTCCCCTTCCCGCTATGGTTCCCATGGCAGCGCAGGATGGAAACATTTCGCAACCCCCCCCCCCACATATATTGAAACACTCCTTTGTGCAAAAAAGTGGTGAGAGTTTTTCACAAATAACAATTATTAAAATTACAGTTAAAATCAGTAGAGTTTCACTAACTAAAGCGATAAACACGGGAGCATCAGAAACAGGAGCAGAATTACATGGTACAGTCTGCTCTGCTATCCAATAGAATGATGACGGATCTTGTGCCTAAACTCCAGTTTCCTGCCCTGCCCCTCCCCATTTCCCCTGATTGCCGGGAGGCCGAGGCCAGGATTTTACCATCGCGCCCCGACCATCGATGGGCGGAGTGAGCCGGTAAGTTCGCGCGAGAGCCGAGAAATCAGGTTCGCGCCCGATTTCGTGCCTCTCGCAATCTTACCGTCACTGGATATCCGGCGCGTTCAGCCACCCGCCCGTTTTTGGCAAGAGTCTGAATAATTTATTTTATTTTATTCAAATCATCATGGACATGCGTTTAGCGAGCCCGGTGCTGAATCCGGGCCTCACTTGCCTTTAGGGCCTCACCAGGAGAGGTTCTCTCCGGCACGGAAAACACCTGCTCCCCAAGGATGGTGAACAGTCATGTTGCCCTCACCGGCAGAACGGGGGTCCATTGAGGCCCCCCCCCAGGGAGTTCGAGGGCAAGGGGGAGGGGTGGGGTTGCCCGTTGCGCAGTTCCAGCCTCGCACTGCCAGCCTGGAACCTCGGCACTGCCCACTGTGCATCTTGGCAATGCCCGGGCAGCTCAAGGGGGTGGCACCTGAAGAGGGCAGGGTGTGAAGGGATGGAGCTGGAAGGGGTGAAGCCTGAAGGGACAGGGCCTGAAGGGGCAATGCCATGCTAGGGCAGGGACAAGGAGCCACTGCCACTCTTGAGCTGCGATTGGTTGGGGAGAGGGGGGGGGGCTTGCTACCACTCTGCAGGAGATGTGTAGGGGAGGGGGGAGGGCCGGGAGCGCGATCGATCTGGGTGGTGGGGATGGGGAGGGGCTGATATTTCTGGGTAGTGAGGATTTTGCTATTGTCCGATGGCTCCTGCAAAAGCTTGGGGTGGGGGCGGGAGGGGTGTTTGTTGAGGCTAGCTCTGCCAGAGGAGGTGGTGGAAGCAGGGACATTAACAACATTTAAGAGGCATCTGGATGGATACATGAATAGTGAGGAAATAGAGGAATAGGGGCCAAGCAGGGGCAGAAAGTTTGTTTTAGCTTAGGTAGGGCATTGTGATCAGCACAGGCTTGTTTGTTCTTTGTAAAGTAAATTAATTGTTGCCCTTTCTGTTCCTAGTTCTTTACCGATTGCTGACTGTAAACAATGAAATGAAACCCATCAAAAGAACAATTCTTGTTGATTTTTTGGTAATGTATCCATTTATAATTTCTACATTTTCATTACACTTCAACCAAAATAAGATATTCTTGGATCAGTCATAATCCAGTACATTTGGAGCTCCCAAGTATCTCAATTTAGGGGAGGCGATGGCCTAGTGGTATTATCGCTAGACTTTTAATCCCGAAACTCAGCTAATGTTTTGCGGACCTGGGTTCGAATCCCACCAAGGCAGAATTTGAATTCAATAAAAAAAAATGTCTGGAGTTAAGAGTATTTGATTTATTATTGTGACATGTATTAACGACAGTGAAAAGTATTGTTTCTTGCGCACTATGCAGACAAAAGCATACCATTCATAGAGAAGGAAGGGAGAGAGTGCAGAATGTAGTGTTATAGTCATAGTTAGGGTGTAGAGAAAGATCAGCTTGATGCAAGGTAGGTCCATTCAAAAGTCTGACAGCAGCAGGGAAGAAGATGTTCTTTGGGTCAATTGCTACGTGACTTCAGGCTTTTGTATTTTTTTTCTGACAGAAGAAGGTGGAAGAGAGAATGTCCGGGGTGCATGTGGTCCTTAATTATGCTGGCTGCTTTGCCAAGGCAGCAGGAAGTGTAGATAGGGTCAATGGATGGGAGACTAGTTTGTCCTTTGGATTGGATTACATTCACGACCTTTTGTAGTGCCTTGTGCTCTTGGGCAGAGCAGGAGCCCATACCAAGCTATGATACAACCAGAAAGAATGTTTTCTATGGTGCATCTGCAAAAGTTGGTGGGACATGCTTACTGTCATACACAATCTGCTGGTGACCATGTCAATTGTGGAAAAACCCATCTGGTTCACTAATGTTCTTTAGGGAAGGAAATGTGCTGTCCTTACCTGGTCTGGCCTATGTGTGACTCCAAAGGCACAGCAATGTGGTTGACTCTCAACTGCTGTCCAAGGGGCAACTAGGGATGGGCAATAAATGCTGGCCCAACCAGCGACACCCATATCCCAAAAATGAATAGAAAACAAATTTGTAAATGGAGTTGATCCAGATAGGTGTCTATTTCAATCCCTAATGCCGAGTTACCTAGCACTATGGGGTAGCAGTGCTATCCACTGTGCCACCGTGCCAGTCCTGGTTGATCATAGTTGTAACTTCAATCCCACATTCCTGCCTTTCCCTGATAACCTTTCACCCCCTTGTTAATCAAGATTCTGTGTAGCTCTTCCTGAAAAAGACTCTAAGGGGCTGGCCTTGCCAAAAAAATTCTAAGTGCTGAAAACAGGAGAGAATCGCACTCATTTTTACAGCGAGGAAAAAAAACCCAAATCTTATCACACTTAAGAAGAAAAAGAGGCAAAATGCGATTCTTGCCAATAAGGGGAGTGAACAGAGCCTATTCACAATAGAAAGTTAGCTGCTGATTGCTAGAGAGATATTGAGCGTGCACAACTTTGCCCAATGCACTGTGTGAAGAATGCACATTTATTTGGAACTTGTTCCCACTTGTCCCCAAACAATGTCCCCTCTCCGCCGGACATTGTGTCCCCCAACTCTACCACGATATCCCTTGATTGTGGCATCACAGTGCCAGGGACCCGAGTTCGATTCCCAGCTTGGGTCACTGTCTGCGTGGAGTCTGCACCTTCTCCCCGTGTTTGCGTGGGTATCCTCCGAGTGCTCCAGTTTCCTCCCACAGTCCAAAAGACGCGCTGGTTAGTGTGCATTGGCTGTGCTAAATTCTCCCTCAATGTACCTGAACAGGCGCCAGGGTGTGGCAACTCGGGGATTAACCTAACCAGCATGTCTTGCAGACTGGAGCATCTGGAAGAAACCCACACAGACATGGGGAGAATATGCAGACTCCACACAGGCAGTGACCCAAGTTGGGAATTGTACTCGGGTCCCTGACGATGTGAGGCAGCAGTGCTAACCCCTGCGCTACCGAGTATTAATAGAATATTAATAATACTTGGCTACAGCATCGATTTTAGTAATTAAAGTCTTAAGTTCAGAAGTTCATGAGATATAGGAGCAGAATTCAGCCCATCAAGTCCCCTCCGCCATTCGATCATAGCTGATACACTCCTTATCCCCATTTTCCTGACTTTTACCAAAACTTTTCAACTTATTACTTAAAGATAAGTAATTATAGTCTTAAAGAAACAAGAATGATCCCTGGAAAGAAGAGCTTGTCACATGAGGAACGATTGAAGACTCTGAGTCTGTACTCATTGGAGTTTAGAAGGATGAGGGGGATCTGATTGAAACTCACAGGATACTGTGAGGCCTAATAGAGTGGACGTGGAGAGGATGTTTCCACCAGTAGGAAAAACTAGAACCAGAGGGAACAACCTCAGGCTAAAGGGACGATCCTTTAAAACAGAGATGAGGAGGAATTTCTTCAGCCAGAGAGTGGTGAATCTGTGGAACTCTTTGCCACAGAAAGCCATATCATTGAGTGTCTTTAAGACAGAGATAGATAGGTTCCTGATTAATAAGGGGATCAGGGGTTATGGGGAAAAGCAGGAGAATGGGGAAGAGAAAAACATCAGCCATGATCGAATGGATCTAATTCTGCTCCTATGCCTTATAGTCTTATCTTGATGATTTTGAAACTTAGGGGGTTTTTTTAAAACAAATGTTTTGAAGCAATGTTTTGGAATTCCAGTCGCTGCCGTAATTTTCAATCAATTCATTTTAGTCTGGCGAGAGTTATTTTTACAACAGATCTTTCTTTCAGAATCCACAAGATGTCATCGTGAAGAGAGAAGAAGTCTTCGCACAAGATGACACAGGAATTACTGGCAGCACCTTTAAAATTCCCAAGATTGTGAAGTGAGTGCAAAAAACCTACGCAATGAGATTGGAACATGCTGCCCAAAGTCATCGCAGAGAAACAGTTCTCCCATTCTTCATTGGCTAGGCTGCTATTCAGAGCCTTTGCACAAGAGTGACTCATGCAGAACACATTGAATGATGTAATAGGGGAGGCGGTGGCCTATGGTATAATCATAGAGTCATAGAGGTTTACAGCATGGAAACAGACCCTTCGGCCCAACTTGTCCATGCTGCCCTTTTTTTTAGATCTCTAAGCTCGTCCCAATTGCCTGCATTTGGCCCAGATCCCGCGATACCCATCTTAGCCAATAAACAACACAGTCATAAGAACTAGGAGCAGGAGTAGGCCATCTGGCCCCTCGAGCTTGCTTTGCCATTCAATAAGATCATGGCTGATCTTTTCGTGGACTCAACTCCACTGACCTGCCCGCTCACCATAACCCTTAATTCCTTTACTGTTCAAAAATTTATCCATCCTTGTCCTAAAAACCTTCAACAAGGTAGCCTCAACTGCTTCACTGGGCAGGGAATTCCACAGATTTACAACCCTTTGGGTGAAGAAGTTCCTCCTCTTCTCAGTCCTAAAACTGCTCCATGTCCCCAGTACTAGTTTCACCCATCAGTGGAAACAACTTCCCTGCTTCTGTCTTAACTATTCCCTTCATAATCTTGTATGTTTCTATAAGATCTCCCCTCATTCTTCTGAATTCCAATGGGTGTAGCCCCAATCTACTCAGTCTCTCCTCATAAGCCAACCCTCTTAATTCCAGAATTAACCTAGTGAATCTCCCCTGCATCCCTTCCAGTGCCAGCATATCCTTTCTCAAGTAAGGAGACCAAAACTGTACACAGTACTCCAGGTGTGGCCTCACCAGCACTTTATACAGCTGCAACATAACTTCACTGTTTTTAAACTCCATCCCTCTCAAAAATTCCATTTGCCTTAATATTCTGCTGCACCCCTTTGTGATTCATGCACAAGGACACCCAGGTCCCTCTGCACAGCAGCATGCTGCAGTTCTTTTATCATTTAACATATGTATAAAATGTAGTTAGAAAGGCTTTAAAATGAAATTACCTGCCTGATGTATTTCCCCAGCATTGGAGTCTGGAAGATTGCTGCAAGTTACAAGGATGCCAGTCGCATAAACTACACAACTGAATTTGAAGTGAAGGAATACGGTGAGGAAATTTAATGAATTCTCTGTTGTTTCTCTGTCCTGACTGGTTTTATTAAAATAAACATTGAATACAAAGCATTTCTTACCATGGTTCCAAATAAAGTTTGGAGAACCTTTCTCAACAACCTTTATTCTTATGGTTGCATTTTTGTAAACCTTGGTGGAGAATATTGCAGAGTATGGTTATAATCATCGAATCATAGACTACCTACAATGCAGAAGGAGGCTCATCAAGCCTGCACCGACCACAATCCCACCCAGCCCTATCCCTGTAATCCCATGTATTTAATCTACTAATCCCCCTGTCACCGAGGGTTTATTCAGCATAGTCAATCCATCTAACCCCATTTTGGACACTAAGGGGCAATTTAGCATGGCCAATCCCCCTAACCTGCATGCCTTTTGGCCTGTGGGAGGAAACAGAGCACCCGGAGGAAACCCACGCAGACACGGAGAGAACGTACAAACTCCACACAGACAGTGACCCAAGGCTGGAATTGAACCTGGCGCTGTGAGGCAGCGAGCCACCGTGCCACCCACCGGTTCTTTGGTTGAATGTTAAGATCAATATGTCAGCAGAAAGCATTTGGATCCATTCTTTAATTGATGAGTGGATCCCTTCCTCCCTCCCTCTCCATGGTGCTGCCCACATGTAGCACAGAAATTGATGCCCTTCCCCGTGGTGAGTTTGATGATGGGGAGTGGGGGGTTGGGATGGTGGCCACTAATCAGGCCACAGGGTCGGGGGTCTGCTGCCTCAGCACAATCAGCCCAATTAACTCTGTGGCAGGCCCTTGGCTGATAAATTCCAGCTTCATCACCAGTAGCTGCGGCATGGTGACACAGTGGTTAGCACTGCTGCCTCACAGCGCCAGGGACCCGGGTTCGATTCCCGGCTTGGGTCACTGTCTGTGCGGATTCACGTTCTCCCCGTGTCTGCATGGGTTTCTTCCGGGTGCTCCGGCTTCCTCCCACAATCTGAAAGACGTGCAGCAAATCAAGTCGACTCTTAACAAGGCCCTGACTGCAACTGAAGCCCTCCAGAGCTGGGAATGCTCACCCTCTCCCCCAGTTGGCCTAGGTTGACGCACCAGTTGGGGGGGTTGGGGGAGGGGACAATGGCCTAGTGGTATTACTGTTAGACTATTAATCCAGAGACTCAGCTAATGTTCTGGGGACCCAGGTTCAAATCTCGGCACAGCAGATGGCGGAATTTGAATTCAATTAAAAAAAAAATCTGTTTAGGTGCATTGGCCGTGCTAAATTCTCCCTCTGTGTAACCTGAACAATCGCCGGGAGTGTGGTGACTAGGGGATTTTCGCAGTAACTTCATTGCAGTGTTAATCTACTCGTGACACTAATAAATAAATAAACTTTAAGCTTTATGGTAATAGGGTGGGAGACAAGAAATTATAACAGCGTGAGACTCAGGAACAGAAGTAGGCCATTTGGCCCATCGAGTTTGCTCCAATGTTTAATTGAACCATGATTGACCTGATGTGATGATGTTTTAAATGTAGTGTTAACTTGGTTTGTTTTCATTAGTGCTCCCAAGTTTCGAGGTTACTCTGCAAGCGAGGCAGCAGTTTTTCTATGTTGATGATGTCAAACTGGACGTTGCAATC
Source organism: Carcharhinus amblyrhynchos (assembly GCF_965287045.1). Classification (NCBI taxonomy): domain Eukaryota; kingdom Metazoa; phylum Chordata; class Chondrichthyes; order Carcharhiniformes; family Carcharhinidae; genus Carcharhinus; species Carcharhinus amblyrhynchos. Next base: position 7,083,980 of record NC_137356.1, read on the forward strand.
ACAGCAAGGTTGGTTCATCCTTCTAACAGAGAACAGGCTTTCCGGAGAGTTTGCTTCTGTGACGTTTTAACTCTTTTATTTGATTTTTTTTAGATTCACGTACGGAGAACCTGTGGAGGGCCGTGCATTTGTCCTGTTTGGAATAATGAAGGACGGTGAAAAGTTAAGCATCCCGTCATCGCTTCAATCAGTACCTGTAAGTAAAAGCGTACGCCGGAATTCTACTGCCTCACCAGTCATGGGAATCAGAGCGGGCGACGGATGTGGACAATGGAAATGTCTGTTGACCTGAGGCAGGATTTTCCAGTCTTAGGTTGAGCGAGGCCATAAAATCCCGTCCTTGGAAAACAGAAGCAGGAGTAGGCCATTTGGCCCTTCGAGCCTGTTCCGCCATTCCTTTTGATCATGGCCGATTGTCAAATTCAATATCCTGATTCCCCCCAAATCCCTCAATCCCTTTAGCCCCAAGAGCTATATCTCATTTCTTCTTCAAATCACACAACGGTTTGGCTTCAAATATTTTTTGTGGTAGCAAACCCCAAACATTCACCACCCTCTGGGTGAAAGAACTTCTTCTCACCTCTGTTCTAAAATGTTTACCCCATATCTTCGAACTATGACCCCTAGTTCTAGACTTCCCCGCCATTGGGAACATTCTTTCTGAATCTACCCTGTCTAACTCTGTTAGAATTTTATAAGTTTCTATGAGATCCTCTCTCACTCTTCTCAACTCCAGTGAATATAATCCTAACTGACTTAGTCTCTTCTCATTGACGGACCTGCCATCCCAGGAATCAGCCTGGTAAACCTTCACTGCGCTCCCTCTATAGCAAAGACATCCTTCCTCAGATAAGGACACCAAATCTGCACACAGTACTCCAGGTGTGGCCTCACCAACGCCCTATAAAATCGCAGCAAACCATCCCTATCCCTTTACTCAAATCCTCTCACTATGAAGGCCAGCATACCATTTACCTCCTTTACTGCCTGCTGTACCTGCGCGCTTACTTTCAGCGACTGATGCATGAGGGTGCCAAGGTCTCGCTGACCTCTCGCAGACCAACATATTCCTGAAAATTTGGGATACTATCATGGATTGGAAGTTGGAAAAAGTCTTGTTAGTATTGAAGAATTAGCTAAATGAAAAAGTAATTTCTTTCTTTGGTGGTGGGGGGGGAGGAGGAGAACTTCAGTGTCAAAGGATAGTTCTTTCTGTCTTTTAATAGCTGTTCATTTTTGTGTGACAGAATTATTTAATTTTTTGAACCATGTAATATATGGTTTAAAAATCAGAAAGTCAATCTCTTTATCCGTTAAATATTCAGTGTCCTGTATGCATCGGAATTCTCCATGGGTTTCGCAGCAGAACAATGGAAAACATTGAATAATTGATTCAAATTAAGATCCTGTGCTTAACTCCTGCTTTAAACTATTTCATTTCAGATTGCAGATGGGGAAGGAATTGCTTCCCTGACAAGTCAAGCTATGAGAGCCAGTTTTCCAAACGTACAGGAACTTGTGGGATCTTCCATTTATATTACAGCAAGCGTTATAACATATACAGGTGCGTAAATACTGTGCATCTTATTACGGTTAAGGAACAGTCTCATACATGTTCTGAAGGTCCTCTCCTTTCCTTCTCCCCTATGAATGGTTTGCTCTGTCTGTATAGTACGCAGTAAGAAGTCTCACAACACCAGGTTACAGTCCAACAGGTTTATCTGGAATCACGAGCTTCTGGAGCACTGCTCCTTCATCAGGTGAGTGGAGAAGTAGGTTTCACAAAAACGGCATATATAGACAGAGACACAATTGCAGGATAATGGCTGGAATGCGAGTCTTTACAGGTAATCACGTCTTTACAGGTACAGATAGTGCACGTGGAGAGAGGGATAATCACAGGCTAAAGAGGTATGAATTGTCTCAAGCCTGGGCAGTGAGTCAGATTCCAACCGTTACCTTGCAATTGTGTCATTGTCTATATATGCCCTGTTTGTGAACCCAGTTCACCACTCACCTGATGAAGGAGCAGTGCTCCGAAAGCTTGTGATACCAGATAAACCAGTTGGATTTTAACCTGGCGTTGTGAGATTTCTTACTGTGCCCACCCCAGTCCAATGACGGCATCTCCATGTATAGTGCGCAAGAAACAATACTTTTAATTGTATACCAATACACGTGACAATAATAAATCAAATCAAAGAAGGTTTGTAAAAATGTTTATTTGTGTTTCTATGTGGAATCAACCCAGATATGTCTGCCATAGAGGGTTGATTCTGTAGGAACATAATAAATAGGAGCTAGAGTAGGCCATTTGGCCCTTAAAGCAGCTTTTCCATTTAATAGTATCATGAATGGCCATCTACATCAACTCCATCCTGTTCTATTCCTATATCCCTCCATTATCCTAGTATCCACAGAACTACTGACCTCTTTTTGAAGACACTCAGTGACTGGAAACCTACAGGTCTCTGCAGGAGAGAAATCCAAACATTCACCACCTTTTGAGTGAAGACAGTTCTCCTCATTTAAGACCTGTGATTCCTGGTTTTTGATTCCCCAGCCAGGGAAAAATGTCATTGTCTTCTCCACCGAGACCTGAAGGAATTGTATATGGTTCAACGAGAGATCACCTTGGTACGTGACCTCAAACTTTAGTACCTTTCTCCCTGACAGAAGAAGGTGGTGGAGAGAATGTCTGGAGTTTGTGGGGTCCTTAATTATGCTGGCTACCCTTCTGAGGCAGCAGGAAGTGTAGACAGAGTCAATGGATGGAGAGGCTGGTTTGCGTGATGGACTGGGCTTCATTCATGACACTGTAGCTTCTTGCTGTCTTGGACAGAGCAGCAGCCATACCAAGCTGTGATACAACCAGGAAAGATGGTGCATCTGTAAAAGTTGGTGAGAGTTGGAGCAGACATGCCCAATTTCCTTAGCCCCTTTAGAAAGTAGAGGATTTGGTGGTATTTCTTAACTATAGCAGCGGCATGGAGGGACCAAAACAGTTGGTGATCTGGACACCTAGAAACTTGAAGCTCTCGACCATTTCCACTTCATCCCCATTGATGTAGACAAGGGCATTTCCTCCACGATACTTCCTGAAGTCAATGATTATCTCCTCCCTACAGACATGGAGGAAGAGATTATTGTTGTCACACCCGGTCACCAGATTCTGTCTCATTTCTGTACTCCGTCTCATCATTCTATGAAATCTGACCCACTACACTGGTGTCATCAGCAAATGTGAAAATTGAGTTGGCGGGGAATTTGGCCAGAGTTATTTAGTGTATAAGAGGATAGTAAGGTGTTGAGGACACAGCCTTGTGGGGTACTGGTGTTGAGGATAATTACTGTCCCCAGTAAAAATTGAAATGTTTATCAAAACAAAGTAATATTGAATTTACTGATAAAATGATTGGAATCTTTTGAATAATTCAATATAGCATCTTTCAGTAAATTCTGAGAAACAGCTGTGGCTGCAATTAAATTGTATAAGAGCATAAGAACTAGGAGCAGGAGTCGGCCATCTGGCCTCTCGAGCCTGCTCCGCCATTCAGTAAGATCACGGCTGATCTTTTCGTGGACTCAGCTCCACTTATCCGCCCACTCACCATAACCCTTAATTCCTTTACTGTTCAAAAATTTATCTATCCTTGCCTTAAAAACATTCCATGAGGTAGCCTCAAACACTTCACTGAGCAGGGAGTTCGTCAGATTCACAACACTTTGTGTGAAGAAGCTCCTCCTCAACTCTGTTCTAAATCTGCTCCCCCTTATTTTGAGGCCATGCCCCCTAGTTCTATTTTCACCCACCAGTGGTAACAACTTCCCTGCTTCTATGTTATCTATTCCCTTCATAATGTTATATGTTTCCATAAGATCTCCCCTCATTCTCCTGAATTCCAATGAGTCTAGCCCCAGTCTACTCAGTCTCTCCTCATAAGCCAACCCTCTCAACTCTGGAATCAACCTAGTGAATCTCCTCTGCACCCCCTCCAGGGCCAGTATATCCTTTCTCAAGTATTACATTTCAGTTAGCACACAGCAAAAATATCTTATTTCTGGAATTTTGTAAAGTGTCTAATAGAATTTCCTTTCCTTCCAATTTGTTGCTTTATGATACAGGTAGTGACATGGTGGAAGCAGAGAAAGCAGGAATAAAGATAGTCACCTCGCCATACACCATATTATTCACAAAGACCTCCAAGTATTACAAACCTGGAATGCCTTTTGATTTAATGGTACAAATACCTCTTTGCTTTGCCTTTCCATCTTTTCTTTCACTGTGTTAGAGGAAAGGGATAAAGATTGTTTTTTTTCTCTGTTGCCTCTTATTTAAGGTTTTTGTGACGAATCCCGATGGATCACCAGCCAGGGGCATCCCTGTGAGAGCCAATAACGGAATGGTCGATTCGAACACACAGGCCGATGGTCTTGCCAGGCTGTCAATCAATACGGTCGGACAACCACAAAATCTCCCAGTAAAAGTGAGCACGTTTAATATAGATTCATTAATATGACACAGAACGCGGCCTTCTGGCCTGTCGTAGGTGCCCAAAGCTGCTTTGGAAGAACAAAGAAAATTACAGCACAGGAACAGGCCCTTCGGCCCTCCAAGCCTGCACCGACCATGCTGCCCGACTGAACTAAAACCCCCTACCCTTCCATAAGAACATAAGAACATAAGAAATAGGAGCAGGAGTAGGCCACCTAGCCCTTCGAGCCTGCCCCGCCATTCAATAAGATCATGGCTGATCTGAAGTGGATCAGTTCCACTTTCCCGCTTTCTCCCCATAACCCTTAATTCCCTTGCCTACCAAAAACCTATCTACCCGTGTCTTAAATACATTTAGCGAGGTAGCCTCCACCACTTCAATGGGCAGGGAATTCCAGAGATTCACCACCCCTTGAGTGAAGAAGTTCCTCCTCAACTTCCGGGGACTGTATCCCTCTATTCCCATCCTATTCATGTCCAGACAACCCTTAAAACTCATTATTGTATCTGCTTCCACTACCTCCCCCGGCAGCGAGTTCTAGGCACCCACCACACTCTGTGTAAAAAATCTGCCTCGTACATCTCCATTAAACCCTGCCCGTCGCACCTTAAACCTATACCCCTTAATAATTGACTCTTCCATCCTGGGAAAAAAACTTCTGACTACCCAAAGAAAGAATCATTCAATTGGCCCACACATCCTGCTTTTTCCATTGGCTCTTGTCACTGTTTATCTTCACATATATTTTTGGTTTGATTTGATCTGATCTGACTTATTATTGTCACATGTATTATATATAGTGAAAAGTATTGTTTCTTACATGCTATACAGACAAAGCATACCGTTCATTGAGAAGGAAAGGAGAGAGAGTGCAGAATGTAGTGTTACAGTCACAGTTAGGTTGTAGAGAAAGATCAACTTAATGAGAGATAAGTCCATTCAAAAGTCTGACAGCAGCAGGGAAGAAGTTGTTCTTGAGTCTGTTGGTACATGACCTCAGACTTTTGTATCTTTTTCCCGAAGGAAGAAGGTAGAAGAGAGAATGTCCGGGGTGCGTGGGGTCCTTAATTATGCTGGCTGCTTTGCTGAGACAGCAGGAAGTGTAGACAGAGTCAATGGATGGGAGGCTGGTTTGTGTGATGGATTGGGCTACATTCACAATCTTTTGTAGTTCCTTGCAGTCTTGGGCAGAGCAGGAGCCCATACCAAGCTGTGATAGAAAGAATGCTTTCTATGGTGCATCTGTAAAAGTTGGTGAGAGCCGTAGCTGACATGCCAAATTTCCTTAGTCTTTTGAAAACGTAGAGATGTTGATGGGCTTTCTTAACTGCGGTGTCAGCATGGGGGGACCAGGACAGGCTGTTGGTGATCTGGACACCTAAAAACATGAAGCTCTCGACCCTTTCTACTTCATCCCCATTGATGTAGATGGGGCCATGTTCTCCTTTACACTTCCTGAAGCCAATGACAATTTTCTTCATTTAGTTGACATTGAGGGAGAGGTTATTGTCACCGTACCAGTTCACCAGATTCTCTATCTCATTCCTGTACTCTGCATATATCTGAGACTCTTATCACCATTCAATGTCTGATGGGTGGCACAGTGGTTAACCTTTGGCAGGATCAGGTTTTCCACCAGCAGGGAATGCTGAAAAATCCCACCCATAGAATGCTGCTGGAAACACGTTCAATGTAAAGTTAAAGCTTGTTTATTATTGTCGCAAGTAGGCTTACATTAACGCTGCAATGAAGTTGCTATGAAAATCCCCTAGTCACCACACTCCTGCACCTGTTTTACGTACACTGAGGGAGAATTTAGCACAGCCTAACCAGTCTTTTGGACTGTGGGAGGAAATCGGAGCACTCGGAGGAAGCCCACACAGACACGGGGAGCAGACTCGGCACAGACAGTGACCCGAACCAGGATTCGAACCCTGGCACTGTGAGGCAGCAGTGCTAACCACTGTGCCGCCCAAATGCAGGGATAAAGAGGAGGCGAAATTTGGTGGAAGGCGGAAATCTCAGATGGTGTAGCAACCTACTTTCTGCTGATGTTATTCTTGATTAACCTTGCTCTTGTAAATGTTTGCCACATTTTCGGTGTGACTAACTGATATGTGAAGCAGTGTTACTTTAGAAGTCGAGTGTAGAATTTGCATTTACTCAATGGCATCAGTTTTCTTTTCTTTTATTTAATAGGTTGAAACAAATGTTGCCAACCTACCTAAGTCTCGACAAGCCACGGCGAATATGGTGGCAGAACCTTATAAAACCCAGGGTGGCTCGAAAAACTATTTGCACATTGGAATTCAACCAGTAGAACTAATTCCAGGAAATAATTTGGTGGTTACTCTCAATCTCCGAAATGACAATGCAGCAATGCAGAACCAGATAAAGCATTTTACCTACATGGTATGTCCTCTATATGCCAATCATGTCTTATTGTCTATAAAGGGGAAGTTCAAGACTCCTACTGTTGCAATGCAGCGGTTAATCCCCTTTACCTCGCTTCATAATCTGGTAAAAGTGCCTGGGAAGGTGTTATACATTAACGTTTAGAAGTTCATTAATATCAAGACCTGACACTCACTTTCAGTGAATAGTGAACAAGTTATTTTATTTAGCCAACCGGAACTTTAATTAAAACAGTAACATTTTAATTAAAGGACAGTTTGACTGAAATGCTGTTCAAATAAAGACAAGGATCATTCAGTAATAACAGAACCTTCGTCACTCTCAAAAAAATATATACAACCAGGTCTGGTTGTTTGGAAGCTTTGGAGTTTTTTCCTGGTGATTTCTCTGTATGGTCTTTCTGATTCGATATCCTGGAAACATAACATAGAAGATAGGAGTGGGAGGAGGCCATTTGGCCCTTCAAGCCTGCTCCGCCGTTCATTATGATCATGGTTGTTCATCCAATTCAATAGTCTAATCCTGCTTTCTCCCCATAACCTTTGATCCCATTTGCCCCAAGTGCTATATCCAGCTGCCTCTTGAATACATTCCATGTTTTAATAACCTGTTATTAGATAGGTGGAGAATTCTCTTCAGAGATGGTTCTTTTTGTTGGCAGGGTGGAGAACCACTCCAGAGATGGCCTTCTGTGCTGGTTCTCAACTGAACTCACTAACTGAACTGCCGGCAGTTCCTATGTTGAGATTCTATGTTTATATTCCTGATGACCTATGCCTATTCCACATCAGGATTGGCTTGATGCCGGTAAAAACAGTACATTCAAATCTGATAGGTTCCTTTTAGCTGAGTGTCTTCTTTAATCTGATATGCTATCAAAATGCAACTGCCTGCAAAGTCTGTTACCAAGGCAACTCCGATGCTTGGTCCCAGTTATAATTGTTGCAATCTGTGTACCCTGTACTTTAAACATTCAAGCACTGAATACAAAAGCAGCTTTTAAAGGGACCATTCACTGTTGTTCTCCTTACAGTACTTTACATTATTTGCAAAAATTCTTGACATCTTTATAAATTAAACTTCACAACAGTCTGGAAAAAAGAATAATGATTGTGGAGTGAGGTTATTCTGACCACTGAGGCCACTTTGTTCAGCTGGTTATGTGAAACCACCAGTATGTTTTACTAATGCAGTTCCCTGACCAACAATGTTGTCTACACTTGAACCCACCCACCAGTGCAAAATACCCATTAGCGGCCCTGAAAATAGTGAGATTTTTTTATTGCCCATCCTGAGTTTCCTGAGGGCAGTTGAGAGGCATCGCTCAGATTCTAGAGTCATATGTAGGCCAGAGCCAGTGTTAAACATGGAATATTGGATATTATTCAATACTTCTTTACTCCCCCCACCCCCCCAATCTTAACAATTACACATAGATTTTAAGATTACCATTTTTTAAATTAATTTGTGAGACATGGGCGCGAATTTGCTTTATACAGGTCTCAGTATACAAGCTCAGTACCAATCCCCAGGGAGCTCATATTCAATAGCCCAACTGGGAAGTCAATTGGTTCACCCCCGCTCCCCCACCCCCGCCCCCACCATGCAGTTCATGGGAGTTATCACGGGCACACACCCATTAGTGTTGTGAAAAATGAGAGGTGATCTTATTGAAACATATGAGATCCTGAGGGACTTGGCAGTGTGGATCCTAAGAAGATGTTCCCCCTTGTGGGACAGTCTAGAACTGGAAACACAATTTAAAAAATTAGTGGTCTCCCATTTAGGAATGCGGGGAAGGGAATTAGGGTTTGGGTTAAGCCGAGGTTGTTTGTGGAAATCTCTGCCCAGACAGTGACCCAAGCTGGGAATCGAACCGGGTCACTGGAGCCGTGAGGCAGCAGTGCTAACCACCGTGCTGCCCTGCAGTGTTCATCTACTTGTGACACAAATAAAAGAAACTTTAAATTAGAACTTAAAAATGATTTATTCTACTTTGATCCACTTTTGTCTCTGAACTAATTTTCTCTCTATCTTTTTGTCCCCTTCAATCAGTTGATAAGCAAAGGACAAATCGTCTTAGTGGGACGACAGCAGAGGGAGCGGGGTCAAATTATGGTGAACATGGTCATCCCTATCACCCCAGACCTGATACCCTCGTTCAGACTGCTGGTTTATTACTATTTGACAAAGGGATCGATTGAATTGGTTGCTGATTCCATATGGATTGATGTGAAAGACACCTGCATTGGAACAGTGAGTATTTCTGCTGTGTGTTAGTTCCAGTAAGAAGTCTCACAACACCAGGTTAAAGTCCAACAGGTTTATTTGGTAACACGAGCTTTTGGAGCACTGTTCCTTCCTCACCTGATGAGGTACCTGGTGTTGTGAGACTTCTGACTGTGCCCACCCCAGTCCAATACCAGCATCTCCACATCATTGTATTAGTTTGTTTGAGGTGGAATCTCTGGAATATTTTTATTCTTAAACCCCAGTGCTGAAGTTTGGATGAATAAAGAGATACATGTAATAATCCAGGTCAGAAATTCCAAGATGTTTTATGAAGTCAAGCCTGGCCCATAGGTTTTGTACTTTGAATTTGACTGAGGTAAGCATGGAGAGGGGGTGATTCTGCCAAAAAGTGCTGAATTTGTGGGAAAACTGATGTAAATCTTGATTGTTTTTTCAGTGGGAGTTCACACTCGAATCTCCCACACTCTGTGCACTGCAGGGGTCACAATCGTGAATATCAGTAAAAGCTCGGGGGTCTATTCATGTCGGAGGCTGACAGTTCCAGGCCTCTGTGCATGAGTACTGGCCCTGAACTACTGTCAGCCTGCAGTTTGCTGGCCAGCTTGATCACTGCCCCCCCACCTCCCCTGCCGCCTCCCTGCCGACCCCCCCCCCCCCCCCCCATCCAGGAGTGCCCCAATATCCAGCACCACCCCCCCCACCAGCAGTGATGATCCCCCGCCCTGGCAGATCATCACCCTCCCCCCCCCCACCTCCCCTCCCCTGATCGCTCGCTTCCCTCCAGTCCTGATCAACCCCATGCAGAATGGCAATGGGACTCCCCACTCCCACTGATCACCCTTAGATCCCGCCCCCTTGGTACGATCCCTTAAGCCCCGTCCCCTTGGCACAGCCCCATGCCCAATGGGCAGTACCAAGGTGCCCCCTGGACATGGAATCTCTGCCTGTTGGGCAGTGCCCAAGGGAACACACAGGCTGGCATTGCCAGGGTACCCATACCACTGGGCACTGCTCCCACCACCCAACTCCCTGGAGGGGCCCCAATTGCCTCCTTTCACTCCAGTGGGTTTGGGCTGCTCGTTCCCCAAAAGTGGGGAGCCAGTCTGAACTCAGGCAGAGTGAAATTGTACTGGTGGGGTGGGAAATACTAGCGGGCCTGGAGACCTCAGTCCCGGGCCCACTAATCACCTTAAAATAACTGGGGTCATAACACAAGGTACGTCCATTCAGAAGTCACTAGCTAGGGTGTAGCGAAAGACGAACTTAATATGAGGTAGATCCATTGAAAAGCCACTGCGCTCCCATTGCTGCCCACATGATGCTGGTGTACCCACACTATTTGATTACTCTGTTGTAGTTTTGCTACGACGCAGCTGATTATTAATCTGTTTCCAAGGCACTTAAGAGTCAACAACATTGCTGAGGACTCGTAATATATTAGCCAGACTGGCTAAGGATGACAGATTTTCTCCTCTGAAGAAGATTGGTGAATCAGATTTTTTTTTTAAAAGACAATCTGATAATTTCATGATCATTATGAATGAAATTAGCATTTTTATATCAGTTTATTAATTAGTTGAATTGATATCCTTGATGTGTGTGTACATGCGGTTGAGTGTGCAGGTGCAGATGGGCGGCCATAAGTTTGCAGGAGGCACGTGACAAAATCCCACTGCTGTTCACCCCGGCGGGATCTTACGGTCCCTCCGGGCGCGCCCTTGCTGCAGGTTTCCTGGCACTAAAGGGGGGCACGTTCAACAGGAAACTCCGTCGACAACGACAGGACCATAAGATCTCCGCTGCCACTGAGCGACGCGCCACATCCCACTGCTGCGAAACACACAATGGAGGGGGAGGAAAATCTTGTCCGCGTTGTATGATAAAACCCTTGAGGGAAAGACTTCACAGAGACATCACGTAAGAAGAGGAAAAGTGGGACTAACTGATAACTCTTCCAAATGAATGAGGCTGAATGGCCTCCTGTGCTGTTTCATTTGTAATTCTCTAATTATATAATAAATGGAATTTTGCAGGGGCCAGCAATGGTGCATTCTGCTGTTCAAAATGTTACATAAGGGGAAGGTTGATCTTGTCTCGGAGAACTAAAACTCAACCACTCAAAGAGAAATACCTCCCTTCTTAACCTGTTGAGGAGTGTGTGAGAAGAGGGATTATCGACCCTTCAACAACTTTCAGTGTCTGAGTCAAAATAACTACCTAGACTTTCTCTGTAAAATAACAAGTAACACTTTAGTTAACCTGTTCACTGTTAGTTAGTTAACTAAATAAACTATTAACAAACCCAATAAAACATTATTCCAACGGAATGCTGTTTTAGATAATTCCTATTCCAATTTATTAACAAAAAACGAAAAAAATAGAACTTTTACTCACCTTCAAATTTCAATCAGGTTTGCCGACTTCCGGAATCTTCCATCTTCTTTGCTGACTTCTTCTGTGTTGTGTTCTTCTGTCAGTACCTTTACGATTGAGATGAAGCTTTCTTTTAAGACGTAAATGTGATTGTTCCACCTGCAAAGAATAGTTACTGTCTGTGTGTGTGTCTCTCCCTTTCTCTTTGAGAGCTGTGAAGTGTGGCAGTTGCTGGTAGGCGGTTTGGAGCTGGGAGCTGTGGCCTTTATACCCCCGATGATATACCAAAACCCCCACAGTAGGATTGGTCTATAGGTTATCAAAACATCAAATTCAAATCCAACAGGCTGCTACTATTCAAATGTCTATTTCAAATTGACTGGTGAAATTTCAGAAGCATGTTCTAATTCAAATGCATAGAGCCTGTTACCAAAGCAACCCTGTTGTTTTTGCCTCTGATAAATTGTCCCACTTTGGATTTCTCTGTGTACTTGCATTTGTATTTGCATCTCTTTCTTTTGAACTCGAGGCACTGGAAAAGCAAAACCGTCTTTTAAAAGATAATATTATATCTCTTAGCATTTTAACAAATTTAAAAAAAAATTTGCGAACACGAACTTCACCACAAAAAATAATTCAGTATTTGTGAGTATTCCAGACTAATGTACGTTTCTCCACAGCTGAAAGTGTCTGCTGCAAATGTGCACGATGAAAATAAAATTTACAAACCTGGAAAGGGATTCCAACTGAGTCTGACGGGAGATTCCGGGGCGACGGTTGGCTTAGTCGCTGTGGATAAAGCGGTGTTTGTATTGAACAAGAAAAATAAATTGACGCAGAGTAAGGTGAATAATTCCCATTGTTTTTCTCAGCGTTTACATTTGGAAATTAATAGTTAAGTTACGGACAGAAACATAACCCATTTGAGATCATGTTTTCACCCATTTATTGGAACAAAAGTAGTCAGCAATTGGCCAGATAAGCCCACAGGTAATGAGGAGATCCATACAAGAATAAGGCTGCGATTTTCCAGATTGTATCAGGGTGACGCACGGTTATAGAATTGTGGGTGAGGTGTCTAACAGGTGTAATCTGTCATTTTGGGTTAGAAAAGTGGTGCAATTGACGCCAGCATGTCCGGCACACGGACATTTCTTCCATTTAAATATGCCTATTTTGTTTTAAGCCGGATTCTCCCTGTTCCTGGGATTCACCCACAACCCCCCCCCACACACACGCACACACAAAACCCCCCCACCTGGGCTCAACAGGAACCTGGAAAGAATCACAAACATGCCTGATCTCCACTAATGGAGACCAGGTGTGATGGCCACGCTGGGGTGGGGGTGGGGGGGAGGGCTCAGAAACCAGTGAAGGCTGTGGGTAGTTGGGGACATGGCTGAGCAGGGCACATCTGGCAAAGCCAACCTGACACCCTGTCTGCGTCAATCTGACACCCTGGCAGTTCCAACCTAACATCCTGGCAATTCCAACATGATGGGCACTGCCAGGTGGGCACAGTCAGGCGGCTGGGGTAGTGCCAAGGAGTTAGATCCTGAGGCGGGGGGGGGGTGGGGAGTGGGGGGTGGGGAGCAGTATGAACGTGGTCATGAAGAGGGTGGGGCATGATGAGGGCAGCATGAGGGGGTTATCTTGACGAAGGGAGCTTGATGGGGGGCCCATTTGGAGGGCCCCAATGGTGGTGATTTATGTGGGGGAGGGGAAACATGCCTTCAATGAGAGGATGGTCCCGTGGGGTGAAGGAGGCAGGGGGTTGGGGGGGGAGGTGTCTCCAAGTGCACTTTGAGATCGGGATACCCTTTATAAAGGGGCGGCCAATCTTTGTGAAGCGGGGCTTGATGGCGTGTTTTGGCCCTGTCCTCCTTTAACCGGTGCGATAAACCTGCCCCCCCCCCCTCCCAAAAACAGATGACCAAGTGCGAGAGCGTTGTGACTACTCACCCAAAATTACAGTGTCATTTTTGGGGAAAATTCTTGCCCAGGGAGGAGTGAGAGAACTGGTGAGGTTGGATGGGTCAGATTTTTAGGGTTAGATGTGGGGGAAGGAAGGATAGGAGTGGCCACTCTGCTCGTACCAACATTTGGGTGAGAAAGTGTGAGGGAAGAAGACAAGGTGTTTTGCAACGTGTTTTAATTACCTGCTGAATGCTAGTGCTCTGTCGCAGACACAACTTTTAATAAAGTACTTTTCATTTGAGAAGTTCACCAGCAAACAGGAAGTTCCATTTCTTCACCAGCCCCCTTGAGAATGTGCTGCTGTTTAAAAGGTGCAGCTGTTTTAAGGCCTCTTCCCCAAAGCAGAGAAACACTCTTGAACTAAGAATAATTGTGGACTTGCTTCATGCAGAGCGGCACAGTGGCACAGGGGTTAGCACTGCTGCCTCACAGCGTCAGGGACCCGGGTTTGATTCCCGGCTCGAGTCACTGTCTGTGTGGAGTCTGCACATTCTCCCCATGTCTGCGTGGGTTTCCTCCGGGTGCTCCGGTTTCCTCCCACAGTCCTGAGAGACGTGCTGGTTAGGGTGCATTGGCCGTGCTAAATTCTCCCTCAGTGTACCCGAGCAGGTGCCAAAGTGTGGCAACTGGGGAATTTTCATAGTAACTTCATTGCAGTGTTAATGTAAGCCCACTTGTGATATGAATGTTTAAAAATCATAGCACCCCACAGAGCAGAAGGAGGCCATTCAGTCCATCTAGCTTGCACTGACAACATTCCCACACAGGCCCTATCCCCGTAACTCCTGCTAATTGCCCTGACACTAAGGAGCAATTTAGCATGGCAAATGGATGGGCCTTTTTCTGCATGGAGGTCGGTCACCAGTGGAGTGCCCCAGGGATCTGTTCTAGGACCCTTGCTGTTTGTCATTTTCGTAAATGACCTAGATGAGGAAGTGGAGGGATGGGTTAGTAAGTTTGCCGACGATACGAAGTTTGGTGGTGTTGTGGATTGTCTGGAGGATGTCAGAAGTTGCAGCGTGACATAGATAGGATGCAAGACTGGGCGGAGAAGTGGCAGATGGAATTCAACGCGGATAAATGTGTAGTGGCCCATTTTGACAGGACCAACGGGATGCAGGAGTACAATATCAAGGGTAGGAGTCTTAGCAGTGTTGAAGAGCAGAAGGATCTTGGGGTCCGGGTCCATAGGACTCTTAAATCGGCCTCGCAGGTGGAGGATGTGGTCAAGAAGGCGTATGGTGTGCTGGCCTTCATTAATCGAGGGATTGAGTTTAGGAGTCAGGAGGTAATGCTGCAACTTTATAAGACCCTTGTCAGACTCCACTTGGAGTACTGTGCGCAGTTCTGGTTGCCTCACTATAAGAAGGATGTGGAAGCTATTGAGAGGGTGCAGAGGAGATTTACAAGGATGTTGCCTGGATTGGGAGGCATGCCTTATGAAGATAGGTTGAGGGAGCTAGGCCTCTTCTCCCTGGAGAGACAAAGGTTGAGAGGTGACCTGATAGAGGTTTATAAGATGCTGAGAGGAATAGATAGGGTGGATTCTCAGAGGCTGTTTCCCAGGGCTGAAATGGTCGCTATGAGAGGACACAGATTTAAGGTGCAGGGAAGCAAGTACAGAGGAGATGTTAGGGGTAAGTTTTTCACTCAGAGGGTGGTGAGTGAGTGGAATCGGCTGCCGTCGGTGGTGGTAAAGGCGAACTTGCTGGGGTCTTTTAAAAGACTTCTGGATGAGAATATGGGATCTGATGGCATTGGAAGTTACAGATAGTTCTATGGTTGGTAGGTATAGATGTGATTGACGCAACTTGTGGGCTGAAGGGCCTGTTTGTGCTGTAGTGTTCTATGTTCTATGTATCAACCTAACCAGCATAGATTCTATGATTTTTAAAAATTCGTGTCACAAGTAGACTTACATTAACACTGCAATGAAGTTACTGTGAAAATCCGCTAGTCGCCACACTCCAGCACCTGTTCGGGTACACTGAGGGAGAATTTAGCACAGCCAATGCACCCTAACCAGCACGTCTTTCAGACTGCAGGAGGAAACCGGAGCACCTGTAAGAAACCCACGCAGACACAGGGAGAATGTGCAGACAGTGACCCAAGCCGGGAATCAAACCCGGGTCCTTGGCGCTATGAGGCAGCAGTGTGAACCACTGTGCCACCCATATTTCAGCTCCACCTACCAACTTGGGGAAATTTAGCTTGTTGTGGCATCACTTTATCAACTTGGTGAACTCACGCACCTACTTTGCCTGCATCCTCTATAGATCTGGAACGTGGTGGAGAAGAATGACATTGCCTGCACGCCTGGAGGTGGCAAAGATGTGTTTGGCGTTTTCGCAGATGCGGGACTAACATTTGTGACAAGCACCAACATTAAAACTCCAATGAGGACAGGTGCTGTTTCCCGGAAGCAGTCAACATAACGATTTAACCTCTGTACCTTTATGTACAGGGAAGTCCAGCAGTGGTCAGGTTTAGTTGCAGTGATAACTTGTGTGCAGGGTGAATGAGATAATGGTTTGATGCAGTGTCCTGTAATCGTACTGAAATCTAATCCAGTTTGATGATACATATCCACATTGCACTTATTTCACCTAAATTCTAATTTAAACCTCTTCACCCACAACCCCCCCAACTCCCGCCACACCTGATTACCAATACTTCCAATGTTCAATCTTTTGAAAATCGTTGTTTAAGATCTCCACTTGTGAATTGCACACTGCCTGATTGGAGTTTGTACATTCTCCCCATGTCTGTGAGGGTTTCCTCTGAGCGCTCCACTTTCCTCCCACAGTCAGGTTAGGTGGATTGGCCATGCTAAATTGCCCCTCAGTGTCCCAAGATGTGCAGATTAGAGGGATTGGCCATGCTAAATTGCTCCTTAGTGTCCAAAGATGTGTAAATTAGGGGGATTAGCAGAATGAATGCGTGGGGTTACCAGGACAGGGTGGGCCGGAGAAAGGTGTTCTGTTGGAGAGTCGGCGCAGACTCGATGGGCTGAATGGCCTCCTTGTGCACTGTACGGATTCTGTGAGTTTCAGCGTTTACTGCTTTTACCCAGATGTCCAGCATTTGCAGTGTTTTGATAAATTCTCCTGTTAATTTGCTGGAATAATCTGTACATTGAGGACATTAGCTATTGTGTTTGTAAGATCTGTGCTGTGTGTGTGAAGATTGTCTGTAAGAGCATTGACTGTAACTCATTTCAACATGTATTCATTTCAAATCTCAATTACAGAGCTGAAATGCAAACAGCCAATGAAACGGAAACGTCGATCAACGAGTTTAGTGGATGCTAAAGCAGCTAAGTGTATGTGTTTCTGATATAAATCAAGTTTTAAACTTATTTATTAGTCACAAGTAGGGCTTACAGTAACACTGCAATGAAGTTACTAAGAAAAAAATGACGAAGAAATAGTACATTGGAATTAATCCCAGTGGCACAGTGGTTAGCACTGCTGCCCCACAGCGCCAGGGACACAGGTTCAATTCCTGGTTTGAGTCACTGTCTGTGCGGAGTCTGCATGTTCTCCTTGTGTCTGCATGGGTTTCCTCCAGTGCTCCGGTTTTCTCCCACAGTCTGAAAGACATGCTGGTTAGAGTACTTTGGCCATGCTTAATTCTCTCTCAGTGTTCCTGAACAGGCGCCAGAGTGTGGTGACTGGGGGATTTCCAGAGTAACTTCATTATAGTGTTAATGTAAGCCTACTTGCGACAGAGTCAATATATATAAACTTAAATTCTCCCTCAGTGTACCCAAACAGGCGCCGGAGTGTGGCAACTGAGGGATTTTTACAGTAACTTCATTGCAGTGTTAATGTAAACCTACTTGCCACTAATAAATTATCTTTAAATAAACTAATTCATTGCTCGGTTAAAATAAATGAAGTTTTACACAGAGAGCGGTGGGTGCCTGGAACTCGCTGCCGGGGAAGGTAGTGGAAGCAGATACGATCGTGACTTTTAAGGGCCACCTTGATCAATGTGTGAATAGGATGGGAATAGAGGGATACGGTCCCCGGAAGGGACGGGGGTTTTAGTTCAGTCGGGCAGCATGGTCGGTGCAGGCTTGGAGGGCCGAATGGCCTGTTCCTGTGCTGTAATTTCCTTTATTCTTCCTTCTGTAGTTCATACTAAAGCCCTGAACTGTTTAGCAGCTCAGGAAAGTGACTTAAACATTTGGTATGTTCCTTGAAATCATTTATTTCTCAAAGGTCATATTTCACTTCTCTCTCTTTGGTACCTGCATATTTACACTTTCTGTTTGTTTCATTTTAATTTCAGTGATGACTTACAAAGAGGAACTTCCCAGGAAATGTTGCCAAGCAGGATTGAAAAGGAACCCCATGGGATTTTCATGCACTAAGAGGGCAAAACAAATACCATATGGCGAGAAATGTAAAGCCGCATTCCTTGATTGTTGCAACCATATCCAAAAGTTTCGGGAAGAACGTGACAAAATTCAAATGACTTTAGCCAGAAGTAAGTATCAGTAATTTCTCCAGGTCGTAACCCAATGAAAGGACATTTTTTTTTGAAGTAACATACCAAGTGAGTGTCATAGAGTCATAGTGTCATAGAGGTGGTGAATCTCTGGAATTCTCTGCCCGTTGAAGTGGTGGAGGCTGCCTCGCTAAATATTTTTAAGACGCGGGTTGATGGGTTTTTGATAGGAGAGGGGATTAAGGGTTATGGGGAGAGGGCGGGAAAGTGGAACTGAGCAGCGACAGATCAGCCATGATCTTATTGAATGGCGGGGCAGGCTCGAAGGGCTGGATGGCCTACTCCTGCTCCTATTTCTTATGTTCTTAAGTTCTTATGTTTACAGCATGGAAACAGGCCCTTCGGCCCAACTTGTCCATGCCGCCCTTTTTTTTAAAACCCTAAACTAATCCCAATTGCTCACATTTGGTCCATATCTCTCTGTACCCAACGTATCCATGTAACTATCTAAATGCTTTGTCAAAGACAAAATTGTATCCCCCTCTACTACTACCTCTGGCAGCTCATTCCAGACACTCACCACCCTCTGTGTGAAAAAATTACCCTTCTGGACCCTTTTGTATCTCTCCCCTCTCACCTTAAACCTATGCCTTCTAGTTTTAGACTCCACCACCTTTGGGAAAAGATATCGACTACCTAGCTGATCTATGCCCCTCACTATTTTATAGACGTCTATAAGATCACCTCTCAGCTTCCTGCGCTCCAGAGGAAAAAATCCCAGTCTATCCAGCCTCTCCTTATAACTCAATCCATCAAGTCCCAGTAGCATCCTAGTAAATCTTTTCTGCACTGTTTCTAGTTTAATGATATCCTTTCTATAATAGGGTGACCAGAACTGCCTTAACAATGTCTTGTACAACTTCAACAAGACATTCCAATTCCTGTATTCAGTGTTCTGACCGATGAAACCAAGCATGCTGAATGTCTTCTTCACTACTCTTTTTCACCACTTTATTTAGCTTTCAGAATGTTAATCTTTGAACACCTTTTAAGGTGGAGAAAAGAAAGAAATCTTTGATTTGATTTATTATTGTCACATGTATTAACGTACAGTGAAAAGTATTGTTTCTTGCGCGCTGTACAGTCAGAGCACACCTTTCATAGAGAAGGAAACGAGAGACTGCGGAATGTAGTGTTAAAATCATAGCTAGGATGTAGGGAAAGATCAACTTAATGCAAGGTAGGTACATTCAAAAGTCTGATGGCAGCAGGGAAGAAGCTGTTCTTGAGTCGGTTGGTACGTGATCTCAGACTTTTGTGCCTTTTTCCCCCGAAGGAAGAAGGTGGAAGAGAGAATGTCCGGGGTATGTGGGGTCCTTAATTATGCCGTCTGCTTTGCTGAGGCAGTGGGAAGTGTAGACAGAGTCAATGGATGGGAGGCTGGTTTGTGTGATGGATTGGGCTACATTCATGATCATTTGTCGTTCCTTGCAGTCTTGGGCAGAGCAGGAACCATACCAAGCTGTGATACAACCAGAAAGAATGTCTTCTATGGTGCATCTGTAAAAGTTGGTGAGGGTCGTAGCTGACATGCCAAATTTCCTTAGTCTTCTGAGGATGTCTTTCTACATAGATAGATGTTTGGGTAGAGATTTTGTTTGGAAACATAGAAAATCGGTGCTGGTAGAGGCCATTCGGCCCTTTGAACATTCCCACCTTCAATATGATCATGGTTGCGTTTTCAGTACCCCACTTCTGCTTTCTCTCCATTTCCCCTGATCCCTTTAGCCACAAGGGCCACATCCAGCTCTCTCTTGAACAATGAACTGACCCCCAACAGCTTCCTGTGTGAAGAATTCCACAGGTTCACAACTCTCTAAATGAAAAAGTCCTTCCTCATCTTAGTCCTGAATGGTTTACCCCTTATTCTTGGACTGTGACCCCTAGTTCTGGATTTCCCCAATGTTCTTCCTGTATCAGGCCTGTCCAGTCACATCAAGATTTTATATGTTTCTATGAGATAAACACGTGGGTAGTCGGACAAGCAGTAAGCAACAGCGAATGACTATCCGCTCTATTTTCACTCTGTATTCAATTCCTCTGACTGCGCTAGTATATATTTTTTATTTCTGGGACATGGGCATCACTGGCTGGCCAGCATTTATTGCCCATCCTGAGTCACCCTTGAACTGAACGTCTTTCAGAGGGCAGTTGAGAGTCAACCTCATTGCTGTGGCTCTGGAGTCACATGTAGGCCAGACTGGGTAAGGACAGCAGATTTCCTTCCCTAAAGGACATCAGTGTCCAGATGGGTTTTTCTGACAATTGACAATGGTTTCATGGTCGGCGTCAGATTCTCAGTTCCAGATATTTTTTATTGAATTCAAATTCCACCACCTGCTGTGGCGGGATTCGAACCCGGATTCCCAGAACATTAGCTGAGTTTCTGGATTAATAGTTTAGCGATAATACCGCCAGGCCATTGCCTCCTGGTTCAATTAAGTGCTTCATCCAGCATAGTATCGAGTTTTTTGAGTGTTCTAGTTGCTATCTAGAAAGTAGGAAGAATTCCATTACACTCCTGATTTGTAGATGGGGGACAGGCTTTGGGGAGTTCATGTAGTTAGTTATCCATGACAGGATTCTCAAACTCTCTTAACCTCCTCTTGTAAAGTGACTAGTCCAGTTAATTTTTGTGTTTAGTCTTTGGATGCAAAATTCCCTTCACCAAATCCCCTTTATTTCCAATTCCAACAGCAGTACACACAGTGCTCACAGTCAGGAGTCTATCTTCAGGAGTGCCAGAGGAACTGACACTCCCGGTTAAATACAAGGAAAAGACTCCCTGATTGGCCCATCAATTGACTCCTTAATCAGGGAGCTCATATTCCGATGGCCAACCTCAATGGCCTGATTGATATCATTACACTGGGTACCCTTCGATATTCAATGCCCTAATCCGGTTTCCCTCCAACCACGTCTCAGTAATCGCCACCAAATCATAACCAATTGTATTTATTTGTACTGTTAGCTCGTCAATGTTATTCCGAATGCTTTGTGCATTCAGAGCTTTTGGATGGAATTTTACAGCTGTTCAGGCCGGTGGCATTTTCCAGTCCCGCTGCAGTGAACGGAGATTTGGGTTAGCACCGAATTCTCTGTCCTCGCCACAGTGACAGTGGGGCATAAACCATCGGTAAGATCGCACCCTTTAAGTTTGTTCTGTTATCAAATATCCCTGCTCTCTTGAACGATTCCTGGGTATAATATGAATAAGTTTATTTAATTAGTGTCACTTACATTAACACTGCAATGCAGTTACAGTGAAAATCCCCGAGTTGCGACACTCCCTTAGTGTATCCGGAGTGTGGCGAGCAGGGGATTTTCACAGTAACTTCATTTCAGTGTTAATGTAAACTGACTTGTGACTAATTAATAAACATTACAATCATCAGCAATTTATATTCAGTTTTAAGAAGGGAAAAGATTAAGGTTTATTCTCGTAAACTCCCACATTTACCTTGACTCCAAATATCCACTCTTTTCCACTAATGCTCAGAATATCTTACTAATGACCGTTTCCACTCTCCCTTAGGTGATGACGATGATTACTATTCTCCATATGAGGATATTATATCCAGGAGTGACTTTCCAGAAAGTTGGCTGTGGATATTGAAGACACTGCCCACAGATCGCAGAGGAGGGTACAAATTATTATTATTGCCCAGACTATTGGGCATTTGTAAGAATGTGTGGGATTGGCACTGCTTATGGTTTTATACATGAAATTGTCACTCAGTAGGATTCTTTCAATCCAACTGCCTCACAGCGCCAGGGACCCTGTCTGTGTGGAGTCTGCATGTTCTCCTGTGTCTGTGCAAATTTCCTCCGAGTGCTCCGGTTTCCTCCCACAGTCCGAAAGACGTGCTGGTTAGGTGCATTGGCTGTGCTAAACTCTCCATCAGTGTACCTGAACAGGTGCCAGAGTGTAGCGACCAGAAGGTTTTCACAAAAACTTCACTGCAGTGTTATTGTAAGCCTACTTATGACTAATAGGGTAGAGGGGACAACACTGTGGTTAGCACTGCTGTCTCACAGTGCCAGAGTCCCGGGTTCAATTCTGGCCTCGGGTCACTGCCCATGCGGAGTCTGTATGTTCTCCCCGTGTCTGCGTGGGTTTCCTCCTGGTGCTCCGGTTTCCTCCCACACTCCAAGGATGTGCTGGTTAGGTGGATTGGCCGTGCTAAATTGCTCCTTAGTGTCAGGCAGGCTAACAGGTTACGGTGATAGGACTTGGGTGAGATTGTTGTCAGTGTAGGCTCAATGGGCCGAATGGCCTCCTTCTGCACTGTATGGATTCTATGAAGGCTGGAGAGTTTTAATTATCAGGATCCAAAGGGACAAGTAAAGAAATCAGAGGGCAAAAGAAAACAATAAGATAAGGACCTTAAGCTTGCGTTGAGCTTCTCTGAAGCAAGCCAAGGACAGGGAGGTTAGAGTGAGAGCAAAGTGAAGAGTTGAAATGAGGAACCACAGTAAGCTCAGAGTCATGCTTCAGAACTGAATGGAGATATTATTCAAAGCAGCTAGCCAATCCCCCAGTGTTAATAAAGCCACGTTATGAGCAGCAAATACTGTATTCTAAATTGAAAAAAGTGTCAAGTAAACACTAGTTTACTTGGAAGAAGTGTTCGGGGCCTTGGGGGTTCCACATATAGAACGTAGAACAGTATGGCACAGGATTAGGACCATCAGCCCACAATGCTTTGTTGAACATGACACCAAATTAAACTAATCCCGTCTGCCTGCCCTTGATCCCTCTATTACTTACATATTCATATCTAAAAACTCCTTAAACACCCCTATCATATCTGCTTCCAGCACCACCCCTGGCAGCTGGTTCCAGACACCTACCACTCCCTGTGTACTTACCCTTCACATCTCCTTTAAACTTCCCCCTCTCGCCTTAAGTGCGTGCCCGCTAGTATTAAACATTTCAACTCTGAGGAGAAAGATTGTGACTGCCAACCCTATCTGTGCCCCTCATAATTTTACAGACTTCTATCAGGTCTCCCTTCAGCCTCGGTCACTCCAGAGAAAACGACCTGAGTTTATCCAGCCTCAGATAGCTCAAATCCAGGCACCATCCTGGTAAACCTCTTCTGCCCCCTCTCCAAAGCCTCCACATCCTTCCTGTAATGTGGTGTCTCGACTGGAATGTGAGACTCTAAGTGCAGCCTAACCAAAAGTTTTATAAAGCTTCGACATGACATCTTGACCCTTGTACCCAGTGCCTCAAACAATAAAGGCGAGCATGCCCCATGCCTTCGTTACCACCTTGTCTACTATTTGTGTGTCCAGTTTCAGGGAGCTCTGGACTTGAACCCCAAGATCCCTCTGTACATCAGTGCTGCTCAGGAAGGAGTGAAGAAGGACAGGAACTGCATCTCCTGTGCTCACATGGAAAGATGCCTGAAGAAGGGACCAGTCTGTTGGGAGTGACTGAGGATTGGATCAGGTTGTTGTGAAGGGGCAGGATCCTTTGGGAAGCTTGCAAAGGAGAGAAAGAGAAGTTGTTTTGGTTCTGGAAGTGTTGGAATGGCTGGGCATGATACATTGAATATGGATGCTGGTGGATGGAAGGAGAGGGAACCCGATTGTACTGCAGGGAGGGAGAGGAAAGTACACACAGTCAGAGGCCTTGTCAATCATCGTGGGCCAGGTGGAGTTGGAGGGAGAGAAAGGCATATTGCAAACACAAGTATGGAAGATTGCATGGTCAGAGTAGAGGGTGTGGAGAGATGCAGAAACTTGCAGAGTGGAATAGGGTAATTACAGGAAGCAGCATAGGAGGATGCAAAGTCAAAAGGATAATTTGTCTGATAACCTCCTCTCAGAAATGGAGACAAAGAAGATAATGCACCCTAACCAGCACAGCTCCCGGACTGGGGGAGTAAAACAGAGGAAACCCGCACAGACATGGGGAGAATGTGCAGACTCTGCACTGACAGTGACCCGAGCCGGGAATCAAACCCGGGTCCCTGGCACTGTGAGGCAGCAGTGCTAACCACTGTGCCACGGTGCTGCCCCACTGCCTGAAGGAAAAGCATCATGTGGAGGTTCGGGAAAGTTGGACACTGGAAGCAAAGGGCACTGAGGTTTTTCAGTTCAGGAGACAATCCTGATACAGTCCTAGTGTGAAAATGACCCGTTAATTGTCCTTTTTGTGTGACGCTGGTTGAAGGATATTGGCCAGGGCAGTCAGAGAACTCTCCCGCTCTTAGCGTCTGGAGGATATTTACATTTATCTGAGGGGGCAGACAGAGAGCTGCTCAGTGGTTAGACTATTAAACCATGAGGCATAGGAGCAGAATTAGACCACTCAGCCCATCGAGTCTGCTCCACGCTTCAATCACTGCTGATATTTTTTCATTCCCATTCTCCTGCCTTTTCCCCATAACCCCTGATCCCCTTATTGATCGAGAACCTATTTATCTCTATCTTAAAGAGTCCAAAAGTGTCTTAACACTGCTACCTCACAGTGCCAGGGATCCGGGTTCGATTCCCAGCTTGGATCACTGAGTGTGTGGAGCCTGCACGTTCTCTCTGTGTCTGCATGGGTTTCCTATGGGTGCTCCAGTTTCCCTCCACAGTCTGAAAGATGTGCTGGTTAGGGTGCATTGACTGTGCTAAATTCTCCCTCAGTGTTACCCGAACAGGCACCGGAGTGTGGCGACTAGGGGATTTTCACAGTGACTTCATTGCAGTGTTAATGTAAGCCTGCTTGTGACACGAATAAATAAATTGGTTTGCATAATCTTGGAATGTAGCTAGCAGTCAAATAAAGGGTAGCAATAGTCCAGTTGTTGATTTCAATAAGGAGTGATAATGTCAAGGTGTTAATGGGATTAGTTGAGAAGCATTTAATGGAAATATATTTTTATTTCTTTTAATCAGCCCTGTCACAAAGGAAGTATCTGGTTACCTTAAAGACTCGATCACAACCTGGGAAATTCAAGCTGTCAGTGTGTCACCACAGAAAGGTAAGTCGTTTTCAGACTAGTAGTTTTTGAGAAATGCCTTTGTGTGATGGAACTTGCTATAATGTGGAGATGCCGGCGTTGGACTGGGGTGGGCACAGTAATCAGTCTCACAACACCAGGTTAAAGTCCCACAGGTTTATTTGTAAAGCACGAACTTTCGGAGCGCTGCTCCTTCATCAGGTGAGTGGCGAAGTAGGTTCACAAACACGGCATATATAGACAGAGACACAATTACAAGATAATGGTTGGAATGCGAGTTTTTTAGAGTCATACTCCAGCCGGGATCTTGGGCTCATGTCACTCTACATGTAACTTCCACCTGGACTTGCAAAACCCTACTAACTGTCCTGTTTTGTGACAATGCACACCTCCATCAGATGAATCTCACCTGATGAAGGGAGAATGCTCTGAAAACTCGTGCTAACAAATATACCTGTTGGACATTAACCTGGTGTTGTGAGACTACTTACAATGCAATACAATGGGGACATAGGTTCGAATCCTGCCACAGCAGATGGTGGAATTTGAATTCAATAGAGTATCTGGAATTAAGAATCTACTGATGACCATCAAACCATTGTCGGAAAAACCCTTCTGGGTTCACTAATGTCCCTTTAGGGAGGGAAATCTGCCATCCTTACCCAGTCTGGCCTACATGTGACTCTAGAGACACAGCAATGTGGTTGACTCTCAACTACCCTCCAAGGGTGAGTAGGGGTGGGCAATAAATGCTGGCCCAGCCAGCGATGCCCATGTCCCACGAATGAATAAAAAAAATGCAAGAATATGGCAGGTTTTGTAAAATCCCCAAGAGTGTTACTCAGTGATTGCCTAACCGGAACAAGCTGAAACATCGCCACTTTGGAGTCAAGGCTGTAAAAGCCTTTTAACAAAGAACAAAGAACAACCCAGCACAGGAAACAGGCCCTTCGGCCCAACGAGCCCGCGCCGCCGCATCACCCTACACCTATTCTACCCTGCGTATCTACAAATAGAACCCCTGACTTAGCCAGATTCAGGGGAGAATAGTGTCAATTTGGTAAAACCAATCAGCCTAAGAGCACATCTTTGGGGTGTGGGAGGAAACCGGAGCGCCCGGAGGAAACCCACGCATCCACAGGGAGAATGCGCAAACTCCCACAGACACAGGCCCAAATCCATGTATCTGCACAGCTAGCAGTGCTAGTCACCGAGCTGTTGCGGCGCCCGTCTACCGGTCCAGGATCAAGCACACACACCGACACGAAGTTCTAGGCCACTCCCGGAACCTCCAAGAGCAGCCCACGCACGACCCACCGTGTGCATGCCCCTCGTTTGACAACGAGGTGGACCTCCACCTGCGGAATAAAAAGACAAAAACGTTAATCACAAGCCTGCCTTTCCGGTGTCTCCCGAGGCTCTAACCCTTATTTAATAACCCCTACCATAACCCTCCATCCTCGTTTCACTCATGTGTCTATCTAACTGAACCTTAAACGAGTCCAACGTTCCCGCCTCCACCACCCTACTCGGTAGCGCGTTCCATACCCCCACAACTCTCTGCGTAAAGAACCTTCCTCTCATATCCAAATTATACCTCTCCCCCCTCACCCTTAAATCATGTCCTCTTGTATTTGTAACCAATCTAGGGAGCAGTCTCTCACTATTGACTCTGTCTATTCCCTTCAGTATCTTATATACCTCTATCATGTCCCCCCTCAATCTCCGTCTTTCCAAGGAGAACAGTCCCAGTTTCTCCAACCTTTCCTCGTAACCCAGCCCCTCCATGCCAGGCAACATCCTGGTAAACCTCCTCTGCACCCTTTCCAGAGACTCCACGTCCTTCCGGTAGTAAGGTGACCAGAACTGGATGCAGTACTCCAAATGCGGTCTAACCAACGTTCTATACAACTGAAGCATTAGACGGCAGCTTTTAAACTCTATACCCCTTCCTATAAAGGCTAGCATTCCATAAGCCTTCCTGACCACATTCTCCACCTGTGTCACAACCTTCATGGATTTGTGAACCTGCACTCCCAGGTCCCTCTGTGTTTCTATACTCCTAATTTGTCTACCTTTAATCACATAGCTCCTCTCTACATGATTCCTTCCAAAACGCATCACCTCGCATTTGTCAGGATTAAATTCCATCTGCCACCTATCTGCCCAATGCACCAACCTATCTATATCCTGTTGTATCACCTCACAATCCACTTCGGTACCCGCCAACCCTGCCATCTTGGTGTCATCAGCAAACTTGCTGATCACACCACCTACGCTCTCTTCCAAGTCATTTATGTATACTACAAAGAGGAGAGGTCCCAGTACTGAGCCCTGCGGCACACCACTGGTCACTGGCCTCCAGCCGGACAAAGTCCCCTCCACAACTACCCTCTGTCTCCTATTACCCAGCCAGTTCTCAATCCACCTAGCTACCTGACCTCGTATCCCATGCGCCTTAACCTTCTCTACCAGCCTACCATGAGGGACTTTGTCAAACGCCTTACTGAAATCCATATAGATGACATCAACGGCTCTCCCATCGTCAACCGTTTTTGTCACCTCCTCAAAGAATTCCACCAGATTCGTAAGGCAAGACCTCCCTCTAACAAAGCCATGTTGCAAATCCCCAATCAGACCGCAATGCTCCAAATGCTCATACATCCTACCCCTAAGTACTTTTTCCATTAATTTCCCTACCACCGATGTCAAACTCACCGGCCTATAATTTCCAGGGTTATCCCTGCTACCTTTTTTGAACAGTGGTACCACATTTGCTACCCTCCAGTCTTCTGGGACCTCACCTGTGTCCAAAGAAGAGACAAAGATTTGCGCCAGAGGCCCAGCAATTTCATCTTTCACCTCCCTAAGCAGCCTGGGATAAATACCATCAGGCCCCGGAGCTTTATCCATCCTTACGCTACCTAAAAGCCCTAGCACTTCCTCCCTCGTAATAGATATTTCCTGCAGCTGATCCTCAGCTCCCTCTAACAGACCGCACGATTCCGAACCCCTCTCCTTCGTGAATACCAACGCAAAGTATTCATTCAGGAGCTCCCCCATTCCCTCCGACTCAACACATAACTCCCCACTTTTGTCCCTAAGAGGACCAATTTTCCCTCTAACTACTCTCTTGCTCCTAATATAGGAATAAAATGCCTTCGGATTTTCCTTAATCCTACCAGCCAAAGCCATTTCATGCCCTCTCTTCGCCCTTCTAATTCCCCTTTTTAGCTCCCTCCTACTCTCTCTCTATTCCTCCAGCGCACTCTCCGTACCCAGTCGTTTTGACCTAACATACGCCTCCCTCTTCTTCCTGACCAAGTCTTCAATACCCGCTGTAATCCACGGCTCTCTAATCCTACCTTTCCCATCCTTCCGCTTAACCGGAACATACCTCCCCTGCAACCATTTCATTTTGCCCTTAAAAGCCTCCCACTTGCCAACCGTGGACTTGCCAGCTAACAGTCCCTCCCAATCAGTGTCCTGCAGCTCCCTCCTAATCCTGCCATAGCTTTTATTTGTCCATGGGCTGTGGGTATTACTGGCAAGGCAGAATTTATTGATTTGATTTATTATTGTCACGTGTATTGGGATACAGTGAAAAGTATTGTTTCTTGCGCGCTATACAGACAAAACATTCATAGAGAAGGAAACGAGAGAGTACAGAATGCAGTGTTACAATCATAGCTAGGATATAGAGAAAGATCAGCTTAATATAACTTAGGTCCATTTAAAAGCCTGACAGCAGCAGGGAAGAAGCTGTTCTTGAGTCGGTCGGTACATGACCTCAGGCTTTTGTATCTTTTTCCCGATGGAAGAAGGTGGAAGAGAGAACCTCCGGGGTGTGTGGGGTCCTTAATTACGCTGGCTGCTTTGCTGAGGCAGCGGGAAGTGTAGACAGAGTCAATGGATGGGCGGATGGTTTGCGTGATGGACTGGGCTACGTTCACGAGCCTTTGTAGTTTCTTGCTCATCCCTAATTGCCTTTTATACGGTCGTGAAGATGCTCTCAATCAACTAAAACATCCGTGATTCAGTTGAAATGTGGAGCAAACTCGAGCGGGGGGCTAGTTTTCCAGTCCTGCCTGCCATGGGAATCGTAGCGGGCGGTACACGAACCATACGAAGGTCCATTGAACTTGGGGTGGGATTTTCCAGCTTTGGAGGCGAGGGTGGCTGAAAAATTCCATCTGAGGAGCTGAATGGTCCATTCCAGTTACTTATGTGTAAAGTTTTCCATTAAAAACGGTGACGCCTTTTCCTAATGATAATGGTGCCTCCCTCCCCCCAGGAATATGTGTGGCTCAGCCGTACGAGCTAACGGTGAAGAAGAACTTTTTCATCGACCTCCGACTTCCATATTCTGTCAACCGCAACGAGCAAGTGGAAGTGAGAGCAATCCTGTACAATTATGAAGAGGAGGAAATTAGGGTAATTTTGGCCATCTATTTATCTCATCAATGTGTATTACCATTCGTTCCAGGGACGCAGATGGTGTTGCTAAGGTGAGCCACCTTCTTGAATGTGAGCGGGTGACTGCAGAAAGTAGTTATGAATCAACTGTGTTGCTAGAATCTATAGTCAAGTTTTGGCCAGACAGCGTATGGATCTCAGCTTCATAGAATCATCGAATCCCTACAGTGCAGAAGGAGACCACTCGGCCCATCCAGTCTGCACCGACCACAGTCCCACCCAGGCCCTATTCCTGTAACTCCACACATTGACCCCACTAATCCCCCTGACGCTCAATTTAGCATGGCCAATCTACCTAACATGCACATCTTTGGATTGTGGGAAGAAACTGGAGCACCCGGAGGAAACCCACGGGGGAAATGTGCAGACTCCACGCAGACAGTGATCCGAGGCTGGAATCGAATCAGAGTCCCTGGCACTGTGAGGCAGCAGTGCTAGCCACTGTGCCACTGTGACACCCCTATCTTCCTCCCTTCTCAATATTAGTGAACCTGATTGATTTTTATACCAATCTGGTAGTTTCATGGTCAGCATTAGAATCATCAAATTCCTACAGTGCAGAATGGAGGCCATTCAGCCCATCGAGCCTGCACCGATCACAATCCCACCCAGGCCCTATATCCATAATCCCACTTTCTTACACTGACTCTAAGGTGCAATTTAGCACAGCCAATCAACCTAACACGCACATCTTTGGAGTGTGGAAGGAATAACACGCAGACATGGGGAGAACGTGAAGACTCCACACAGACAGTGACCCAAGCCAGGAATTGAACCCGGGTCCCTGGCTCTGTGAGGCAGCAGTGCTAACCACTGTGCCACCGTGCCACTAGCATTACTGATACTAGTTTTTCATTCCAAATTTAATTAATTGAATTCTAACTTGTTCAGCTGCTGTGATTCAAAGTCATTTCTCTGCATCATGTGTCCAGTCTCTAGGATGGCATAGTGGCACAGTGGTTGGCACGGCTGCCTCACAGTGCCAGGGACCCGGTTCAATCCAGCCTTTCCCACTTGTAATTGACACTTCTACCCTGGGGAAAAGCCTCTGACTATCCACCCTGTCTGTGCTTCTCATCATTTTGTAGACCTCTATCAGGTCCCCCCTCAGCCTCCATCTTTCCAGTGAAAACAATCCCAGTTTATCCAACCTCTCCTCATAGCCAACATCCTCGAGACCAGGCAACATCCTGGTGAACATTCTTTGCACTCTCCCCAAAGTCTCATTGTCCTTCTGGTAGTGTGATGACCAAAACTGCATGCAATGCTCCAAATGTGGTCTAACCAAGGTTTTCAGAAAGAATTTTCCCAAAGGTGGGGGAGCCAGAACAAGGAGCAACGTTTGAGGATAAGGAGGTAAACCTTTTAGGACTGAGGTGAGGAGAAATTTCTTCATCCAGAGGGTGGAATTCACTACCACAGAAAGTAGTTGAGGCCAAAACGCTGTGTGATTTCAAGAAGAAATTAGATATAGCTCTTGGGGCTAAAGGGATCAAGGGGTATGGGGTGGAGGGGGGGAATCAGGATACTAAATTCAATG
Source organism: Carcharhinus amblyrhynchos (assembly GCF_965287045.1). Taxonomy (NCBI): domain Eukaryota; kingdom Metazoa; phylum Chordata; class Chondrichthyes; order Carcharhiniformes; family Carcharhinidae; genus Carcharhinus; species Carcharhinus amblyrhynchos. The sequence goes on from NC_137356.1 coordinate 7,114,987, forward strand.
ATCAGCCATGATGATAATGAATTGTAGAGCAGGCTTGAAGGGCTGAATGGCCTACTCCTGCTTTTAGTTTCTATGTTTATATGTTACGTGTTAATATGTTTGGGGATGGCATGGTGGCACGGTGGTTAGCACTGCTGCCTCACAGCGATAGGGACCTGGTTGGGTTTGATTCCTGGCTTGGGTCACCGTCTGTGTGGAGTTTGCACGTTCTCTCCATGTCTGTGTGGGTTTCCTCTGGGTTTTCCAGTTTCCTTCCACAGTCCAAAGATGTGCAAGTTAGGCGGATTGGCCGTGATAAATTGCCCCTTAGTGTCAGGTGGACTAGCTGGGGTAAATGCATGGGGTCGTGGAGATCGGGGCCTGGGTGGGATTGTGGTCGGTACCTCACAGCGCCAGCGACCCGGGTTCGATTCCCAGCTTGGGTCACTGTCTGTGTGGAGTTTGCACATTCTCCCCATATCTGCGTGGGCTTCCTTCGGTTTTGTCCCACAGTCTGAAAAATGTGCTGGTTAAGTGCATTGGCCGTGCTAAATTCTCCCTCAGTGTACCCAAACAGGAGTGTGGCGACTAGGGGATTTTCGCAGTAACTTCATTGCAGTATTAATGTAAGCCTTACTTGTGACTAATAAATAAATGTAAGTTCATAACTTAATTGTATTTTACATTCCAGGTGCGTGTGGAGTTTCCATACAATGAAAACCTCTGCAGCAGTGCAAAGCCGACAGAGAGATTCAGAACTGAAGTTCTAGTCCCTCCTAAAGGATCCATTGCTGTGCCGTATGTGATAGTCCCATTGATCATTGGAGAAATAGATATTGAAGTCAAAGCTTCGGTCTTCGACAGGCTTATTTCTGATGGTGTGCGGAAAAGACTTCTAGTGGTAGTAAGTATGACAATTCTGGATGTTCTTAGTATTAAAGACAATACTAATTTACTGATTTGACGTACAATGTTCCCAATTTGGAATGAGATTCCAGTAAAATATCTGGAATTAAGAATCTACTGATGACCATGAAACTATTGTCGGAAAATCTCATCTGGTTCACTAATGTACCTTTAGGGAAGGAAATCTGCCGTCCTTACCCGGTCTGGCCGACATGTGACTCCAGAGCCACAGCAATGTGATTGACTCTCAATTACCCTCCAAGGGCAACTAGGGATGGGCAATAAATGCTGGCCCAGTCAGCGGCACCCATGTCCCACGAATGAATGAGAAAATATGTAACCAACAAACAATTAACAACTGTCTGAAACAGAACTTTCTGCTGTTGTACATCTCAACATTTTTATAACAAAGTACAAAGACCAATACAGCAGGGAACAGGCCCTTTGGCCCACCAAGCTGGTGCTGCTCGACAGACTGGAGGGGCTGATTGTGGACAAGTCCCCAGGACCGGATGGAATGCATCCGAGGGTTCTGAAAGAAATGGCGGAGGTTATAGTGGATGCCTTGGTGGTTATTTTCCAGACATCGCTGGATTCCGGGGAAGTGCCGGAAGATTGGAAAACGGCTAATGTTACGCCGTTGTTTAAGAAGGGTGCCAGGCAAAAGGCAGGGAATTATAGGCCGGTTAGTTTAATGTCTGTGGTAGGTAAAATGTTAGAATCCGTCATTAAGGAGGAAATTGCGAGGCATCTTGAAGGGAATTGCTTGATAGGGCAGACGCAACACGGTTTCATTAAAGGGAAGTCGTGTCTGACAAATTTACTGGAGTTCTATGAGGATGTGTCTAGGGCAGTGGATAGAAGAGAGCCGGTGGATGTGGTCTTTCTGGATTTTCAGAAGGCGTTTGACAAGGTACCTCACAAGAGGTTATTGCAGAAGGTCAGGGGACATGGAGTTGGGGGTAGGGTGTTAGCGTGGATAGAGGATTGGTTGTCAAATAGGAGGCAGAGAGTGGGGGTCAATGGGTGCTATTTGGATTGGCGGTTGGTGACTAGTGGGGTGCCCCAGGGGTCGGTGCTGGGGCCTCAGCTATTTACCATTTATATAGATGATCTGGAGGAGGGAACCGAGTGCAGGGTGTCGAAATTTGCTGATGACACCAAGATTGGGGGAAAGGCAAATTGTGCGGAGGGTGTGGAGAGTCTGCAGAAGGATCTAGATAGGCTGGGCGAATGGGCCAGGAAATGGCAAATGGAATTTAATGTTGGCAAGTGTGAGGTGGTCCACTTTGGTAGGAAGAATGGTAGGAAGGACTATTACTTACGTGGCGAAAAACTGCAGCAGGCGACGGTGCAGAGGGACCTCGGAGTCCTTGTGCATGAGTCGCAAAAACCCAGCTTGCAGGTGCAGCAGGTGGTCAGGAAGGCGAATGGGATGCTGGCCTTCATAGCGAGGGGGATTGAATATAAAAGTAGGGAGGTCTTGCTGCAGCTGTATAGGGCATTGGTGAGGCCGCAGCTGGAGTACTGTGTGCAGTTTTGGGCGCCGCACCTGCGCAAGGATATTTTGGCCCTGGAGGGAGTGCAGAGGAGGTTTACTAGGCTGATACCGGAGTTGAGGGGATTGAGCTATGAGGAGAGGCTGAATAAACTGGGCTTGTACTCGTTAGAGTTTAGAAGAATGAGGGGAGATCTCATTGAGACGTATAAGATGATGAATGGGATGGATAGGATAGAGGTGGAGAGACTCTTCCCGCTCAAAAAAGACAGTAGGACTAGGGGGCACAGCCTCAAGATAAAGGGGAGGCGGTTTAGAACGGAGTTGAGGAGGAACTTCTTCACTCAAAGGGTGGTGAATCTCTGGAATTCTCTGCCCGTTGAAGTGGTGGAGGCTGCCTCGCTAAATATTTTTAAGAAGCGGGTTGATGGGTTCTTGATAAGAGAGGGGATTAAGGGTTATGGGGAGAGGGCAGGAAAGTGGAACTGAGCCACGACAGATCAGCCATGATCTTATTGAATGGCGGGGCAGGCTCGAAGGGCTAGATGGCCTACTCCTGCTCCTATTTCTTATGTTCTTATAATCCTTGTTTGGACTTGCAATTTATTGGCCATACACAGTTTCTATCCCTCTGTTTGCCTCCCGTTCATGTTTCTATCAAGATACACCTTGAACGTTGCTAATGTGCCTGCTTCGAGTGGACGTGGAAAGGATGTTTTTCGAGTAGAAAAAACTAGAACCAGAGGGCACAACCTCAGGCTAAAGGGAGGATCCTTTAAAACAGAGATGAGGAGGAATTTCTTCAGCCAGAGAGTGGGGAATCTGTGGAACTTCTTGCCGCAGAAGGCTGTGGAGGCCGGGTCATTGAGTGTCTTTAAGACAGAGATAGATAGGTTCTTGATTAATAAGAAGATCAGGGGTTATGGGGAAAAGGCACAAGAATGGGGATGAGAAAAATATCAGCCATGATTGAATGGCGGAGCAGACTCGATGGGCCAAGTGGCCTAATTCTCCTCCTACGTTTTATGGTCTTATGGCTTTCCACAACCTCCACTGGCAGTGTGTTCCAGGCACCCACCATCCCCTGTGTGAAAAACTTTCCCTGCACCTCTCCCCTGAACTTACCCCCCTCTCACCTTGAACCTGTGCCCTCTTGTAGTTGATCTTTCCACCCTGGGAAAAGTCTCTGACTATCCACCCTATCTATTTCTCTCATAATTTTGTAGTCCTCAATCAGATCGCCCCTCAGCCTCTGTGTTTCCAATGAAAACAATCCAAGTTTATCCAACCTCTCCTCATAACTAAAACCCACCAGACCAGGCAACATCCTGGTGAACCAGCTTTGCACTCTCTCCAAAGTGTCCACGCCCTCCTGGTAGTGTGGCGACCAGAAGTACACCCAATATTCCAGATGCGGCCTAACTGAAGTTTTGCTGCAATATAATTTGCCAACTTTTGCACTCAGTGCCCTGGGCAGTGAAGGCCTTGTTCTTCTTGGCACAGGTTTAAGGTGAGAGGGGAGAGATACAAAAGTGTCCAGAGGGGCAATTTTTTCACACAGAGGGTGGTGAGTGTCTGGAACAAGCTGCCAGTGGTTGTAGTAGAGGCAGGCGCAATCTTGTCTTTTAAAAAGCCTTTAGACAGTTACATGGGTAAGATAGGTATAGACGGATATGGGCTAAACACCGGCATTTGGGACTAGCTTAGGGCTTAAAAAAAGGACGGCATGGACAAGTTGGGCCGAAGGGCCTGTTTCCATGCTGGAAACCTCTATGACCATCTTTCCACCTGTGTTGCCACTTTCAGGGATCTGTGGACCTGCACGCCCAGATCCCTCTGTATGTCAATGTTCTGAAGGGTTCTGCCATTTACTGTGTAATTCAACCTGAATTTGATCTTCCAAATTGCATCACCTCGCATTTGTCTCTGGATTAAGCTCCATCTGAAGCTTCTCTTCCCCAAACCTTCAATCTATCCACATCCTGCTGGAACCTTTGACAATCCTCGTCACTATCCGCAACTCCGCCAATTTCTGTCTCATCCGCAGATGATCCGCACAAAAGCAGACACTGTGTATGGATATTCAAGCCACTTGCTGGTTCTGTCAGTTACAATTAAGTGTAGGATGTGGAACCATATTCAATATGAACAATAATGGCACTGTTTGGGGGAAATTGTCTTATTAAGAATCTGGTAATCTAGAGTTTCTTGGCAGCTTGAGCAGAAATATTCGACCTGGAAGTCTGACTCGATCATATTCATTTCTTTCTATTTTTCTCTTTTAGCCAGAAGGAAAAAAAGTGGATTCTGTGAAAACTTACGAATTGAATCCGAAAGGTTAGTTCCTTGTTCACTATTAACATTCAAATAAGTTAATTTCATTAGTGTCACAAGTAGGCTTACATTAACATGCAATGAAGTTACTGTGAGAATCCACTAGTCGCCACACGTGGGCGCCTGTTCGGGTAAACTGAGGGAGAATTTAGCACGGCCAATGCACACTAACCAGCAAGGCTTTCAGACTGTGGGAGGAAACCCACACAGACACGAGGGAGACAGTGACCCAAGCCTGGAATCGAACTCGGGTCCTTAGTGCTGTGGGGCAGACGTGCTAACCACTGTGTCACTGTGCAAATGACGTGGACATGGAGAGGATAAACAAGAGAGAGCCAACGCAAACCAACGAGAAAAGCAAAGATTTTGTTCTAAGATTTGATTGATTTTAACCAATACATTGTTTCTTTCATTTAGGTAAAGAACAAAGGGTTAATGTTGATGTTGACATCCCAGGTGACATTGTTCCACATACAGAACCGCTCTCATTCATCAGTGTTCAAGGTACGTTGACTGGGGTGAGAGACCTTGTGCCCAAATAATCCGTGGCACTTTCTTGGGGCAGACACATTGTTCACGTTTACCTGGCTTACGCAAATTTGAATATGACATTTTCTTATTCATTTGTGGGACATGGGCATCGCTGGCTGGACCAGCATTTATTGCCCATCTCTAGTTGCCCCTTGAGAAGGTGACAGTGAGCTGCCATCTTGAATTACTGCAGTCCATGTGCTGTGGGTTGACCCACACTGCCGTTAGAGGGGGAAATCCCAGGATTTTGACCCAGCGATTGCGAAGGGACGGCTCATATATTTCCAAGTCAGGATGAGTAGTGATTCAGAGGGGAACTTACAGGTGGCTGTGTCCCTGGATCATGAGCGTTCCAGTTTTACTCTGGCTTTTCAACGCTTGAATAGAGATCCAGTAAGTAATGGAAAATACTCGTTATGGCGAATGAGGTTGGAAAAGTCTCTCGACACGTGGGTTTGTTCCAGTCGTCAAATGGTTTATTTTTACGAAGGCCGGAACGCAGCCACTGAGCTCAGCGTGTGGCCTCTTCACTGAACAAGGGAAATCTTATCCACTTCAGCCCAGCCTGGTTGGTGACAAACCAATTACAATATTAATTGATTGCATGCATGTCCAATCAGTTAGGCATCATGTGCCTTCATAATCAACTCATGGACTTCTCTGGACCATAAGATATAGAAGCAGAATTAGGCCACTCGGCCCATCGAGTCTGCTCCGCCATTCAATCATGGCTGATAAGCTTCTCAATCCCCCATTCTCCCACCTTTTCCCCACAATCCTTGATCCCCTTACCAATCAAGAACCTATCTTCCTCTGTCCTAAATACACTCAATGGCTTGGCCTCCTCTATGGCAATGAATTCCACAGATTCACCAAATCCTCTGGCTGAAGAAATTCCTCCTCATCTCAGTTCTAAAGGGTTGTCCCTTTACCCTGAGGCTGTGCCCTCGGATCTGAGTCTCTCCCACAAACGGAAACATCTTCCCTGTGTCCAGTCTATCTAGGCCTTTCATTATTCTGTACACTTCAATGAGTTCCCCTCCCCATCCTAAATTCTAAACTCCATCAAATACGGACCCAGAATCCTCAGACACTCCTCATACATCAAGCTTTTCATTCACAGATCATTCTTGTGAACCTCCCCTGGACCCCTCCAAGGCCGGCCCATCTTTCTTTAGATATGGAGCCCAAAATTGCTCACAATATTCCAAATGTGGCTTCACCAGAGACTTATAAAGCCTCAGGAGTACATCCCTGCTTTTGTATTCCAGTCCTCTCGAAAGGAATGCTAACCTTGCATTTGCCTTCCTAACTGACAACTCAACCTGCAAATTAACCCAAAGACAGTCTTGAATTAAGATCCCTCAGTCTTAATTCCAATTTCTGAATCCACCCCCCCCCGCCGATTTAGAAAATAGTTTAGGCTTCTAAAGCGTCATTCCTTTACTCAGAGTCTGTGTCCTCGGGTGCTAGTTTCTCCTATTAATGGGAACATCTTCTCCACGTCCACTCTATCTCACGAGGTGTACCAGGCACCTTACATCAACCATCCTTGGACCTTCACAACTGATCGTTACACTCAGCTTGTTCCTTAGTTGGTTTTCTCAGTGCAGCTGCCTACGTGCTGGTAAAGAAGTTTAATGGTCTGAGACTGTTGTCTCCAGTAAGCACTCATGGGAACAAATGGTTTTTATGTGGTTAAATGAGAGGAGTAGAGAAGTGTTATTGCAATTGTACAGAGTGTTGGTGAGACCACATCTGGAATATTGTGTCCAGTTTAGGTCCTCTTATTTGAGGAAGGATGTGGTAGCATTGAAGGCAGTTCAGAGGAGGTTCACCAGATTGACCCTGAAGAATAGAGAACAGTCCAGGACAGGAACAGCCCCTTCAGTCCACCAAGTCTGTGCCGGCACAGATGCCTCTCTAATCTAATCTTTTCTTTCCTCTATGTGGTCCATATCTCTCTATTCCCTGGGGATGAAAGGGTCAACGTATGAGGAGAAATTAAACAGTTTGCACTTGTACTGGCTGGAGTTTAGAAGGAGGAGAGGGGATCTGATCGAGGTACATAAAATTTTAAAAGGGATTGATAGAGTAAATGTAGACCAAATGTTTCCCCTTGTGAGGCAATCTGGAACAAGAGGTCACAGGTATAGGTCGAGAGGTAGTAGATTTAACACTGAGATGAGGAGGAACTACTTCTCACGGAGGGGGGTGAATTTGTGGAACTCGCTGCCTCATAGTGTGGTGGAGTCTGAACCATGGAATGGTTTCAAGAAGGAGATGGATATATTTCTGATTAAAAAGGGATATGGGGAGCAGGTGGGGAGGGGGATTTGAGACACCCCAAAGATGTGCTATTAGGCTGATTGGCAGTAATAAGTTGTCCCTAAATTAGTTTCCCTCAATATGGATGGCCATAAAACAAAAGATAAGGGTCATGGGTGGAGGGGGGGACTGGTGGTGTTAAAATGGTGGCGCGGGCTTGTTGGGCTGAAGGGCCTGTTTCCCGGGCTGTTTTGTTGTTTGTTCTTTGTTCTTTGAGACCAGGGAAAGATCAGTCATTGTCTGATGGAACGGCGGAGGAGCTTGAAGGGTTGAATTTGCTGACTTCTGCTCCTAATTCCTATGTTCCTATTACTCAAGCCCCAATCTGCAGAGACTCAACTATAACAGAATTCGTGGCTGCTATAGTTACGTTAGCTATGCCTGCCCCCAACATACCAATGGATTCTGTAATAATCCTTTTATATTAACTCCATGTGATATGAATCAGAAAACTTTCTCCCGCTTCACAGTACCTTTCATAAGTTCATAAGATACAGGAGTAGAATTAGGCCATTCGGCCCATCGAGTCTGCTCCGCCATTCAATCATGGTTGATATGCTCTTCATCCCCATTTTTCTGCCTTCTCCCCATAACCCTTCAACCCATTACCAATTAAAAATCTGTCCAACTCCTCCTTAAATTTACTCACTGTCCCAGCACCCACCACATTTTGGGGTAGCAAATTCCACAGATTCACAACCCTTTGGGAGAAGTAGTTTCTCCTCAACTCTGTCTTAAATGTGCTGCCCCTTATCCTAAGACCTAGAATGATCCTATGACCTCTCGTCCTAGAATGTCCCACAAGAGGAAGCATCCGCTCCACGTCTACTTTATCCACACCTTTTATCATCTTGTACACCTCAATTTGATCTCCCCTCATTCTTCTAAATCCCAGAGAGTATCGGCCTAAACTGTTCAATCTCTCTTCATACGACAAACCCCTCATCTCTGGAATCAATCTCGTGAACCTCCTCTGAACTGCCTCCAATGCCGCTACATCCCCCCTCAAATATGGGGACCAAAACTGTGCACAATACTCCAGGTGCGGCCTCACCAATGCCTTGTATAGTTGCAACAACATTTCCTTCCCTTTATATTCTATTCCTTTAGCTATAAATGCCAACATTGCATTCACTTTCTTTATTACCTGCTGTAGCTGCACGCTAGTTCTCTGTGACTCATGAACAAGGACACCCGGATCCCTCTGCATCCCGAAGTCTCTGCTCATTTAGATAATAAGTCCCCTTCCCATTTTTCCGACCAAAATGCATGACCTCGCACTTATCCACGTTAATCTCCATTGATTAAATTTACTTCTCAATGCCAGAAGTTAAATTATTTTGTATCAATCCTCTCCAAGTTATAATCACAGACCTTTATTTCCATTTGGTTCCTTCTCACTCTGCATTTTTATTGCCTAGGTTTGCAAGACGGGATTTTTTTTAGTATTTAAAAACTTGTGAATCTCTTCAGGATGTAACTATGAGACTAAAAAGTATCTTTTTCTCAGTTGTATGTTGTGAACTTATCAGTAATTTATCAACTGTCTAATCTTAGGTATTGCTTTAAAAGAGATTGGGGCAGCACGGTGGCTTAGCACTGCTACCTCACAGCGATTTCGATACTCGGCTTGGGTCACTGTCTGTGTGGAGTTTGCACATTCTTCCTGTGCCTGTGTGGGTTTTCTCTGGGTGCTCTGGTTTCCTCCCACAGTCCAAAGATGTGCGAGTTAGGTGGCTTGGCAATGCTAAATTGCCCCTTAATGTAAAGGGGACTAGTTAAGGTAAATGCATGGGGTTATGGGGATTGGGCCTGGGTGGGATTGTGGTCGATGCAGACTCGATGGGCCGATGGTCTCCTCCTCTCTGTAGAATTCTACGATTTTCCGGCTGTGCTTGCCCCGAAACAGGAAAATCCCGCCCCGGTTCAACTGACCTTACCAGGGTCCACCCCTCGCCTGCTCTGATTCCCATGGCAGGCTGAATGGGGAAATCCGCCCCATTGTGGCGAAACATTTCACCTTGCACTCACTGGGAGATTGGCCAGAATGCCAAATGTGAAGTCAACCACAATTTATACCTGATGCGAAGACAGTGCTGATTTATTGGCAAATGGACGCTAATTGGTGGAGGTGTTGCCATGGAGAATGTACCTGATAACCGATGACTGACAGTTAACTGCCAAGCTTTGTTTAAATTCAAACCAGGTCGGCTCTGATTGGTCAGAGTCCAAATAGCCTGAGTAAGGATTACACTGACAACCGGCCTAAGATCATCGGTCGGGCTGTCAGTGTGGTGCACTTAGGCATTCTAGGAGCTAAATAATTTAATACTAAGAGTCCTGATCTTTACACACAGAAAGAGCATATTCACATACTGTGCTGCTTTAGCTGACCACAAGATGACCTTTATGCTCTGATTCATTCCCCAAGGCAATGACTTGACTGATCAGAGTCAACCTACCCGTTTTGAATTTAAAAGAAACTCAGCAGTTAACTGTCAACAGTTGTATTCTCCATGGGAACACCTCTCCCAATCGAAGCCTATTTGCCAACCAATCTCTTGTCATCAAGTGTAAAATGTTCTTCACTTTACTTTTGGTTTTCTTGCAAATGTCCTAATAAATGTAAGATGAAAAGATTTTTTTTCCCAGTGAATTTAAGTTCCGTACTCCCAAACGACTAAACCTGTATAATCTTTGTCCCTTTTTTTTGATGTGGAGATGCTGGCATTGGACTGGGGTGGACACAGTAAGAAGTCTTGCAACACCGGGTTAAAGCCCAACAGTGTTATTTGGAAGCTTTCTCAGGCACACACTGAAGGAGCAGAGCTCTGAAAGCTTGTGATTCCAAATAAATCTGTTGGACTTTAACCTGGTATTGTGAGACTTCTTACTGTGCCCATTTTCTTTGGTAAAATTCCCCCCATTTATCCATTTCTCTCGGCACAATTTCCGTCTGACCTGCATGATATTTTCAGCATCTTTTAGATTAGATTGCTAGCATCTGCACTATGTTGCTTTGTACTTATGAATGTATTTTGTTCATGAAACAGGAGACATTTTAGCACAAACAGTTGAAAACACTATAGATGGAGCAAAACTGAAGCATCTAATTCGAGTCCCTTCTGGCTGCGGAGAGCAGAATATGGCAAGAATGACCCCAGTTGCGATTGTCACCAACTATCTGGACAAAACCAAGCAATGGGAAAGAGTTGGATTAGATCGTAGAGACACTGCAGTGAAGCTCATTCAACAAGGTACACATCTCATGTACAAGATTGTTAAGATGAGGGGTACCTTGTTTTCTGGAATTTGAATTTCACGAGTTGCTGCCCATTGAGACTTGATGGATATTGAGACTATCACTAATGGTATAATGTAAGTCAAGCTCAGAATAGAGGCTGCAGTTGAAAATGTGACAGATGAAATAGAGGTCGAGGTCTTGGAGGTTTACAGCATGGAAACAGGCCCTTCAGCACAACTTGTCCATGTCACCCCTTTTTTTTAACCCCCATGCTAGTCCCAATTGCCCACATTTGGTCCACATCCCTCTATATCCATCTTACCCATGTAGCTGTCTAAATGCTTTTTAAAAGACAAAATTGTACCCGCCTCTGTGACTGCCTCTGGCAGCTCATTCCAGATACTCACCACCCTCTGTGTGAAAAAATTGCCCATCTGGACCATTTTGTATCTCTCCCCTCTCACCTGAAATCTATGCCATCTAGTTTTAGACTCCCCTACTTTTGGGAAAAGATGTTGACTCGCCACCCTATCAACATCCCTCATTATTTTACAGACCTTGACAAGATCACCCCTAAACCTCCTACGCTCCAGGGAAAAAAAGTCCCAGTCTATCCAGCTTCTCCTTATAACTCAAACCACCAAGTCCCAGTAGCATCCTAGTAAATCTTTTCTGTCCTCTTTCTAGTTTAATAATATCCTTTCTATAAAAAGGTGATCAGAACTGTACACAGTTGATGATTGGTTTCAGTTATTCTGTCGCATGTATTGGGATACAGTGAAAAGCATTGTTTCTTGAACACTATACAGACAAAGCACACCATTCATAGAGTATATAGGGGAGAAGGAAAGGAGAGGATACAGAATGTAGTATTGCAGTTACACGTAGGGTGAAGAGAAAGATCAGTTGAATATATGATCGGACTGTTCAAAAGCCTGTTGACAGCAGTGAAGAAACTGTTGTTGATATAGATTTGATAAAGGTCTTGGTGAGGACCACCAGCTAAGATGCAAAGAGATGTAGAGGGGAATAACAAAGGCAGAGTCGAGACATGTCCTGGTCATAACCTGACAACAGGGAGAAAAAACTATATATGATAACTCCTGGATTCTGCTGTGAAGGAACTGTGCTTTTATTACACAAAATGAAAACAAACAATAACCACTGGCCTGCAGTGAATACAACAGACCTCAACTGAGCCTAAAATGTTAATGGGCCCTCTCAGGGTCTTGCTTTATAGAGGGCTCAGTATACGAGCTCCAGCTGATTGGCTAATTACCAATAGCCAGGGAGTTTGTATTCACTGGACCCAACTTGGAGTCAATTAATCCAAAGATGTGTGGGTTAGGTGGATTGGCCATGCTAAATTGACCCTAATGTCAGGGGGATTAGCAGGGTAAATATAAGGGGTTACGGGAATACAGCCTGGATGGGATTGTGGTTGGTGCAGACTTGATGGGCCAAATGGCTCCCTCTGCACGGTAGGAATTTTAATTAGTGATTTCCCCCATGCAGATCATGGAGGTTATCACACTGTACGTGGTAAAGTTACAATTGGAGGCTTAATAATTGGAAGAATCCACCTCATTAACAGAATGGAGTTAGCTTGGAGTATCAGGTCTGGAGACGGAGTAAAGTGAAATTGGATTGAGGAACCATTTGTTGGCCTTGACTCTGCTCATAATGTCCTCCTTTCCACCACACGGAGCGGTGGGGGGGAGGGGGTTTCCTGTACGGGCTGCTGCTGCTGCTGTACACCTTCCTTCCCCCATTGCCTGGACGAGCCTTGATGTGTCTTGTTGCTGTCCGATAGCAGAGGTCCCCATTGGATGTCCCTCTACAGATGGATGCTCCCCCACAAGTTCGGGGATCTGTGGTGGAGGCCAGTGTGTGCCGCAGTTCCACATAACCGTAGCTGCACTGGTTCACAGGCTCCCAGGAAATCTGCCCTTTTTGTGAAATCCGTGGCCCACGTCTACGCTTTGTGCCATTGGCTGCAGTCCCTTTTTAGTTATCTTAAAAACCTTTTCTTGGTGTCTTGTTTGCACTTCAGTCCCACGCTCCTGATCTACGGGTACCCGGTGCGGAGGGGGACAGGGAACGCAGAGGACCACTTTGTGAATCTGGTCTTGGGCCTGGACTTGCCTTAAACAGGTCCAGGCAGCGGGCGACCAATGGGCTCGTCCGACCTGACTGCCCCTTTACCACGGCTACATTCGCAGCCGAGTGCTCCTGGAGAGGGGCCCTGCAGTGTCACAGCTTCCATTCCCATTTTTTGATTTGATTTGATTTATTATTGTCACATGTATTAACATAGTGAAAAGTTTCTTGCGCGCTATACAGACAAAGCATACCATTCATAGAGAAGGAAACAACAGAGTGCAGAATGTAGCATTACAGTCATAGCTAGGGTGTAGAGACAGATCAATTTAATGTGAAGTAGGTCTATTCAAAAGTCTGACAGCAGCAAGGAAGAAACTGTTCTTTGAAAAAGTGACCAAAGAGGTGGATGGGGGTAAGGCAGTTGACGTGGTATATATGGATTTTAGTAAGGCGTTTGATAAGGTTCACCATGGTAGGCTTCTGCAGAAAATGCAGATGTATGGGATCTAGGAAATTGGTAATCTAGGAAATTGGATCAGGAATTGGCTAGCAGATAGGAGACAGAGGGTGATGGTTGATGGTAAATATTCGTCATGGAGTTCAGTTACGAGTGGTGTGCCTCAGGGACCTGTTTTGGGGCCACTGCTGTTTGTAATTTTTATTAATGATCTGGATGAGGGTATAGTTGGGTGGATTAGTAAATTTGCTGATGACACCAAAGTCGGAGGTGTGGTAGATTGTGAGGAAGGGTGTCATAGTTTGCAGGAAGACTTGGACAGGTTGCAGAGCTGGGCCGAGAGGTGGCGGATGGAGTTTAATGCGGAGAAGTGTGAGGTAATTCACTTTGGTAGGAATAACAGATGTGTTGAGTATAGGGCTAACGGGAGGACTTTGAATAGTGTGGATGAACAGAGGGATCTAGGTGTATGTGTACATAGATCCCTGAAAGTTGGGAATCAAGTAGATAGGGTGGTTAAGAAGGCATATGGTGTCTTGGCGTTTATTGGTAGGGGGATTGAATTTAGGAGTCGCAGCGTCATGTTGCAACTGTACACAACTCTGGTGTGGCCGCACTTGGAGTACTGTGTGCAGTTCTGGTCCCCACATTACAGGAAGGATGTGGAGGCTTTGGAGAGGGTGCAGAGGAGGTTTACCAGGATGTTGCCTGGTATGGAGGGGAGGTCCTATGAGGAGAGACTGAGGGATTTGGGGTTGTTTTCGCTGGAAAGAAGGCGGCTAAGAGGGGATCTTATTGAAACATATAAGATGATTAGAGGTTTAGATAGGGTGGACAGTAATAGCCTTTTTCCTCGGATGGAGAAAGCTAGCACGAGGGGGCATGGCTTTAAATTAAGGGGGGGTAGTTATAGGACGGATGTCAGGGGTAGGTTCTTTACCCAGAGGGTGGTGAGGGATTGGAATGCCCTGCCTGCTGCAGTAAATGTGCCTAGTTTGGGGGCGTTTAAGAGATCCGTGGATAGGTTTATGGACGAAAAGGGATTGGTTTAGGTTAGTGGGTCATTGTTTTTTAACCGGTCGGCGCAACATCGTGGGCCGAAGGGCCTGTTCTGCGCTGTAATCTTCTATGTTCTATGAGTCGGTTGGTACGTGACCTCGGACTTTTGTATCTTTTTCCCTATGGAAGAGAGAATGTCCGGGGTGTGTGGCATCCTTAGTTATGCTGGCTGCTTTGCCGAGGCAGCAGGAAGTGGAGACAGAGTCAATGGATGGGAGGCTGGTTTGCGTAATGGATTGGGCTACATTCACGACCTTTTGTAGTTCCTTGTGGTCTTGGGCAGAGCAGGAGCCCATACCAAGCTGTGATACAACCAGAAAGAGTGCTTTCTATGGTGCATCTGTAAAAGTTGGGCATCGCAGGGGCTGAGGTGTATTATTGAACCACATTTTAGTTTATTGTTTCCAGTTGCCTTCCTGCCTGGTTTTTTTGGCTCAGGCGGTTCCCCCCTGTTTTGTGGGCTGCCCCTTTTAATTTGTCCCTCTGTTAATTTGATTTAGTTTATTGGTTTAGCTAACGAGATCGACTCTGGGTCGTCGTTTCACTGTTTGGGACTGACTTTGATGAGTAAATGTTTTCTGCAGGTTTTCAGATTCCTTTCCCTATTTGCTCTGATTCTGTATTCTGTGGCCTGATCACTCGTTGTCAAAATTCTTTTTGTGATTCTGATTTCAGATTTCCAGTGTTGGTAGATTTGTCTTTTTTTAAATTTTGTCTTGTTCCCCTCTCAGGTTATACTCAACAACTAGCATATCGCAAACCTGATGGCACTTATGCAATATGGTTACATAAACCTTCTAGCACGTGGTATGTTATTGAATTATGTGTTTCTTTTCTCCCATCTCTTTCTGACAATATTGTTTCAATCTTCTCAAATCTTGCTTCTGTAAAATGTCTTGAGGTGTTTAGGAGGCAGTTCAGAGGAGATTAGTTGTTATTGTCACATATATTAACGTACAGTGAAAAGTGTTTCTTGCACACTATCCATACCATTCATAGAGAAGGAAAGGAGAGAGTGCAGAATGTAGTGTTACAGTCATAGCTAGGGTGTAGAGAAAGATCAGCTTAATGCGAGGTAGGTCCGTTCAAAAGTCTGACGGCAGCAGAGAAGAAGCTGTTCTTGAGTTGGTTGGTATGTGATCTCAGATTTTTGTGTCTTTTTCCCGATGGAAGAAAGTGGAAGAGAGAATGTCCGAGGTGTGTGGGGTCCTCAATTATGCCGGCTGCTTTGCCGAGGCAGCGGGAAGTGTAGATGGAGTCAATGGATGGGAGGCTGGTTTGTGTGATGGATTGGGCTACATTCACGACCTTTTGTAGTTCCTTGTGGTCTTGGGCAGAGCAGGAGCCTTACCAAGCTGTGATACAACCAGAAAGAATGCTTTGTATGGTGCATCTGTAAAAGTTGGTGAGAGTCGTAGCTGACATGCCAAATTTCCTTCATCTTCTGAGAAAGTAGAGGCGTTGGTGGGCTTTCTTAACTATAGTGTCGGCATGGGGGGACCAGGACAGGCTGTTGGTGATCTGGACACCTAAAAACTTGAAGCTCTCGATCCTTTCTACTTTATCTCCATTGATGTAGTCAGGGACATGTTCTCCTTTACGCTTTCTGAAGTCAATGACAATCTCCTTTGTTTTATTGACATTGAAGATGACATTCTGTGGATGATGTATGAGGACAGATTGAACAGTTTGGGCTCATATTCGCTGGAGTTTAGAAAGATGAGAGGGGATCTGATCTGATAAAATTTTTAAAAGGAACTGATAAAGTGAAGCTGGGTCAGTATCCTGGAATTCTCTCCCTAATGGCATTGTGGCTCAACCCATAGAACATGGATTGCAGCGATTCAAGAAGGCAGCTCACCACCACCTTCTCAAGGGGCAAATAGGGGTGGGCAATAAATGCTGCCCTAACCAGAGACATCCATGTCCCATGAATGAATAAAAAAATGTAGACCAAATGTTTCTCCTTATGGGGCAATCTCGAACAAGAGGTCACAGGTATAGGTTGAGAGGCTGGAGATTTAAAACTGAGATGAGGGGGAACTACTTCTTGCAGAGGGAGGTGAATTTGTGGGACTCGCTGCCCCAGAGTGCAGTGGAGTCTGAATCATTGAATGGGTTCAAGAAGAAGGTGGATATATTTCTAATAAAAAAAAGGGATAAGAGGATATGGGGAACAGGTGGGGAGATGGATTGTTTTATCATGTTTCAGGTGTATACAACTGCAAGTTGCTATTTCTGCCTTTGAGCTAATGAGATTGGTATCAAAAATTTAAATATCTGCTACTAGGAGTATAGGACTATAAGATATAGGAGCAGAATTAGGCCATTCAGCCCATCGAGTCTGCTCCGTCATTCGATCATGGCTGATAGATTTCTCAATCCCATTCTCCTTCCTTTTCCCCGTAACATTTGACCCCCGGATCAATCAAGAACATATACATCTCTGTCTTCAGTACACTCACTGGCCCGGCCTTCTCTGTGATAACTAATTCCACAGATTCACCTCCCTCTGGCTGAAGAGATTCCTCCTCATCTCGGGTCTGAAGGATCATCCCTTTACTCTGAGGCTGTGCCCTCAGATCCCGGTCTCTCCGACTACTGGAAACATCTTCCCCACGTCCACTCTATCCAGGCCTTTCAGTATTCTGTAGGTTTCAATGGGATCCCCCCCTCTCCACCCAGCCATCCTTCTAAACTCCATCGAGTACAGACCCAGAGTCCTCAAACGTTCCTTGTATGTCAAACCTTTCATTCCTGGGATCATTCTCGTGAACCCCCCTTAGGACCCTCTCCAAGGCCGGCACATTCTTCCTTAGATACAGGGCCCAAAATTGTTCACGATATACCAAATGTGGTCTCACTGAGCTTTGCAAAGCCTCAGCAGTACATCCCTGCTTTTGCATTCTAGTCCTCTCAAAAGGAATACTGACATTAGTTTAGGTTTTCTAATTACCTACAAATTAACCTTAAGAGGGTCCTGAACTAGGACTCCCAAGTCCCTTTGCACTTCTGATTTCTGAAGCCTTTCCCCATTTAGAAAATAGTCTATGCCTCTATTCTTCCTACCAAAGTGTGTAACCTCACATTTCCCACGTTGTATTCCATCTACCACTCCCTTGCCTACTCTCTTATCTTGTCCTTGTCCTACTACAGCCTCCCTGCCTCCTCAATTCTACCTGCCCCTCCACCTATCTCTGTATCACCTGTACGTTGGATGCATAATATCCATTAAAATCTCCTGCACAGTATGAACCAACAACATCAACTTGCATTGATGTAGCACCTTTTCATATAATGAAATCCCCCAAGGAAATATTCATAGAATCCCTACAGTGCAGAAATAAGCCATTCGACCCATCGAGCCTGCACCGACAACAATCCCACCCAGCCCCTATCCCTATAACCCATGTATTTACCCCATTAATTCCCCCTGATAATAAGGGGTAAGTTAGCACAGCCAATCCATCTAACTCGCACATCTTTGGAGTGTGGGAGGAAACCGGAGGACCCGGAGGAAGCCCATGCAGAGACGGGGAGAATGTGCAAACTCCACACAGACAGTGACCCAAGCCTGGGAATCAAACCCAGGTCCCTAGCACTGTGAGGCAGCAGTGATAACCACTGTGCCACTGTGCCCACTAGGAGTGGACAGCTTAATGTTCCATTAAGACAGGTGACCAAAAGCTTGGTCAAAAAAGTAGGATTTAAGAAACGGCTTAATGGAGAATGAGGTGGAGAGATTTATGGGCAGAGCTCCATAATTATTCAATTTGTGACAAAATAAATACCCAGTCAAATATCGATTTAGATCAAGTAATGTTAATTTAGATTTCAACATGTGTGCGTATTTAATAATTAATTACAGTGATGTTGAAAAGGTTTCATTGTGAAAAGAGTCTCCAGATTAATTTTCTGTATAAAATCTGTTTTAAAGTGTATTTATTAGGTAGGCTTACATTGATACTGCAGTGAAGTTACTGTGAAAATCCTGGCGCTGTGAGGCAGCAACGCTAACCATTGTGCCTCCCCGTTTTATTGTTCATTTTTAAATGGGTTAACATTGCATTTCTTTCCTTGTAGGTTGACTGCGTACGTGCTGAAAGTGTTTGCAATGTCATACAGATTGATTGACATCCAACCGAAAATTCTCTGTGATGCTGCAAACTGGCTGATTTTACACAAACAGAATCCTGATGGTCACTTCCGAGAAGACGCTCCTGTATATCAGCAACAGATGATTGTACGCAAATTGTTTCTTAGTACTCAGCTTTGACAAAGGGTCATCTGGACTCAAAACGTCAGCTCTTTTCTCTCCTGCCAGATCTGCTGAGATTTTCCAGCATTTTCTCTTTTGGTTTCAGATTCCAGCATCCGCAGTAATTGGCTTTTCTCGAATCATAGAATGTTACAGGACAGAATGTGACCATTCGGTCCATCCTGGCTGTGCTAGCTCTTTGAAAAAAAATCCAGTTAGTCTCAGTCATAGAATCCCTACAGTGCAGGAACAGGCCATTCAGCCCATCCAGCCTAAAAGCAGCATGGTAGCACAGTGGTTAACACTGCTGCCTCATAGCACCAGGGAGCCGGGTTCAATTTCTGGCCTTGAATCACTGTTCTGGGAAGAGTTTACACATTCTCCCCCCATGGGTTTCCTCCGGGTGCTCTGGTTTTCTCCCACAGTCCAAAAATGTGAGACTTAGGTTGATTGGCCATGCTAAATTTTACCCGAGTGTCAGGGGGTTAGTAGGGTAAGTATGTAGGGTTGTGGGAATGAGGCCTGGGTGGGATTGTGGTCAGTGAAGACTCAATGGGCCGAATGGCCTCCTGCACTGTAGGGATTCTATGAATAACATCAATCCCATCCAGATCTAATCCCGATATTTACTCTGCTAATCCCCGACACTAAGGGGCAATTTAGCCAATCCACCTCACCTGCACATCTTGGATTGTTCAACCCATAGAATCTTAACTGTGCAGAAAGAGGCCATTCGGCCCATTGAGTAGGCACTGAATCTACAAAAGAACATCCCACCCATACCTTCCGAACCACCCTATTCATGTAATCCAGCGCATTAAACATCGCTAATCCACGTAACTATCATTTCTTTGGGCACCAAGGGACAATTTAGCATGGCTAATCCACCTAACCTGCACGTCTTTGGGCACCAGGGGGCAATTTAGCATGGCCAATCCACCTGATCTGCACATCTTTGGGCACCAGGGGGCAATTTAGCATGGCCAATCCACCTAACCTGCACATCTTTGGAGTGTGAGAGGAAAGCAGAGCACCCAGAGGAAACCCATGCTGACATGGGGAGAGTATGCTGACTCCACACAGAGTAACCCAAGGCCGGAATCAAACCCAGGTCCCTGGGGCTGTGAGGCGGCAGTGCTAACCACCGTGAAATACTGCAGAGGTTCGATGATACAGCTGAGCAGGAAACCCTCCTGCCCTTACCACAGTGCCACTGGGTGTATTCGAAAGGTGTACGGACTGACAATCAACCCTTTTGTCCACATTCAGAGCGCACCTTCCATATCCTGAAGTGGGACAAGCTCCCCTGCAGCTGTTTAATTATCCTTACTTGTTTTCAGTGTGAGTGTGCCTGAATGAAATGTGTTTTTTTGCCGATTTCCCTCAGGGAGGAGTCCGAGGATCCGAGAGTGAAATGTCAATGACAGCGTTTGTACTCATCGCCATGCTGGAGGCTAAATTCGTTTGTTCGATTTACGTCCAGGTAAAGGAATCTCCTTTCTGTTCAGAGGGAGGTAAGAAGACCAGGCTACACTGCAGTATTTTGCTTTGGATGATTTGTTCGAAGTTGGCTGGAATTCTTCCCGCTACAGCCACATCCCCATTCCCTGCAGAGAGGCCGGAGAATCCCAGCTGAGGTTGGAGAATTCTGGCTGTCGTCTTCTCCCAATTCACCTGAAGGGCCCGTCTCTTTCTCCCCAGCGCTGTCCATCAGAATAGGATAGCGAGTCTATTTAACAATTATTCCGCATGTAACCTTCGAAATTATTGCTAGCTTGCTACCTGACTTAAAGAGCCATGGCCAAACCTGTTGCCACTTTTATTCAGTTTAAAGTCTATTTACGAGTGTCACAATAAGCTTACATTAACACTGCAGTGAAGTTACTGTGAAAATCCCCTAGTCACCAAATCCAGTGCCTTTTTAGGTACACTGAGGGAAAATTTAGCACAACCAAATGCACCCTAACCAGCACGCCTTTTGGGCTGTGGGAGGAAATCGGAGCACCCGGAGGAAATCCACGCAGACACGGGGAGAATGTGCAGACAGTGGATTTTCTCCCCGTGTCTGTGTGGGTTTCCTCCGGGTGCTCTGGTTTCCTCCCACAGTCCAAAGGTGTACAGATAGACAGTGACCCTGGTGCTGTGAGGCAGCAGTGCTAATTACTGTGCTGCCGTGTGTTCCCCAGACTCGTGTGCCCTGCTACTGCTTCCAGCGAAATAGAGAATCCGGGAATCCCAGTCACGGCTGAGGTCGGAGAATTCTGGTTCCTCATTTTATTGAGCACAGGAAAATGGCAAAATTGGAAGAACTGATTTTGCATATTCAAAAAATCGTAGCGCTGTGAATGTTAACCCCAGGCACCGGCTGGTGACAGTTGATAGCTTGTCATTCTAAAATCTCTTCATCTAATTGCGATTTATTGATTTCAGGGTTATGAAAACAGTATCAGAAAAGCAGGAGACTACCTGGAAAATCGGATTGGTAATCTGAACAGAGCGTATTCCGTGGCAATAACAACCTACGCCCTGTCACTACTCAATAAAGACAAAACAGAAATGCTGATGAGATTTGCTTCACCGGGTAAGTACACATTTTCTCTGTCTTTTGAATCTTCCCACTGACATTCTGTCTGCCTCTACACACAGTGAAAAGTCTCACAACACCAGGTTAAAGTCCAACAGGTTTATTTGATAGCACAAGCCACAAGCTTTCAGAACCCTGTTCTTTCATCAGGTGATGAAGCATCAGGAGCAGCGCTCCGAAAGCTAGTGGCTTATGCTACCGAATAAACCTGTTGGACTTCAACCTGGTGTGGTGAGACTTCTTACTGTGCTTACCCCAGTTCAACGCCGGCATCTCCACATCATGGCAACCTCTACACAGCCAGGGAATGTCACCAGAATTGTAATAGAATCAGAGAATAGAATAGAATCGCTGCAGTGCAGAAGGAGGCCAGTTGGCCCACCGCACCTTCACCCACAACAATCCCATCCTATCCTTGTGACTCTATGCATTTAATCTGATAATCCCACTGAAACTCAGGGGCAATTTAACACGGCCAATCCACCTAACCTGGGGTGGCACAGTGGTTAGCACTGCTGCCTCATAGTGCCAGGGGCCCGGGTTTGATTCCCGGCTTTGGTCACTGTTTGTGTGGAGTTTGCACATTCTCCCTGTGTCTGCGTGGGTTTCCTCCGGGTGCTCCAGTTTCCTCTCTCAGTCCGAAAGACGTGCTGCTTAGGTGGATTGGCCGTGCTAAATTCTCCCTCAGTGTCCCCGGACAGGCACCAGAGTGTAGCAACTTGGGGATGTTTCACAGTAACTTAATTGCAGTGTTAATGTAAGTCTACTCGTGACACTGATAAATAAACTTTAAACTGTTCACGCCGGTGGGATTTACCCATCCCACCGCAGTGAACGCAGGTCTGTCTAGCCGCCAAATTCTCTGACTTTGCCACAGTGGGAGCGTGGCGTGAATGGCACAGTAAGATGGCGCTGGAGGATTTACTTTTGGTGGGAACTCAAGCACACAGGACCCTACACCAATACATCTGAAATGGGTAGCACAGTGAAACTAGAGGGAATAGATATACGGTGAGAGGGGAGAGATACAAAAGGGTCCAGAGGGGCAATTTTTTTACACAGTGTGTCTGGAACGTGCTGCCAGTTAGCAGAAGTGGGTACAATTTCGTCTTTTATAAAACATTACATGGGTAAGATGGGTACAGAGGGATATTGGCCGAATGCAGGCAATTGGGATTAGTTTAGTGGTTTAAAAAAAAGGGCAGCATGGACAAGTTGGGCCGAAGGGCCTGTTCCCAAGCTGTAAACCTCTACGACTTGATTTGAATGATCTTTCTTTTGACTTCTTTTTCTCCTTGCACCTTCTTTAGATAAATCATACTGGGCAGACGATGGAAATGCCAACTCCCTGTACACAATCGAGGCCACGGGATACGCTCTTCTGGCCCTTTCACAGCTCAAGAAATTTGACCAGGCCGGTAAACCTGTAAGGTGGCTGTCGATGAGGAGCGAGTATGGAGGTGGCTACGTCTCCACACAGGTTTCACATCTCTACTTTACACCTGTACTGAATTCCGTTTTAGAGAAATAAACCAGCGGTTTAGCCAAAATCTTTAAGGTTGAGGGAGGTTTAAGTCTTCCCGTTTTATTGGGGATGGTCGGGACTGATGTATGAGGAGAGATTGATTAGGTTAGGATTGTCTTCGCTGGAGTTCAGACGAATGAGGCAGGGGGAATCTCATAACTTAAAAAACTTCATCAGGACTAGACAGGGTAGATGCAGGGAGGATATTCCTGATGGTGGGGGAGTCCAGAACGGAGATGAAAAGACACTTCTTCACCAAGGGAGTGGTGAACCTGTGGAATTCATTCCCCCAAGAAGTAGTTGATGCCAAAACACTGAATGTATTGAAGAAGAGGCTTGATATAGCACTTGGGGGATGAACGGGATCAAAGGTTATGGGGAGAAAGCAGGATTAGGCTTTGAATTGGACTGAATAGGGAGAGAATTTGGGGTGCTCCGGTGCAGAGGGATCTGGGTGTCCTCGTTCGTGAGTCTCAGAATCTAGCATGCAGTTACAGCAGATAATAAGAAAGCAAATGAAATGTTGGCATTCACAGCTAAAGCAGCACAGTATGTGACTATGCTCTTTCTGGTGTGTAAAGATCAGGGCTCTCGGTATTAAATTATTTAGCTTCTAGAATGCACCACACTGAGAGCCCGACTGATGATCTTAGGCTGGTTGTCAGTGTAATCCTTACTCAGGCCATTTGGATGCCGACCAATCAGAGCTGACCTGGTTTGAATTTAAACAAAGCTTGGCAGTTAACTGTCAGTCATCGGTTAACACGTGCATTCTCCATGGCAACACCTCTACCAATCAGAGCCCATTTGCCAATAAATCAGCACTCTCTTCCCATCAGGTATAAATTGTAGTTGACTTCACATTTCAGCATCCTGGCCAACCACCCAATGAGTGCAAGATGAAATGTTTCGACATAATGAGGCGAATTTCCCCATTCTGCCCGCCATGGGAATCAGAGCGAGCGAGGGGCAGACCATAGAAAGGTCGTTGAACCAGGGCGGGATTTTCCAGTTTCAGGGCAAGCGCAGCCGGAAAATCATAGAGTCCTACAGTGCAGAAGGAGGTCGTTCGGCCCATCAAGTTTGCACCGACCACAATCTCACCCAGGCCCTATCCCCATAACCCCATTACCGTAACCAGTCCCCCTGACACTAAGGGGCAATTTAGCATGGCCAATCCACCTAATCCACACATCTTGGAATTTGGGAGGAAACCAGAGCACCTGGAGGAAACCCGTGCAGACATGGGGAGAAGGTGCAAACTCCATACAGACAGTGACCCAAGCTGGGAATTGAACCCAGGTCCCTGGCACTGTGAGGCAGCAGTACTAAACACTGTGTCACCCCAACCTCTTTTAAAGCAATACCTAAGATTAGACAGGTTATAAATTATTGATAAGTTCACAACATACAATTGTTTTAGCGCAGTTCCTTCCTGAAAAAGATGCTTTTTAGTCTCAATAGTTACATCCTGAAGAGATTCACGAGTTTTTAAACACTAAAAAGAATCCTGTCTTGCAATGAAAATGCACAGTGAGAAGGAACCAAATGGATATAAAGGTCTATGATTATGACTTCATAGAAATCATAGAAACCCTACAGTGCAGAAGGAGGCCATTCGGCCCGTCGAGTCTGCACTGACCACAATCCCACCCAGGCCCTACCCCCATAGCCCTACATATTTACCCACCAATCCCTCTAACTTACATCTCATGACTCTAAGGGGCAATTTTTAGAATGACCAATCAACCTAACCCGCACATCTTTGGACTTGAAGTGGATTGACACAGAATAATTTACCTTCTGGCATTGAGAAGTAAACTTAATCAATGGTGATTAACGTGGATAAGTGTGAGGTCATGCATTTTGGTTGGAAAATGGGAAGGGGATTATTATCTAAATGGGGAGTGTCTTCGGGATGCAGAGGGATCTGGGTGACCTTATTCATGAGTCACAGAGAACTAGCGTGCAGCTACAGCAGGTAATAAAGGAAGTGAATAGAATGTTGGCATTTATAGCAAAAGGAATAGAATATAAAGGGAAGGACATCTTGTTGCAACTGTACAATGCATTGGTGAGGCCACAACGGGAGTATTGTACACATTTTTGGTCCCCTTATTTGAGGAAAGATGTAGTGACGTTGGAGGCAGTTCAGAGGAGGTTCATTAGATTGATTCCAGAGATGAGGGGTTTGTCGCGTGAAGAGAGATTGAACAGTTTAGGCCGATACTCTCTGGAATGTAGAAGAATGAGGGGAGATCAAATTGAGGTGTACAAGATGATAAAAGGTGTGGATAAAGTAGACGTGGAGTGGATGCTTCCTCTTGTGGGACATTCTAGGACGAGAGGTCACAGTCTTAGGATAAGGGGCAGCAAATTTAAAACAGAGCTGAGGAGAAACTACTCCCAAAGAGTTGTGAATCTGTGGAATTCACTGCCCCAAAGTGCGGTGGGCGCTGGGACAGTGAGTAAATTTAAGGAGGAGTTAGACAGATTTTTAATTGGTAATGGGTTGAAGGGTTATGGGGAGAAGGCAGGAAAATGGAGATGAGGAGCACATCAGCCATGATCAAATGGCGGAGCGGACTCGATGGCCCGAATGGCCTAATTCTGCTCCTATGAACTTCTGATCAGCCATGATCTTGATGAATGGCGGAGCAGGCTCGAAGGACCAGATGGCCTCCTCCTGCTCCTATCTTCTATGTTTCTCTTGCTTTCTAACAGGAGTTCACCCTTTCCCAAAGGAGAAAGGCTTGTGCTTAGATGGAGAGGAATAGTGTTTGTAAATAAAAGAAATGTGGTAAAGGGACTCTGAGAAGTTATTCATGTACCTGAGAAATTATTTTGTGAGTAATGGAACCAGAGGGGAAAAAAAACCCCAAAGTTCCTCCTGCATTTGCAATTTTTAAACATTAGGAATAAATAACTAATTGGATAATAAGTGTTAAATATTAACTTTAAAATCATTTTTATTGATTTATATTCTGCTCTCCTCTGGCCAATAAATATACTTAAGGCACGAAAGTATTTCAGATCTCCTTCACTCAGATATTCCACCATCGCATTCAAGAGGCAGAATCTTCCCAAAACTGCTCAGAGTGTTGGCTCAGGCGAGGAAACCAGTGTGAGTCTCGCAGGCCTCCGGCTCCACTCACTGTGTTAAGAGGAAAGGTCAAAGAAAAGTGCACAGGATCAGGCCCTTCGGCCCTCCAAGCCCGTGTTGACCATGATGCCCTAACTGAACGACTTACTCAGTCTGTATCCCTCTACTTCCTCCCAGAAGTCGAGCTGGCCTCTCGGACCTTGTTGTGAAATTCATTGACAAATGTTTTTGAGTCAAGTGTCAGACCCGTCTCAGCAAACAAAGGTGGGGATTCTCTGGACCGTTCGCCTCCGCCCAACTGGGAATCCAGGTGTCCCACTGAATAGATTACCCATTCTTATTTCTTAAGCAAGCAAGTAAATCTCAACCATTTTCTTTCTTCTCGACTATGTCTAACAATAACTCTTTCTCTTCCACTCCAGGCGACAATGGTGGCTTTACAAGGTCTGGCCAAGTACCGGGCTGATATCCCTCAAGTCAAAGACATTGATTTAAATGTCGTCATGTCCATTCCCGGCAGAAACAAGCCTCTCAAGTGGCACTTTGATGTACAAAATCAATTTGCACCAAAATCAGCAACGGTAAGTTTGGACTAAAAGCCTATTGCCCATCCTTCACTATTGCTGTGACTATTAGGTTATATCGAAATGGCAGCATGTACTGTAAATGGCTAATTAACTCTATCCATCCTTCAGGTGAACGCCCTTGATAAAGTGGTGATAAGTGCGACTGGGCAAGGTAAAGGAACAGTGAAGGTAAGGGCCGACTCCAATTACTGTCAGTGGAAATTAATCCATTCCTTCATCGCTCCCTTGCATTGTGGCAGATGATGAATTAAATTGTGTCAATGTAACACGGTTAGTCACCCCAATAATAAGCTTTAAAATTTATGTATTAGTGTCACGAGTGGGCTTACATTAACACCGCAATGAAGTTACTGTGCAAATCCCCTGGAATGCTCGAGGTGTGCTTTGGTGGAAGATTAAGATAGAGGTGGCACGGTGGCACAGTGGTCAGCACTGCTGCCTCTCAGCGCCAGAGACCCAGGTTCAATTCCTGGCTAGAATCACTGTCTGTGTGGAGTCTGCACATTCTCCCCATGTCTGCATGGGTTTGCTCTGGCTTCCTCCCACAGTCTGAAAGTTGTGCTGGTTGGGTGCATTGACCCGCACGGGCGCCAGAGTGTGGCAACTAAGGATTTTTGCAGTAACTTCATTGCAGTGTTAATGTCACTTGTGAATGATAAATAAGCTTCCACTCTATTGTAAAAGGGTTTGATAGGGTATCTGTGGAGGAGATATTTCCATGTGGAAGGGAGCAGACTTCAGGAGCGTAAATCTAACACAAACACTAATAAACCGAATAAGGATTTGGGAAGAAATTTATTTACTCAGAGACTGCAGAATTCACTGCCCACATTAAATGGTAATTTTTACTAAAGTTTATTTATGAGTGTCCCAATTAGGCTTACATTAACACTGCAATGAAGTTACTGTGAAAATCCCCCAGTCACCACATTCTGGTGCAAGTTCAGGTTTACTGAGGGAGAATTTTTAGCATGGCCCTAACCGGCTTGTCTTTCAGACTGTGGGAGGAAACTGGAGCACCTGGAGGAAACCCACACAGACACAGGGAGAACATGCAGATTGCACTGACAGTGACCCAATCTGAGAATCAAACCTGGGTCCCTGGTGCTGTGGGGTACCAAACGCTAATCGCTGTGTCACTGCGCCATCCATAAAATGGTAAAGTGTTCCAGCAGAACTAGATATGATACAGAATAGATGAAAATCAATTGTCCCAGTGGTCCGTGCCAGTATTTACACTCCACACAACATCTAGTGTCTCCACTCAGGACATCGTTCTAACACTGACTTTAATCAGGACATGCTACTAATCCTTTCTCCCTCTCGTAGTCATCCAGCTTCCCCTTAACACAATGGTTAACTTACTGTCCCACCTGACCTGTCAATCAATCTTCCCTTAACACTTCAAAAAGGGTCAAAAATTCTCAGAGTGTATTAGGCCCAGATTAAAAATAAACAAAACTCCAATTAAAGCATCTAATCAGACAGGTTAGCAACAAGCACAATGACAACAAAGCTGCTTATAACTGCAGAGAACATGATTAAAAAAATTCATTTCTTAAAGTCACTATATCCCAATACATGTGACAATAATAAATCAAATCAAAGAGGACTTTTCCCCCTATTTGTTGCACTAGCTGCTACGTTCAGGTATATTATAGATCTTAATGAATGAGTTTTTTGTATTCATTCATGGGATATGGGTGTCGTTGGCTGGCCAGCATTTATTGCCCATCCCTAGTTGCCCTTGGATGGCAGTGAGGGTTAACCACATTGCTGTGGCTCTGAAGTCACATATAGGCCAGGCCAAGTAAGGATGGCAGATTTCCTCCCTTAAAAACATTAGTGAACCAGATGGGTTTTTCCAATAATCGCCAATGGTTTCACGGTCATCAGTAGATTCTTAATTCCAGATTTTTTTTTTAATTGAATTCAAATTCCACCACCTGCCGTGGTGGGATTTGAACCCGGGTTCCTGGAACATTAGCTCAGTTTTTGGATTAATCGTCCAGCCATAATACCACTGGGCCATTGACTCCACGCTGTGGGTTAATGAGTGGATGAGTAATTATGGGCAGGTGAGTGATTGTTGTGGGCAATGTTTAGTTGCTTTGTGGTTAGTCAGCTCACAGTAAGATGGTTGGGTCATGTGGGTGTCGTGTTGGGTGGGTATTTGGTTCAGGGATTGGTGGTGGGAGGGAAAGTGTCAAGTCAGGTTGGAAAGCATAGCTCAGTTGTGTTGCTCCTTTCAGTTAAGCTCACTAGTCAGGGAGTTATACTGAGTATGAACATTTCCTGGGTAATTATCTCTGTGTGGATCTGACCCTGAAGTCAGTTTCGAGACATTTGCAGGGGGTCCTTAGCCTGTTGTAAATTTAAACACTATTTTTGGGGTGGCACGGTGGCACAATGCTTAGCTCCAGGGACCCAGGTTCGATTCCCGCTCGGGTCACTATCTGTGTAGCGTTTGCATGTTTTCCCCATGTCTGTGTGGGTGTCCTCCGGGTGCTCCAGTTTCCCCCCACAGTCCAAAGATGTGCGGGTTGGGTGAACTGGCCATGCTAAACTCCCCCTTAGTGTCAGGGTGACTAGCTAGGGTAAATGCATGGGGTGGGATTGTGGTCAGTACTGACTCAATGGGCCGAATGGCCTCTTTCTGCACATTACAGAACATGCCAGGACCTCCACGGAGTAGCATAAGGGGAGCAATGGCTATTATGATCAGACTATTGACCCAGAAAGTCAGCTAATGTCCTGGGGACCCGGTTTCGAGTCCTGCCACAGCAGATAGTGCAAATTAAATCCAATAAAAAAAATCTGGAATTAAGAATGTACCGTGAAACCATTGTTGATTATGGGAAAAACCTATCTGGTTCTTTTAGGGAAGGAAATCTGCCGTCCTTACCCGGTCTGGCCTACGTGTGACTCCAGAGCCACAGCAATGTGGTTAACTCTCAACTGCCCTCCAAGGGCAACTAGAGATAGGCGATAAATACTGGCCCAGCCAGTGATGTCTGTGTCCCAGAAATGAATGAAAAGGACTAAAATTCACCATGCATATTCCACCACTCTGACTGGTTTGGCCAATTTAAAATGTACAACTTTTGATAAATAAGCACTACTTCTTTTATTCCATTTAGGTTCTAACTACATGTCATGTTATGTTGTCTAAAAAAGCCAAAGAATGCAAGAAATTTGATTTCCAAATAACTGTGGAAAACGTACCCCGAGGTAAGCCACGCACAAACCATCCAGAGATCCTTATTTCCCTTTGCTGTTCAAGGATCAACCCATTCTGAAATGCAACAAGCGACAAGAATTATCCCCGCATTTCTTTGACTCCCATCAAGGGAATGCGATGGGATATTTCTGCTTGCTCAGCAGTTTAAATCGCGTTGTGATCCTTGCTAGATGATGGGACCCAGTCCATAGACTGGTAATATAGTTGCTTATGCATAATGCATGCACATTTTAGGGCAGAACCTTCCAAGAAAACAGCAAAGTGTCAAATTCTGATTGGAAACCGGCGATTTTCATAGAATCCTACAGGCCGTTCAGCCCATCGAGTCTGCACCGACCACAATCCCACCCAGGCCCTATCCCCATAACCCCATGCATTTACCCTACCTAGTCCCCGTGACACTAAGGGGCAATTCTGCATTGCCAATCCATCTAACCCGCACATCTTTGGACTGTAGGAGGTAACTGGAGCACCCGGACAAAACGCATGCAGACACGGGAGAATGTGTAAGCTTCACAGAGACAGTGACCCCAAGCCAGGAATTGAACCCGGGTCCCTGGTGCTGTGAGGCTATGTCCCCTCATTTTAGTTTCACCTGCCAGTGGAAACAACCTCCATGCTTCTATCTTACCTATTCCCTTCATAATCTTATATGTTTCTACGAGATCTCCCCTCATTCTTCCGAATTCCAATGAGTGTAGCCCCACCCTACTCAGTCTCTTCTCATAAGCCAACCCTCTCAACTTTGGAATCAACCTGGTGAATCTCCTCTGCACCCCCTCCAGTGCCAGTACGTACTTTCTCAAGTAAGGAGACCAAAACTGTACACCATACTCCAGGTGTGGCCTCACCAGCACCTTATACATGGGCAGCATGGCCAAGTTGGGCTGAAGGGCCTTTTTCCCTGCTGTAAACCTCTATGACTCTACAGCTCAATATAACCTCGCTGTTTTTTAACTCCATCCTTCTAGCAATGAAGGACAAAATTCCATTTGCCTTCTTAATTACCTATGTATTTCCACGAAACAATTCAAAGAACAGCAAGGGAGTTCCCCTGGTTACCTGGTAAACATTTAAAGTTTATTTATTAGCTTCACAAGTAGGCTTACATTAACGCTGTAATGAAGTTACTATGAAAATCCCCTACTCGCCACACTCACGGCACCTGTTTGGGTATACTGAGGGAGAATTTAGCATGACCAATGCACCCTAACCAGCACAGTGTTTTGGAGTGTGGGTGGAAACCGGAGTACTCAGAGGAAACCCACACAGACATGGGGAAAACGTGCAGACTCCGCACAGACAATGGCCCTTAACCGGGAATTGAACCCAGGACCCTGTCATTGTGAGGCAGCAGTCCTAATCACATTGCCACTGTGTCACCTCCATTATTCGTAAGCCAACACCTAAGATTTGCTGGATTCATAGAATCCCTACAGTGCAGAAGGAGGCCATTCAGCCCATCGAGACTGCACTGACCACAATCCCAGCCTCTATTCCTGTAACCCCACGTATTTACCCTGCTATTCCCCTGACACTAAGGGGCAATTTAGCATGGCCAATTCATCTAACCCGCACATTTTTGGACTGTGAAAGGAAACTGGAGCATCCAGAGGAAACCCATGCAGACATGGGGAGAATGTGCAAACTTCACACAGACAGTGACGCAAGGTTGGAATCGAACCCAAATCCCTGGCACTGAGGCAGCAGCGGTAACCACTGTGCCACCCCACATTTTGCACATTCACCTCACTGCTGTTTGAGAGTCCTTATTGGACCAAGCTGGCTGTTAAAAATTCCAACATTTTTAAAAAAAGTTTATTTATTGGTCACAAGTAAAGCTTACATTAACACTGCAATGAAGTTACTGTGAAAATCCCCTCATCACCACACTCCGGCACCTGTTCGGGTAACACTGAGGGAGAATTTAGCACGGCCAATGCACCCTAACCAACACGTCTTTCAGACTGCAGGAGGAAACCGGAGCAAACCCACTCAGACATGGGGAGAACATGCAGACTCCACACAGACAGCGATCCAAGCCAGGAATCGAACCCGGGTCCCTGGCGCTGTGAGGCAGCAGTGCTAATCACTCTGTCCACTGTGTCACAACAGATACTGCACTTCAACAGTTCATTGATGGAAAGGGTGGTCCTTGGATCATGAAAGAAGCAATATTATTGCAATTCGGTTTCCATTTATCCAGATGTGAAAATGTAAATGTGAATTAAGAAGTTCAGGGTGGTAATAACTAGTCTTCTTTTGCATTGCTATAGCTTTTCAACCGCCAAATGCTGTGAATTCTCTGATGTTGAATATCTGCGCACGGTAAGGAGTTCATATTTCAATCGATTGGAGAGTTAACGTTTGTTATTGGATATTATTGAGGAAATTGATTTGACAGTTCCGGAGAGATAAAGGGTGGAATTCTCCGGCTGCGCTGGTCTAAAAGCTGGAAATCCCCGCCTGACCGTCACATTCTCCTCAACCCTCCCACTAAAATTCCAGATTGATTTTGATTTGATTTGATTCATTTTTGTCACATGTATTAACATACAATGAAAAGTACTGTCTCTTGCACTATACAGATAAAACATACCGTTCATAGAGATGGAAAGGAGAGGGTGCAGAATGTAATGTTACAGTCATAGCTAGGGTGTAGAGAAAGATCAACTTAACGTGAGGTAGGTCCAGTCAAAAGTCTGACAGCAGCCGGGAAGAAGCTGTTCTTGAGTTGATTGGTACGTGACCTTAGAATTTTGTATCCTTTTCCTGAAAGAAGAAGGTAGAAGAGAGAATGTCCGGGGTGTGTGGGGTCCTTGGTTATGCTGGTTGTTTTGCCGAGGCAGTGGGAAGTGTAGACAGAGTCAGTGGACGGGAGGTGGGACGGAAGAATTCCGGCCAATGTTACATCTATTTGAAACTTGGAGTTAATATTGGTCCAGTCCTTTCGTAATGTCAACTGAATTATTCCTGATAAAATCAGCAGTTAGTAATCAAACATAAAGAATATTCTCTCCCCTACACCATCACTTCTGATTCATGGACTTCTTTGCCACTAAGATTGAGGTCCTCTGTTAAGCTAACTCTCCTACTCCCTTTTCCTTGCTCATCAACACATTGTCCTGACTCTGAACTTTTGCTAGTTTCTCTTATCATGCATATCCAAGTTCAATATACCTGTTGGATATGCCTTTTAAAGTTTATTTATTAGTCTCACAAGTATCCTTACCGCTCTGAAGTTCTCTGACTTTCTCCTTTCTTAAATAACTGTTAATGTAAGCCTACTTGTGACACTAATCAATAAACTAAGCTTGAAATATCCTTTATGCCCCAATTCCCTGGACTGTATCTGGCTCGTTGGCCAGCCTGCCTCTTTGCAGCTACCTGGTCTTTCTCCTGGCAGAGTTGAGAGGCATTCACTACCCAGTGCTGTCTTCAACTGCCCTGTTTCCAGTTAAATTAAGAACAAAAAGCCTTGCTACGTTAAAACGGCCCTTAGTTGCTAAGCAGATGTCACATGCTCTCTTCACTTCGTAACCCTCTCTAAGCACAATCGAAACATATTTTGAATTGAACCGACCCCCCCACACATACAAATACCTTTGCCCAGCATGAGTCTAACTATAGGCTGCTTCCTAACTTACACAGAAATATTAAATTAAACCTTATTTCTAATGATTATCAGTACAATTAGAAATTCCTTAAAACTACTCATGCCGCCCTTTTACCCTCTCTCTCTATAGAATTCTACAGTGCAGAAGAAGACCATTTGGCCCATCGAGTCCACACCAACCACAATTCCACCCAGGCCCCATCTCATAACCCCATGCATTTACCCTAGCAAGTTCCCCTGACGCTAAGGGGCAATTTAGCATGGCCGATCCACCCAACCTGCACATCTTTGGACTGTGGGGGGAAACTGGAGCACCCGGAGAAGACCCACGCAGACATGGGGAGAATGTGCAAACACCAGACAGGCAGTGACCAAGGCCAGAATTGAACCTGGGTCTCTGGTGCTGTGAGGCAGCAGTGCTAACCACTGTGCTACCATGTCGCTCCATCTTTATCCCCAAATGGAAGTTACATTTTTTTTCAGCAATATATTTAATGAAAATGAAAAATATGATGACATTATAGATACTTAAAGAATTGATATTAAGGGAATACTGTTGCCAAAAGGACTCTTTTTTTAAGGTTCAGAGCGAATAAGGTTCTAGAATCTTGGGAAGATCTCACAAAGTCTAACGATTTCCCTAATTTTCTAAGTCAGCTTGTAATAACCTGTTCTTTCCAAATAAAGCTTTTCTTTAAAGTTTTAAAATTTATTTATTAATTTCAGAAGGTGGCTTACATTAACACTGCAATGAACTTAGAATCCTTACGGTGCAGGAGTCCATTCAGTCCATCGGGTTTACATTGACCACAATCCCACTCAGGCCCCATTCCCATAACGGCACATATTTTCCCTGCTAATCCCCCTGACACTAAGGGTCAATTTACTATAGCCAAACAACCTAACCCACACATCTTTGAAACATTGGAGGAAACCCACGCAGACATGGGGAGAATGTGCAGACTCTGCACAGACAGTGACCCAAGCCAGGAATTGAATCAGATCCTTGACACTGTGAGGCAGTAGTGCTAACCACTGTGCCACCGTGCTACCCAGGTGACTGTGAAAATCCCCTCGCCTCCAAACTCCGGTGTCTATTCGGGTACACCGAGGGAGAATTTAGCACGGCCAATGTACCCAACCAGCATGTCTTTTGGACTGTGGGAGGAAATTGGAGCACCTGCAGGAAACCCATGCAGACTGCACACAGACAGTGACCCAAGCCAGGCATCGAACCCCGGTTCCTGGCGCTGTGAGGAACCAATATTTTGAACAACTCTCAATTATTTCCCCATTTGGTGAAACCAGAAATATCGATCGAACTACAGTTCCTGTAACCTCTCATATTCATCCTGACACTAGGGTTAATTTAGCATGGCTGATTAACATAGCCTGCACATCTTTTGACTATGGGAGGAATCTGGAGCACCCGGAAGAAACCCATGCCGGCACGGTGAGAACATGCAGACTCGACACAGATGGTGAGCCGAGCCGGGGACACAGAGGATGGGATTTTATGGCCTCGCTCATCCCGAAACCGTAAAATCCCGCCCGTGGTCAACAGACCTTTCCATGTTCTGCCCCTTTCCCACTCCGATTCCCGTAGTGAACGGGATGGTAAAATTTCATCCAAAGCCTCACAAAACTCACAAAGCCTGACGGTTGTGGGTTGTTTTCCTAATTTTCTAAATAAACTTGTAAAACCTAATTTTTCCAGATATTTTGGCAATACAGATTCCTCAATGGTCATTGCAGATATTTCCATGCTGACCGGATTTTCTCCAGACTTACAAGATCTCCAGCTGGTAAGATATCTTTATTATTTAATGCAAGCTTACACTTATTTATATATAAATGTTAAAATTAAGCTCGCATTGAACGTTAAAAAGAAAGTTGCTGTTAATAGCACAAATAAAGATAAAAGACTTTGACCGAGCAGCTATTAAGAACATAAGAAATAGGAGCAGGAGTAGGCCATCCAGCCCTTCGAGCCTGCCCCGCCATTCAATAAGATCATGGCTGATCTGTCGCTGCTCAGTTCCACTTTCCCGCCCTCTCCCCATAACCTTTAATCCCCTCTCCTATCAAAAACCCATCAACCTTTTTTCAGAAAAAAGTTTATTCAGCCTCTCCTCATAGCTCAACCCCCTCAACTCCGGTATCAGCCTAGTAAACCTCCTCTGCACTCCCTCCAAGGCCAAAATATCTTTGCGCAGGTGCGGCGCCCAAAAATGCACACAGTACTCCAGTTGCGGCCTCACCAATGCCCTATACAGCTGCAGCAAGACCTCCCTATTTTTATATTCAATCCCCTTCGCTATGAAGGCCAGCATCCCATTCGCCTTCCTGACCACCTGCTGCACCTGCAAGCTGGGTTTTTGCGACTCATGCACAAGGACCCCGAGGTCCCTCTGCACCGTCGCCTGCTGCAGTTTTTCGCCTCGTAAGTAATAGTCCTTCCTACCATTTTTCCTACCAAAGTGGACCACCTCACACTTGCCAACATTAAATTCCATTTGCCATTTCCTGGCCCATTCGCCCAGCCTATCTAGATCCTTCTGCAGACTCTCCACACCCTCCGCACAATTTGCCGTTCCCCCAATCTTGGTGTCATCAGCAAATTTCGACACTCTACACTCGGTTCCCTCCTCCAGATCATCTATATAAATGGTAAAAAGCTGAGGCCCCAGCACCAACCCCTGGGGCACTCCACTAGTCACCATCCGCCAATCCGAATAGCACCCGTTGACCCCCACTCTCTGCCTCCTATTTGACAACCAATCTTCTATCCACGCTAATACCTTACCCCCAACTCCATGTCCCTCGACCTTCTGCAATAACCTCTTGTGAGGCACTTTGTCAAACGCTTTCTGAAAATCTAGAAAGACCACATCCACCGGCTCTCCTCTATCCACCGCCCTAGACACATCCTCATAGAACTCCAGTAAATTTGTCAGACACGACTTCCCTTTAATGAAACCGTGCTGCGTCTGCTCTATCAAGCAATTCCCTTCAAGATGCCTCGCAATTTCCTCCTTAATGACAGATTCTAACATTTTACCTACCACAGATGTTAAACTAACCGGCCTATAATTCCCCGCCTTTTGCCTGGCACCCTTCTTAAACAACGGCGTAACATTAGCCGTTTTCCAATCATCCGGCACTTCCCCGGAATCCAGCGACGTTTGGAAAATAACCACCAAGGCATCCACTATCACCTCCGCCATTTCTTTCAGAACCCTCGGATGCATTCCATCCGGTCCTGGGGACTTGTCCACAATCAGCCCCTCCAGTCTGTCGAGCACCGCCTTTCTAGTAACAGTAATGTCATTAAGACCCTCCAGTCCTACCACCTTTCTATCGCTAACACCCGGCAAATTATTCACGTCCTCCTCCGTGAAGACAGAAACAAAAAAGTTATTCAATACCTTAGCCATATCCCCATCCCCTACCACTAGGTCCCCTTTCTCATCCTCTAAAGGACCAACATTCACCCTAGCCAGCCTCTTCCTTTTTATATATTTATAAAAACTCTTGCTATCCTTTTTTATATTAAGCGCTAGCCCAGCTTCATAGTTTCTCCTACCCTTCCTTATCAACTTCTTTGTCAATCTTTGTTGACATTTAAACCTCTCCCAATCCTCTTCTCGCCCACTACTCTTAGCTACTCTAAATTCCTCCGCTTTTAGTTTAACACTTTCCTTCACCTCCTTTGTTATCCACGGCTTATTACCTCTCCTCCTACTATCCTTTTTGACCATCGGAATAAATTTCCGTTGAGCACCAAGAAAGATCTCCTTAAAGATCCTCCACTGCTCCTTAACAGACCCTCCCTCCAACGCGCTCTCCCAGTCCACATTCGCCAATTCTTCTCTCATCCTACCGTATTTCCCTCTATTCAAACAAAGGACGCGTGTCCGGGAACCCACTTTCTCCTCCTCCATCTGCACCAGAAACTCCACCATACAATGATCACTCTCCCCAAGAGGATCCTTCACCACAAGGTCCCTAATTCTACCCGCTTCATTACATAGCACCAGATCCAAGATAGCTCGCTCCCTCGTCGGCTCCAACACACACTGTTCGAGGAAACTATCCCGGCAGCATTCCAAGAACTCTTCCTCGAGCCCCCCACGTCCAACATGGGTCGACCAATCAATATGCAGATTGAAATCCCCCATAACTACGAATTACTATTACTTTATATTATATTATATTACTAGTGAACAAGGTTGGCAACTAGATTTTCCAGGGTGCTCGAGTTTTATGGGGTGGCACAGTGGTTAGGACTGCTGCCTCACAGCACCAGGGACCCGGGTTCAATTCCGGCCTCAGTTAACTGTGAAAACTTTTTATTTTGTCCCCGTGTCTGTGTGGGTTTCCTCCGGTTTCTCCCATAGTCCAAAGATGTGTGAGTTAAAGCTTAAAGTTAATTTATTAGTGCCACAAGTAGGCTTACATTAACACTGCAGTGAAAACTGTTGCCACGTTCTGGAGCCTGTTTGGGTACACTGAGGGAGAATTTAGCCTGGCCAATACACTTAACCAGCACGTCTTTTGGACTGTGGGAGGAAACCTGAGCACCCGGAGGAAACCCACACAGACACATGGGAGAAGGTGCAAACTCCACACAGACAGTGACCCGAGACCAGAATGGAACCTGGGTCCCTGGCGCTGTGAGACAGCAGTGCTAACCATTGTGCCACCTGTACCCTGTGTATCTCTTAAAACAAAATCTACAAATTACAAACTTTTTGCCTGATTTACTTTCAGCTGATGAATGAAGTGGATGGATATATATCAAAATTTGAAATGGACAAGGCTCTATCAACCAAAGGATCACTCATCATTTACTTGGATTCGGTAAGGAACAAACTACATTTTGATATTATAAGATGGATGAAAGTCCATCTGAGAGTCGTAGTGGGGGGGGGGGGGGTTTGGAGGGGCAGGGGGCTGGGGTGGTGGAGGGGAGTGAACCATGCACACATCTGTCAACCTTGGGTGGGGTTTTCCGGCTTTGGGGTGAGGGTCCCCGGAAAATCCCTCCCAGTGGCCCAGATTTTCACTGTTGAATCTGGGGCAGGAGGATGGGACAATTTCTGGCTTTGTAAACCAGGCCTTATAAAATGCCAGGCTCTCTGCGGAGGGAGGTGTTTGCAGTCCAGGAGACGGACTAGGACAGGAGTTGGATGGGCAACCTGGCTAGAACTGGGGAAGTTGCTGGGTATGGAGGGAGCTCTGGGTGGACGACCTATACTGACTGGGGCTCCGGCATTGTGTCCAAAATTTAAAAATATCAAACATACTAAACTGCTCCGACCACAGCCGCAAAAAACTACAAAGGATTGTGAATGTAGCCCAATCCGTCACTCAAACCAACCTCCCAGCCATTGACTCTGTCTACACTTCCCGCTGCCTCAGCAAAGCAGCCGGCGTAATTAAGGACCCCACGCTTCCCGGACATTCTCTCTTCTGCCTTCTTCCATTGGAAAAAGGCCTGAGACCACGCACTAACCAACTCAAGAACAGCTTTTTCCCTGCTGCTGTCAGACTTTTAAGTTGATCCTTCTCTACACCCGAAGTATTACTGTAACACTGTACCCTGCACATTCTTCTTTCCTTCTCCCCTGTGTACTCTATGAACAGTATGTTTTGTCTGTATAGCCCGCAAGAATCATGGAATAGGATCTACAGTGCAGAATGAGGCCATTCGTCCTATCGCGTCTGCACCATTCACAATCCCACCCAGGCCTTATTCCCGTAATCCCTCATATTTACCCTGCTAATCCTCCTGACACAAGGGTTAATTTATCATGGCCAATCAACGTAACCCGCACATGGATTGCGGAAGGAAACCGGAGCACCAGGAGGAAACCCAAGCAGACATGGGGAGAACATGCAGATTCCACAGAGACAGTGACCCAAGGTTGGAATTGTACCCAGGTCCCTGGCGCTGTGAGGCAGCAGTGCCAACCACTGTGGTATCTGAACAAATAGGTTTAGGCTGGCCAGTATCTGACTTACTCTGCACATGTTGGGATCCACATTCCACAGCTGGATTCACCACATAAACACAGTGGCTACAAGCGCAGGTCAGAGGCTAGGAATACTGCAGTGAGTAACTCACCTCCTGTCTCCCCAAAGCCTGCCCACTATCGACAAGGCACAAGGCAGGAGTGTGATGGAACACTCCCCACTTGCCTGGATGGGTGCAGCTCCAACAACACTCAAGAAGCTCAACACCATCCAGGACAAAGCAGCCCCACTCGATTGGCACCACATCCACAAACATCCACTCCTTCCACCACCGACACTCAGTAGCAGCAGTGTGTACTATCTACAAGATGCACTGCAGCAACTCACCAAAGATCCTTAGACAGCACCTTCCAAACCCACAACCACTTCCATCTAGAAGGACAAGGGCAGCAGATACAGGGGAACACCACCCCCTGCAAGTTCCCCTCCAAACCACTCACCATCCCGACTTGGAAATATATCAGCCGTTCCTTCACTGTCGCTGGGTCAAAATCCTGGGATTCCCCCCCTGACGGCATTGTGGGTCAACCCACAGCACGTGGACTGCAGCGATTCAAGATGGCAGCTCACCACCACCTTCTCAAGGGGCAACTAGGGATGGGCAATAACTGCTGCCCTGCCAGCGGCACCCAGGTCCCAGAAATGAATAGTAAGACAAAGGTCCTCGCCTTCTGAAGTCTCACTTTAATGGAGGCAGTGATGATTTAAATGGTCTGTTGTCTCTGTAAAGCGTGTACGCGTAAACACTGGCCCCACTCATTCCATGAAAATAGAAAATGCCGTGATTTAGGCAGGACTTTGATTTTTAATCATTTTTGCGATTTTTTTGCCGGAATAGATTAACACGTCACGTCAAAACTCTGGACCCGTGTCCCCAAACAACTGAGTAACGTTGAAGTGTCGTAGACTGTTTGAGTGTTGGCAGGGTTTTGGGTTTCAAGGCACCTGGTCAGTGACGGTTGCCCACCCACCTGGTCTCCTGGTTCAGGTTCGGGAGTTTAAAAACTGGCCCCAATCTTAACTACACTCCCCACTTTGTTAGTCCAAATTGTTACATCATCCATTGGACCATTTATTGTTCATTGAGATCAAAAAAAGACCAAAGTACGGACCTCCACCGCCCTCCACCGCCCCCCACCCCCCCCACCCCACCACCCCCACAGGGAACACCTTGCTCCGCCCTGATAGACACCAGCCCTGCCCCCACACAGAGTGAGTGGGAACACCCTTCCCCACCCCCTTGACATGGGAACACCCTTCCCCACCTCCTTGACACGGGAACACCCATCCACCCGTTCCTCAGACTGAAGAGCAACCCTCCCTGTATCCTTGGACACAGGAACAAGCCCGCCCATCGGACACAGGAAACACCCATCTTTGAGAGGGAGTCAAAAATGGCATGGAGGCCATTTTTGACTCCCTCTCTGTCCTCCTCTGCTCCCCCCACCAATCCAGAACGGGAAATGCCATGATTAGGGCAGGACTTTGGATTTTTACCCCAGAACAAGGGTGGAAAATGCCCCCCAGTTTATCCACATTTATGCGTATTCATATTGAAGTTTAACAATCCCAAAGGACAGAGTACCTCTCACAAAGAGCACCTCATCAGGCTGTCCAGGGCCTATCTGAAAGGGCCCCCCATCACACCAAAGAACTCTACAAACCGGCATGGGGTGGCACCGTGGCACAGTGATTGTCACTGCTGCCTCACAGTGTCAGGGACCTGGGTTCGATTGCCAGGTCCCTGTCTGTGTGGAGTCTGCACATTCTCCCCATGTGTGGGTTTCCTTCACTTTCCTCCCACAGATGTGTGGGTTAGATGGATTGGCCATGCTAAATTGATCTTAGTTTAGGGCATTATCAGGGTGAATATGTGGGGTTATGGGAATAGGCCAAGGTGGGATTGTAAGCAGTGTAGACTCGATGGGCTGAATGGCTTCCTTCTGTACAGTAGGGATTCTATGAAACTTTTAACCTTTTCCTGATAGCTCTAAAATGGGATGCTTTGGGCATCCCACCAGACAGAATTACCATAAAATCCCTCCAGTGCAGAAGGAGGCCATTCAGCCC
Source organism: Carcharhinus amblyrhynchos (assembly GCF_965287045.1). Taxonomy (NCBI): domain Eukaryota; kingdom Metazoa; phylum Chordata; class Chondrichthyes; order Carcharhiniformes; family Carcharhinidae; genus Carcharhinus; species Carcharhinus amblyrhynchos. The sequence continues at coordinate 7,156,449 of NC_137356.1, forward strand.
ATCGAGTCTGCACTGACAACAATCCTACCCAGGCCCTATTCTCGTAACCCCCACACAGTTAACCTACCAATCCCCCTGACACTAAGGGGCAGTTTAGCGTGGCCAATCAACCTAACCCGCACATTTTTGGACTGTGTGGGAGGAAACCGGAGCACCTGGAGGAAACCCACACAGACACGGGGAGAACGCGCAAACTCCACACAGAAAATGACCCGAGCCAGGAATCGAACCCGGGTCCCTGGTGCTGTGAGGCAGCAGTGCCAACCCACTGTGCCACCGTAAATCTGCATGTTACTGTACGCTGTCGCCTTGGTGAACCGCAGATTTGCAAAGTACCAGCCTCCGCACACACCCCCCCAACCCCCCACACACACAAAACCCCCTGAATAAAACCATGGGTGGCACGGTGGCCCCAGTGGTTAGCACTAACGATCTTGTCCCTGTCTGAGGGGCTCGGACTGTATATAATAGCTGCCTACAGTGACTGCCATTCAGAACGTGGCACCTTCTCCACCATGCTGAGAATTCTGACACAGGTTCCTCAACTCAGAGAGCACTTTGTCAGGATTGGAATCCACTTTGGACTGAGTTAATCAGCATTTTGAAATAGTTTTAGTTGCACTTTTGGACCATGCCTGCACAGTGTGGAGTTTTATCTGTCTTTCCCACCTTTGTGGTAACCCCATTGATGAGTATCTCCAGGTGAATTATATCTCTGATGTTGCTGCGTCATTGTCTTCTTCACACAAGCAGATGAATCCTTCCGGCTGATCTTTAATTTATTAACTGTGTTCTGATTCTCCCCCTTTTCAATTACAAACAGGTTTCACATACAGAAGATACTTGCTTTGGATTTAAAGTACATCAGTTTTTCAAAGTGGGACTGATTCAGCCAGCTTCTATCAAGATTTACGAATATTATGATACAGGTGAGTATTCGTAAGGTTATCGCGCTGACCTGCTGGAATTTTACCACCTCGTCCGCCCCGAGGCTCGGGAGATCCCACCCGAGGCCAGTGCGGAATGCCGTTCCGCGAGCCTCGCCTGCCCTGATTCCCGGCGGACGTGCCATAAAATTCAGGCAACTTAGTCTGACATTTTCTGAATGGAGATTGAAGTGAGAAGGAAAGAGTTAAGATAATTGAAGAGAAAATGGAATCAGGCACATGAGCAACTTTTAAGAGACATTTGGATGTGTACACGAATAGAAAAATAGGAGATTAACACAGGACCAGAGAGCCATCGATCCATAGAATCCCTACAGTACAAGAGAAGGCCATTTGGCTAACCTGTCAGAACTGGTGCGATCTAGAACAGTTTTCCCACCAATTCAGCACTTTTGGGAGAATTGCCCCCGTGATTTCCCAACTCTTGTACTCAATTCCCCGGCTGATGAAGGCAAGCGTGCTGTGTGCCTTCATAATCATCTTAGCCACTTGTGATGCCACGTATAGGGTACCATGGGCCTGCACGCCCAGATCCCTCTGCATATTAATGCTCCTAAAGATTCTACCATTTACAGTTTAATTCACACCTAAATTTGAACCTCCACAATGCATCACCTCACATTTATCCAGATTAGACTTCATAGAGGAGTGGCATGGTGGCACAGTGGATAGCATTGCTGCCCCTCAGCACCAGGGACCTGGGTTCAATTCCGGCCTTGGATCACAGTGCAGAGTTTGCATGTCTTCCCCGTGTCTGCGTGGGTTTCCTCACACACTCCAAAGACATGCGGGTTAAGTTGATTAGCCATGATAAATTTCCCCTCGGTATCAGGGGATTAATAGGGTAAATATGTGGGGTTTCAGGAATAGGGGCTGGGTGGGATTGTGATTGGTGCAGACTCAATGGGCTGAATGGCCTCCTTCTGCACTGTAGGGACTCTATGATTGGAGGGATATGGGCCAAACACAGGAAATTGGGACTTGCTGGGAGGGCACCATGGACGGCATGGACTGGTTGGGCTGAAAGGCCTGTTTCCGTGCTGTTCTATGACTCTAAGATTCTAAATGGAGTTTACAAAATGCTCAATTTCTAATTGTCTTGAATTAAACAATTGAGGCACTTTTGAGGCAGCCAACTCTCTGTGTTTTAATACATTAGCTGGAATTTAACTGTCCCGCCTGCCACGGGAATCAAAACGGACAAGGGACAGAGAACAGAAAGGTTTGTTGACCTGGGGCTGAGAGTTTATGGTTTTGGGACGAGCTCAGCCATTGAAACCCCGCTCATTGTGTGAAAATTGTTTATAATGCTTGTCTTCATTTATCTGCTTATAATCCAAGTAATTTTTTTTTGTCTACTTGCAGAGAACAGTTGCACTAAATTCTACAACGTCAAAGACGACAGTGATACACTTAATAAAATCTGTCAAGGTGATGTTTGCAAATGTGCAGAAGGTACGATTCCATTATACGGCATTTTTTAATTTTGATGCACTGTACTATTAATTTGCTATTTGTGCCTGCGATATAACCTAACTGAAAGTTAGCAAGGAGTGTTGCAATTTCCAATAATGCAATGGCTTTGGGATGAATTTACACATGAACTGATTAAAATATACCAATGTTATCAGTGTGAACTTGACCTAAACCAGCTCAATACCAATTTAATAATTTTGTATAACAAAGCATTTAACAATGGTAGCTAATGTGCAGAGGGGATTCTATAATCACCTGCAAAATTAGTTACCATTCCTTCACTTTGCTCATTGGTTGTAAATTGTAAGAAGTTGAGATTCCAGCACGAACCCCTGAGGAACTTGACCTGACATACCCTGCCAATCGGGCAAAGACCCTTCAAGTTTCTCACTGTCCAGTTAAGAAAGTCCACCAACACCTCTACTTTCTCAGGAGGCTGAGGAAATTTGGCATGTCCGCTACGACTTTCACCAGCTTTTACAGATGCACCATAGAAAGTATTCTTATCGACTTGGTACGGCTCCTGCTCTGCCCAAGTTTGCAAGAAACTACAAAGGGTTGTGAATGAAGCCCAGTCTATCACGCTAACCAGCCTCCCATCCATTGACTCTGTCTACATTTCCCGCTGCCTTGGAAAAGCAGCCAGCATAATTAAGAACCCCATGCAAATCTCCTCCACCTTCTTCTGTTGGGAAAAAGATACAAAAGTCTGAGGTCACGTACCAACCAACTCAAGAACAGCTTCTTCCCTGCTGCCACCAAACTTTTGAATGGGCAAATCGTATACTAAGCTGATCTTCCTCTACACCCTAGCTATGACTGTAACACTACATTCTGCACTCTCTCCTTTCCTTCTCTCTTATGTACTTTATGAATGGTATGCTTTGTCTCTATAGTTGCAAAAAACAATATTTTTCACTTTATCCCAATACATGTGACAATAATAAATCAAATCAAATTATACAGATTCTGTTTTCTGACAGGCAGCCAACCCTCTATCCATGCTAACATGTTACACATGCACCATGAGTTTATAGTTTCGCAATAGCCTTTGATGTAGCATTTTGTCAGATGTCTTCTGAAAATCCAGAATCTCTCGAGGCTCCTCTTTATCCACATGTTATTCCTTCAAAAACTCCAAATCCTCTCTTACTCTAATCTCTTTCTCCTCATTAAGTATTTAGTCGTTCTCAGTGTACCCGAACAGGCACCGGGGTGTGGTGACTCATGGATTTTCACAGTAACTTCATTGCAGAGTTGATATAAGCCTACTTGTGACACTAATAAATGATATTAAATGAAAAACTGAGATAGTATGGTAAGGTGATTTGAGGTTTGATTTGCCATGATCATAATGAGTGATGGGGTCAACTTGGAGTACCAAATGGCCGACTCCTCCTCCTACTGCTGTTTCTTATGTTCAAATGTATTGACAACAACTTTATTTAGAATGCATTAAGGTTTGGAAACCTCTCATGAGAGGGAAGGAAAAGGTGAGACAAAAAAAACTTGAATTAATTAACACAACACATCCTCCATGGAAAGAAAGATGATTGTTCCTCAGGTGATTTGGATGGGGAAGAACAAATTCGACATTGTAATTAAAGCAATAACCAGATAAACCCAAGATGTGTAGTTGCCGGTGTTGGGCTGGGGTAGGCACAGTACGTAGTCTCACAACAGCAAGAATATTCCCTTCCAGTCAGGGAACACTTCAGCAGTCACGGGCATTTAGCCTCTGATCTTCGGTAAGCGTTCTCCAAAGCGGCCTTCACGACACATGACAACGCAGAATCGCTGAGCAGAGACTGATAGCCAAGTTCCGCACACATGAGGACGGCCTCAACCGAGATCTTGGGTTCATGTCACATTATCTGTAACCCCCATGACTTGCCTGGGTTTGCAAAATCTCACTAACTGTCCTGGTTGGAGACAATACACATCTCTTTAACCTGTGCTTAACCCTCTCTCCACTCACATTATCTGTACCTTTAAGACTTGATTAGCTGTAAAGACTCGCATTCCAACCATTATCTTATAATTGAGTTTGTGTCTATATATGCACTGTTTGTGAACCAAAATCTTCACTCACCTGATGAAGGGGCAATCCTCCAAAAGCTCGGTGCTACCAAATAAACCTGTTTGACTTTAACCTGGTGTTGTAAGTCTACTTACTGTAGATAAACCCAAGTGTAATATTTGTCTAACAGTTAGCATTAATGGCAGCTCATCAAATGAAGAGGAAAGAAAGGTTTGATTTAATTTATTATTGTCACATGTATTAGTAAACACTGAAAAGTATTGTTTCTTGCGTGCTATACAGACAAAGCATACCATTCAGAGAGAAGGAAAGGAGAGGGTGCAGAATGTAGTGATACAGTAATAGCTAAGGGTGTAGAGAAAGATCAACTTAGTGCAAGATAGGTCCATTCAAAAGTCTGACAGCAGCAGAGAAGAGGCTGTTCTTGTGTCGGTTGGTACGTAATCTCAGAGTTTTGATCTGATTTATTATTGTCACATGTATTAGTATCAGTTAGAAGTATTGTTTCTTGCGCACTATATAGACAAAGCATACCGTTCACAAAGAAGGAAAGGAGAGAGTGCAGAATGTAGTGTTACAGTCATAACTACGGGACAGAGAAAGATCAACTGAGTAGAAGGCAGATCCATTCAAAAGTCTGATGGAAGCAGGGAAGAAGCTGTTCTTGAGTCGGTCAGTACATGACCTCAGACTTTTGTGTCTTGTTCCCAATGGAAGAAGGTGGAAGAGAGAATGTCTGGGGATGCGTGGGGTCGTTGATTATGTTGGCTGCTTTGCCGAGGCAGTGGGAACTGTGGACGGAGTCAATGGACAGGAAACTGGCTTGCTTTGGAATTTTCCGCTTTCATTTTAATGAACTATCTGAAACATTTGAACTGGAACAAAGATATTTCTTTTTGCATTTGTAGGAAGTTGTATATCGGTTACACTGCCTGACAAACATACCCCTGGTGACCAACGGGAGGACAAAGCATGTGAACCTGGGACAGATTACGGTAAGTCCATCATTCAGCCGTTCTGCAAATCTGCTCGGTTTATTCGATTGCTCCCTGAAAGGGGCAGGACACATCATTTTATCATTGTATTTGTAATGGTCACCGTTCGTGTTGCTGATTGATACATAGACATGGTGGCATAGCTACCTGGTTAGTGGCTAAGACAACACTTCCCAAAGTTGTGACCCCATTTAAATGCCCGCAGACTTCCTGTGATGTACCCAGATTGAAAATTTAGGGGCATGAAATTTAAATGGGATTGGGAGGGGAATGGAAGGATTAATCCCAGCCCGCCCCCCCCACCAAATACTTTCCGTGATGAGGCAGTGCTATTGGTATGTTTAATGTTTCTGTAGAAAGTTCCAAATTCAGTTTCATTCTGCAGGTAATCAAGAAAACATTCAGCTCCGACGCTGGGAAAGCTGGATAACTCTTAGCCATGTAGCCTTTACTCAGATAGAGCAAATGGACTTTTGTTTACATAAAAGAGATCCCCAGGGATTTCCTGATTAAAGGAAAGGAATTTGAACTTTTGTTCAGGTTTATTGACAGGGTCACGTGTCGAAGTCTCGACTCCCGAGTTTGACTCTTAACAGGAATACACTTTAATATAAGATACTTGACCATCAGATTATGTTTTTATTTATTTGCTTGCAAGGGGAGAGTGCCTTATCAAAATGGTCAGAACACAACTTCACAGAACAAAGAAAATCATCAATTCTTATACTTTTCTTTAGCTCACAATCAGCTGGACACAACCTAATCGAAAGGACATAGATCCAATAGAACGAATAACAAAACATCTTAGGTCTATGTGATCACGGTGCCTACTTGGGGCACTAATAAATGGGGTGGCACAGTGGCACTGCTGCCTCACAGCGCCAGGGACCCAGGTTTGATTCTGGGGTCACTGTCTGTGTGGAGTTTGCACATTCTTCCCGTGTCTGCGTGGGCTTCCTCCAGGTGCTCCGGTTTCTTCTTCCCGCATTCTGACAGACGTGCTGGTTAGGGTGGATTGGCCGTGCTAAATTCTCCCTCAGTGTACCCAAACAGGCGCCGGAGTGTGGCGACTAGGGGATTTTCACAGTAATTTCATTGCAGTGTTAATGTAAGCCGATTTATGCCTAATAAATAAACTTTTAATCACTTCAGCATGCGACGGTGCAGAGGGACCTCAGGGTCCTTGTGCATGAGTCGCAAAAATCCAGCCTGCAGGTGCAGCAGGTGGTCAGGAAGGCGAATGGGATGCTGGCCTTCATAGCGAGGGGGATTGAATATAAAAGTAGGGAGGTCTTGCTGCAGCTGTATAGGGCACTGGTGAGGCCACAGCTGGAGTACTGTGTGCAGATTTGGTCGCCGCACTTACGCAAGGATGTTTTGGCCTTGGAGGGAGTGCAGAGGAGGTTTACTAGGCTGATTCCGGAGTTGAGGGGGTTGAACTATGAGGAGAGGCTGAATAAACTAGGCTTGTACTCGTTACAGTTTAGAAGAATGAGGGGAGATCTCATTGAGACGTATAAGATGTTGAATGGGATGGATAGGATAGAGGTGGAGAGGCTCTTCCTGCTCAGAAAGGACAGTAGGACTAGGGGGCACAGCCTCAAGATAAAGGGGGGGCGGTTTAGAACGGAGTTGAGGAGGAACTTCTTCACTCAAGGGTGGTGAATCTCTGGAATTCTCTGCCCGTTGAAGTGGTGGAGGCTGCCTCACTCAATATTTTTAAGACGCGGGTTGATGGGTTTTTGATAAGAGAGGGGATTAAGGGTTATGGGGTGAGGGCGGGAATGTGGAACTGAGCCACGACAGATCAGCCATGATCTTATTGAATGGCGGGGCAGGCTCGAGGGGCTAGATGGCCTACTCCTGCTCCTATTTCTTATGTTCTTATGTTCACCATCAAGTCTTATCAATTGTCCCTGAACCTACATCTTAATCTTCCCTTAGCCAGACATCTTTATATCTGTCTCCATTTTGCTAGCAGCCTAACAAAGCAGCTTCATTAACACAGCCTCACACATGCCTTGACTGATAAGGGTGGGGGGACCTGTCAAAGCCATGAGTTACTTTATGGCCTTATTTGTGAAGTAACTGGAAAGGAATGTGTCAATCAAATTGCCTTCAGGATATTCCTTGATTATATTCCATTTTAATAAGTTTGCTCATAACTGAAACATGTGTATATATGTGGACTAACTAATTACTGTTTTACAAATACCTTTGTTATGACAAGGCATAAAAACACCTAATTACAACAACTGACAGCTTGCTCGCTGTTAAACTAAAGTGAGCTTTACTTCTAAGTTGATTAAGCATAATGTCCTACCAAGCCTAGCAATCTCTCCGTAGCCTTTTCTTTTCTATACTTCTACGCATGTGATAATATGGTTAGTGGGGGGAGCTAGGTTTGCAGCAGAGGAATGGGCTTCAGTATTTGGCTGGCGCTGTTTTAAGACAGAGAACTGCAAGCCACCCTGAAAATCAAACCTGTTTGGAAGCTACAAGACTTTATATCTTGTATGCTTGTGTTTGCTAACTGTATTTAAAGTGATATTTAAGTCTAAGAGAAATGTTGCTTAATTGGAACTGAAATAGTGATAAGTTAGAAAAAAGAGTTGTTTCCTTTCATTTTTTAACTGTTGTTCAACTGTTAAGCTGCTTCAATTTATGAGAGTTGTATTTAAACTGGGTTATTAATAATGTATGTTTTGATTTAAAAAATCCCTAATTTGTCAGTGGAGTTATTCCAGGAGCGAAGAATCCGATCCTCACATTTGATCAAAATAGAAACATTGTCATGGTCTAGTCTGTATTCATAATGGATTGAACAACACCTACTCACAGACTTAGTTTTAGTTGTAATTAGACCTCAGAGCAATTATCTCAATTATCTTTGGCCCTGTATCTGAGGAAGGATGTGCTGGCCTTGGAAAGGGTCCAGAGGAAGTTCACAAGAATGATCCCTGGAATGAAGAGCTTGTCATATGAGGAACAGTTGAGGACTCTGGGTCTGTACTCGTTGGAGTTTAGAAGGGTGAGGGGGGATCTCATTGAAACTTACAGCATATTGCGAGGCCTGGATAGAGTGAACGTGGAGAGGATGTTTCCACTAGTAGGAAAAACTAGAACCAGAGGGCACAACCTCAGGCTAAAGGGATGATCCTTTAAAACGGAGATGAGGAGGAATTTCTTCAGCCAGAGAGTGGTGAATCTGTAGAACTCTTTGCCGCAGAAGGCTGTGGAGGCCGGGTCATTGAGTGTCTTTAAGACAGAGATAGATAGGTTCTTGATTAATAAGGGGATCAGGGGTTATAGGGAAAATGCAGGAGAACGGGGATGAGAAAAGTATCAGCCATAATGAAATAGTGGAGTGGACTTATGGTTTTATCTTATGTTTTATGGTCTTATTTTGGCTATGCCCTGCACAAAAAACAAAGCACATTTTACGGGTCTGTGCAGCTGTCTGAAATCAGCTCCATGCTCATGATCCCAAAAGTCATGGCCAAGACGAGCTAAGTGTTGTCACCCTGTTGTACATTTATGAACAGAGTTTAGCATGGGTTCGATTCCAACCTTGGGTCACTGTCTGTGTAGAGTTTGCACTTTCTCCCCGTGCCTGTGTGGGTTTCCTCCGGGTGCTCCAGTTTCCTCCCACAGTCCAAAGATGTACATGTTAGGTGGATTGGCCATACTAAATTGCTCCTTAGTAACCAAAGATATGCAGATTAGGAGGATTGGCCATGCTAAATTGCCCCTTAGGGCAATTGTCAGGGAGATTAGCATTGTAAATACATGGTGTTGCTAGGATGGGGCATGGATGAGATTGTTGTTGGCGCAGGCTTGATGGGCCAAATGGCCTCCAAATGCACTGTAAGGATTCTATGATGATGCAGTACCCATTGCAACAATATTTAACTCATCTCTTTTGAAATCCATCTTATCCCTTATAGTTTACCAAGTAAGTTTTCTGAACAAGGTAAAGAAAGACGGTTACATTTACTACAACATGGAAATCCTTAGTATCATAAAACCAGGTGAGCTCTCTTCATCTTCCTGAATAGACCACAATGAACGCACAACACCAGAGAAAAAGAATGTTAATGTACATTAATATTACATATAACAAAAAATCTCGGATAGTATTATCGACATTTGGTCCAATCACTTCGTCCATAGTTTGTATCTACACCAGAACTGGTGAGATGTCTTATTGAGTGTTACTGTTGACATACAGCAACTTCTGGGTGGCACAGTGGTCAGCACTGCTGTCTCACAGTGCCAGGGACCCGGATTCGATTCCTACCTTGGGTCACTGTCTATGTGAAGTCTGCACATTCTCCCCGTGTCTGCGTGGATTTCCTCAGGGTGCTCCGGTTTCCTCCCACAGTCCGAAAGATGTGCTGGTTAGGGTGCATCTCCCTCTGTGTACCCGAACAGGCGCCGGAGTGCAGCAACTAGGGGATTTTCACAATAACTTAATTGCAGTGTTAATGGAAGCCGACTTGTGACACTGATAAATTAAACTTAAAACAAATTAACTTGTCGTAAGTGTATCGGTTTCTGTTTAGTAGTATCATGACCTTGTAATCTCAGGAAACTAGCTTTCTATGTGTTTTTTTTACATGAGACGTGGATTGTAGAGTGGTGGGGCCAGAGGGGCAGGGTCTATGGGAGGGCGTGGGGAGGGTCCCACTGCCACTTGCATTAAGATCAGTGACAGAGGGAGAAAGGTCAGAGATTGGGGCTGGTTATCGGGTTTGGGGGGGTGGAGGTGATTGGCCTTCTAGGAAGATGGGAGGGAGTCAGGGCTGCCAGGGGCAGGAGTTTGGGGCTGTGGGGTGTCACATCGCCATTGAGGGGGGGGAGGTGTTGTTTTGCTCACCAGTGATCGGGAGGCCGGCAGTGTGGGGCTATGGCGCATGTGCCGATCTCGGTGCTGACAGATCGGTGCATGCGCAGTGGCCCACTCAGCGCTATGCTGCCGGTCTCTCCAGCGGGAATACACCCCATCCCACTGATTTTTCAATGTAAATCTTTCTGGTGCACTCTGCAGTGCTCAGAGTGTGGGAAATTCATTTTGAAAACACGGCTAAAAAAGATCCAACGGGATTTACTCCAGATTTTAGGCGAATTCGACACTTAGAATTTTTTTTGGGAGAATCCTACCCATTTATTATCCATCCTTAATTGCCTGGGAGTGGCAGAGGCCCAGTGGTATTATCGCTAGATTATTAATTCAAAAACTCAGCTAATGTTCTGAGGACCCGGGTTCAAATCCCACCACGACAGATGGAATTTGAATTCAATAAAACAAAATCTAAAATTAAGAATCAACGATGAGACCATTGTCGATTGTGGAAAAACCCATCTGGTTCACTAATGTCCTTTAGGGAGGGAAATCTGCTGTCCTTACCTGGCCTGGCCTACACAGCAATGTGGTTGACTCTCAACTGCCCTTGGGCAATTAAGAATGGGCAATAAATGCTGGCCTTGCCAGTGACGTCCATGTCCCACAAATGAATAAAAAAGGGACATGGTTACTGAAGATCTGCTGAAGGTTCTCTCACTGTAATTTCCCTATCACCTGTGTAACTGCCTGGTGAATCTTCTTTGCACTCTCTCCAAAGCTTCCACATCGCTCTGGTAGCGTGGTGACTAGAACTGCACGCAATACTCCAAGTGCGGCCTAACCAAGGTTTTATAAAGCTGCAACATGACTTCCCAACTCCTGTACTCAGTAAGAGTTCCATAACAGTTAGAACCTTGAATGCACAGTCTGAGAGTCTGCAGGATGATTTAATCATAGCTTTCCAAAGAGAATTGGTCAATCACCTGAAGAGAAAAGAGTTTACAGTGACAGGAAAATGGCAAGGCCATTGGACTAGCGGAATTGCTCTTGAGGAGAGCTGACATCGACACAACGGGCCGGATAGCCTCCTTCTGCATATTCTTTGATTCTTTAACTCTTGCTCAATGACGAGTAGTTTTTATTCAGTGATTAGAAATTTCATTAGCCGTAACTGGATTGCCATTGAACCAGGTGATGTTAATAGATCAGAAACATTAAATGGACGTCAATAATTTTCCATCCAACAATGTGCTTTCTGTATTTAGGGAGTGATGACGTTGTGGCTAAACAAGTTAGACAGCTCGTAACTCATGGCAACTGCGAAGGAACATTTGAAGTGGAGTTGGGGAAACATTATCTAATAATGGGTCAGGGATCAGATCTGTGGAATGACGGTGAAAGGTAAGCTGTAATTTCAGAACTAATTTCTCTCTGTGTCATTGTCTGCATTTTGCCACAATTGGCATTGGGTGGCACAGTGGTTAGCACTGCTGCCTCACAGCGCTAGGGACCCTGGCCTCGGGTCACCCTGTATTGTCACCCTGCTGTACATTTATGAGTAGGGTTTCAGCTTCGTACGGGTTCGATTCCTGGCCTCAGGTCACTGTCTGCATGGAGTCTGCACATTCTCCCCGTGTCTGCGTGGATTTCCTCCCGGTTCTCCGGTCTCCTCCCACAATCCGAAAGACGTGCTGCTTAGGTGCATTGGCCGTGCTAAATTCTCCCTCTGAACAGGCGCCGGAGTGTGATGACGAGGGATTTTCACAATAACTTCATTGCAGTGTTAAGTCTACTTATGACACTAATGAATAAACTTAAACAATTGGAGCCAACTTCTCTCCATTCACCCCGTACAACTTTTCCATAACCTTAAAGATCTGCACAGTTTGCTTTTCCTCACCCAACTCTTCTCCAGAGAAACATGTTCCAAACTCTGTAACTTTTCCTGATACTTTTAATCTCTGATATTATCCGTGTAAATCTTTTCCTTGCACTTTCTCCAGTGCCTTGATGTCCTTTGGATAGTCAGCCACTTGTCACATAACAATCGACACTCGCCATCACAAGTTCTTTTCAATTTAGAAGTTATTCATTATCAGAATGCCTGTTAGTTCCCTTCCTTGTTTTCATTGGTGGTACAATGGTTAGCACTGCTGCCTCACAGCGCCAGGCAGCCAGGTTCGATTCCTGGCCTTGGGTGACTGTCTGTGTAGAGTTTGCGTATTCTCCCCGTGTCTGCGTGGGTTTACTCCGGGTGCGCCCATTTCTGCCCACAGTCCAAAAAGACATGCTGGTTAGGGTGCATCGACCTTGCTAAATTCTCCCTTAGTGTACCCGAACAGGCATCGGTGTGTGGCGATTAGGGGATTTTCACAGTAACTTCACTGCAGTGTTAATGTAAGCCTAATTGCAACTAATAAATAAATAAACTTTAAAACTCATTCCAGGATGAGCTATCTGCTCGGAGCTGGAACCTGGGTTGAGCTGTGGCCGCAAGAAGTTGAGTGTCAAGACCCTCGCTACTGGCAACTCTGTGGGGACTTGGAGGCTTTTGCTGAAGCTTTGATGGTTAATGGCTGTGGCAATTAGCTTCTTGTTCCTTCAATGTCAATGGCAACAAATATTATGTGAATCGTGTAATCCAAGTTAAATAAAGCTTTCCGATCAAATAGCAAATGATTGATTTATTTGAACTGAGCGAAATCTTTCAGGGAGAGTACACAGCGACGTTGCCTGGAGTGAAACTGGTTTAAAAGTTATCTGATGGCCGTAAAGGACCCGGGCAGGGAATTTCAACGATGGTCACCAGAGAAGTGTTTTTGACCAAGCTGTGCAGTATTTCCTTCACCCTGTCTTTCAGATTACTGTCAATAAATAGTCATCAAAAGCCATTTTAACTCATCATATGAAATCTACAGTTACTCTTCATACTGGATCGGGAATACCCTTTAGGGAAGGAAATCTGCCGTCCTTACCCGGTCTGGCCTACATGTGACTCCAGAGCCACAGCAATGTGGTTGACCCTCAACTAACTCGGGATGGGCAATAAATGCTGGCGAGCCAGCAATGCCCATGTCCCTCGAATGAATAAAAAAATGATGGTGTCCTATTTTTCTGACACTTCTTTTGATTACTAAAGCACAAACATTCCATTTTTTTTTAGCTCTACCGAATGTATTTCACGTACCTCTCTGGTTATTTTTCCCCCTTTAATGCAAATGATTAATATGTTCTGTGGAGCAATGTGAGTGTATTATCACCTACATTCTCTGGGAAAATGGACTTAATGTGGAGATGCCGGCATTGGACTGGGGTAAGCACAGTAAGAAGTTTCACAACACCAGGTTAAACTCCCACTCACCTGATGAAGGAGCAGTGCTCTGAAAGCTTGTGGCTTGTGCTACCAAATAAACCTGTTGGACTCTAACCTGGCGTTGTGAGACTTCTTAAAATGGACTTAATCATAGAATCCCTACAGCGCAGAAGGAGGCCATTTGGACCATTATGTCTGCACTGACAACAATCTTACCTGGTCCTATCCCCATAGCCCCATGTATTTACCCTAGCTAGTCCTCCTGACACTAAGGGACAATTTATTATGGCCAGTCCACCTAACCTGCACAGCTTAGGACACTATGGGGCAATTTACCATGACCAATCCCCTTAACCCAACATCTTAGGATACTAAGGGGCAATTTAGAATGGCCAATCCCTCTAATCTAACATTTTAGGACATGAAGGGGTAATTTAGTACAGCCAATCCACATAACCTGTACATCTACGGAGACTAAAGGTCAATTTAGCATGGCCAATCCATCTATCCTGCACAAAGGCCTGTTTCCCGTGCTGTGTTGTTCTTTGTTCTAAGTACAAAAGTTATGGGCCAGGATTTTACCAGCCCGCCACTGGAATCGAGGTGGGCGACAGGCGGAACATGGAACAGTCCATTGACATTGGGCAGGATTTTACAATTTCAGAATGAGCGAGGCCGTAAAATCCTGCCTATGTTCTAGGCTGACTCCATAAAACATCTTGAAATTCCTGACCTGGATTATAACATGCTGACAAGATTCCCGTTTTTTTGGATCTCACGGGATTTTGGGCCCTCATTGCCATTTAAACTGATAGCTAATGCGGCCATTTCACCCCTTACCTTAGTTTGCTAATGGTGTGGTGATGCTGGCGTTGGACTGGGGTGGGCACAGTAAGGAGTCTCACAACACCAGGTTAAAGTCTAACAGGTTTATTTGGAATCACGAGCTTTCAGAGCACTGTTCTTTCATCAGGTGAGTTCGAGGTAGGTTCACAAAAATAGCATATAGAGACAAGGACTCAATTGCAAGATAATGGTTGGAATGTGAATCTTTTCAGGTACAGACAGTGCGCGTGGCGAGAGGGATAATCACAGGTTAAAGAGGAGTGAATTGTCTCAAGCCAGGATAGTTAGTAGAGTTTTGCAAGCCCAAGCCAAATGATGGGGGTTACATGTAGTGTGACACGAACCCAAGATCTGGTTGGAATGCATTCCAACTATTATCTTGCAATTGTGTCTCTGTCTATATATGCCGTGTTTGTGAACTTACCTCTCCACTCACCTGATGAAGGAGCAGCGCTCCAAAAGCTCGTGATTCCAAATAAATCCATTGGGGTTAAACCTTCTTAGTTTGCTAAGATCAAACCTTAAATTATAGGCAAAAAGCCAACAAATGTCGGGAAATGCCTGCTGTTCCTGGATTTTCGCCAGACTACTGGATTTAAATTAACTCTTAATTAAATAAATGAATATTTGCTCATCTTGAAGGGCAAACAGCAGTGCAAATTTCCCAACTGTTAAATATTTATAGGTCGGATTGAACTGATGAAATGATTTTGCAGGATTTGTTGCAGTGAAGCATCTTTCTATTACTTGCTCTGTTGGGCTTCATTCCTGTAGCTGTCCAATGTAATCCACTGTAAGTATGAGGGAATGTTTCTGTGCTCCATTTAAATGCACACTGTTTTCGATACCATCGAATGTTTTACCTCAGACGGATTTCGTTCCTAGGGCTGGGACAGGTCCAGTGGGCCACACGGCCTACTTCATTGCAGCTTTAATGTAAGCCTACTTGTGACGCTTTCTCAGAAAAGATTTACTAGGATGCTACCGGGACAGATTGATGCACCGGAGTGTGGCAACTAGGGGATTTTCACAGTTAATGCACATTCTCCCTGTGTCCCACAATCCAAAGATGTGCAAGTTTGGTGGCTTGGCCATGATAAATTGTCCTTTAGTGTCAGAGTAATTAGCAGTAGTATAGGGATAGGGCCTTGGTGGGATTGCTGTCGGTGCAGGCTCGATGGGCCGATTGGCCTCCTTTTGCACTATAGGGATTCTATTTAGAGATGCAAGGACTGATTAGGAACAGTCAGCATGGCTTTGTGGGCGGAAAATCATGTCTCACAAATTTGATTGAGTTTTTTGAAGGAATAACCAAGAATGTCGATGAGTAGTGTAGTTGATGTTGTCTACATGGACTTTAGCAAGGCCTTTGACAAGGTACCACATGGCAGGTTGTTGCATAAGGTTAAATCTCACGGGATCCAGGGTGAGGTAGCTAAATGGATACAAAATTGGTAGATTGAACCAGGGCAGGACTTACTCAGTTAATGGTAGGGCGTTGTGGACAGTTATAGAACAGAGATTTCAGATAAATCAGAGTACAGGTTCATATCTCCTTGAAAGTGGAGTCACAGGTGGACAGAGTGGTGAAGAAGGCATTCGGCATGCTTGGTTTCATTGGTCAGAACACTGAATACAGAAATTGGAACAGCTGGTTGAAGTTTTACAAGACATTGGTAAGGCCACACTTGAAATACTGTGTACAGTGCTGATCACCCTATTATAGAAGGGATATTATTAAATAGAAAGAGTGCAGGAAAGATTTATTAGGATGCTGCCGGGACTTGATGGTTTATGTTATAAGGAGAGGTTTGCGAGATTGGCACTTTTTTCCTTGGAGCATAGGAGGTTTAGGGGTGATCTTAGAGGTCTATAAAATAATCATAGAATCACAGAATCCTACAGTGCAGAAGGAGGCCATTTCGTCCATCAAATCTGCACCAACCACAATTCCACCCAGGCCCTATTCCCCAGTCCTGCATATTTACCCTGCTAATCCAGCATCACCAATATCAATTTAGCCTGGCCAACCAACCTAACCAGCACGTCTTTGCACTGCGGGAGGAAACCGGAGCACCCGGAGAAACCCATGCAGACATGGGGAGAATGTGCAAACTCCACACAGACTGTGGTCCAAGGCTGCAATTGAATGTGGGTTCCTGGTATTGTGAGGCAGCAGTGCTAACCACTGTGTCATCATGCCGCCCCTATAAAGGGCATAGATCAATTAGATAGTCAACATCTTTTACCAGAGCTAGAGGCTTCTAAAACTAGAGGGCATAGGTAAGGTGAGGGAGATACAGAAGGGTCCAGAGGGACAATTTTTTCATACAGAGGGTGGTGTGTGTCTGGAACGAGCTGCCAGAGGCAGTAGTAGAGGCGGGTACAATTTTGTCTTTTAAAAAGCATTTAGACAGTTACATGGGTATAGAGGAATATGGGCCAAACGCGGGCAGTTGGGATTAGCTTCGGGGTTAAAAAAAACGCGGCATGGCCAAGTTGGGCCTGTTTCCGTGCTGTAAACCTCTACAGCTCTAAGTAGGAATGGGGCAACAAATGCTGGCCCCGCCAGTGAAGCCCACATCCCATGAATGAATAAAACACTTTGGGATCGCCTGATGTTATGAAAAGTTCAACAGAAACTGAACTTTTTTTGATTTTCTTTTATATAAACGCACATTAAAAACTGAAATTTAGCCTTTGAGACATATTTGGATGTGCATCTTAACTTATTCGAGCAGAAAAATTTGCTGTTGGAGTATTCAATTTTATTGAAGGTTTTTTAATTTTTATTAACTATTTTTGTTAACTCCTGATAGTTAAATGCTCTTTGGGATGAACTTTGACACCCCCCCCTCCCCCAGCTCCCCCTCCCCCCGGATCAAATCATTGATCATTTCGCACCTCGCCTAATCATGAATAGAAACGTAGAAAACTAGAAGCAGGAATAGGCCATTCGGCCCTTTGAGTGAAAAATGGTGGTGCGGGCTTGTTGGGCCGAAGGGCCTGTTTCCTGTACTGTGTTGTTCTTTGTTCTTCGCGTCTGCTCTGTCATTTATTTTGATCTTGGGTGATCATCGAATTCAATATCCTAATCTCTCCACCACCCCCCCCCACTGCCCCGGCCACCCCATATCCCTCAATCCCTTTATCCCCAAAAGTTATATCTAATTTCTTCTTGAAATCAGACATTTTGGTCTGAATTACATTCTGTGGGCATGAATGCCACTCATTCGCCACCCTCTGGGTGAAGAAATTTCTCCTCACCTCAGCTCTAAAAGCGTAGCCTCAAACTACAACCTCTAGTTCTGGACTCCCCCAACCATCGGGAACATTCTTTCTGAATCTACCCTGTTAGAATTTTATAAGCTTCTATGAAATCCTCTCTTCCTCTGCTAAACTCCAGTAATATAACCCTAACCGACTTAGTCTCTCCTCATATGACAGGCCTGCCATCCCAGGAATCAGCCTGGTAAACCTTCACCGTACTTCCTTGATAGCAAGGACACCCTTCCTTAGATATGGAGACCAAAACTGCACACAATACTCCAGGTGTCACCTCACCAACGCCCTGTACAATTGCAGTAAAATTCTAGTCAGGCAGCATGGTGGCAAAGTTTAAAGTTTATTTAATAGTGTCACAAGTAGGCTTACATTAACACTACAATGAAGCTACTGTGAAAATCCCCTAGTCGCCACACCCCGGTGCCTGTTCGGATACACTGAGGGAGGATTTAGCATGGCCAATGCACTCTAACCAGCACGTCTTTCAGACTTGTGGGAGGAAACCAGAGCATCCAGAGGAAAGCCACGCAGACACTGGGAGAGCATGCAGATTTCACACAGTGACCCAAGCAGAGAATTGAACCTGGATCCCTAGTGCTGTGAGGCAGCAGTGCTAACCACTGTGCCATGAATTTAGTGCTGCTGCCTCACAGCTCCAGGGGTCCGAGTTCGATTCCCAGCTTGGGGCACTGTCTGTGTGGAGTTTGTATGTTCTCCCCATCTCTGCGTGGGTTTTCTCCGGGTGCTCTGGTTTCCTCCCACAGTCCAAAGATGGTTAGGTGGATTGGCCATGCTAAATTGACCCTTAATATCAGAGGGATTAGATAGGGTAAATATGAGGGATTATGGGAATAGGGCCTGGGTGGCATTGTGCTAGCTGCAGACTCGATGGGCAGACTGGTCTCCTTCTGTACTGTAGGATTCTATGATAGTTACATCACTGACAGCAAAAATATGGGAGAAAAATGCAACACAGATGGCTTGCTATAATTGAAACAAATGACCTTCTGTATGAGCTTCAGTCAAGAAGGGATCTTTTATTTCATTTTCAGTCTCTGTCTGTATCATAATGCTGGTTTGTTTGTCTAGATCCCCATGGAAAAGTGCTATACTCCTTCCTGTTTCTTTGTAAGGTTGAAGAGGAGTGACCAGAACAAACTCAGGGCAATTTTTAAAATTGGTTTTAATTTTTTTTTCCACACAATCAGTGAAAGACAGAAGCAGTGAGAAAATAAAGTTAAGGCAATAAGATGAAATGTATAAATATTACACACAGCTGCCCTGCAAAATCCACTGTTAAACAGTGCGTAGGTACCTGGCCTCCAGGCCTTGACGAGTTCAATTTACTTTAAACGTTACTCTGTGAAGACGACTCAGTATATATACAGATCAGTTCTAACACACACTGGACATTTATAAAATAGCTGTTCCATTATTCAGCATCACTGCAGACACGCAACTGTGCGCCTGTATAACTCAGTAGTATTTTGGAGATATATTTCACTCTGTCCACTAATCATAGTGATGGAATAGTAGTATAAAGTGATGTCTATTTTTTAAAAAAAAGAATAATTTTGCTAAACAATCAAAGACATCTCAAGGTTTTCTGTCATCCAAAGTGGCACTTCCAACACCCTATGTGTCACTGCGTTGCTAATATGTACAAGAATTGTAGAGGATGTTCCCTTGTTGGGTGGAAGTCTAGATTCTATTGGTAATTTTCCTCAGATACTTCCTTTCCTCTCGATCTGGAGGATTTGTCAAAAGATCCTAAAGCTGTATCAATTTCTTATTCACTGATAAACCGTTTATTGACTAACTGTTGACTTTGCAGGAATCAGTGGCCTCCAGAATAACCCGCCTACGTCAATCAAATTTCAATAGGGTGAAAGGAGCACAGCGTCCTTTGGATTGTTGCTTATTTACATCTTGGTGGAAAGCTTGGGCACGTTTTCATTGCATATGGTATCTGCCTCAGTGCAAATACTTAAAGTGTCCTTGTTCAATACACCCTTGGCACGGTTTCATTGATGTCTTGGAGTCACTTGGGCCTGAAGCAGTGACTGTCAGCGTAAAAGTTGACTACGGGAGGGGTCAAAGCCATCCTGTCCTCTCTCAACAGTCACACGGGCAGGGAATGATTGGATAGTAATCACGACTGAGCGCACTGGACAATGTGTGCCACCTCTAGTCATCAGACCATAAGACATAGAAGCAGAATTAGGCCACTCGGCCCATCAAATCTGATCCGCCATTCAATCATGGCTGATATTTTTCTCATCCCCATTCTCCTGCCTTTTCCCCATAACCTCTGTTCCCCTTATTAATCAAGGACCTATCCTATCTCTGTCTTAAAAGACACTCAATGAGCTGACCTCCACAACCTTCTGCGACAAAGAGTTCCACAGATCCAAAGAGGCGCATGGTCCGATTGTATTATCCTCCAGGCTACCTTCACCACAGAGATCAAGCAGCACGATGGCACAGGGGTTAGCACTGCTGCCTCACAGTGCCAGGGGACTCAGGTTTGAATCCTGGCTTGGGTCACTGTCTATGCGGAGTCTGCACGCTCTCCCCGTGTCTGCGTGGGTTTCCTCCAGGTGATCTGGTTTCCTTCCACATTCTGAAAGCTGTGCTGGTGAGGGTGCAATTGACCTAAACAGGTGCCGGAATGTGGCGACTAGGGGAATTTCACAGTAACTTCATTGTAGTGTTAATGTAAGCCTTACTTGTGGTTAATAAATAAACTTTAAAGTAACAGTATAAACTGCTGTTTGAATTGGAGACAATTTCCTTTGCATGACTGTGCACTATGCTAATATTTTAAAACATTTAGTTTTAAGTTTAAGATAAAAATGTTTAGCGCTAACAGAAAGGATCAATACTGTCACTTGGATATCCACATAAAACATGAACTGAAGTGTCAATGTTCAATTTTGCACCATTCTCCAACCAGAAACAGTGACAATGGAAGGGAATCACATTCACTCTTTGCAATAACAGAATAATAGCCAATTGTAACAGTGAAAGATCTTCATTTAGTAAAAAGAATGATACACATGTAACATAGGATACTTTACAAGCATTCATTATACAGAATCGTACAGTGCAGAAAAGGCCATTCAGCCCATCGAGTCTGCACTGACAATAACGACCAGTAAAGTTGCCCTTGTCCCATGTCCTTGAATCCTATGACCACCAGGTTAAAGTCCAACAGGTTTATTTGGAGTCACGAGCTTTCAGAGCGCTTCATCAGGTGAGTCCAGACTTAACGCTCACCTGATGAAGGAGCAGTGCTCCGAAAGCTCGTGATTCCAAATAAATCCGTTGGATTTTAACGTTGCGTTGTGAGACTTCTTACTGTGCCCACCCCAAACCAACGCTGGCATCTCCACACCTCGAATCTTATGATATTTCAAATTATGATACAGCCAAATACTTTTTAAAGGTTGTAAGGTCACCAGCCTCCACTACCTTCCCAGGCAGAGCATTCCAGATTTTCACCACCGTCTGAGCAAACTTTTTATTTTCTCAAATCCTCTTTTAATCTCCTTCCCCTCTCCCTTAATCGATGCCCCCTTCTGATTGACCCCCTCAACCAAGAGGAGTAGATGCTCTCTGCTCACCCGTTCTTACACACCTCAATTATGTCTCCTCTCGGTCTTCTCTGCTCTTAAGAAAACAATCCAAGCCTAACCAGGTTCTCCCTGTAGCTCAAATACTTAACCCCAGGAAACATCCTGGTGAATCTCCTCTATGGCCCCTCTGGAATCCCTGCACAGAATTCCTGCAGTGCAGAAGGAAGCCATTCAGCCCACCGACCATGATCCAACATATTCCTGTAAACCCACACATTTACACTGCTAATCCCCCGACACGAGCGTCAATTTAGCACAGCCAGCTACACAGACACGGGGAGAACGTGCAGACTTTACACAGGCAGTGACCTGAGCTGGGAATCGAATCTACGTCCCTGGTGCTGTGAGGCAGCAGTGCTAACCACTGTGTGCCGCTGTGCTGCCCCTCGATCTTCCAGAGAGCACAAACTGAGAAAGACGATCAGTCAAGCTACTCACAAATCTGCTGACTACACGGGAGGTGTCGATTAATCTCAGCATCATTTCACAGCTATATTGGAAGGACATTCTACAGAGGAATATTAAGTTTAGGAAGCAACGTGATGTAATGTAATAGATGATTCAACTTTGCCATTTTGGAAAGCTTATGTTGAATTTTAGATTGGTTTACAGCGATTATTTAAACTTGCAAACCACTTAAATTTCAGGGTCCAGTGGCATTTCAATCCTCTTAATCATCAGGACATGATGGGCTACAGGACCAAGCTGGGTAGATGGGGTTAAGTTATAGAACAGCTAGTATATAATAGAATGGGGAGGAACAGACTCGAAGGGCTGAATGGTTTACTCCTGATTCTCTGTCTCTAAGGGATTAAAAAGGGAAAGTAAATGTCAAAAATCTAAAATAGGATGAAAATATACAGCAAGCCAAACACCGTCTGCAGATAAGGTGGTAATGGAATGGTATTTGATACAGTGCAATTTTATCCGATCAGAAAAAAGCCGCAATCCATCACTGTATCCAAATTACTTGAAAAATTTAATCTCCGTCACTTTACCTCATTTGCTGTGTGTTTTTTTTATTCATTCATGGGACACAGGCATCGCTGGCTAGGTTAGTATTTATTGCCCATCCCTAGTTGCCCTTGAGAAGGTGCTGGTTAGCCACCATCTTGAATTGCTGCGGTTTACAACTGAGTGTCTCACTTAGCCAGTTCAGAGGGCATTTGAGAGTCAACCACATTGCTGTGGCTCTGGAATCACATGTAGGCCAGACCGGGTAAGGGTGGCAGATTTCTTCCCTAAAAGACGTTAATGAACCAGATGGGGGTTTTCCGACAGTGGTTTCATGATCAGCGGTAGATTCTTACTTCCTGATATTTTTTATTAAATTCAAATTCCACCACCTGCCGTGGCAGGATTCGAACCCGGGTCCCCAGGACATTAGCTGAGTTTCAGGACTAATTGTCTTGCAATAATACCACTTGGCCATCACCTTTCCTATGTGTAGGAGTGTGAAGAGGTAGTTCATGAAAAGGGGAAAAGGTGGGAGAATGAAGTTGAGAAACATTAGCCATGATTGAATGGCGGAGCAGACTCGATGGGCTGAACAGCCCAATTCTGCTGCCATATC
Source organism: Carcharhinus amblyrhynchos (assembly GCF_965287045.1). Classification (NCBI taxonomy): domain Eukaryota; kingdom Metazoa; phylum Chordata; class Chondrichthyes; order Carcharhiniformes; family Carcharhinidae; genus Carcharhinus; species Carcharhinus amblyrhynchos. The sequence continues at coordinate 7,179,409 of NC_137356.1, forward strand.
TTATGACCTTAATCAGCCACAAGCCTGACATTTGATAGTTAAAACCTCCTAATTTAACTTTATGATGGCATCATTAATGAGTAACAAGGTGGGCACTGGACTTAACTGTTCACAGAGATCTACATGGTACCTGAGAGGCTGGTAAGAAGCAACAAGGGCACCGGGAGCCTCTATCATTTGGCCACATGATTTCATTTGTAACATAGCTCCCCGTCATGTCAATGGTGCACCTTTGAAATCCATCTCTGTCTACACTTCCCACTATCTCGGCAAAGCAGCCAGCATAATCAAGGATCCCACGCACCCCGGACATTCTCTCTTCCACCTTTTTCCATCGGGAAAAGGATACAAAAGTCTGAGGTCACGTACCCACCGACTCAAGAACAGCTTCTTCCCTGCTGCTGTCAGACTTTTGAATGGACCTACCTTGCACTAAGTTGATCTTTCTCTACACCCTCGCTATGACTGTAACACTACATTCTACACTCTCCTTTCCTTCTCAATGAACGGTATGTTTTGACTGTATACGCGCAAGAAACAATACTTTTCACTGTATGTTAATACATGGAACAATAATAAATCAAATCATCTTTGGAGAGAAAATGCTGGAAAATCTCAGCAGGTCTGGCAGCATCTGTAAGGAGAGAAAAGAGCTGATGTTTTGAGTCAAAGCTTTGTCTCAAAGCATGTTTCAAAGCTTTGACAAAGGATCATCTGGACTCGAAAAAGCTTTGTCAAAGGGTCGTATGGACTCAAAACGTCTCTTTTCTCTCCTTCCAGATGCTGCCAGAACTGCTGAGATTTTCCAACATTTCCTCTTTTGGTTTCAATTCTGCAGTAATTTGCTTTTATATTTTAAATCGTCTTTGGAAATGGGTCCTTTCAAGAAAGGGTCACAGCGAGAAATAAAGCAGTGATTCTACCCTCTCCCTTGTGGCTAATTGAACACACTCCAGTAACAGAGACAGAGACTCTTTGTAAGTTGTCGGGTCATGGAATCTTCTCCTGGCAAACTCAAGCTCCCTCTAGTGCAGGAAGTAAGAAATATTTAATTATTCTAACAGACTATCATTGTGTAAGGCCAGCTCAGCTGCATATGGTTGCATGCAGTGCCCCTGGTCACCGCAACCCCTAGAGCTCCAGAATTAATTTATAGTAGACCCTCAGTTATTTGAGTTCAACACTGCAGACCCCATTAGGCATAGCAGCAGAATTGGGCCATCGAGCCTGCTCTGCATTCAATCATGGCTGATATTTTTCTCATCCCCATTCTCTCGCCTTTTCCCCATGTTTCGAGCAAGGTTACCACAGGAAGAAAGAGAGTTTTGTCTGTGTGGAGTCTGCACATTCTCCCCGTGTCTGTGTGGGCTCCCTCTGGGTGCTCCGGTTTCCTCCCACAGTCCATTTGGATTGGCCATGCTAAATTGCTCCTTAGTGTCCAAAGATGTGTGGGTTCGATGGACTGGCCCCTTAGTGGGTGGCATGGGTACACTGAGGGAGAATTTAGCATGGCCAACCAGCACGTCTTTTAGACTGTAGGAGGAAATCAGAGCGCCCAGAGGAAACCCACACAGACATGGGGAGAACGTGCAGACTCCGCACAGACAGTGACCCAAACCAGGAATCGAACCCGGGTCCCTGGTGCTGTGAGGGAGCAGTGCTAACTGCTGTGCACCATGCTGCCCATATGTCAGACTATGGAATAAAATAGGAGAATCATTAAATATCTACAGTGCAGAAGGAGGCTATTTGGCCCATCAAGCCTGCACTGACATTCAACCCACCCAGTCCCTATCCCCGCAAGCCTGTATATTTACCCCACTAATCTCCCTGACACTAAGGGGCAATTTAGCATGGCCAATCAACCTGACCTACACATCTTTTGGAATGCTGGAGGAAACTGGATCACCCAGAGGAAACCCATGCAGACACGGGGAGAATGTGCAGACTCCGCACAGACAGTGACCCAAACCGGGAATCGAACCCGGGTCCCGAGTGCTGTGACGCAGCAGTGCTAACCACTGTGCCCACCCATAAAGCACCGTGCCGACGATAATGCAGATTTCCAAACTCTCAACTCATGCAATAAAAGATTCCTCAGTGAGATTTGATGGATTGTGAACTCTCATTCGCGATACCAACACGTCTGCTTTAATGTGAATGTTACGATCCAGTGGTTGTCCATTCCTGTCCACTTAAACAAGTCTTGATCAAAATGCATTGGTTCCCACTTCTGCCCCTCACCCCCCTCCCGACGTGACCCGCTCACTCAGTCTCCTCTCTAGATTATGCTGCCGTTGCTATACCTATCACAATTGAGTCGAATTGCTTTCTACTTCACAGACTAAGGGACAATTTAGCATGGCCAATCCACCAAACTTACACATCTTTGGACACTAAGGGGCAATTTAGCATGGCCAATCCACCAAACCTACACATCTTTGGACACTAAGGGGCAATTCAGCATGGTCAATCCACCTAACCTAACATCTTTGGACAGTAACAGGCAATTTGGCATGGCCAATCCTCCTAATCTGCATATCTTGGAACACTAACGGGCAATTTAGCACAGTCAATCCACTTAACCTGCACATCTTTGGACATTAAGGGGCAAATTAGCATGGCCAAACCACTTAACCTACACATCTTTGGACTGTGGGAGGAAACCGGAGCAGCTGGAGGAAACCCACGCAAACACAGGGAGAACATGCAAACTCCACACAAACAAAGCCTGAGGTCGGGAATCAAACCCGGGTGGGTCCCTGGCTCTGCGAGGCAGCAGCACTAACCACTGTGCCAACCCCCTCTGTGTGAAGAATGATTAAGAACCAAAAGATAATCCGGACTGTCTCAGCTTTGATATACTGCGCGATGTACTGAATGGGGACTGCACTGAAATCAAAGGCAGCATGAAGTGGATGGCATTGCTAATTCACAGGAGGAGAATGTTTAGTGGTGTATTTCATTTTTTAAAATAACGACCAAACCTGACTATTTAATATTCAGCACAGAATGAGGGGACAGGTAGGACTAACTCAATGGTGAATGATTATTGTCAAAAATATTTTGCCATTTTGAGTTAATAATAACTTCCCTCTCATCCATTCTTCAGAATGCAGAGACCCTGGACACAACACTTAAGTATATATTAAACAATAATTTACTATTTCCATTTCTTTACATAAAAAAAAGTGCCTCTGACAAACCTACAGGATCACAGTTAAACAGTGCAGATACGTTGCACTAACACATCCAAAAATGTCGTTACAGAGAAGACATTTAGTTTTTAATCCATCTTTTAAGACAACACACAAGTGGGAGGTGGGGGGGGGGAGGGGAGGGAACAGGGGAGGGGTAGGAGAAAAATAATGTCACACCAGGAGCTTCACATAAGAATGTCCAGCTTTGCATAGAATACAAAATATAGGTGAGCCTTTTAGGCAAAGTGGAGGCTGGACTGAAAGCACAGAAAGCGACGGCTCAGTGTTGCTGTGTATGACGGTACTGGGTCACGTGGCTTGAAGAGGGGGAGATTCCCAGTGACAGATTGGGTGAACCTATTTAATGGCAACTGTTAATGCCTTTTTCATACTTAACTTACAAATCTTTGCCCCCACCCCCACCTCTCAATTTTTAGTAACATGTCAAGAAACTGGTAAAGTCAGGGTGTGGTACAAGAGCAAGGTTACTTATTTATTTATTAGTCGCAAGTAAGGCTTACATTAACACTGCAATGAAGTTACTGTGAAATTCCCCTAGTTGCCATACTCCGGCACCTGTTCAGGTACATTGAGGCAGAATTTAGCACAGCCAATGCATCTAAAGTTAATTTATTATTGTCGCAAATAGATTTACATTAACACTGCAATGAAGTTACTGTGAAAATCCCCTAGTTGCCACACTCCGGCGCCTGTTCGGGTACACTGAGGGAGAATTTAGCATTGCCAATGCATTTAAAGTTTATTTATTATTGTCACAAATAGATATACATTAACACTGCGATGAAGATACTGTGATATTCCCCTAGTTATCACAGAATGGCGTCTGTTTGGGTCAACACACCCTAATCAGCACGTCTTTCAGAATGTGGGAGGAAACCGGAGCATCCGGAGGAAACCCACGCAGACATGGGGAGAACGTGCAAACACCACACAGACAGTGACCCAAACCGGGAATTGAACCCGGGTCCCTGGCACTGTGAGGCAGCAGTGCTAATTACTGTGCCGCCCGCCCGCTTGTTGTTTCCGGTTCAAGTTAAGTCATTCACGAGACACTGGGAGTGTTCCGTGCAAATGCAAATTGGTGGCCAACCGGATTACGAATGAATGCAACATGTGTCCTTCCCCACCTGTGGGTAAAGTGGTCCGGCAGGTGGGAAGGCAGCACGCGGTTAAACTCCATGCCCACCCACCTCCATTCCAGGCCCTGGAGGGGGCTGAGAATCAATCCCTTCATCTCTTGTGTTCCACCAAGCGAGTGACAGGAGGCAAGGCACTTCCGCAAAGAGGGAGTTGGCGAATCAGATCGTGGGGCGGGGGAAGGGGGCAGAATTTTACCGACCTGTCCCCCACGGGAATTGTGGTGAGCAAGGGGCAGACCATGGAAATGTCCAATGACCTACGGGTGGGATCTTACAGTTTCAGGATGAGTTAGGCTGTAAAATGGGGTGTCAAACTCAGGCACTGTCTCATCCAAGCTAGTAACCAATTCTCATAGAATCAAAGAATCCTTACAGTGCAGAAGGAGGCCACTCAGCCCATCAAATCTGCACCGACCACAATCCTACCCAAGCCCTATCCCCGCAACTCTATGCATTTACCCTAGCTAGTGACCCTTAACACTAAGGGACGATATAGCATGGCCAATCCACCTAATTTTATAATGGATCAGCAAAGTGGGCCTCGTGCGCAGCATAACAGTGATCTGGAGTTGCATGCAACGTGGAGAGAAAGAGAGAGGGCCAGGAGAGAGGGATGGGAAAGATATTTTAAGAGAGGAAATATTCCCCTCAAAATAAAAATGGAAGCACATGGCACAGGTCAACACTCTGGGAGAAAAAGGTAAACGTTTCCCCAAGATTTACTGCGATATGTATACATCTTGTAATATTTTCCAGCACCAAAGCTGATTGAGAATTCTGTACATTGCTTCTCAGCAGAGCGTGTGTCCAGTGCCGATTGTGTGAATCGGACCGGGTGAAATCGTGGGCTACATGGGGCCAGTCTTTTGAAGTCACACAACGCAGGAGGGCTGGGACTTTCACCCCCTAATTACCAGGGTTCGCAACATCTCATTGAGCCTCTTCCAGTTTGTCAGTTGTAGACAATCAGAAGCCTACTCACCCTCAGCTTTGCGTCGTTCTCCTGATAGATTTCTGGGATGTACCGATACCCAGGCCTGCAACTGATGGAATCCTATCATTCCATCTGATTTATCTTACAAACGGCACCGTCATGTTGGACCTCGGCCGGTCACTAAACTAACTAGAACCTTACAGTGCAGAAGGTGGCCATTCGGCCCATTGTGTTGGCTCTCTGAAAGAAGTCCAATTAGTCCCAGTCCTCTCCTCCTCCACAGGTTTCTCCCCTTCTGTTGTGTTAAGTTATAAAAAAAATTGTAACAGTTAGTCGCACTCATCGAAAGGCACAGTAGAATTCGCCTGCAACAATTCAACTTCTTGCATTGTCAGTGCAACACAGGTCCAAATTAACATCTCAATTAGGTCCTCGGCCACTCTGTCATTACCGCTCCTCGCTGGAGTTTATATACACGGTTAAAGTAAGGTTGTGGGAATACATTGTAAAGAGCAATTCGTCTGGGATGCAACTAAGAAGGCGCTGCGAAAGACTACAGGTTGGTACTCTGCCCCGGGTTTTCTGTGCCCCCCCAAACCCCCCCAGTCCACCAGCTTCAAGTAGTCTGTTTGAATGGATTACTGACACACTTCAAAGTGACTTTATCAAAGGTAAATCTCACCGCAGACAACGAGGGTCCACACGTTAACGAATGGCGCCACCCAAAAGAAAGCCCAGTGCACCAACCAACCAACCAAACAGAGTGGTGACAATTAAATGCCTGAAGAGCCCAACTGCAGCTGACCCCCCTCCAGCTTTCCTCCGCTGTCAAGAGCAGATTCTGGGCAAATAATGAGAAGTTTCATTCTGAAAGCCAATCTGAGAAATCCACTCTGAGAAGCTGCGGGGGGAGGTGGTGGGGAGGTCGGCCTGAGGAATTTCCTTCTTACGGTGCAGCAACCTCGTGGGGGATCGGAAGATCTGGGGGTGGCTACGAACATCCGTGCGTGATTTCACAAGGAAGCACTGTACAAACGGTTTTCTCAAAGAGACACCTGTTTGCGACACGCTTGTCGATGTCTGAAGCCAATGACCGTCTGGACAAATGCCTCCACCTTAAACAGTCAACAAGTCAGGCAACGGGAACAGCCTCAGAACCAGGCTGAGGGAATGCCCTAACACAGCGATAGTGTGTCAACACAAATGTCCCAGGTTGGGAATGGCGGGCAAGAACGGCACATTAACTTTCCTACGCTACAGCCAGTAACAGATGCATGGGTCCCCGTACGAACATGTGCGGTGCTGACTCTGAATTAATTCAGAATACCTTCTAAAGATTGCGAGGTGTTGAGAAGGGCTAATGCTAATCTGCAGCCAACTTACATAACTTCAATAATTTACTAACCTTTTCGTTTTACAAAGAGCACTTCAGAATATTTAACTATCCGACATGACCACATGTAGAAGCGGTTTAAGCGTGTAATGCACTTAGCCATTATATTCTATACACAAACATGCACTCACATGATGCCAAAACACTATCTTTCACATTCTTTTGAAATATTTAAACCTCTGTAATTTTTTTTTGTCGTTTGCAACGTATCAAGCACCTTGGCAATCAGATTCTGAGATTTTTTTTAAAGTTTATTTTTCTCAGTTGCATGTTTTGTCACCAACAGTCTGATTTTTTGTTTTTGAAATGGTTCCTCACTGCTTCGCTGTTTAATCGACAGGTCTCTTTGCACCTAGCCCTCTCGCTAAAGCGTCTGACGGTTTATCTCTTTCTTTTCCAGTAGAGCCACACTGGCTATGTCTTGTGAAGTTGGTTTACTGACCGGTGCCAGCGGGGTTGTGGACTTGCCTTGTTGCTCAGCCTTTGCGTTGTCGCCCGCCTTCCGTCTCTCCACCGTCGCGGGCCCCACGGGGATGGACATTTTCACCGGTCCCAGAACGCTCTTTGCCACGGTGGCTAGGTGGTTGACAAAACCCGGCTTGTCTGTGCACGGCTGCGCTGCTGACGGAGATCCATGCCCAGACCCGCACGGTGCAGCAGGGGGCGCTTTCTTTACTTTGACCTCCAGCATCCCTTTGCCCTCTGGAGACGTCTCGCAAGCTCCTTTGTAACAGTTAACCGGGGCACTTTTGTCCACCACGTCGGGTAGTTTGGCTGGATGCAGGGGGCAATCCTGGGGCAAAGCCTCGTGAATGCTGCCGTCCTCCGTCTCACCCTTGCGTGACTCTTCTCTAGTCTCGCACACCATGCTCTTCCTGTTGTCTTTCCCATCGCTGCTTCCTGCGAGCTTTGGTGGCTCCAACTTGGCAGGAATTTCTGCCGATTTCCCCTTCTCCTTAGGACCAGGCTGGGAGTCAGCTCCGGGAGATGCAAACTTTGGCTCTGACCTCTGACCTCTGACAGTGCCTTTGTCTGGCGTTAGAATGCAGGCGCCATCTTGGCTCTGGGAGCTAGATCCCAGTGGTTCAGTTTGCACCCCTTGGTGTCTCCTGCTCACAGGGTCAATGACGGACCGTGTCTTTTTAGGATCCACACGTTTCTCCGGTGGTTCTGAAACGCAGTTTATTTGGACTGACTGAGTGACGTGGACATTAAGGCTAGTGGCTACGGGTCCTGGGGACATTTTGAAAGCAGAAGGCGTTGGCAAAGTATCGGGTCTTGAGATTTGTGATAATCCAGAAGACTTGTCCGTGTGTGTTGTCGAGACGGAGGAAGAAGGTACGCCAGTCTGTCCTTTTGTGGTATTTGCATCCTTATCCAAGCTTTGATCCAAAGGCTTCGATTTTTTGGCTACTAATGTTTCAGAGGATGGCTCAGAAATCTGAGACTTTGATGCAACAATCTTCCCATTCGACTCCTTCAATGTTGAAGAAAGAGGAACACTTTTCCCTTGGTCTTCCACCATCTTTTTGGTAACATCATTAGTCCCACCAGGGCTATGGTGAGAGGTAACCGTGGAACCGGTTCTTGCTGTTTCTTCTTGATCTGCGTCGATCCCTTCCATGGGCTTTTCCTCATGGTCGCTGATTTTGACCTCCAGTTCCTGGACTGGGTCAAGGATTTCTCCCCTTTCTTGCCGGATTGTGGAGAATATATCTCTATCGATTAGCGGAGATTCCTGCCTGCCCAGCTTCCTCACAGCTATCTGACGGAAAGTCCCCAACTCGCTGCCATCAGCCTTTGACCCCAGGACCTCCCCCTCCGACTCCAACAGGCTCTGAAGGCTGGTGTCGCTGTGAAGACCCTCTTTCCGGAAGTCGGAATGCGACGCCTCCAGGCTGTGCTTGCGGATCGCCAGCTTCTTCTCGGAAGAGAGCGGGATGGACAATTTCTCAGCCGACTGCACCCTCTTGAGTAAAGGAGACCTGGGCGGCTCCGCGCTCTTGGGCCGTGGTCTCACCACGGGGGGCGACGAGTGCAGCTTGATGTGGAAGGTCTGGGTGGTGTTGGAGCTGCCCACGGTGTGGGCGGGCAGAGGGAAGGAGGGATGCTGGGGGGAAGGGTGAGTTGGCGACGGAGTGTGAGCCAGAGGGGAGAGCGGGATGTTCCCTGCTGACTTGCACCGCGCTGATCTGTACTGGCGCTGGAGCTTCGGGGACAGGCCGTGAAGGCTGCTGGGTCGGATGTGGTGTGGGGTGGCCGGGGAATTTGGTACACTTGAGCCTGGAGAGCTACTTTGAGACGAATTACCCCCTCCTCCTGTGGGGAAAAAGAAAAATATACTTAAAATACGGACATATATATTCCAAATCAATTTGTTCTCACCACAGTTCATGGGTTTATAAGCTTTCTCCTTACATAAGCGAATGAGGGAGAAAGCAATCGAAGGAAATGTTGGTAGGATGAGATAAGACCAGAAGATATAGAAGCAGAATTAGGCCATTCGGCCCTTCAAGTCTGCTCTGCCATTCGATCATGGCTGATAGGTTTCTCAACCACATTCTCCTGCTTTTCCCCCATAACCCTTGATCCCTTCACCAATGATAGAATCCTTACAGTGCAGAAGGAGGCTATTCGGCCCATTGAGTCTGCACCAACAACAATCCCACCCCAGGTTCTATCCCCGTCACCCCACATATTTCCCCGCCAATCCTCTAAGCTATGTGTCCCAGGACAATCAGGGGCTATTTAGCATCGCCAATGCACATCTTTCCGACTGTGGGAGGAAACTGGAGTACCCGGAGGAAGCCTAGACAGACATGGGGAGAATGTGCAAACTCTGCACAGATGGGAACCCAAGCTGGGATTCGAACCCAGGTTCTTGGAGCTGTGAGGCAGCAGTGCTACCCTCTGTGTCACCCCAATCAAGAACTATCTATCGCTATCTTAAATCATAGAATCCCTACAGTACAGAAAGAGGCCATTTGGCCCATCGAGTATGCACCGACAACAATTCTCTCTGGCCCTATCCCGTAACCCCATGTATTTAACCTCCTAATCCCTCTGACACTAAGGAGCAATTTAGCACGGCCAATAAACCTAACCAGCACGTCTTTCGGACTGTGGGAGGAAACCGGAGCACCCGGAGGAAACCCACGCAGGCACGGGGTCAATGTGCAAACTCCACACAGACAGTGACCCAAACTGGGAATCAAACCGGGGAATGGACTGGAAAGGCAGCAGATCTGTGGCCTCTACAGCCCTGCTCCAGACATCATGAGGAAATCAGTTAGTGCCCTCTTTGGCAGGTAGACAAAGCAGCAATGGAGTTTGAAATCATTTTTATAGAATCATACAATCCCTACAGTGCAGAAGGAGGCCATTTGGCCCATTGGGTGTGCACCGAACACAATCCCACCCAGGCCCATCCCTGCTTAGTTACCCTGCTAATCCCCCTAAACCTATCACACCCCAGGACACTAAGGGGCAATTTAGCATGGCCAATCCATCTAACCTGCACATCCTTGGACTGTGGGAGGAAACCGAAGGTAACCCATGCAGACACGGGAGAACATGCGGACTCCGCAGGGACAGTGACCCAAGGCCAGAATTGAACCCGGGTCTGGCGCTGTGAGACAGCAGTCCTACCCACTGTGCCACCGGCCCACCTCTTATTGATTTCTTTTCATCTTAAATAAAAAATGTTAAATGATGCATCACCCCGTGGTATAGAATCAGCCACATTGAGTAGAGATACCTAGATAGCCCGAGTCTGGTGTTGGTCTGTAGCTCTGAGTGGGAGAGCGAGCGGAGAGACTGTGTGTCGGTGAGCCAGGCAAACTGTCGCTGGATGAGAGTGAGCGATTTAAGGATGAGAGACTGCGGCTCGTGTGCAGCAGGTTTGACTGTTTGGTTATCTTTCGGAACAAGGAGCTTCGTTTCTTACCACTGAAGGATTGGGGGGAATTGGGGGGGGTGGAGAGAACACAAAAGGAAAGAGCTTGAATCATCCAGAGTTAGTCAGTGAAGCATAAACCCACAAATACTCTTCCCATCACAGTTCAGAGCACTCAACAGCAGCAAGAGCAAAGGAGGATTTCACAGAATCCCTACAGTGTAGAAGGAGGCCATTTGGCCCATCGAGCCTGCACTGACCGCAATCCCAGCCAGGCCCCATTCCCATAACACCTCATATTTACCCTGCTAATCCCCCTGACACTAAGGGGCAATTTAGCATGGCCAATCCACTAACCCTCACATCTTTGGGATTTGGGAGGAAACTGGAGCACCCGGAGGAAACCCACGCAGACACGGGGAGAACGTGCAAACTCCACACAGACAGTGACCTGAGGCCGGGAATCGAACCCGGGTCCCTGGTGCTGTGAGCCAGCAGTGCTAACCAAGTAAAGCAAAGCAAAGTAAAGTTTATTTATTAGCTTACAATGAAGTTAAAAGACTCACCATTTAAATTTATTTATTAGTGGCACAAGTAGGCTTACATTAACACTGCATTGAGGTTAGTGAAAATCCCCTAGTCACCACACTCCGGCGCCTGTTCGGGTAACACTGAGGGAGAATTCAGCACGGCCAATGCACCCTAACCAGCACATTTTTTGGACTTGGGAGGAAACCCACGTAGACATGGGGAGAATGTGCAGTCTCCACACAGACAGTGACCCAAGCTGAGAATTGAACCCCTGTCCCCGTTGCTATGAGGTAGCAGTGTTAACCACTGTGCCACCGTGCCACCCATATGTAATAAAAATCACTCTGTATCAGGTTAATTCATGATTTGAGATATTTCTGATGTGATGTAGTGCTAATGGAAGCTTTAGCATTGATCGAATTTCAGCTTTTGATCTAGGCAGCAGTAATGTGATAACACTCCGGTAACACCACAGGGAATCAGCACGCGTCCTCTCGGAAGAGCGAAACAATGGATTTTAAAAGCTCCCAAAATAAAAACTGTTTTGTCAGTTCCTTTCCAGCCTGACAAAATCGGAATTGTTTAATTTATTTACTGTGTTAGGATATTTAAGAATACCCCAATGTGTGTGTGTGATGGACAGGAATAGTACATTCCAGTGCCCATCCTCCCCCTCACCTCTCCTGTCCTTCCTTCCCCGTGCTTTTCTTATTCCTCCGTGCCATTTTGGCCTTGTAACTGGATCTCCTGGCTGGCCCGATCTTGATGGAAGTGTTCTCGAATGGTGTCGTGGTTACAGTCACTTTGTTTCCGCTCTGTAGGGAAGAACAGGACAAGTTCAGGGCAAAGACCGAGTTCGGTACTAAATCTCTCTGTCAACTCTTCAAAAGTGCTGACGGCAGCTGTGAGGAGCGAACAGAGCCAACGTTTCGATGACCTATCATCAGAGCTCTGACGAAGGGTCATCCAGACTTGAAACGTTGACTCCATTCTCTCTCCACAGATGGTGTCAGACCTGCTGAGAAGTTCCAGCATTTTCTGTTCTTGCTTCACATTCCAGCATGCGCACTATTTTGCTTTTATCTTCAAACGTACTGTTAGATTAAGACAAAACCTTAAGAAGCTGAAATCCTACCCCCGCCTATTTCTGAAGTTGCTCCGTAGCCGTGAATCAATCCTGCTCCCTGACCCATGCCGGAATAACCGGCCTGTGTCAGGCTCTCTGTGTATAATTTTCACGTGGCAGTGATTGGGAATATCACCATGCAGGAATTGGACCGTGAGAGCCTTCACCCTATCAGTTTGTGGCATGCCTCTGAAGCCATGTTTACCACTGAAAGAGACTGGAATTGACTCAGGGCCACAGGCAGGTTGGTGTAGCAGTACTTGGCTGAACCAGTGGCACAGTGAGTTAGCACTGCTGTCTCATTGCACCGGGTTCAATTCCTGCTTGGGCCACATTCTGTGCGGAGTTTGCACATTTTCCTGGTGTAGGTTTCCTCCGGGTGCTCCAGTTTCCTCCCACAGTCCAAAGATGTGCAGGTTAGGGTGCATTGGCCGTGCTAAATTCTCCCTCGGTGTACCCAAACAGGTGCCAGTGTGTGGCAATAGGGGATTTTCACAGTAACTTCATTGCAGTATCAATGTAAGCCTACTTGTGACTAATAAATTAACTTTAACGTTTTAAAGTTCATCTTCTTTCCGTCTTGAAGGAATACAGTTCAGATGCTTGGAGAGCAGAATAATTACTCATTTCAACCTTGCCAGTGGTTATGTCAAATAGAGTCAATGGACTTTTGTTTACTTAATTTCCATGGGGATTTCAGAGTACAGTGACTGACAGGGTCACGTGATGTTGTGGTTTATGTGCAATCCTGGATTTGTGGCAAAGACAGAAACACGCTTTTGCAGAAAGGAGTTGGAGATTGGCTGTACTGGTTGAAGTTAGAAGAGTCTTGCAGGCTTCTATAAGCTTTCCAAGACTGTCTATACTCATTGCAGCAAGTATATTTCTTATTGCTAACTATATTTAAAATGGGTTTTAAATCTTTAAGAAGAATGTTGCTTATTTGGAACTGAAATGGTGATGTTAGAAATTACAAGGGTTTCTGTAAAGATTGTTCAACTGTTAAACTGCTTCATTTTCTTTGAGTTATACCTTAATTTGGGCAGCACAGTAGCACAGTGGTTAGCACTGCTGCTTCACAGCTCCAAGGACCTGGGCTCAATTCCCAGCTCAGGTCACTGTCTATCTGGAGTTTGCACAGTCTCCTCATGTCCGCATGGGTTTCCTCCGGGTACTCCGGTTTCCTCCCACAATCCAAAGATGTGCAGGTTAGGGTGATTGGCCATGGCTGAGCGAGGCTGGAAAATCCCCTCCATTGTCTCAGAATAAGAGGTAAACTGTTTTGGAACAAAATGAGGGGGATTGCTTCACTCAGGGGGTGCTGGATCTTTGAACTTGTTAACCCCTGGGGGCCGTGAAGGCTCCATCACTGACGGCATTCTGACAGAGATAGGAATGTTTCTGATTACTAAAGATATCAAGGGATATGGGAATATTGCTTGGAACTGGTACTGAGGTAGAAGATCAGCTTATGAGCTCTGGATGAATGATCTATCAGAAGGATGTAGAGGCTTTGGAGGGAGTACAGAAAGGATGTTGCCTGGTACGGAGGGTATTAGTTATGAGGAGAGATTGAATAAACTAGGATTGTTTTCCCTGGAAAGATGGAGGCTGAGGGTCAACCTGATAGAAGTTTATAAAATTATGAGGAGTATGGATAGAGTGAACAGTTGGAAGTTTTTTTTGGGTCAGAAATGACAATTACAAGGAGGCACAAGTTCAAGATAAGAGGGGGGAAGGTTCAGTAGAGATGTATGAGGCAAGTTTTTTATGATGTGGAGATGCTGGAGTTGACTGGGGTAAACACAGTAAGAAGTCTTACAACACCAGGTTAAAGTTTAGGTTTAAGTGGCTTTTGCAACCAAATAAACCTATTGGACTTCAACTTGGTGTTATAAGAGTTCTTACTGCAAGTTTTTTCACACGGAGGGTGGTGGGGGCCTGGAATGCACTGCCAAAGGAGTTGATTGAGGCAGACAGGTTAGCGACATTTAAGACTTGTCTGGATAGACACATGAACAGACGGGGAAGAGAGAGATACAGGCGGTTGGTCTAGATAGGACAATGTGAGGCTTAGAGGGCCAAAGGGCCTGTTCCTGTGCTGTTCTTTGAACAGCTAAGCCGGCTTGAGGCGCCGAATGGCCTCCTCCTGCTCCTATTTCTCATGGGCCTATTTCAAAAGTTTAACAGATTACAATCACAAACAAATTGTAGGACTGAGGAAATAATGTCTTGTCCTGGAGCTGCCTATACAGCACGGTTAGCTTTGACATTAGCTTACCAAGATATTAAGCATTGTGCATTCAAAAGGAAAGCTACCTTCAGTATGAGCTCCACAACTTCTGTATGGACCAGTCCATGGACAGGCTCCCCATTAACATGAGTTATAAGGTCACCAGCACAAAGACCAGCCTCGTGGGAAGGTCCTCCGTCTTCTACATGCTGCAATGTGGAAAAGAGATAGTTAAAATTTTATGCCAGTCCCTGACAGTCCACAGCTTCAAGTGTTTTGTTTTTGGAGTTTTGTATTTTGAAGGTACTTAGCGAACGTTCACACAGACATAAAAACAGAAAATGTTGGAAAATCTCAGCATGTTTGACAGCATCTGTGAGGAGAGAATAGAGCCAAAGTTTCGAGTCTGGATGACCTTTCATCAGCGCTGAGAGCAAAGAGAATCAGATTTATACTATGAGGGTAGGGAGGGTGGAATGGGACTGAGGGAATGTCAATGAGGATACAGAAGGCCTAGAAAGTGCGAAAAGCATCCATTAAGTGACCAGGATGCGTGAATGGCAGAACAGAGGTGCAGATTGTTAAAGGACTGCCTGAGGAATGTGGCAGTGGCCCTGAAAGTGTTGTGGGGGGTGGGGGGAGGGAAGGGAGGAGACAAGATGGAGAGCGGGAACGGAGAAGTGGAAAAATAGAGATGAGAAAGAAGGAGGATAAAACGGATTAATGAGATGAAACAGAATGAAATAAAATTCATGTTATGGGGTGAAGGTGGAAGGGAGAGTTCACACTCTGAAGTTGTTGAACTCGATGTTCAGTCCGGAAGGCTGTGAAGTGCCCAATTGGAAGATGAGTGAGGTGCCGTTCCTCCAGTTTGCGTTAGGGTTCATTAGAACATTGCAGAAGTCCAAGGACGGACATGTGGACGGGAGAGCCGGGTGGTGTGTGGAATTGGGAAGCGACAGAAAGGTTTGGGTCCTGCTTGCTGACGGACCAAAGGTGGTTCAGTGAAGCAATAGCCCAATCTGCACCTCCATTCTGAAATTCAGATGATTTAATGGATACTTTTAGCACCATCTCAGCCTTCTGTATCTTCATTTACATTTCCTTTGTCCCATTCTGCCCAAGTATAAATCTCCTCTGATTCTCTTTGCTCCCAGCTCTGATGAAGAGTCACTGAGACTCGAAGCGTTGGCTCTATTCTCTCTTCACAGATGCTGTCAGACCCGCCGAGACGTTCCAGCATTTTCTGTTTTTGTTTCAGTTTCCAGCATCGCAGGATTTTGCTCTTATCTTTGGGCTCACATAGTGGGATTTACAGGAATATATTTAGTTCGTAGAGAACAGAAGGAGGTCACCATGTTTTTGCTGGCTTCTCAGTAAATCTATCCAATTAGTCCCATCATACTGCTCTTCTCCATAGTCCTGCCGTTCCAAAGTCAGAAAGGGAGACAGTATTCTAACTCAGCCCAGGTGTGTAAGTCTGTCATCAACTATTTAATTGCCTCCTGTATTAAGATAGATTGGTGGAGTCTTGTTGACTGTCTGTTAATGTTGTCCATCTGAGTTTGCATGGACTTTGACAAATTAATGTGTCGCACTCATGTGGCACACTTTCATCTCACGGGCTAATTAGAAACCAGAACAACCACATCAGTTGTGCATATTAAAGGGCATCTCTAAATCTTGCTGTAGCAGGGGTGTTCCAGCGCACCAACGGCAAAGCGAGTGGACATTGAGGCAAAATCCACTGTGCAATTTCCACTCTCATCTCTCTCGCTATCCATGGATGCCTCTCATCTGATCCTGGTGTCTCATAACTTAAAATACAGATAGCCTACCCTAAGGGGGAGTTCTTATCTATTAAACCTCTCAATTCTCTGAATTTCACAATGACCTGTGCAGCATCTTGTTCCTTGGTGACAGAGAGAATCCAATTTGTACCTCAATCATGTCCCATTTTTGCACATAAATCTCTTTTGGGTCTTCGATTGGCCTGATTCCTCCTTTTACTGCCCTTTATTATTTATATGCTTAAAAAAGATTTGAATTAATTTTTATGTTAGCTGTCAGCCTCTTTTTCCCTCTCTCTTTCCTTCTCTTATTTGCTTCTTCATTTTCCCTTTGAAACATCTATATTCAGTCTAGTTCAGGGTGGCACGGTAGCACAGTGGGTTAGCACTGCTGCCTCACAGCACCAGGGACCCGGGTTCAATTCTTGGCTTGGGTCACTGTCTGTGCGGAGTTTGCACATTCTCTCCGTGTCTGCGTGGGTTTCCTCCGGGTGCTCCAGTTTCCTCCCACAGTCTGAAAGGTGTGTGTGTTAGGTGCATTGGCCCAAACAGGCTTGGGGCAACTTGGGGAATTTCACAGGAACTTCATTGCAGTGTTAATGTAAGCCTTACTTGTGATGAATAAATACGTTTTTACTTTACTTTTACATTTAGTTCTCAGTTGTATTATCCAGGTAATATTTGTCAAAATCACACTTACTCCTCTCAATCTCTAACTCTTTTTGTAATCCAGGGGGCATTTTTATTTTATTTATTTGTGGGACATGGGCATCACTGGCTGGGCCAGCATTTATTGCCCATCCCTAGTTGCCCCTTGAGAAGGTGGTGGTGAGCTGCCTTCTTGAATCGCTGCAGTCCCCGTGCTGTGGGTTGACCCACAATATCATTAGGGAGGGCATTCCAGGATTTTGACCCAGCGACTGTGAAGGAATAGCCGATATATCTCCAAGTCACACAAGAAACAATATTTTGCATATGTGACCATAATAACTCAAATCAAATCAAAATACATGTTGCCGCAGCAACGCTGACTCCCTGAGTGAGTATTTCAAGCAGAGGCGAAGGTTGGTTCCCCTTATCCGCTGGTCCGCACTTACCCAGACCATGTGGTGGACGCTGTATACATCACTGTCTCCCATGTAGACCCTGATGGCGCGGAGTGTGAAGCCGTACTTCTTCCCCGAGCGGTGGATGGTGATGGGGGATCTCAGGCTCGTGACTGCAGGAGAGAAGTCCCGGCTGGGCGAGGAATCCCGCGAGGACGGATTGGAGGACAACGACCGCGGCGACATGGGGCTGGCGAGAGGTGAACTGCTGTGTTGATCTACTGGATATAGAAAGGAGATTCACACTGGGATTGGCTGAGAGGCCTGGGCTAATACTGACCGGATCACTGAAGTTAAAGTTAAGCTGTGGACCGTACGGCAGGCTGGGTTGCAACAATAACAACGGGTGGGATTTTCCACCCGCGCTCTCGCCCCAGAACCGGAAAATCCCGTCTGTGATCAATGCACCTTGGCATGGTCCCTCCCTCCACTACGATTCCTGTGGCAGGTGGGACAGGAAAACTCACCCCAACAACTTGCATTTAAATGGTACCTTTAACTCATTTTGGGAGATGAGGTGACATGGTGGCACCGTGGTTAGCACTGCTGCCTCACAGTGCCAGGGACTTGGTTCGATTCCCAGCTTGGGTCACTGTCTGTGTAGAGTTTGCACATTCTCCCCATGTCTGTGTGGGTTTCCTCCGGGTGCTCCGGTTTCCTCCCATAGTCTGAAAGACATGCTGGTTAGGGTGCATTGGCCACGCTAAATTCTCCCTCAGTGTACCCAAACAGGCGCTGGAGTGTGGCAACTAGGGGATTTTCACAGTAACTTCATTGCACAGTTAATGGAAGCCTACTTGTGACTGATAAACTTTATTGACTGACTTAATTGAACTTATTTAGATCGAACCAGGGCAGAACTTACTTAATTAATGGTAGGGTGTTGGGGAGAGTTACAGAATAAAGAGATCTAGGGGTACAGGTTCAGAGCTCCTTGAAAGTGGAGTCACAGGTGGACAGAGTGGTGAAGAAGGCATTCGGCCTGCTTGGTTTCATTGGTCAGAACATTGAGTTGGGACATCTTGTTGAAGTTGTACAAGACATTGGTAAGGCCACACCTGGAATACTGTTTACAATTCTGGTCACCCGATTATAGAAAGGATATTATTAAACTAGCAAGTGTGCAGAAAAAATTTACTTGAATGCTACCGGGACTTGATGGTTTGAGTGATAAGGAGAAGTTGGACAGACTGGGACTCTTTTCCTTGGACCAGAGGAGATTTAGGGGTGATCTTATAGAGGTCTATAAAATAATGAGAGGCATAGATCAGATGGATAGTCAACATCTTTTCCCAAAGGTAGGGGCGTCTAAAACTAGAAGACGTAAGTTTAAGGTGAGAGGGGAGAGATTCAGAAGGGTCCAGAGGGGCAATTTTTTCACATGGAGGGTGGTGAGTGTCTGGAACAAGCTACCAGAGGCAGTAGTAGAGACGGATACAATTTTGTCCTTTAAAAATCATTTAGACAGTTACATGGATAGGATTAGTATAGAGGGATATGGGCCAAATGCGGGCAGTTGGGACTAACTTAGTGGTTAAAAAGAAAGGGCGGCATGGACAAGTTGGGCCGAAGGGCCTGTTTCCATGCTGTAAACCTCTACAACTCAGTGAAACGTCACAGGGTAAATGTGAAAGATGAAAGCTAGGAAATGGTCTGAGAGCCAGTCCACTGGCTGCCTGACTTTGGCCATCATCGAGATTTCTGTCAGGTTGGATGGTGCATGTTGAGACTGCGTTAGAACGTAACTGGTGACAGCTCTGTATTGGATGTAATGTGACCAATGGTAACAAGCTGTAAGGGTCAGCTGACTCAGTAAACCATGGAACCAATTACATGAATGATGTGATGGTCAGCTGACTCACTATAAATAAGAACCTGTTGGGAATTGTGGGAGCTTGGATTGGGGTGAGGCCCCAAGTCTGGAGTAACGAAGTTTCTTTATTAAACCCTTTCTTTGATTTATCAGTTGGAGTTAAGTTTTTTGTTATATGTTTACTGTCTGCATTTGATGGGTTCCTTCTGAGGAAACAAACTGTGGGTATAATCAAAATTAAACTAATCCGACCTCCGCTCATATGGGAGATGGAGCAGTCATTCGATAGCAAGCTGGAGGATCAACCCAGACAGACATTCACTAACCCAGAGGCAGGAATATTAATCTCTGCAGTGCCTAGATTAACTGAATCATAGTGAACAATTTAACTCCACACGGTTATCAGGACACACAGGGACTGAATTTTACATCATGTTGCAGCTATATCAAACCTTGGTTAGGCCACATTTGGCGCACTGTGTGCAGTTATGGTCACCACACTAACAGAAGGACATGGAAGCTTTGGAGAGAGTGCAAAGAAGGTTCACCAGGATGTTGGCTGGTCTCGAGGATGTTGGCTATGAGGAAAGGTTGAATAAACTAGGATTGTTTTCACTGAAAGGAGGGAGGCTGAGGGGAGACCTGAGAGAGGTCTACAAAATTATGAGGGGCACAGACAGGGTGGATAGTCAGAGGCTTTTCCCCAGGGTTTGGAAGTGTCAATTACAAGGGGGGCACAGGTTCAAGGTGAGAGGGGGAAAGTTTAAGGGAGATGTGTGGGGGAAGTTTTTCACGCAGAGAGTGGTGGGTGCCTGGAACGCGCTGCCAGAGGAGGTGATGGAAGCAGACATATTAGCAACATTTGAGAGGCATCTGGATGGGTCCATGAATAGGGAGGGATAGAGGGGTACAGACTGAGTAAGGGCAGAAGGTTTTTTCTAGTTTAATTAATACATTATGATCAGCGCAGGTTTGGCAGTCTGAAGGGCCTGTTCCAGCTGTATTTTTCTTTGCTGTTTGATATTATTCTATTAGTTCCTTGAGAAGAATCACAGAAGGAAATTTTAAATGAAGAATTAGGCACTTATTGGTTCCATTGACAGTCTGCAGTCCAACCATTTAAAGAGCATCAAATCTGAAACAGGTAAACATCCTGAGTGCTTTCTGGAGATCATACCATTTGGAGAGACACTTAACCTTTTTCTTCATGGTCCACGGGCATCAGATTTGCTGCCCATCCCTAAATGCTACAATGATGTGGAGATGCCGGCGCTGGATCGGGGTGGGCACAGTAAGAAGTCTCACAACACCAGGTTAAAGCCCAACAGGTTTATTTGGAATCACGAGCTTTTGGAGCGCTGCTTCTTCACCAGGTGAATGGAGTGGTAGGTTCACAAACGCAGCATATCTAGACAAATTGTGATTCTCCCTCTCTCCAAACACACTCTCTGTACTGTAAAGATTTGATTGCCTGAAAAGACCATTATCTTGCAATTGTGTCTCTGTCTATATATGCCTTGTTTGTGAACCCAACTCTCCACTCACCTGATGAAGGAGCAGCATTCCGAAAGCTCGTGATTCTAAATAAACCTGGTGGGCTTTAACCTGGTGTTGTAAATGCTACGACTTAGTGGCTTGCTTGGCCATTTCTGAGGGCTCTTAAGAGTCAATCACCTCAATATGGGCACACTAAGAAGTCTCACAACACCAGGTTAAAGTCCAACAGGTTTATTAACCTGTTAACCTGGTGTTGTGAGACTTCTAACTGTGCCCACCCCAGAACAACGCAGGTATCTCCACTTCACTGCAATGTAGGCCAGACCAGGTAAGGAAGGCAGATTTCCCTCTCGGTGAAAAGCAGATGAATGAACCAGGTGCAGTTTTACAACAATCGCCGACACTTTCATGGTCACCATTCCAGAATTAAATTCAAATTCCACCCGCTGCCGTGGTGGGGATTCGAATGCGTGTCCCCCGTGAAGCAGCCTGGGCCTCTGGATGACATTACCCCGACACTGCTGTCCACCCCCCCCCCCCCACTCCGTACCTGCGGGGATCATGACTGACAGGGCGGTGGCTGACGCTGATTTAATGACCTTGTTGACAGGCCGGGAGGCGCGCTTCTCGGCCGAGTCCCCGGATAGCTGCTGGTGCCGCGCACGGCGAACCGCCAGGTCACTTGTCGCCTTGGTCGAAGAAGAGTCCGTTTCCTTGGAAACCGGGCATAGGGACTCGCTTAACTTCACTGGCCTACCCACTGAAAGAAAATTGAAACCATTTAGCAGGAAGGCACGCGAAGGATCTTTTTAAGATTCTAACGTTTCCCTTCCTCTCTGGAGGCTTTATATAACTTCACTGATACGGAGCAGCACCCACTGATAACACTGGGCAGCACGATGGCACAGTGGTTAGCACTGGGTGGATGGTGGCACAGTGATAACGTCACAGAACTGCTAACTCTGCGGGTTATTCTTTGGGATATGGGTTCAAATCCTATTTACAAGTTGGACCGAAAGGCCTGTTTCTATGCTGCAAACCTCTACGATACAGCAGCCTCACTCCCACAGGGACCCGGGTTCGATTCCCAGCTTGGGTCACTGTCTGCATGGAGTCTACATGTTCTCCTCATGTCTGTGCGGGTTTCCTCCAGATGCTCCGGTTTCCTCCCACAAGCAAAAGACATGCTGGTTAGGTGCACTGGCCACGTTAAATTCTCCCCGTGTCTGCGTGGGTTTCCTCCGGGTGCTCCGATCTCCACCCACAGTCTGAAAGGCCTGCTGGTCAGGTTCACTGGCTGTGCTAAATTCTCCCTCAGTGTACACGAACATACGCTGGAGTGTGGTAACTAGGGGATTTTCACAGCAACTTCATTGCGCTGTTAATGTGAGCCTATTTGTAACACTAATAAATAAACTTTAAATTTTTTATTAGAATATGGGAATGTTTAAGGGCAGCATGGTGGCATAGTTGTTAGCACTACTGCCTCACAGGGCCAGGGACCCAGATTCGATTCCCAGCTCAGGTCATTGTCTGTGTGGAGTTTGCACGTTCTCCCTGTCTCTGCTTGTGTTTCCTCTAGATGCTCTGGTTTTCTTCTACAGTCCACAAGACGTGCTGGTCAGGTGCTTTGGCCCATGCTAAATTGTCCCTTAGTGTGGCAACTAAGGAATTTTCATTGTAACTTCATTGCAGTGTTAATGTAAGCCTACTTGTGACTAATAAATAAGCTTTCAACTTTTTACTAGTAGACAGGAATGTTAAGGGCATCATGGGGGCACAGTGGTTAGCACTGGTGCCTCACAGTGCCAGGCACCTGGTTCAATTCCGGCCTCAAGTGGCTGTGTGGAGTTTACATGTTCTCCCTGTGTCTGTGTGGGTTTCCTCTGGGTGCTCCAGTTTTCTCCCACACTCCAAAAATGGGTGGGTTAGGTTGGTTGGCTATGCTAAATTGTCCCATAGTGTCAGGGGGATTAGCAGGTTAAATGCAGGGGGTTACAGGAATGGGGCCTGATTGGGATTGTGGTTGGTGCAGGCTCGATGGGCCGAATGGCCTCCTCTTGCAAACAGTATGTTTTGTGCAAGAGGGCATCCAACTGACCCTAATCTCCTTGCAAAACACTGAATAAGTTAAAAAGTATAATTTTGTATTGCTAAGCAACAAGGATGCCATTTTTATTTAGGAATTTATTTTGTTGAACGGACAAATGGTAAATCATTATTTAAGGTGTCAGATCATAATTTGATTTGAGAATTAATCATGAATAGATCAACAAGGTAAACATTCTATGATTAAAAGCAACTTTTCCTTAAGGACTACTCCAAATTATTCAAGGATCTGAGCTTATCCAGTAAAAAGGACAAATTATAGGGTTATTTTCTCTGGGAAAGTGAAGGTGGATCTGAAATAGGCTTTTAAAATTATCAAAGGGATTTAATAAGATTGATGTAGAGAATTGAGAGGGAGTTAAAAACCAGAGGTATTAAAATTAAGACAGTCACCAATAAATCCAATCAGGAATTCAGGGATAAATGTATTTACCCAGAGAGTTGTGGGAATGTGGGATTTGCTGAGGTGAATAGTATGTATACAAAGGTCTGAGGTCACGTACCAACCAACTCAAGAACAGCTTCTTCCCTGCTGCCATCAGACTTTTGAATGGACCTACCTCACACTAAGCTGATCTTTCTTTACACCCTAGCTATGACTGCAACACTACATTCTGCACCCTCTCCTTTCCTTCTCTATGAACAGTATGTTTTGTCTGTATAGCACGCAAGAAACAATACTTTACACTGTATCCTGAAGGGAATTAATCATAATATCCAACATAGGGAACTTAGCAGCTAAAATTTTAATATAAAGTTTTGAAAATAAGTACAAAAACTAATAAAGCCATTAGAAGACATTAATATTCATCGCTAAATTTGCCAGTGAAGCCCAAGGCTTTCTTGTATCAGAGAACTGTCTGAAAAACATGAAAACTCAGTCACAGTGCAACTTGAACATGGTATGGTACGAAACCATCCATTGTTTAAAAGGGCAGATTATACACATTTCTATCCAAGAACAAGAAGTTTAGCCTGGGATTTTTGCCAGGTGTATAGGCCCGCATCCAACTGGCCCTAATCTCCTTGCAAAACACTGAATAAGTTAAAAAGTATAATTTTGTATTGCTAAGCAACAAGGATGCCATTTTTATTTAGGAATTTATTTTGTTGAACGGACAAATGGTAAATTATTATTTAAGGTGTCAGATCATAATTTGATTTGAGAATTAATCATGAATAGATCAACAAGGTAAACATTAAATAAGATCATGTTCAGTTAATTGCTGGGCTGTAGCGATGATAACCAAATTCTGATAGAATCCTGGCAATGCAGAAAGGGGCCATTCGAGTTTGCACTGACCACAATCCCACCCATGCCCTATCCTGTAACCCCACATATTTACCCTGTGAATCCTGCTGACATTAGGGGCAATTTAGGATGGCCAATCACCCTAACCCACACATTTTTTGGACAGTGGGAGGAAACCTACGCAGACACGGGGAGAACGTGCAAACTCCACACAGATAAGCTGGCAATCGAACCCGGGTTCCTGGCGCTGTGAGGTAGAAGCGCTAACCACTGTGCCACCCTAATTGTATAATTATCCACGTTCCTGACACAAAGGTGGAGATCTATGGAGGAAACTCAAGGTGCTGTCACATCACCAGATTCCCCCTTCAGCCGAAGTATTGTACTTGTCTAATTGATGTCTTATTTTCTTTGTATTGTTTGCATGTTTTATAACAAAACTAGTTTCGGAAATAAATATTATTACGCTTTAAATCTGCGTTTCATTTACCTTTGCGAGAAATATTTAACAGATTTATTTTTTAGTATTTAAAATGATCGGGCCACCGAGAACAGAATTCCCCACTACAATCCCAATACACGTGACAATGATAAATCAAACCAAATAAAAAAAGATACATTTAAGAGGAAGCTGCATGGGGCAGCAATGTAGCACAGTGGTTAGTATTGCTGCCTCACAGTACCAGAGACCCAGGTTCGATTCCCAGCTTGGGTCACAGTGCGGAGTCTGAACGTTCTCCCTGTGTCTGCGTGTGTTTCCTCCGGGTGCTCCGGTTTCATCCCACAGTCGGAAAGAGTGCTGGTTAGGTGCTAAGTTCTCCCTCAGTGTACCCAAAAAGGCGCCAGAGTGTGGCGATTAGGGGATTTTTCACAGTAACTTCATTGCAGTGTTAATGTAAGTCTTACTTGCGACTCATAAATAAAGTTTAAACTTTAAAAAGCTATATGAACACAAATGGGAGAAAGGAGTAGAAGGATATGCTTAGAGATAGAGGAGTGGGAGGGGGCTTATGTAGAGCATTAACTCCAACATGGACAGGTTGTACTGAATGATTTCTGCTGGCCATTCTATGTAATTCTACCGTTTTTTTAAAATCAAACAGAAAATATTACTAGACTAGCACAGACTATTACACTGACCATCAATAGCATCCCATACCTGGGAATGTTGGACTGTTGCCGGCATTTACCGCGCTGACGGCACTCTGCCCTTCCGTATCTTTCTGCCGTGAATCCGACTGGCTGGCCTGATCCTGGACCGGCGTCACCGTCTGCACTTCCTGGTGCTTGTGCGTGACCTCCGTGTCGTCCTCCAGGGGCGTGGCAAACTTGTGGGTGTCCATCAGCGCAGAGAACCGGCGGCGGACGGTGAGAGGTGGGCTCGAGTCACTCTCGCCATAAGAGGACTCGGACGCAGAGAGGCGCTTCCTGGAAAGAGCGAAGATCGGAGAAGGATTTGAGTATCGGGATAGGGGTGTTTTGCTGCAATTTTATAGGGCGTTGGTGAGGCCACGCCTGGAGTGTTGTGTGCAGTTTTGGTGTCCTTATCTGAGGAAGGATGTCCTTGCTTATAGAGGGAGTACAATGAAGGTTTACCAGGCTGATTCCTGGGATGGCAGGTCTGTCACATGAGGAGAGACTAAGCAGGTTGGGATTATATTCAGAGAGTGAGAGGGGATCTGATAGAAACTTATACAATTCTAACAGGGTTAGACAGGGTAGATTCAGAAAGAATGTTCCCGATGGTGGGTGAGTCCAGAACTAGGGATCATAGTTTGAGGATAAGGGGTAAACCTTTTAGGACTGAGGTGAGGAGAAATTTCTTCACCCAGAGGGTGGTGCACGTGTGGAATTCACTCCCACAGAAAGTAGTTGAGGCCAAAATGTTGTCTGATTTTAAGAAGGAATTAGATATAGCCCTTGGGGCTAAAGGGATTGAGGGATATGGGGGGGGGGGGGGTGGAGAGGGGGATCGGGAAATTGAATTCGATGATCAGCCATGATCAAAATGAATGGCGGAGCAGGTTCGAAGGGCTGAATGGCCTCCTCCTGCTTCTAGTTTCTATGTAAGAGGGAGGAGGCATCAGAGCAACCTCAAACCTCATCACCTCCAAAGCTGTGTGACAGTCACTCTCCCCTCCTCTCACACGGTTATCCCAAACAATATCCTAACTGATCCACATTGAAACAAAACCACATGCTGTGGTGCCGCCTCATAGTGCCAGGGACCTGGGTTCGATTCCCGGCTTGGGTCACTGTCTGAATGTCTGGCAGCCTCTCAGGGCATCAAAGACTGAGACATTGGGACAGTTTGGTCAAGTTCTTGATTATAGGAATGGCGTTTAAAAGCAGCATTTTAAAGGAGGGGAAGGAGGAGGGGGTGAATAGAGAGGAAATCCCAGCAGTTAGGGAACAGGCCGCTGAAGACACAGCAGCCAGGGGTGTGCTTTGGAATTGGGTAATGCAGAAAAGAGTTGGAGAGGCTTTGAAATTTCGAGGGGCTGCAGGACAGGAGGACGCTACAGAGGGCAAAAGAGAAAACGCCGGAA
The DNA here is from genome assembly GCF_965287045.1 of Carcharhinus amblyrhynchos. Taxonomy (NCBI): domain Eukaryota; kingdom Metazoa; phylum Chordata; class Chondrichthyes; order Carcharhiniformes; family Carcharhinidae; genus Carcharhinus; species Carcharhinus amblyrhynchos. The sequence goes on from NC_137356.1 coordinate 7,205,997, forward strand.
AATCTCAGCAGGTCTGGCGGCATCTGTAAGGGGAGAAAAGAGCTGACATTTTGAGTCCAGATGACCCTTTGTCAAAGCGAAAAGGCTGAGAAAGTGGGACCTTTTCTTCAAATTTTATTTAGTTTTAAACTGTCCCCTACCTTTTATTTCTTTATTGTCTTTCATTATTTTTCTTCTCCCCTACTCTTTCCCTCTATTTTATCCCCCCTTTTCTTACCTTTTCTCCCCCTTTGCTTCCTCTTTCCACCCTTTTTACAATTTTACCTCTCTCCCCCCCACATCTTCCTCTGTCACAGTTTACCCTCTGATTCCAGCCTCTCTGCTGTTTGGCCATTCACACTCTTTATTCTCTCTCTGGGCTGCCATTAGCAGCATTTCCTCTTGTTTATGTGGCTGTGATTCATCTTTCATTCCCTCACCCTGCAGTATAAATATCTCCCATTTTTAGCTTTGACAAAGGGTCGCCTGGACTTGAAATGTCAGCTCTTTTCTCTGCTTCCAGATGCTGCCAGACCTGCTGAGATTTTCCAGCGTTTTCTCTTCTGGTTTCAGAGTCCAGCATCTGCAGTAATTTGCTTTTATCCAGAGATGGTGAGGGATTGTGATGTGGAGATGCCGGCGTTGGACTGGGGTGGGCACAGTAAGAAGTCTCACAACACCAGGTTAAAGTCCGACAGGTTTATTTGGATTCACGACCTGATGAAGGGGCAGTGCTCCAAAAGCTCGTGTTGCTAAATAAACCTGTTGGACTTTAACCTGGTGTTGTGAGACTTCTTATAGTGAGGAATTAGACTATAAAGAGAGTAATTTTTAAGAAGGATTAGAGAAGGAGCATGTGTGTGTTGACTAGACTGGCATACTTGAAGCTTAGATATAAGAGGAGAGGAAACTACATCGCAGCAGTATAGCTGCCCTACATACATCTCTGGAGAGCTCGTTCTCCAACTCTTGTCTCGGGTTCCAGTAGCACTCAGGCCCTCCACCTTGTCATTCTTCTCCTCCTTATGTTTGTTTAGATTCCGACGGGTGACCACTGGAGCTTTCTGTTCCTCGTGCTGAGTGAGACGCTCCATACTGCTGTAAACCTGCACACATTGCAACCCAGCGTTAGTATAACCACCACTCACTTAACCCTGGCCACACGTGCAGCTTGGTGAGATACGGGAGGCCTATTCAACCGCATCAGAGAATCCCTACAGTGCAGGAGGAGGCCATTCGGCCCATCGAGTCTGCACTCACCCAGGCCCTATCCCCATGCTAGTCCCCCTGACAAGGGGCAATTTAGCATGGCCAATCCACCTAACCCACACACCTTTGGAGTGTGGGAGGAAACCCACCCAGACGCGGGGAGAACGTGCAGACTCCACACACTTCTGTTCATATAAAGTATTCAAAAAATAAAATAATCAGCTTTCTTTTTAAAAAAAGTACTATACGAAAAGTGAGGTCTTATCTGTGGAGAAGCAGCTGCTTAACTTGTGCCTCTGATAAAGTTACAATCAGTGGGGTCACAGACAGTGACCCAAATCGGGAATCGAACCCGGATCCCTGGCGCTGTATGATGCTGTGCCGCTGTGTCACCCCTTACTGTACTGTGCCCCAGCACCTTCAGGCGAGGAAATTAGAGGGGAGAAAGGAATGTCTAAACCCAATGGAATCGACAGTTAGAAGTTTCCAGGCTCCTCACGCCAGCGGGATCTTCCAGTCCCACCGATATGAACAGTGATTTCAATGGCTCACTGGCCCACCAGTGGGGGAACAGGAAGAGGGGCTGGAAAATTCCAGCCAACATCTCTGGGCACAGTGGTTAGCACTGCTGCCTCATAGCACCAGGGACCTGGGTTCAATTCCCAGCCTTGGGTCACTGTCTGTGTGCAGTCTGCACATTCTCCCCATGTCTGCATGGGTTTCCTCCCAGGGTCCAAGCATGTGTGGGTTAGGTGGATTGGCCATGCTAAATTGCCCCTTAGTGTCAGGGGGATTAGCTAGGATAAATGTGTGGGGTTATGGGGATAGGGCCTAGGTGGGGTTGTTGTTGATGCAGGCACAATGGGCTGAATGGCCTCCTTCTGCACTGTAGGGATTCTCTGATTCCCATAAGAGTTTATTTTGGAAATGTATTCCGGAGTCTCGGCACCTGAAAGCATGAAGATTCAAGCTGGAGATTTGCAAGATGCCAGATTGGAGAAGTGCAGTTACATCGGAGGGTTGTGGGGCTGGTGGAGGTTACAGAGAGAGGGGACGGATGAGGCTACGGAGGGATTTAGAAGCAAGGATGCGAATTTGAAATTCGAGGCACTGGTGGGCCTGGACCCAATGTTGGTCTGTGAGCTCGGGAGTACTGGGCGAACAGGACTTGGTAAATATGATGTTGTTTCAGAGGAACTCAAAGATAATGAATGGCTGCCAGTGCACAATCATAGAATGATAGAGATTCACAGCATGGAAACAGGCCCTTCAGCCCAACCTATCCATGCTGCTCTTTTTTTAAACCACGAAGCTAGTCCTAATTGCCTGCGTTTCGCCCATATCCCTCTATACCCAACTTACCCATGTAACTGTCTAAATGCTTTTTAAAAAACAAAATTGCACCTGCATGTGGCACCTTGTTCCAGACACTCACCACCCTCTGTGTGAAAAAAATTGCCCCTCTGGACACTTTTGTATCTCTCCCCTCTCACCTTACACCTATGCCCTTTAGTTTTAGACTCCCCTACCTTTGGGAAAAGATATTGACTATCTAGCTGATCTGTGCCCCTCATTATTTTATAGACCTCTATAAGGTCACCCCTCAGCCTCCTACACTCCAGAGAAAAATGTCCCAACCTCCTTATAACTCAAACCATTAAGTCCCAGTAGCATCCAAATGAATCTTTTCTGCACTCTTCCTAGTTTAATAATATCCTTTCTATAATAGGGTGACCGGATTTTACCTACATGCTAGCATGGAGGTGCTGGGAGCGTGGAGTGGAATATTGTTCCTGTATTCTTGCGTGTTACGGGCATGAGGATCAGATGGCTGGGGGGGCGGAGGGGCTTCCTCCTTTATTCTGTGCTGTAGTAATACTGGAAACCTGTGGGTGTCACTACACACCCTTGAAACCCCCATAGAGAGAAACAGTGGAAGAAAGAACGGAATCAGTACAGAAAATGCTGGAAAATCTCAGCGAGTCTGACAGCATCCGTGAAGAGAGGATCACCTCTGACAACGGGTCATCCAGAACCTCTATTCTCCCTCCACAGCCGCTGCCAAAACTGTTGAGATTTCCCACCATTTTCCTGTTTGTGTTTCAGATTCCAGCATCCACGGTTTTCCGCCTTTATTACATGAGGGAGAATGGATGGTAGGTGACGTACAGGGGATGGAACGATGGCTAATGCACTCAGCCTGTTGAGACTTCTCTTTCTGACGTAGCAGGTACAACATGCCATCGATCTACCTGAGCTTTGTTAAAAGGAAAGTTGAGGTGGGAACCTCTTGTTCAAAATATTCTTCAAATCTATACGTTTGGATTAAAGCATTGAAAAGACACATCTTACAGCACTAACAATGGCCAGAATTTTACCGAACCACCATGGGAACCGGAGCAGGCGAGGGGTGGACAATGGGATGGTCTGTTGACCTCAGACAGGATATTACAGTTTTAGAGTGAGTGAAGTCATAAAATCCCACCCATTACCTCACATTTTTAGCCATTTTGTGTCTCTGGAGGAGTCCCAGGCACCTCTTGGACAGGAGAAGCGCTCTACACATTGTCCTGTCTGAGGTTTGATTCTGTCTGTGTCGCGCACAAGAAACAATACTTCTTATTGTATACCCTTAAATTATGTCAAATCAAATCAAAGGTTGATTTCAAGAAGGCATATGGCATGCTTACCTTCATCAGTCAGGGCATTGAGTATAAAAATTGGCAGGCCACGCTGCAGCTGTACAGAGCCTTAGTTAGGCCTCATTTAGAATATGGTCGCCACACTACCAGGAGGATGTGGGTGCTTTGGAGAGGGTACAGCAGACGTTTACCGGGATGTTGCCTGATATGGAGGATATTAGCTGTGAGGAGAGGTTGGATAAACTCGGTTTGTTCTCACTGGAACGGCGGAGGTTGAGGGGTGACCTGATAGAAGTTTACAAGATTATGAGGGGCACGGACAGAGTGGATAGTCAGAAGCTCATTCCTAGTCAAGTACTAGACGATATAGGTTTGAGGTGCATGAGGGAAAGTTTAGAGGAGATGTGCAAGGTAAGTTTTTTTACACAGAGAGTGGTGACTGTAACACACTGCCCGGGGAGGGGGTGGGTGCAGGTACGATAGCGGCATTTAAGAGGCAACTAGACAAATACATGAATAGGATGGGAATGGAAGGATATGGACTCCGTAAGTGCATACGGTTTTAGTTTAGGCAAGCATCATAATCAGCGCAAGCTTGGAGGGCTGAAGGGCCTGCGCTGGGCTGTTCTTTGTTTGTTCTTTGTTGAACTTTCATTAGAATCAATAAGTGGGCAGTTTTGGGAGCCAATTTAAACCTGCCGACCAGACCCATTGCTGCAGGCCTGTGTAATTGCTGTGGGCCTGTGTAATTGCTGCAGGCCTGTGTAATTGCTGCAGGCCTGTGTAATTGCTGCAGGCCTGTGTAATTGCCGCAGGCCTGTGTAATTGCTGCAGGCCTGTGTAATTGCCGCAGGCCTGTGTAATTGCCGCGGGCCTGTGTAATTGCTGTGGGCCTGTGTAATTGCCACGGGCCTGTGTAATTGCCGCGGGCCTGTGTAATTGCCGCGGGCCTGTGTAATTGCCACGGGCTTGTGTAATTGCCGCGGGCCTGTGTAATTGCCGCGGGCCTGTGTAATTGCTCTGCTGGCCATTCTTCACTAAGCATGCAGACAACGTCACGCACCCACTGGCCACAACAACAGTGGGGCCTAAGGGAAGGGCAGGCGCACTCACACCCATAGAAGTACCTTAATAAATCGAGGTGAGCAGGAGGAAAACTGTCGAATTTCCACCGGCTCATCTTCATTCGTGTCATCCTCGTCGTAGGAATTGACGTGGTGATAGCGATCAGAGCGGGCTGCGGAGAGAGAGAGGGAGAGAGGGAACGGCATTATTTCAGATCCACAGTGAGGGAGTGAAATCCCTCTTGTCACTCAAACCCTTGCCCAACACTCTTCCTGACTGGATTTTTCCTGGACTATTATCGACCCACCCATACCCAAATTGCACCTCCCCTGTTGAGCACCCGCATCCCCCGCCTCCTCTTCCCATTGCTGCTACCCAGACAGATGCAAGGGAGCTGGTTCAGAATTGGTACAGACCGTCCCCCCAAACCCCTTCTTCCCCACTTCTCCTGTGCTCTCCAGCTCCCCAAGCCGGGAGGCGATGGCCTAGTGATGACCTAGTGCTATTATCACTAGACTATAGATCCAGAAACTCAGCTAATGCTGTAGAGACCCCGCCATGGCAGATGGTGGAATTTGAATTCCATAAAAAAAATCTGGAGTTAAGAAAATCTACGGATGGGTGGCACGGTGGCACAACGGTTAGCACTGCTGCCTCACAGCGCCAGGGACCCGGGTTCGATTTCCAGCTTGGGTCACTGTGCGGAGCCTGCACGTTCTCCCTGGGTCTGCATGGGTTTCCTCTGGGTGCTCCGGTTTCCTCCCACAGTCCAAAGATGTGTGGGTTAGGTGGATTGGCCAGTCTATATTGGCCGTTAGTGTCAGGGGGACTAGCATGGGTAAACGCATGGGGTTATGGTCTTAAGGCTTAACTGAAATTGTGTGATTGCAGACCCGATGGTTGTGGGATTGCAGACTTGATGGGCCGAATGGCCTTCTTCTGTACTGTAGGATTCTGCTGATAACTACGAAGCCATTGTCAGGAAAACCCACTTGGTTCACTAATGTCTTTTAGGGAAAGAAATCTGCCGTCCTTTACTGGTCTGGCTTATGTATGACTCCAGAGCCACAGCAGTGTTGATGTTGATTCTCAACTGCCCTCTGAAATGATCTACCAAGCCATTCAGTTTCAAGGGCAACAAGGGACGGGCAATAAATGCTGGCCAGTCAGCGACATCCATTTCGAACGAATTAATAAATAAAAAGGTCAAGGTCAGATGCTTGATGGAATTGTCAATCATTGGACACATACTTTTCTGTTCTGCTGGCCACTATTGAGTCTCAGAACTTTAAACCTCGAACAATTAAGTTTTTAATAAAGGAATCATAAATCCCACCCCTTCCCCAACCCCACTCCCCCAGCTGAAGACCTTGCTCAGCAGAAAAAACACTTGCTATCAAAATAACTGGTGTCTTCTTCCGACTCCAGGTGGGGAATGAATTCCGCCTTCTGACGCAGCAAACTGGTCCAGTCCAGGTCTTTGAAGAAACCGTGTTGCTTAACTTCATAGGTGCCTCCTACCGAGAGAGAAGAATGAGCATTAGCATAACACGGGATTTGAAATGTTCCGGGGGGTTTAGATATGAGCGAACAATCAAGAGTTCTGGAGGAGTTCCGTTGAGTTTCCCCACTGGGCTTTCACAGGTATGTTAGCAGCGCTGGAGTGGGCCAAATATAATGGGTGTGAGGGGTCAGAAAAATCAGCGAGAATAGGAAGTTAATCAAGCATGACAATGGCTACCATTCTAGAATCACGAATGGTGCCTTGAATGTGAGACATCCACAGAGCCAAGATGTTTTGAAGGAGCAGCAGCAGAAAGCAGTCCTACAGAACCTGGCCACCCCTTTCAACTCTAGATAAATCCAAACATAGAATCATAGGATCCCTACAGTGCAGAAGGAGACCATTCAGCCCATCGAGTCAGCACTGACTCTCTGACAGAGTGTCTTGCCCAGGCCTTCTCCCCTACCCTAACCATGTTACACCACAAATTTAGCATGACCAATCCACCTAACTTACACACCTTGGGACACTAAGGGACAATTCAGCATGGCCAATCCACCTAACCTACACATCTTGGGACACCAAGGGACAATCTAGCATAGCCAATCCATTTAATCTACACATCTTGGGACACTAAGGGACAATTTAGCATGGCCAATTCATCAAACCTACACTTCATTGGACACTAAAGAGCAACTTAGCATGGCCAATCAACCTAACCTACACAATCTGGGACACTAAGGGGCAACTTAGCATGGCCAATTCATCTAATCTACACAAGCTGGGACACTAAGAGACAATTTAGGACGGCCAATCTATCTAACCTGAAGATTTTGGGACACTAAGGAGCAACTTAGCATGGCCAATCTATCTAACCTGCAGATTTTGAGATGCTCAGGGACAATTTAGCATAGCCAATTCATCTAATCTGCATATCTTTGGACGCTAAGGGACAATTTAACATGGCCAATCTACCTAACCTAGCATGGCTGGTCGGAAGAAACTGGAGCACCCAGAGGAAACCCACGCAGACATGGGGAGAACATGCAGACTTCACACAGACAGTGACCTGAGGCTGGGATTGACCCTGGATCTCTGTCGCTGTGAGGCAGCAGCACTAGCCACTGTGCCACCCCCTATATAACAGAGAATATGCAGGGTCAACCAGAATAAATACTGAATGCATCCTGAATAGGCTGAAGCAAAGATTCAGCTGACCTGCACACATGAAGTGAGGATATTAGGGCCACTTTTATGAAATGGCACTCTCTGCTCAGTCAGATAATGAGCTCCATAACTTATAGTACTTTCTATATATCATAGAATTCCTACTGTGTAGGAGGTGGCCATTTGGCCCATTGAGTCTACTCTGACCACAATCCCAACCAGACCCTATCCCCATAACTCCATGTATTTACCCTAACTAGTCCCCCTGACACCAAAGAGTAATTTGGCATGGCCAATCGACCTAAAACGTATATCTTTGGACTCTAAGGGACAATTTAGCATGGTCAATCCACCTAACCTACACATCTTGGGACACAAAGGGGCAATTTACCATGGCCAATCCACCGAACCTACACATCTTTAGACTGTGGGAGGAAACTGGAGCACCCGGAGGAAACCCACGCAGCCATGGGCGGGGGGAGAACATGCAAACTCCGCACAGACAGTCACCTGAGGCTGGAATTGAACCCAGGTCCCTGGTGCTGTCTAAAGATGTGTAGGTTAGGTGGATTGGCCATGCTAAATTGCCCCTTAGTGTCTAAAGGTCTGCTGGTTAGGTGGATTGACCATGCTAAATTGCCCCTTAGTGTCCAAAGATATACGTCTGGATTGTGTGTGTGTGTGTGGAAGCAATCTCGTATCCAGCCTCCAGCTTCAAACCCGAGATGGAACTTTCACCGGCTTATTGAGGTCACAAACATAAATGGTTTTTCAATTCTGTCTGTCGATGGGAGGTCAGTAACAACTTCTAAAGCAGAGCGCTAACCTCCTCCCCTGGAGTGTCGCATTTCTAACAGCGTTAACCATGAGGCAGCTTTTAGCTCATTGAGATAATAGCCAGTGCTGGATAAATATGGCATTGAAACGCTGGAGTCAGGTCTCTGCTTCTATCTCAATTTCCATTAACATAAAAATTGCCAATCTGAACTTCTCTGTGCCTGAGTCTCTTTAATAACATCTCAGCAATTCAGACTGAACTGTGCACACTTAGCCCAATCTATATGGCCACAAAAGTGATTAGATTTCAAATTGTGCTGAGTTTGTCCGTGAAACTTGGCAGTGGATGTTGCTGAGTTAAAGTGCTGAACACTACACAGAGGGCAATTATCAGGGTGCACAATGCTTGCACCGGAAATGACAGTGAATGGATACTGCCTGAAACAGGACTGGGCAGAAGGGTTTGACTCATTGGGTGGGATTTTTTACGGCCTCGTTCGTCCTGAAATCGGAAAATCCCGCTTGAGAGTCAACGGACCTCCCCATGGTCCGCCCCTTGCCCACTCTGATCCCCATGGCGGGTGAGACGGTAAGATTCCAGCCATTAGTACACAACCATGGTGAATGAGAAAGGTTCTGGACAATGTGATTGTGTGGAGTGAGAGTGAAATGGGACACACGGCAGAATTTTACAGCCCCGTCATTGGGGGGAGTAGGCCTAGAAAAGATCCTTTCAAATGTCCATTGACTCTGGGCTGCACAGTGCTGTCTCGCAGTGCCAGGGACCCAGGTTCGATTCCAGCCTCAGGTTACCTTCTGGGTGCAGTTTGCACATTCTGCGCGGGTTTCCACTCACACTCCGAAGATGCGTGGGTTAGGTGGATTGGCCATGCTAAATTGCTCCTCAGTGTGAGGGGGATTAGTTAGGGTAAATGCATGGAGTTAGGGTGGTACAATCCCACCCAACGTGTTTGGCACAGAAAACCAATCCAAGCAGATCGGGTGGCAAGGCATGGTGGCACAGTAGTAGCAGTAGCAGACATGGATTTGATTCCCGGCTGGGGTCACTCTCTGTGTGGAGTCTGCACATTCTCCCAGTGTCAGCATGGGTTTCCTCTGGGTGCTCCAGTTTCCTGTCACACTTCAAAGATGTGTGGGTTAGGTTGTTTGGCCGTGCTAAATTGCCCCTTAGTGTCCTGGGATGTGTAGGTTAGAGGGATTAGCGGGGTAAATGTGTAGCATTGTGGGGATAGGGCCTGGGGGGGATTATGTTTGATGCAGAGTTGATGGGCCAAATAGCCTCCTTCTGCACTGTAGGGATTCTATGATTCTATGATCCACAGGACCAGGAATCAGACAAAAGCCAGCAAGCAGTCTCATTGATCTTAGGAAGTGAGGGAGCTTTATTTTTGCTTCTATTTTTGTAGGGCCTGAACTGGAAATGTTTGAGTCCCTGGAACAGGAATGTATTTCATTCCCTGGTAAAAACAACCTCTTCCTTGTTGAACACATCAAAAAAAAATGTTTTTTAAAAAGTTAAATAAAGAACATTGTAGGACAGATGTTTTGCTAACATATCAACAGTCAATTGAAGGGTAATTTGACAGACCTTCACATTTATGTCTTGACAACAGGCCCAGCTATAGGTTAAAAGGGTTTTCACATTACGTTTAAAAATATGCCTCAAATTGTCAGTTTTGTCAGTGTGAGGTCAGGGTACCTGTGTACGAGAGGTGAATCAACAGTGTATCACATCATTTCTTTAAGAAATGTTAACTGTACAAATATTTCAACATTGGTGAGGCCACAGCTTTGCATAGAACTTTGGTCAGGGCACAGCTGGAGTACTGTGTGCTGTGTACTGTGTGCTGTTCTGGTCACCATACTATAGGAAGGATGTTACTGCCGCTGGAGGGGGTGCGGAGGAGATTCACCAGGATGCTGCCTGGGATGGAACATTTAAATTATGAAGAGAGGTTGGATAGGCTTGGGTTGTTTTCTCTAGAGCAGAGAAGAATGGGGGGGGGCGACCTGATTGAGGTGTACAAGATTATGAGGGACATGGACAGAGTGGATAAGGAGCAGCTGTTCCCCTTAGTTGAAGGGGCAGTCACGAAGGGAGATAGGTTTAATGTGAGGGGCAGGAGGTTTAGGGAGGTTTTGAGGAAAGTACTTTTTTACCCAGAGGGCGGTGAGGGTCTTGAATGCACTGCCTGGGAGGGTGGTGGAGGCCTCACATCCTTTAAAAAATACCTGGATGAGTACTTGGCACATCAGAACTTTCAGGGCTATGGCCAAGTGCTGACAGATGGGATTAAGTGGGAGTTCAGGTTGTTCTAATGTGTTCATAGAGTCCCTGCAGTACAGATGGAGGCCATTCAGCCCACTGAGTCTGTACCGACCACAATCCCATCCAGCCCCTATTCCCATAACCCTCATTTACCCTGCTAATCCTCCTGACACTAGGGTCAATTTAGCAGGGCCAATCAACCTAACACACTTTGAATTGTGGGAGGAAACTGGAGCACCTGGAGGGAAACCCACACTGACACGGGGAGAATGTGCAGACTCCACATAGACAGTGACCCGAGGTCGGAATAGAACCTGGGTCCCCGGCGCTGTGAGGCAGCAGTGCTAACCACTGTGCTGCCTTGTGTGGATTCTTTGGGCCGAAGGGCCTCTTCTGCACAGTATGATTCTACGAAACATCAGGGTAAAACATTAAACATTAGCTGCACTCCAAAAGTGGTTTGAAAGGTCCTGAGGTTACAAAGGGCGTTGTATAAATACAAGTACTTTTCTGATAAGGTAACACGGAAAGCAATTTGGAATGGCCACATTAAGCAAGTGTGAGAGAATAGCTAATCATTTCCAAATTGGATTCCAGGTGAAGGCTAGGACAGACCCGATGAATAATAAGAGTAAGGTAAGGATGAGCCCAGTCTGGGTGTGATCGCTTACCTGTACCCAGCCTGTCCAATGGGTTTGGCTGCAGCAGGCTGGAAATGAGGTGTTGAGCATCTGCTGGGAGAGCCTCATCACCCTCTGGCCACATGATATCATCTGGAAGCAAAAAGACAATCAGAGACTGGAAGCACATGGGGTTTGCCACCACTGGCCCTTCATACTTTATGTTAAAACTATTGCGCCAAATCCCAGTTACAGCCTCTCATTTGAATAAAATGTTGGCATTCTATTGCCCACTCAGCATTTGTCCTTTCCCGCAACTTTAGTTAATAACACAGCTGTAGGGCAGCACGGTAGCACAGTGGTTAGCACTGCTGCCTCACAGTGCCAGGGACCCGGGTTCGATTCCCGGTTTCGGTCGCCGTCTATGTGGAATTTACACATTCTCCCTGTGTCTGCGTGGGTTTCCTCCGGTTTCCTCCCACCGTCCAAAGGCTTGCTGGTTAGGGTGCATTGGCCGTGCTAAATTCTCCCTCAGTGTACCCGAACCAGCAACGTAGTGTAGCGACTAGGGTATTTTCACAGTAACTTAATCGCAGTGTGAATGTAAGCCTACTTGTGACACTGATAAATAAACTTTAACCATAGAGGTATCCTGCCTTTCACTGTATCATGAACTTTTCCTTTTCAAAAGGGAAAACAAAGAGAAGCACAATACAGGAACAGGCCCTTCGGCCCTCCAAGACACGATGCCCCAACTAAACCAAAACAAAACTTTCTGCCCTTACTTGGTCTGTATCCCTCTATTCCCTCCCTATTCATGTGTCCATCCAGATGCCTTTTAAATGTTGCTAATGTGCCTGCTTCCACCACCTCCTCTGGCAGCGCGTTCCAGGCACCCACCACTCTGTGTGTAAAAAACTTGCCCTGCACATCCCCCTTAAACTTTCCCCCTCTCACCCTGAACTTATGCCTCCTTGTAACTGGGGAAAGCTTCTGACTATCCACCCTGTCTGTGCCTCTCACCATTTTGTAGACCTCTATCAGGTCTCCCCTCAACCTCCGCTTTTCCAGTGAAAACAATCCTAGTTTATTCAACCCCTCCTCATAGCCAACACCCTCAAGACCAGGCAACATCCTGGTGAACCTTCTTTGCACTCTCCCCAAAGCTTCCACGTCCTCCTGGAAGTGTGGTGACCAGAACCACACGCAATACTCCAAATGCAGCCTAACCATGGTTTTATACAGCTGCAACATGATTTGCCACCTCCTGTACTCAATGCCCTAGCTGATGAAGGCAAGCATCCCATATGCTTTCTGAATTACATTGGCCTTTCATTCTTACCTCCCTTCCTGCACCCTTTCACTGCATCCTGTATCCTGTTAGATCTGGAAATTTTTCCAGTTCTGGCAGAAGGTCACAGATCTGAAACATTAACTCTGTTCCTCTCTCCACAGACACTGCCAGACCTGCCAAATATTCCCAGCAGTTTCACTTTAATTTCAGATTTTAAGCAGTTACTTTCTTTCAGAATAAGAGATGTCCTCTTTTCCAGCATGGTGTTCAGTGTGTCCGGTAACAAGTTTTCAGTCCTACTAATCAGATGTAAGGATCAGGATTCAAATGATCTTCACAAGCTTTGATTTGAGAGTTAACCGCTGAAAAGTCCGAATTGTTTTTTGAAATCTGGAGCATTACCCTTTCGAATAAAGTTTAAATTTTATCTATCCGTGTCACAAGTAGACTTACATTCACACTGCAGTCAAGTTACTGTGAAAATCCCCTAGTCAGCGCACCCTGGCTCCCTGTTCGGATACACTGGCACGGCCAATGTACCCTAACCAGGCTGTGGGAGGAAACTGGAGCACTCAGAGGAAACCCATGCAGACATGGGGAGAATGTGCAGGTGGAGTGACCCAAGCCGGGAATCGAACCCAAGTCCCGCGCCGTGATGGAGCAGTGCTAACCACCGTGCCACCCACAAATGGACAATATCATGAGAGGGAAGCGTGATGGCCGAGTGGTATTATTGCTAGACTGTTAACCTAGAAACTCAGCTAATGTTCTGGGCACTTGGGTTCGAATCCCACCAGCGCCAGGGACCCTAGTTGAATCAAACCCGGGTCCCTGGCAGTGTGAGGCAGCAGTGCTAACCACTGTGCCACCGTGTCATCCTAGGTTTCATGACCACAGTTTGAACATCCCTATCCCTACAGTATACAATCACTGAGTGGGGTCACCCCACCCGACTGGATTCCAAACCTACCGCTGATGACTTGGCCAAACAATTCCTCAGGGGTGTCGCCAAAGAAGGGAACGCAGCCCACCAAGAATTCGTAGAGTATGATGCCCATTGCCCACCAGTCGACTGGCTTCCCGTATCCCTGTCGCACGATTACCTCGGGCGCGATGTACTCAGGAGTTCCACAAACCTGCAACAAATAGTCAGCGTCAGGGCATCTTGAAGCCAGCTGTTCATTCATCATCACCCACCTCATCCCAGGTACCACTGGCAGCTGTGCATTCAGCCACAAATCCTAGAATCCCTACAGTACAGAAAGAGGCCATTCAGCCTGCATTGACTGCAATCCCACCCAAGCCCTATCACAGTGGCACAGTGGTTAGCACTGCTGCCTCACAGCGCCAGGGACCCAGGTTCAATTCCCAGCTTGGGTTACTGTGTGTGGAGGTTGCATGTTCTCCCTGTGTCAGCTTGGGTTTCCTCCGGGTGCTCCAGTTTCCTCCCACAGTCCAAAGATGTGTGGGTTAGGTTGATTGGCCATGCTAAATTGACCCTAGTGTCAGTGGGATTAGCAGGGTAAATGTGTGAGGTTACAGGAATAGGGTCTGGGTGGGATTATAATCAGTATAGACTTGATGGGCCGAATGTACTGTAGGGATTCTATGATTCTATCCTGTAACCCATGTCCACCCCTGCTAATCCTGCTGACTGTAAGGGGTAAATTTAGCATAGCCAATCCACCTAATCTGCACATCTTTGGACTGTGGGAGGAAACCGGAGCACCCGGAGGAAACCCACGCAGACACGGGTAGAACGTATGGCAAGTAGGCAGCACGGTGACACAATGGTTAGCACTGCTGCCTCACAGTGCCAGAGATCCAGGTTCAACTCCAGCCTCGGTCACTGGTTGATTGGCCATGCTAAATTGACTGTTGTGTCGGAGGATGGGGGGTAAATGCACGGGGTTGTGGGAATAGGGGCTGGGTGAGATTGTGGTCGGTACAGACTCAATGGGTCAAATGGCCTCCTTCTGTACTGAAGGGATTCTATGATCTACAGGCTGATTCTGGGGAATGGCGGGAGAGATTGACAAGGTTAGGGTTGTTTTCGCTGGAGTTCAGACAAATGAAGGGGATCTCATGGATGCAGGGAGAATGTTCCCGATGGTGGAGGAGTCCAGAACCAAAGGTCACAGTCTGACGATTTAGGATGGAGGTGAGGAGACATTTCTTCACCCAAACAGTGGTGAGCCTGTGGAATTCATTACCACAGGAAGTAGTTGATGCTAAAATATTGAATATATTCAAGAGGCGTCTGGATACAGCACTTGGGGATCAAAGGTTATGGGGAGAAAGCAGGATGAGATTATTGAGTTGGATGATCAGCCATGATCGTGATGAATGGTGGAGCAGGCTCGAAGGGCCAAATGGCCTCCTCCTGCCCCTATCTTCTATGTTTCTCATGTGCAAACTCTACACAGACAGTCATCCAAGGCCAGAATTGAACCTGGGTCCACAGCGCTGTGAGGCAGCAGAGCTAACCACTGTGCCACCAAGATTCCATTCTCTGAAACACCTCTAAAACCTAGCTGCCTTTCCACACCATTCTCTTTCATTAAAATCCTTCTTACTCAGTTGGCCAAGCTTTCGGTTGTGCTTGCCTTCTTTGGCATGTTTCTCATGTGCTTGTGAAGCTCCCCCTGCGTCGCAGGTCTGCGTCAAAAACAACTCGTAATTCCTTTCAAAACACGAACAACACATCTGAAGGTTTTAGCGGGATGTCAACTCAAAAGGTTTATTTAATTCCTGGATTTGCCCAAGATGCATTAATTCCCAGTACTTCCCAGCTTAATTATCTGGGAGCAGATGGAGTTCAGTATGAGGTCATCCACTATGGAGTTAACACAGAAAGATCAGAGTATTTTCTAAACGGTGACACGCGGAGGAGTAGAGAGATTTACAGGCCCATGTTCCATGGACAGAAATAGCAAGAAAAAGAATGCATTTATATTGTATTTCGCATGACCACTGAATGTCTCAAGCCTTTTACAGACAATTAAATACTTTTGTAAAGTTAAGAAAGCAGTGTCAGTCAATTTGCACACCGTAAACTGCCACAAGCAGCAATGTAATAATTTTGTTGTGATGTTGATCAGAGAAATAAATATTGTCCAGGACAATATCTTCCCTGCTCCTCTCTGAGATAGTGCTGTGGGATTACAGGTAGCAGGTATCTGAAAGGGAATGTGGTGATTGTCCACCCCAGCTAACTGTAGATGGAATTTGTTTGTTCTTGTTTCCCTCAAGAAAAAACAGGGAAATGATTGAACACATCTCAAATCTTTCCTCTTTTCTAACCACAGTGTTTATGAACAGGCTTGTTCTGAATGACAGTTCCAGGCTATTTCATAGCAGGCAGCAGCTTTCACTTGCAGTATTCCTCAGAGACCGTTCCCCTCCGCTCCTCCACTATACCCAATACCTCACCTATCACTCATGGCACCTTCCCATGCAATCGCAGATGGTGTAACACCTGTCCCTTTGCCTCTTCTATGCTCACCATCCAAGATCCAAAACACTCATTCCAGGTTAAGCAGCGTTTCACTTGTGCCTCTTTCAATTTGATCTATTGCATTCGCGGCTTCCAGTGTGGTCTCCTCTATATCAGAGAGACCAAGCGTAGACTGGGCGATCGCTTTGCTGAGCACCTTCGGTCTGTGCGCAGTCAGGACCCTGACCTTCCGGCTGCTTGCCATTTTAACACATGATCCTGCTCCCGTGCCCACATGTCTGTCCTTGTCCTGCTGCAATGTTCCAGTGAAGCTCAACGCAAACTGGAGGAACAGCATCTCATCTTCCGGCACATTACAGCCTTCCAGTCTCAACATCGAATTCAACAACTTCAGGTGATTTGCTCGACCCCACCTCCACTGCTTTGATTTCAATTTATTTTATTTTATTTTTTACTGTTCTCTACCTTTTATTTCTTTATTGTATTTCTTCATTTCTCTTCCCACTCTTTTCCCCTACTTTTTGCCCCTTCCTCCACCTTTTCTCTCCCTTTGCTTCTCCTTTTCTAAATCTTACCTCTGTCTCCTTTTCTAAATCTTACCTCTGAGTATAAATATCTCCCACTTTCCACCTTTCCACTTTGACAAAGGGTCATCTGGACTTGAAACGTCAGCTCTTTTTATCCCCTTACAGACGCCGCCAGACCTGCCGAGATTTTCCAGCATTTTCTCTTTTGGTAGCACCTTTCGCTTCCTCTTTTCTAACCTCAGTGTTTACTAACAGGTTTATTCTTTGATCTGAAGACTTTGGCTGGCTATTTCTTCTTCAACGAGTGGTAGCTTTCAGCCTTGATAGAGACTGGCACCATCACCCCTGGCAGAGACACCCTGGCAATGCCAGGTTGTCACTGTCAGGGTGTCAGGGGGCGGTGCAAGTATGGCACTGCCAAGTGGCGTGGGGGGTGGGATCTGAAGGGAGAGTTGAAAGGGGAGTCTGAGGAGGATATGGCCTGAGGAGCCTCTCAAAGAACAAAGAACAAAGAAAATAACAGCACAGGAAGCCCTCCAAGCCTTCACTGACCATGCTGCCCGACTGAACTAAAACCCCCTACCCTTCCGGGGACCATATCCCTCTATTTCCATTCTATTTATATACTTGTCAAGACACCCCTTAAAACTCACTACTGTATCCACTTCCACTACCTTCCCCGGCAACGAGTTCCAGTCACCCACTGCATTCTGTGTAAAAAATCTGCCTCAGACATCTTCTTTAAACCTTGCCCCTCACAAGTTAAACCTGTGCCCCTTAGTAATTGACTGTTCTACCCTGGGAAAAAGCTTCTGACTATCCACTCTGTCCATGCCTCTCATAATCTTGTAGACTTCTATCAGATCGCCCCTCAACCTCTGTCGTTCCAGTGAGAACAAACCCAGTTTCCCCAATCTCTCCTCATAGCTAATGCCCTCCGTACCAGGCAACATCCTGGTAAATCTTTTCTGTACCCTCTCCAAAGCCTCCACATCCTTCTGGTAGTGTGGTGACCAGAATTGAACACTATATTCCAAGTGCGGCCTCACTAAGGTTCTATAAAGCTGCAACATGACTTGCCAATTTTTAAACTCAATACCCCGGCCGATGAAGGCAAGCATGCCGTAAGCCTTCTTGACTACCTTCTCCACCTGCAGTGCCACTTTCAGTGACTCTCCTTTGGCGGAGGAAGGGGGTGAGGCCTCTGACTGGAGTGGGGGGAGGGGGTGAGATCAGGTCACCTCATTCTTGTGGATGGTGGCCTTTTTTTTAAGTATTGGAGAGAGGATGCCCCTCTTGAGTGGTTGAGTATGCTACTGTTGTCAGCAGAGGGGTGTCATGTCTGTTGTTGGGGAGGGGATGGCTGTCGGTGAGTGCTTGATGGGGGCAGGTTCTACTTTTAATTTCTTTGCACTGGGATGATCATCTGAAACCTAATTTTCTGGCAGGCAAGCATTAGGTCATGGGACATGCCCATTCTTTTTCAGCTATCTGCTATCTGTCTACATTAATGGGGATGAAGTAGAAATGGTCGAGACCTTCAGGTTTTTAGATGTTCAGATCACCAACAACTTGTCCTGGTTCCCACCACTACCACCTCCCACCACTATCCCCCCCGCCGCCACCCCACCCCATGCCGACACTATAGTTAAGAAAGCCCACCAATGCCTCTACTTTCTCAGAAGACTAAGGAAATTTGGCATGTCAACTCCGACTCTCACCATCTTTTATAGATGTACCATTCTGGTTGTATCACAGCTTGGTATGGACTCCTGCTCTGCCCAAGACCGCAAGGAACTACAAAAGGTCGTGAATGTAGCCCAATCCATCACACAAACCAGCCTCCCATCCACTGACTCTGTCTACGCTTCCCACTGCCTCGGAAAAGCAGCCAGCATCATTAAGAACCTCACACACTCCAGATATTCTCTCTTCCACCTTCTCCCATAGGGAAAAAGATACAAAAGTCTGAAGTTACGTACCAACTGACTCAAGAACAGCTCCTGCCCTGCTGCCATCAAACTTTTGAATGGACCTACCTCGCACTAAGTTGATCTTTCCCTATACCCTAGCTATGACTGTAACACTATACTCTGCATTCTCTTCTTTCCTTCTGTATGAACGGTATGCTTTGTCTATATAGCACGCAAGAAACAATACTTTTCACTGTATACTAATACATGTGACGATAATAAATCAAATCAAATCCTTTTCCTTCTCCCCGACCTACTCTCTGAATGGTATGTTTTGTCTGTATAGCGCGCAGGAAACAATACTTTTCACTGTATATTAATACATATGACAACAATAAATCGAATCAAATCAAATCAGTAAAAACTGGTGGACAAGTACAAAAAGTAAATTAAAAAGTGAATGGGGCAAACAGCTTGCTGTTTGTGAACTTAATGCCTAGTGATCAGTCTGTTCTTCACTGAGAAGGAATATGTGAAAGATCTGTACAAAATGTAGATCATCTTTTGGCAAAACTGTAGCCTAATTAATTATCTAATTGTAGCATGATGCTGTTTTCCATTGCCTCATGTTCCAATTTTAGCATTGAGTTAATAAATAAACCAGTCATCATTGTGCAGAGATTGTTTTGCAATACAGCCAGCAGAATCAGAAAATTAGAAGCATCATTGGGAAATTTCAGTCAGGGCCGAAAGCCCCATAGTATTTAGTTTGCATTTTATAAGTGTCAAAAGCTGGCTTACATTGACACTGCAGTGAAGTTACTGTGAAAATCCCCTAGTCGCCATAATCCGGCACCTGTTTGGTTACACTGAGGGAGAATTTAGCATGGCCGATGGGGAAGCGTAGTGGTATTATCTAGTGGCCTAGTGGTATTATCGCTGGACTATTAATCCAGAAACTCAGCTAATGTTCTGGGGACCCGAGTTCGAATCCCACCATGGCAGATGGTGGAATTTGAATTCAATAAAGAAAATCTGGAATTAAGAATCTACTGATGACTATGAAACCATTGTCGGAAAAACCCATCTGGTTCACTAATGTCCTTTAGGGAAGGAAATCTGCCATCCTTACCCGGTCTGGCCTACATGTGACTCCAGAGCCACAGCGATGTGGTTGACTCTTAAAATGCCGTTAGGGATGGGCAATAAATAATGGCCCAGCCAATGATGCCCACATCCCATTAATGAACTGAAGAAAATAAGAACCAGCACGTCTTTTGGATTGTGGGAGGAAACCCACGGAGAGAATGTGCAAACTCCATACAGACCCAAGCTGGAATCAAACCTGGATCCCTGGTGCTATAGGGCAGCAGTGCTAACCACTGCGCCACCGTGCTGCCCTGCATGGAAGACAATACCAAGATCGAAAGAAGAGAACTAGGACACGAGATGTGTTCTAATGTGGGAAATGTAGCACACTGTTTGTTCACAGCAGGTCAACACAACAGCAGTGAGACAAACATTCATCTGTTTCCGGCATTGTTTGAGGAATTAATGTTGGCCAGGACATCGCAGAGAATTCCAGTTAAAAATAGAGAACCTCTACGTCTGCCAGAGGGGCCAACAGCACCTCATGCAAAGACGGCACTTCCAACGGTGTGGCACTTCCAACAGTGCGGCACTCTCTCAGTCCTACACTGGGGCACTATCCTAGATTCTGTGCCAAAGTCTTTGGGCCATGAACCAACAACCCTCGGATTTGGAGGTGTTAGTGCTACCCGCTGAGCCACAGCTGTCACTGAAGTAGAACAGAATTACAGCAACTCACAGTGTAGCAAGGTATGATTTCAACATAGTGAGGATGCAGCTGACTAATTATACAATACAAACAAGTCTAAATCTTGCACACAATGTGTAAGTTGGAGAAATACGCCAATGACTAGAGGATGCTGGGATCCGTAAGATGAACAGAAAATGCTGGAAATGCTCAGAAGGGTCATCCAGACTCAAAACGTTGGCTCCGTTCTCTCTCCACAGATGCTGCCAGATCAGCTGAGATATTTTCAGCACTTTTGTTTTTGTTGTAATGTACGTTGGAGGAAAAGAACAACACTGAGCTGCCAAGCCAAAGTTTGGGGTGGCACGGTGGCACAGTGGTTAGCACCGCCGCCTCACAACACCAGAGACCCGGGTTCAATTCCAACCTTGGGTTTGCACGTTCTTCCCATGTCTGCGTGGATTTCCTCCGGATGCTCATTTTCCTCCCACACTCCAAAGATGTGTGAGTTAGATGAATTGACCATGCTAAATTGCCCCTTAGTGTCAGGAGGATCAGGAGGGTAAATATGTGGGGTTACAGGGATAGGATGTTGTTGGGATTGTGATCAGTGCAGACTCAATGGGCCAAATGGCCTTTTTCTGCACTGTAGATTCTATTAAAAAAGTGTTATTGAATTCATCTTCCAGGAATGCGTCCGAATTATTTTCACTGAACGTAGAAATCTGTCCCAATCAATGCTTTCAAAGTGTCAGTGGAGATAGTAATCCTAATAATTGCTTTCAAGAGTAGCTCACACAGAGTCACCTCCCAATTTTTGGAGGACATGAATTGGTCAGTAGTTAAAATATAATTAAGATTTGAAAAGAGGGAGGTGAAAAAGTGAAAGTCTTGATCATGAATTTATCACTCCTCAAGCACAGGCAACACTGCAGCACAGTGGTTAGTGCTGCTGCCTCACAACACCAGGGACCTGGGTTCAATTCCCGGCTTGGGTCACTGTCTGTGTGGAGTCTGTACATTCTCCCCATGCCTGTGCGGGTTTCCTCCAGGTGCTCCGGTTTCCTCCCACAGCTTGAAAGACGTGCTGGTTAGGGTGCATTGGCCGTGCTAAATTCTCCCTCAGTGTTACCTGAACAGGCACCGGAGTGTAGGGAGTAGGGGATTTTCACAGTAACTTCATTGCAGTGTTAATGTAAGCCTTCTTGTGACTAATAAATAAATAAACTTTACTGGCCAAAATGGACAGCTGGATCTCTTCAAGTCTGAAGGACAGATCTTGTGAGAAAATTAAAGTAAGGCTTACATTAACACTGCAATGAAGTTACTGTGAAATTCTCCCAGTCACCACAGTCCAGTGCCTGTTCAGGCGAAAACCGGAGCACCCAGGGGAAACCCATGTAGACATAGGGAGAACGTGCAAACTCCAGATAGACAGTGACCCAAGCTGGGAATTGAACCCATGCCGCCTTTAGACAGGGATGGGAGGGAACACTGAGCGGTATAAAGTAATGTTTACTTATTAGCCACAAGTAGGCTTACATTACACTGCAATGAAGTTATTGTGAAAATCCCCCGGTCCCTACACTCCAGCGCCTGTTCGGGTACACTGAGGGAGAATTTAGCATGGTCAATGCACCTAACCAGCACGTCTTTCGGACAGCAGGAGGAAGCTGGAGCACCTAGAGAAAACCCATGCAGACACGGGGAGAATGTGCAAACTCCACACAGACAGAGACCCAAGCCAATCCATTACAGCAGAGCTTTAATGAAAGAAAGAACTTTCATTTATATAGCACCCCTCTCAGCTTCAGCACCTTACAGCCAATGAAGAACTTCTTAAAGTGTAGTGACTGTTGTATTGTAGAAAACAGCAGCCAATTTCCTCTCAGTAACTTTGAACAAACAGCAATGTGATAATGACCTCAGATAATCTGGTTTTATGATGTTGGCCAAGGAATATTATGGGCCAAAAAATCATGCCAATACGTTCACCCATGACAGCAGAGGGACCTTGGGTTTAAAGGCTTATTTGAAGATAACAGCTGTTGTGGACTCTCAGTCCCTCACTGCAAATGTCAGCCCAGACTTTGCACTCCATTCATTGGAGTGCACCACTATCTTTTCACCTCTAGGATTTGGCTTGAATCTGATCCGGGTTCACTGATGGCTTCGGGATTCTTCTGCACATGGTTTTGCACAGTCACATCCCTATTTCCACCATGGAGCCTACCAAAGTTTGTGACAAATTCACACCAGGCTGTAGAATCCCACAGTGCAGAAGGAGGCCATTCGGCCCATTGAGTCTGCACTGACCACATTCCCAACCAGGCCCGATCCCCACAATCCCATGCATTTACCATAGCTAGTCACCCTGACATTAAAGGGTCAATCTAGCACAGCCAATCTACCTAACCCACACATCTTTGGCGTGTGGGAGGAAACCAGAGCACCCGGAGGAAACCCACGCAGACACAGGGAGAACGTGCAGTCCCCACACAAACAGTGACCCAAGCCGGGAATCAAAGCCAGGGGCACTGTGAGGCAGCAGTGCTAACCACTGTGCCACCATATCACCTATATGATGCTGCCCTATGACTCCTAGAGAGTTCATAGGGATAAGATGTTGGAAGATTTTGTACAGATGCTCCCTTCTCAAGTTCCAATCTGAAATAGTTAGTAATCACACAAATTTTTTTAAAAAATCACAAACTACAAGCTGGTCCTCAGTCACATGGGGAAAGCTATAGGTTTTGATTCAAGTAAGTCCAGATAAGAGTCAAGCACCATCTAACTGAACATCTGCAGTTCATGTCTGCCATTAGAACAAGGAACAATGGAAAGGGAGGTTGGGATACCATTGGTCAGAAATATAGCTATAATTTCTTGACGGTAGAACATGCACAAGCTTTTGTTGGACATTATACCCCTATGTATGCATGATGTAACCTTGACTATGATTGGATGGAGATAACTCCTATACGCCTATTGATATATGCTAAGTACTTGTAATCGAAGATGAGATTTTAATTGCCTATGTATTTCCAGAATTTTTTCACTCTGAATGTCTGAATGATTTCATTTGGAGTCCTATAGCTATTGTAAGTCATCTTGAACCACTCTGTTATTTTGTCTGGCCACTTGAAGGGAATGACAATTTTAAATACAGAAAAAACCATTGTAACAGCCCCAGAACACAATCAGTGAAAGAGCTTGTTGGTGCTGACTAGTCAGCAATGTTGTGCCTGAGCTGAGATTAAGATCATGAGAGCAGAAGTAGTCCATTCAGCCCATCAGGTCTACTCTGCCATCCAATGAAAGCGTGGCTGATCTGACATTATAATCCTCGGTAAGAAGTCTCACAACACCAAATTAAAGTCCAACAGGTTTATTTGGAATCACGAGCTTTCGGAGCACTGCTCCTTCATCAGGTGAGCGGAGAGATAGATTTCACAAACGCGGCATATATAGACAGAGACCGTTACAAGGTAATGGCGAGTCTTTTCAGATAATCAAGGTAATCCATACTCAAGAGGATGGCTTCAACTGGTATCTTGGGTTCATGTCACACGACATGTAACCCTCAACATTTCGCCTGGGTTTGAAAAATCTGACTCACTGTCCTGGTTTGAGACAATTCACACCGCTTTAACCTGTGATTATCCCTCTCTCCACTCGCATTGTCTATATCTGTAAAGACTTGATTACCTGTAAAGACTCGCATTCCAACCATTATTGTGCATTGTGTCTCTGTCTATGTATGCCTTGTTTGTGAACTAACCTCCACTCACTTGAAAAAGGAGCAGTACTCCGAAAGCTCGTAATTCCAAATAAACCTGTTAGGATTTTAACCTGTTGTTGTGAAACTTCTTACCCCCACTCCAATGCCGGCATCTCCACATTATTATCATCCTCGACTCCACTTTTCCATATGTACTCTTAGCAGGAAATATATTTCATTCTGTAACACTGCAATCTCTCACCTTCACTCAGGCAAAGCAATAAAAACTAGCATTGAATATACTGACCTGCTTGTCCAGGAACTCCCGGGCGTCCTTCTCAATGTGACCCTCATACAGGTTTGTGGTGAGACTCATAAGACCAATCTTAGAGAGGCCAAAGTCAGTTAGCTTAATGTGACCCATCGATGTTATCAAGAGACTACAAAGGAAGAACAGACAAAGTTAGTGAGGGAGAGCCCTCGCTAGCCAGCAGGCAGATGGCTCAGTGTCTCATGTGCTGAGTATCTTGGGAACTCATAGGGGAGATGATGGCCTAGTGGTATTATTGCTAGATTATTAATCTAGAAACTGAGCTAATGTTCTGGGAACCTGGGTTCAAATCCCGCCATGGCAGATGGTGGAATTTGATTTATTATTGTCACATGTGTTAACATACAGTGAAAAGTATTGTTTCTTGCACGCTATACAGATAAAACATACCACTCATAGAGAAGGAAAGGACAGAATGTAGTATTACAGTCATAGCTAAGGTGTAGAGAAAGATCAACTTAATGCAAGGTAGGTCCATTCAAAAGTCTGATGGCAGCAGGGAAGAAGCTGTTCTTGAGTCAGTTGGTGCGTGACCTCAGACTTTTGTATCTTTTTTCCGAAGGAAGAAGGTGGAAGAGAGAATGTCCAGGGTGCATGGGGTCCTTAATTATGCTGGCTGCTTTGCCGAGGCAGCGGGAAGTGTAGACAGAGTCAATGGATGGGAGGCTGGTTTGTGTGATGGACTGGGCTACATTCACGACTTTTTGTAGTTCCTTGTAATCAATTTAAAAAAATCTGGAATTAAGAATCGACTGATGACCATGAAACCATTATCAATTGTCAGAAAAACCCATCTGGTTCACTGATGTCCTTTAGGGAAGGAAATCTGCCATCCTTACCCGGTTTGGCCTACATGTGACTCCAGAGCCACAGGAATGTGGTTGACTCTCAACTACCCTTGGGCAACTCGGGATGGGCAATAAATGCTGACCAGCCAGTGATGCCCATGTCCCACAAAAGAGTAAAAAAAATCTAGATTTTTAGGGAAAATGAACAGGCCCTGAGGCCAACAAGCCTAGTAATTTTGCCTCTTTCCATACCGGCCAACGAAAATGGTCATTTAATACTGAGAGCAAAACCTGAGGTTTTCCAGTCCAGCCACTGCCACAGTCTTCCAGTCCCAATGAATGTCAATGGAGTTCTTGCTAGCCTGCCACATCTCCCTTTGATGGGTCCTACTAGTTTGATGACAATGTTGCGGTTAGTCTTGAGAGCACGGATGGTGTTGCGTTGTGCTTGGGTGATGTTCAGGGCTGTTGTGTGAGTGCAGTTGATGAATCTGATGTTGACGCAGCTCCTGACGCCTTGGGCAAACATGAAGGAGTCCATTCAACTCTTTCCTCTTCGGTTGCTGCTCTGCGGATCTCTCTGTCGGCTGTTCCAGTTCATCAGCTGTCTCATTGTGTTCGCTGTTGGCCTCTTGGGGTTTGTGGAAGAACTCCCGCAGCCTCATTCGCCTGATGAATTCCTCTGTATCTGCTGCGAGACTGATGGGATCTCATTTGGTGGTGGGGCAGAAATTGAGCCCTCGGCTGAGAACTTCAATTTCATCTAGTTGAAATGTGTAGTCCGACAAGTTGACAATGGTCTTCCCTGCAGTGGTACTGTTTTCTACTCTGGTGTCGGGGTAGGCTAGGTTGCTGCTGGTGGTGATGCCAAGTTTCTCAAGTTTCCTGTTGTTGGTGTGCGTGTAGATGGCGTAGTTCCTTTGTCCCACCTGCTTGGCAGATTTTCACAGCTGGTCTGCGTCCTGAGCGCAAGTTGACAATATGGACTCTATCTTGGTTTCCAGGATGCAGCGGTTATTGTAGAGCTGGTGTATGAGGTGGTTGAGGAGCGTGAGGGAGGTGCAAGGTGTTATAGGTTGACCTGACTGGGTTTGGTATTTTGTCCACTTTCTTGCATCTTTGTAGAAATTTGATCTGTTTCAATATGCGCAATCTTCTTGGAGATCCTCTTCATTTGGAACCGGCAGTTTGCGGTGTCAATGGTAGTCATGATGTGGACATCGGGTCCTACTACAGCAGGGCTGGAAAATCCCAAACCTAGTGTCAGTAGATTACTCAGTTTACTGGGCGGCATGGTGGCACAGTGGTTAGCACTGCTGCCTCACAGCACCAGGGACCCAGGTTCGATTCCCGGCTTGGGTCACTGTCTGTGTGGACTTTGCACATTCTGCCCCCTCCCTGTGTCTGTGTGGGTTTCTCCGGGTGCTCTGGTTTCCTCCCACAGTCATAAGATGTGCTGGTCAGGGTGCATTGGCCATGCTAAATTCTCCCTCGGTGAACTTGAACAGGCGACAGAGTGTGGCAACGAGGGGATTTTCACAGTAACTTCATTGCAGTGTTAATGTAAGCCTACTTGTGACACTAATAAACAAAGGACACATGGTTAGGGTAGCCAACCCTTGCTGTAGGCCCAGAGGTTCTATTACATGTCTTATCCAACATCGAGTTACGCTGCCTCCCCCACAATCTCTACAACCTTTATAACTGAGGAATAAGAGACAGAAACACTTGAGAGAAACACATTTTTTTTGAATGCCGTGTTGATTTTCCCCCTGTTGCTCACTGTAGTATCCTGAAGATTACTCATTGATCCCAGAGAGTGAAGATTCTTCATACACATGGAATATTTCCTGCTACATACTGTTCCATCTATCTAAACACTGGCTGGATGACACTCCAAAAGATGTGAGTTAGACAGGGTGGATGCAGGGAGGATGTTCCCGATGGTGGGGAGTCCAGAACCAGGGGTCACAGTCTGAGGATTCGGGGTAGACCATTTAGGGCGGAGCTGAGGAGACATTTCTCCACCCAAAGAGTGGTGAGCCTGTGGAATTCATTACCACAGGAAGTAATTGATGCCAAAACATTGAATGTGTTCACGATGTATAGCACTTGGGGCGAATGGGATCAAAGGTTATGGGGAGAAAGCAGGATGAGGCTATTGAGTTGGACAATGAGCTATGATCGGATGAATGGTGGGGCAGGCTCGAAGGGCCAAATGGCCTCCTCCTGCTCCTATCTTCTATGTTTCTTTAGCTCATGGCGGGGGGGTGGGGAGGGGGTCACTTAAGAGGAAGCTCATTGTTGGGTGAATAACGTTTTAGAAGTTTTTTAAAAAAGTTTAAGTGTCACAATTAGGCTTACATTAAACACTGCAATAAAGTTACTGTGAAAATCCCCTAGTTGCCACACTCTGGTACCTGTTCGGGTACACTGAGGGAGAATTTAGCACGGCCAATGCATCTCATCTGCACATCTTTCAGACTGTGGGAGGAAACCAGAGCATCAGGAGGATACCCACGCAGACTTGGGGAAAATGTGCAAATTCCACACAGATGGTGACCCAATCCGGGAATCAAACCCGGGTCCCTGGCAGTGTGAGGCAGCCGTGCTAACCACTGTGTCACTGTGACTGTTAATGTTTGCACGTTGTCCCCGAGCCTGCGTGGGATTCCTCTGGGTGCTCCAGTTTCTCTGCCACAGTCCAAAGATACGCGGGTTAGGTTGATTGACCATGCTAAATTGCTCCTGAATGTCTTGGGGGTAAATATGTGAGGTTACGAGGATAGGGGCTGGGTGGGATTGTTGGAGGTGCAGGTTCAATGGGCCAAATGGCCTCCTTCTGCACTGGAGGGATTCATTAATTCTATGATTCTGTGATTCGCCTCACTGTAAAATTCACCGTGCAAGGAAGGGTGACTCAAACTTACTTGTCTGGCTTCAGATCCCGATGGACAATGCCGTAATTATGTAGATATTCCAAAGCCAAAACAGTTTCAGCAAAATACATCTGGGCCAAATCCACTGGCAACGCCCCAATGTTCTTCAGTAATGTTGCACAGTCACCTCCTACGAAGAGAGAAACGGTAAGAGGATCAAATTATTGCAAGGACAGGTTACCGAGGGATGATCTGCCCAAGTTCCTTTAAGATGATTAAGGAGCATATACTTAGGAGAGGCAAGCTAGAACACCTGGTAATGACTGGTTAAATTGAGGACGGCAGAGCAAAAGGGAAACAGGAGAAAATATGTCAAAGCACTTAAGAAGCATCAGATTTGATAACAACAATAAGATGTTGGTCATTATCAATGATCATGGAAACTGGATCACCAACACTGCAAAACATGAAGAACGTAAAGTTGATTTATTAATGTTACAAGTAGGCTTACATTAACACTGCAATGAAGTTACTGTGAAAATCCCTTAGTCGCCACACTCCGGCACCTGTTTGGGTACACGGAGGGAGAATTTAGCTTGGCCAATGCACCCTAACCAGACTGTGGGAGGAAACCGGTGCATCCGGAGGAAACCCACGCAGGCAAGGGAGAACGTGCAGATTCCGCACAGACAGTGACCCGAGTCGGGTTCAAACCCAGGAACCTGGCACTGCGAGGCAGCAGTGCTAACCACTGTGCCATCGTGCTGCCCCGAAAGGAAATTGATCCAAAGGTCCTGTTCCTGTGCTGTAATTTTCTTTGTTCTCTTTGTTCAGACAGAAAAATGAAGCTCGGACCATAACCAGATCAGCCATGATCTTACTGAGTGGTGGAGCAGGCTTGAAGCCCCAGATAGCCTATTCTTCCTCCTATGTTCCTGTCTCATGGTATTCTTTTGCAGAAGAGTTATCCCCAGTGTCCTAGCCAATATGTATCCTTCAATCAACATCACTGAAAAATTAATTACCTGGTCATTATTTCCTCTGGTGGAAGGGGGAGGGGTGGGGGAGCCCAGAACAAGAAGACAGAACCTTTAAATTTGAGCAAAGCAGTTCAGGATGCACTTCACACAAAGGCTGATGGAAAATGCTAAGGGATGGCACAATGACATAGTGGTTAGCACTGCTGCCTCACAACTCCAGGGACCTGGGTTCGATTCCTGGCTTGGCTCACTGTCGGTATGGAGTCTGCACGTTCTCCCCCGTGTCTGTGTGGGTTTCCTCCAGGTGCCCTGGTTTCCTCCCACAGTCCAAAGATGTGCAGGTTACGTGCACTGGCCATACTAAATTGCCCGTTAATGTTGCAGGATCTGTAGGTTAGAGGGGTTAGCAAGGTAAATACATGGGGTTACGGGGATAAGGCTCAGGTGGGATTGCTGTTGGTGCAGACTCGATGGGCCAAATGGCCTCCTTCTGCACTGTAAGGATTCTATGATTTCTATGAAAACGTGTTGAGGCTTGCTGGGGGTTGCGGGGGCGGTGGGGGGAGGGGTTCTTTCAAAACTAAGACTGATGGATTCTTGTTACATAAGCAACCTGGAACCAAGGTGGTTAGGTGAGATTCAGATCAGCAGTAATCTAACTGAACAAGTTGGAGGGGCTCTGAAATGCAAACAGGAAATGCTGGAAAATCTCAGCAGGTCTGACAGCATCTGTGGGGAGAGATTCGAGCCAATATTTCGGATCTGGATGATTGTTCATCAGAGTTTCAGAGCTCATCCGGACTGGAAACGTTGGCTCTATTCTCTCTCCGCGGATGCTGTCAGACCTGCTGAGATTTTCCAACATTTCCTGCCTTTGTTTCAGGTTCCAAAATCCACCTGCACTTAAATTGGAGGAGCTGAATGGCCTGTTCTTATATGACACAAAAATTACTTCAGCTTCATCCTGACAGACTGGACGCGAAAGTTTGTGACAGAACTTTGCATTGGAAAAACCCCAGAGGCAGGATACTGAGTGACATCAGTGTTTAATAACTTTGCAGTTTACACTGCCAGTACCTCACACTAATTACATAAACTGCTAGATTACATAAACGAGTTCACAGTTGAATTCTTACTACTTACATAACCCAAAAGATTTATTTCACAAAGTGCCTGGGAGGTGGTGGCGGGGGTGGATGCTGTTTAGTTCATTTCCAGTTTAAGCTGTAGAGCAGAGTGGAGTGTATGAATAAGGTCTGTCACCCTGCTCTCACACTGTATCATGTGGCCATTAGCACCAACATGGAGCAGCATCATTACACCAGGAACAGGAAACATGGGCAGCAAGGTGGCACAGTGGTTAGCACTGCTGCCTCACAGTACCAGGGACCCGGGTTCGATTCCCGGCTTGGGTCACTGTCGCTGTGTACAGTTTGCATGTTCTCCCCGTGTCTGCATGGGTTTCCTCCGGGTGCTCTGATTTCCACCCACAGTCTGAAAGGCGTGCTGGTTAAGGTGCATTGACCGAAAAGGCGCTG
The DNA here is from genome assembly GCF_965287045.1 of Carcharhinus amblyrhynchos. Lineage (NCBI taxonomy): Eukaryota > Metazoa > Chordata > Chondrichthyes > Carcharhiniformes > Carcharhinidae > Carcharhinus > Carcharhinus amblyrhynchos. The sequence continues at coordinate 7,236,455 of NC_137356.1, forward strand.
GAGTGTGGCGACTACAGAATTTCACAGTAACTTCATTCCAGTGTAAATGTAAGCCTGACTTGTGAGTAATAAATAAACTTTAACTTTAAACAGGAGCCAAGAGTCTTTCGGGAAAACATCCCCAAGATGTTTGGCTGCAGATCTGACCGGACTCCTGTTAGATGGCACCTCCAGGCAGTGCCCACCATCTTCACCCAACTCCATCCCCACAGTTATGTCAAAAGACTGGAGTTGACTGGACACACATTAGACCTCCTTCAGCTTTCATTGGGAAGCCTCTTAAGGAACCGAACCCCTCCCCCCATCCCCGACCCCTTTCCTCATGGAGGGATTGGCAGCCATACCTGTCCCTGAACCCACCTTCCCTAATCCAGCCAACACCAAGAATGTGCAAGTTAGGTGGACTGGCCGTACTAAGTTGTCTCTTAGTGTCCCAGGATGTGTGTGTTAGGAGTATTAGCAGGTTTCAGGGATAGGGCCTGGCTGGGATTGTTGGCAGTGCTGACTCAATGGGCCGAATGGCCTCCTTCTGCACTGTAAGGATTCTACATTGTCCAGAGACCTGCAGGCTGCCAGCTCTGGAGTTTTCAGGACTCTATCAGCCTCCATTTCTGGTCTTGGAATGGCCTGAAAACACCACTCTTAGTGACAGCAAGTCATAAAATCATAGAGATTTACAGCACGGAAACAGGCCCTCTGACCCAACGTGTCCATGTGCCCTTTTTTCAAACTCCTAAGCTAGCTCCAATTGCCCGCATTTGGCCCACATCCCTTATACCAATCTTACCCATGTAGCTGCCTAAATGCTTTTTAAAAGACAAAATTGTACCCACCTCCACTACTACCTCTGGCAGCTTGTTCCAGACACTCACCACCCTCTGTGTGAAAAAATTGCCCCTCTGGACCCTTTTGTATCTCTCCCCTCTCACCTTAAACCTATGCCCTCTAGTTTTAGACTCCCCTACCTTTGGGAAAAAGATGTTGACTATCTAATTGATCTGTGCCCCCCCCCACCATTATTTTACAGACCTCGATCAGATCATCTGTCAGCCTTCTACATTCCAGAGAAAAGTCCCAGTCCATCCAGCTTCCCCTTATAACTCAAACCATCAAGTCCCGGTAGAATCCTAGTAAATCTCTTCTGCATTCTTTCTAGTTTAATAATATCCTTTCTATAATAGGGTGACCAGAACTGTACACAGTATTCCAAGTGTGGCCTTACCAATGTCTTGTACAACTTCAACAAGACGTCCCAACTCCTCTATTCAATGTCCTGACCAATGAAACCAATCATGCTTCACTACTCTGTCCATTTGTGACTCCACTTTCAAGGAGCTATGAACATGTACCCCTAGATCTCTTTGTTCTGTAACTCTCCCCAACACCCCACCATTAACTGAGTAAGTCCCGCCCTGGTTCAATCTACCAAAATGCATCACATTGCATTTATCTAAACTAAATAATATAACTCTCCCCAACACCCTACCTAAGTGATGGACATTAATCATGAAACCAACCAATAAGTATTTATTTGGATTGTGGCAGATATCAGTAGGTAAGGTTGGGATTTTCCAGCCTTGCTGTGGTGGGCTGCCAGCGGAGGATGTCTGTTGACTTTGGCAGAACCAGAAGATCCTCCCAAGGGACAGTCTGGAAAATTAACTCCAATTAATCCTGAAACAGTGGTTACACAATTTATTTCCATTCAGGAATGCAACTGGATCGATGATAAAAGAGAAGACATTTATATGGCCCTGTTCAAAACAAGAAGCTATAAAGAGTCGTGAATGTAGCCCAATACATCACACAAACCAGCCTTCCATCTACTGATTCTGTCTATACTTCCTGTTGCCTTGGCAAAGCAGCCAGCATAATTAAGGACCCCACGCACCCCAGACATTCTCTCTTCCACCTTCTTCCATCAGGAAAAAGATACAAAAGTCTGAGGTCACGTTCCAACCAACTCAAGAATAGCTTCTTCCCTGCTGCCATCAGACTTCTGAAAGGACCTACCTCGCATTAAGTTGATCTTTCTCTACACCCTAGCTATGACTGTAACACTACATTCCGCATTCTCTCCTTTCCTTCTCTATGAACGGTATGCTTTATCTGTATAGTGCACAAGAAACAATACTTTTCACTGTCCATTAATACATGTGACAATAATAAATCAGATCATACAAAAAAAATGAATGTCCCAGGATGCTTTGAAACCAATGATGTGACATCGGAAATTCAACTGTTAATTTGCACACAGCAAGATCCCCGAAAGGGCAATGTGATAATATTTAGATGGTGCGTGTGTTTTTTTTGGTGATGTGGTTTGAAGGATACATTTTGACCAGGGTCATAGGGAAGCCTCCCTTGCTCTTTGAAATATGTCCAATGTGAGATTGTGCTAATGTTTGGATGGAAGTACAAAATGGACATCGCTGTGTGCTTTCACCATCTTCACACTGGGTGGCACAGTGGTTAGCACTGCTGCCTCACAGCACCAGGGATCAGGGTTCAATTCCTGGCTTGGGTCACTGTCCGTGTGGCGTCTGCACATTCTCCCTGTGTCTGCGTGGGTTTCCACCAGGTGCTCCGGTTTTCTCCCACAGTCCAAAGGTGTGCGGGTTAGGTTGATTGGCCATGATAAATTGCCCCTTAATGTCAGGGGGATGAGCGGGGTACTTGTGACACTAATAAATAATCTTTAGGGTAACATGTGTACACTCTGTGGTTGGAATTTTGCCTAGATAAGCCTGGGATTCGATTCTAATTTAACATACAATGTAATTTGTGGTTAGGGCTTGGAAGGCAATCCATATGTGGACACATTGGTTAGAAGATTGAGAGGTGAAAGAGGACATTGAACTCATTCATACGCCCAAAATAAATCTATAGTCTCTTCCACCCCAACAACAGCAACCAAGTGCTTTGCACATTTCTTTTTGTGTAATGTTCTCACTTCCACCCATTCTGGTAAGAAGTATTTAGCCATTTATTACAATCGCAATTGTTTCAAAAGTATTTCAGTCTTTGACCTGTCCGCCTCCCCCTCATGCACCTCGGGGACCCCACACTGAGTTGGAACTCTAATCACTTACCTTCCACATATTCCATTACCATGCAGAGATGTCGCCTGGTCTCAAAGGAGCAAAACATACTGACGACAAATGGGTTCTCAGCAAAGGTGAGGATGTCCCGCTCCACAAAGGCCTGCTGAATCTGGTTTCGGAGAATCAGGTTCTGTTTGTTTATCTTCTTCATGGCAAATCGCTGCCTCGTCTCTCTGTGCCTCACCAAGTAAACAGCCCTGGAACAAGGCAAGGACCCGTTCACGTCAAATAATACTCTCTGCTGGAAGTCAAATTCTTCGAGTTTGCATTGTCATAGATTCCCTACGGTGTGGCCATTCAGCCCATCGACAACAATTTCACCCAGGCCCCCTCCCCATACCCCAAATGATTACCCTGAAATAAAGGGGCAATTTAGCATGGCCAATCCACCTAACCCACACATTTTGAGATGCCAAGGGGCAATTTAGCATGGCCAATCCACCTAACCCACACATCTTGGGATGCTAAGGGGCAATTTAGCATGGCCAATCCACCTAACCTGCACATCTTGGGACGCTAAGGGGCAATTTAGCATGGCCAATCCATCTAACTCACATATCGTTGGACCGTGGGAGGAAACTGGAGCACCCAGAGGAAACCCACGCAGACACAAGGAGAATGTGCAAACTCCACACAGACAGTGACCCAAGCCGGGAATCAAATCTGGGTCTCTGGTGCTGTGAGGCAGCTTTGCTAACCACTGTGCCATCGTGCTGCCCGTTGATGCCAAAACCTTGAATGTATCCAAGAAGTGGCTAGATACAGCACTTGGGGTGAACAGAATCAAAGGCTGTGGGGAGAAAGGAGGATTAGGCTATTGAATTGGACGATCAGGTGATGAACGGTGGAACAGGCTCAAAGGGCCAAATGGCCTACTCCTCAGTAGATTCTTAATTCCAGGTCTTTTTAATTGAATGGCAGGACCAGCCTGGATGGGCTGAATGGCCTCCTCTTGTCCCCTGGTGTCTGCAGTGGCTCTCAGTGCTGCTGATTGTTCATCAGTTCTTATTGGTGTCTATCTGCAGCTTAATCGCTAGACTTGGCACAGAATAATTGGATCCTTGCATCGAGTATTCCCATTCCATTCCAGGATAGATTGGAAGCCATGCTCTCATATTACAAATTCTAACCCTCAACTCATCAAAGGAAAGATTTATTCGCCATCTGTTCCAACTGCACACAATCCAAGTCCCATATGTAAAGGAACAGCACTCGGCTCCACTTCATCCTTCCATCTGTCTGAAAGGAATTCCGACTCCAATACGGCATCGCCAGCCCTCCAGGAGCCTCCAGGATTGCAAATTAACCTGGAATTTGAAAATCTGGGAGATTAAACTATTGTGTACCATCTTCATTCAATCGTTTCATTCATTTAGTTGTCAAAATAGTTGAGAGGGGACGGTGGTTTGGCAGGACAGGTTCGGGCGATGAAATCTCCAGGAACATGGCCAACCAAGGTTGGCAACCATACCCCCATCACCCAATTTCCACAGCCATGTATTGCTTACCCGATTAGAGGATCTATCTCAGGAAGTTAGCTACAATAAAGCATCCGCACCTTACAAATTTATGCGCATTCCCACTTACCCGTATGCCCCGTTGCTTATTAGTTTAATGGTGTCAAAGTCTTCTTCAGATGGTGCCTTTGTGGGTTTACCAGAAGTTCCACGGCCCTGGGACAAGCCAAACATGTCAGTTAGAGTGGAATTTCCAATAACGTTCTGTACTTATATGTGCTTTAGGAATCATAGAATTAGACAGCGCAGGAGAGACCCTTCGGCCCATTGAGTCTGCACTGACACATCAGAAACACCTGAACTCCCACCTAATCCCATCTGCCAGCACTTGGCCCCCAGCCCTGAATGTTACGACGTGCCAAGTGCTCATCCAGGTACTTTTTAAAGGATGTGAGGCATCCCACCTCCATCACCCTCCCAGGCAGCGCATTCCAGACCCTCACCACCCTCTGGGTAAAAAGATTTTCCCTCAAATCCTCCTTTAAACTTCCTATTCCTCACCTTGAACCTGTGTTCCCTCGTGACTGACCCTACAACTAAGGGGAACAGCTGGTCCTTATCCAATGTGTCCGTGTCCCTCATAATCTTGTCCACCTCGATCAGGTCGCCCCCTCAGTCTTCTCTGCTCCAGAGAAAACAACCCAAGCCTATCCAACCTCTCTTCATAATTTAAATGTTCCATCCCAGGCAGCATCCTGGTGAATCTCCTCTGCACCCCCTCCAGTGCAATCACATCCTTCCTACAGCGTGGCGACCAGAACTGCACACAGGGCTCCAGCTGTGGCCTCACCAAAGTTCGATACAACTCTAACATGACTTCCCTGCTTTTGTAATCGATGCCATAATCAAAATATTTGACATCAGGCCAGAGGAGGGTGTTTGAAGGGGAGAGGACTTGCTGAAGCAGATGGTTTAAAGTTTTATTTATTAGTGTCACATTAGGCTTACATTAACACTGTAATAAAGTTACGGTGAAAAATCCCCTAGTCTCCACACTCCTGTTCAGGTACACTGAGGGAGAATTTAGCACGGCCAATGCACCCTAACCAGCATCTTTAGGACTGTGGAAGGAAACCGGAGCACCCGGAGGGAACCCACGCAAACACAGGGAGAACATGCAGACTCCGCACAGACAGTGATCCAAGTCAGGAATCAAACCTAGGTCCCCGGCGCTTTGAGGCAGCAGTGCTAACCACTGTGCCACCAGAAGTGGAGAGGTATCTCTCAACCCCGTTCTCCTGCCTTCTCCGTAATCATAGAATCCAACAGTGCAGAAGGAGGCCATTTGGCCCATCGAGTTTGCACCAACCACAATCCCACCCGGAACCTATCCCCATAACCCCATGTACTTAGCCTAGCTAGTCCCCCTGACACTAAGGGCCAATTTAGCATGATCAATCCACATCTTTGGACAGTGGGAGAAAACCGGAGCATTTGGAGGAAACCCACACAGACGCGGGGAGAATGTGCAGACTCCACACAGACAGTGACCCAAGCCAGGAATGGAACCTGAGTCCCTGGCACTGTGAGGCAGCAGTGCTAACCACTGTGCCACCATGTCACCCAAATCCTTGATCCTCTAATTGATCAAGAACCCTATCTATCTCTGTCTTAAAGACACTTAATGACCTGGCCCCCACAACTCTCGGAGTTCCACAGATGCACCACCCTCTGGCTGAAGAAATTCCTCCTCACTTCAGTTTTAAAGAAGCGACTCTGAGGTTGTGCCCTTGAATTCTCCCCCACTAGTGGAAACATCCTCTCCATGTCCACTCTATCCAGGCCTCTCAGTATTCTGTAAGTTTCAATTAAATGCTCCCCTCATCCTTCTAAATGCCATTGAGTGTAGGCCCAGACTCCTCAGCTGCTCCTGATATGACAAACCCTTCATTCCTGGGATCATTCTTGTGAACCTCCTCTGGACCCTTTCCAAGGCCAGCACATCCTTCCTTAGGTATGGGGCCCAAAACTGCTCACAATATTCCAAGTGGGGTCTGACCAGAGCTTTATACAACATCAGCAGTACATCCCTGCTCTTGTATTCTATGGTGTCCTTGTGTACTACAATGGTAGAGAAAGAGAGAGGCAGGGAAAAGAACACAAAGATAGCAAGGAAGACAGAAGGAACACAATACAGAGAGAGAGAAAGACAAAGCACCTCGCATACCATCAGTTACAACAACATTGCAATCACAAAGGACAATACAGCACAGGAACAGGCCCTTCGGCCCTCCAAGCCTGTGCCCATCACATTTACCTATCCAAACCAACTGTTCATATCTCTCTATTCCCCGTCTGTTCATATGTCTATCAAAATAAGTTTTACATGTGGCTAACGCGTCTGCCTCAACCACTTCACTTGGCAATGCATTCCACCATTCTCTGTGTAAAAAAAACCTCCCTCTGCACATCTCCACTGAACATTTCACCCCTTAGCTTCAACTGTTGCCCCTTTTGTAATAGTCATTTCTGCCCTGGGAAAAAGCTTCCAACTGTTCACCCTATTTATATCCCTCATAATTTTATAATCTTCCATCAGGTTGCCCCCTCAGTTTCTGTCTTTCCAGGAAGAACAAACCCAGTTTATTCAATCTCTCCTCATACCCTCCATACCAGGCAACATCCTGGTAAAACTTTTTTGCAACAAGCGTTCCACAGCCATGTAATTGGAGGGACAAGATCTTCTGAGACTCAAGTTCGCCAAGGGCGCTTGTAAAGTTTTGTTAAGGTTAGCAGGAGGTCAGATGGACCAGACGTACAAAGGCACTGGAGTCTGAGATTTTTTTAGGTAATTAGCCATAGTTCTCAAGGGTCCATAGCCATCTCTCTCCGTTAGGGAGAGAGAGAGAGAGAGAGACAACTGGCTATAAATAATTTGGGAGGCACCACTCTCAAGCGCAGGGGCGAGGCCGCAATGAACTATTGGAATGTAACCCAAACACAAAAGCAGAAATCTTGCAGGCTCCGAAAATCTGAAATAAGAACAGAAAATGATCGAATTACTCAGCAGATCTGGCAGCATCTGTGGAGTTAACGTCTCAGGTTGATGACTTCAGAATTGATGAAAGTCCATCGACCTGTACCGTTAACCCTGCTTCTCTATCCAGCCAGAGCTGCTGAACGTTAACCATCGGCCACATCACACATAGACAATACAGATCTCCGCATCGGAAAGAGAAAACAGGGAGAAAAAAGATCAAAGGCAAACGGAACAAAAGGAAACATGGTTAAAGATTCCAACTTAAGTGACTCACATCTATCAAGTCGACCAGTTCTTGGGTGTTGAGGCTTGGACTGTCGTAGGTGTCCAGATGGGCCATTTCTGCTTGCAAGAATACAGGAATAAGTAATATAGCATTAACAGGCCTTTCCCAGGACAGATTTGAAAGTTTTATTTCCTAACACAGTGTTAGTGCATCTGCAGTGTGCAAAGACTGGCGGCCACATTTGTCTTTACTCGTTGATGAGATGTGGGCATCGCAAGGCCAGTATTTATTGCCCACCCCTGAGGGCAATTAAGAGTCCATCACATTGCTGAGGATCTGGAGTCATGTGTAGGTCAGACCCAGGTAAAGAGATGACAAGAAACTACAAAAGGTCATGAATGTGGCCCAATCCATCATGCAAACCAGCCTCCCATCCATTGACTCTGTCTACACTTCCCGCTGCCTCAGCAAAGCAGCCAGCATAATTAAGGACCCCGCGCACCCCATACATTCTCCCTTCCACCTTCCTCCATCGGGAAAAAGATACAAAAGTCTGAGATCACGGACCAACCGACTGGAGAACAGCTTCTTCCCTGCTGCTGTCAGACTTTTGAATGGACCTACCTCATGTTAAGTTGATCTTTCTCCACACCTTAGCTATGACTGTAACACTACATTCTGCACACTCTCCTTTCCTTCTCTGTGAACAGTAGGCTTTGTCCATACAGCGTGCAAGAAACAATACTTTTCACTGTATACCAATACATATGACAATAAGAAATCAAATCAAATTAAGAGATTTCCTTCCCTACAGGACACTAATTATTAGAATGTAACCAATTATAACATTGGATCTGCTATAGTGTAACCAATGGTGACACGCTGTGAGGGTCAGCTGATCTGGTAGACATTGTAACCAATGACAAGATGATATGGTGATCAGCTGACCCAGTATAAATAAGAAGTAATTGGGAATTGTGGGTAGCTTGTATGGCCCAGAGAGTGGCCTTAAGTGTTGGAGTAATGAAATTTCTTTATTAAGCCTTTTTCTTTGATTTACTTTCTGAAGCAACTTATTTTTATTGCTTGCAACTGAAGAATTCCTCCTGCTGGATGAACATAGTGAACCAGATGGGTTCTTAACCATGATTGATTCATGGTCATCTTTAGACTATTAATTCCAAATTTTTATTGAATTCAAATTCCACCATCTGCCATGGTGGGATTCAAACCCAGGTCAACAGACCATTCTCCCAGGTCTCTGGATTACTAGTCCAGTGATAAGACCACTACGCCACCACTTCCTATATACTGGAATAGAATCTATTAATGAGCAACTGTCTTAATAAACAGTGTATTAATCAGACTGAATACTCACTTCCAATCTCCTCATTGTGTCATTAAACTACGCTATTCTAAGGCACTGTCCCTTTAAGATAATGCTTGGCTCTCTAAAAATTGAGTTGATTTGAGGGGGGGCGGGAAGGGTGGGGCGGCACGGTGCAACAGTGGTTAGCATTGCTGCCTCACAGCGCCAGGGATTCGATTACCACCTCGGGTCAATGCCTATGTGGAGTTTGCACATTCTCCCCCAGTCTGTGTGGGTTTCCTCTGGGTGCTCTGGTCTCCTCCCACCGTCCAAAGATGTGCAGGTCAGGTGAATTAGCCAAGCTCAATTGCCCCTTGTCAGAGGAGCTAGCTCAGGTAAATTGTATGGGGTTACGGAGATAGGGCTTGGATGGGATTGTAGTTGGTGCAGGCTGAATGGCCTCTTTTTGCACTGAAGGATTCAATGATTCTAATCTAAATCCACTGCTGCCTCATAACGCCAGGGACCTGGGTTCAATTCCTGGCTTGGGTCACTGTCTGTACGGAGTCTGTACATTCTCCCTGTGTCTGTGTGGGTTTCTTCCGAGTGCTCCAGTTTCCTCCCACAATCTGCAAGATGTGCTGGTTAGGGTGCATTGGGTAAAACAGAAAAGAAAGTGTCCTTACCTTCCAGTGGGTCGCGGGTGAGTCCCAGTTGGCTGATGATGTATCGCGGGATGTCGATTTTAACCCCATGGCCCTCCTTCGCATGGTCTTCAGCTGCTTCCAGGAGATGGTAAAATTCCTCTGGATTGAATTCCTGTATCAAGTAGGTCGGAAATGAGAAATGTTTTTGAATAGGTTTAATGCAGCTCCTGTGCAGTTGGCGAGTACTTCAAAAATCAATCAGAAAGAACACAAATTTCCTTGGAGCTAGAATTGTACAGTACAGAAGGAGGCCATCCAGTCCATCGAGTCTGCACCACCCACAATCCCACCCAACTCCATCCCCATAACCCTATGCATTTACCCTAGCTAGTCCCCCTGACACTAGCGTCAATTTAGCATGGCCTAACATCTTTGGACTGTGGGAGGAAACCAGAGCACCCAGACGAAACCCACGCAGATACGGGGAGAACGTGCAAACTCCACACAGACATTGACCCAAGCCAGGAATCAAACCTGGGACCCTCGCACTCTCAGTTAGCAGTGCTAACCACTGTGCCACCGCGCCGCCATTGTGCAGCTTATACACAGAAGTGGCCTTTATTGCTGAATCATAAGATTCGGAATTCCAGTCTCACTCCAGGGCTAGAGCACAAAACATGCCCAGTGCCGTTGTGAAGCAGTGCTACACTGTCACTTTGATTGAACTGAGAACCCATCTGTCAGCTCGGGTGGATGTAAAAGATCCCACGGCACTATCTCAAAGGCAAGTAAGAGCATTATCATGGAATCAAATCCCTATAGTGTGGGAGGAAACCATTTGGCCCACTGAGTCTGCACCGACCACAATCCCACCCAATCCCTATCCCCGTAGCCCCATGTATTTACCCTGCTACTTGTGCTGACACTAAGGGGTAATTTAGCATGGCCAATTGACCTAACCCACACATCTTTGGGGATGTGGGAGGAAACCAGAGCACCCGGAGGAAACCCACGCAGACACAGGGAGAATGTGCAGAGTCCGCACAGACAGTGCCCCAGGCCGGGAATTGAACCTAGGTCCCTGGTGCTGTGAGGCAGCAGTGCTAACCACTGTGCCACTGTGCTGCCCTACTCCACTCCCCCTCCACCCGCAGCAAAACCATTGCAGGCCACATGTGCAGGCTGGATCATTTGGAAGGAGATGATTAAGTAATTGCACCTTGGCGGTGGATGGCAGTGAAACTTTGCACACACTGTACCCCAACTGCTGATACTCAGTTGCAACTCGCAGCCCTGGGCATTGATCTAAAGGCCCTCAGAGACAATGGGATTGAGTTGCACGGTTTGTATTTGAGAGTGTGTCCAACACAAATGGCAGAATTCTCCAGCCACGCTGGTCCAAAAGCCGAAAATTCCCACCCGACCATCAAGGAACTACAAAAGGTCGTGAATGTAGCCCAGTCCATCACACAAACCAGCCTCCCATCCACTGACTCTGTCTACACTTCCCGCTGCCTCAGCAAAGCAGCCAGCATAATTAAGGATCCCACACACCCCGGACATTCTCTCTTCCACCTTCCATCAGGAAAAAGATATAAAAGTCTGAGATCACATACCAACCGACTCAAGAACAGCTTCTTCCCTGCTGCCATCAGACTTTTGAATGGACCTACCTTGCATTAAGTTGATCTTTCTCTACACCCTAGCTATATTCACTACATTCTGTACTGTCTCCTTTCCTTCTCTATGAATGGTATGCTTTGTCTGTATAGCACGCAAGAAACAATACTTTTCACTGTATACTAATACATGTGACAATAATAAATCAAATAAAAAAAAACCAAATCAAATGGGGTTTCACATTCTCTGCTACCCAGCAGCTAAAATTCCAGTGGGATGGGAGAATTCCAGTCATAGCCTTGCACAACTCTGTACCAGCACCAACTGCGTGGGATCTCCTCTGGTGGCCAGTGCTTATTAGAATGGGAGAGTGATATAGCACAAAAAGAGGCCATTCAGCCCATTGAGCTAGTGCTGGTTCTTTGAAAGCAAGTTAGTCTGACAACCCCCCCTGCTCTGCCCTTACCCGACAGCTCAGCAAAATTAATTCAGTTTATTTATTAGTGTCACAGGTGGCTTACATTAACACTGCAGTGAAGTTACTGTGAAAATCCCCCTCTGGCTACACTCCGGCGCCTGTTTGGGGACACTGGAGAAGAATTTATCACGGCCAATACAACTAACCAGCACGTCTCTCAGACAAAACCAGAGCACCCTGAGAAAACCCACGATGACACGGGTAGAATGTGTAGACGCCACACAGACAGTGACCCAAGCTGGGGATTGAACGCAGGTCCCTGGCACGGTGAGGCAGCGGTGCTAACCACTGTGCTACCGTGCTGCCCCATCAGGCTGCTAGGGCGGGATTCGAACCTGTGTCCTCTGGATAATTAAGCACCATGTTATTTAAAAGCAGTTCACAGGTTTAATTTAATAAGAAAAGCAGAGAGCTTTCCCGGGCTGAAAGAATCCATCTGTTTCCATGATCTGTGGGTGACCTGGAACTAATTTGTTGAGTTAGAATCTGATATTTTGATTTGATTTATTATTGTCACATGTATTGGGATACAGTGTATTGTTTTCTTGCAGGCTACACAGACAAAGCATACCGTTCATAGAATACATAGGGGAGAAGGAAAGGAGGCTGCAGAATGTAAAGTTACAGTCTTTGATTGTATTAGTATACAATGAAAAGTATTGTTTCTTGTGTGCTATACAGACAAAGTATACCGTTCATAGAGAAGAAAAGGAGGGAGTTCAGAATAATGTTACAGTCATAGGTAAGGTGCAGAGAGAGTTCAGAAGAGTTAAAGTAGAGTTTTAAGAGCATTGAACAAGAGTAAAAGATGGAACTAGAGGGTATGCTGGGCACAGATTGCAAGAAGTCGCTGCGCTCCAGCACCATCTTGTTTCCCATGGACAAGTGACTTTTAAGCTCCCCATCGCCTTTTCCCCTTCCCCTTTATCAATATTGAGTCTCTAAATGTAGCTTGGATCACAGCAATGTTTTTCTTATTCATTCTTGGGACATGGGTGTCACTGCCTGGCCAGCATTTATTCCCTAGTTGCCCGAGGGCAGTTACGAGTCAACCACATTGCTGTGGCTCTGGAGTCACATGTAGGCCAGACTGGGCAAGGACAGCAGATTTCCTTCCCTAAAGGGACATTAGTGAACCAGATGGGTTTTTCTGACAATGGTTTCATGGTCATCAGTAGATTCTTAATCCCAGATTTTTTTAAAAATTGAATTCAAATTCCACCATCTGTGGGATTCGAACCAGGTTCCCAGAACATTTGCTGAGTTTCTGGATTAAACAATAACTCCAACCTGACCGAGTCATTGCATTCATAATTTGCTCAGCCACACATAATCTCACAGCTGGGGCACGAGTGTGGTTACGAGCTCATTGCTGCCAATCCAAGCCTGGGGAATAGTCTCAAACTGAATGAACGAATGGATCGCCCTGCAGAAAAGGACTCATCTGTCTTTTAGATTATTGGCTTTAAGGCACGGTTGACCTAACAGCCTCCTGTCCCTTCCGGCTTCCCCAGCACAGAAAGTTACCTTGATTTCGAGATGGATGCCTAAGTGTGTCGGGGGCTGTTAAAAAGCTTTTATGAGGATGTGATCGGTTAATTCACACTGGTGCGTTGAATATCCAGCACTGTGGCACAGTGGTCAGCACTGCTGCCTCTCAGTGCCAGGGACCTGGGTTCAATTCCTAGTTGGGTCACTGTCTGTGTGGAGTCTGCACGTTCTCCCTGTGTCTGTGTGGGTTTCCTCCGGGTGCTCCGATTTTTCTCCCACAGTCTGAAAGATGTGCTGGTTAGGGTGCATTGGCCGTGTTAAATTCTCCCTCAGTGTACCCGAACAGGCGACGGAGTGTGGAGACTAGAGGATTTTCACAGCAGCTTCATTGCAGTCTTAATGTAAGCTTACTTGTGACACTAATAAATTTTTAAGAAGCATAAAATTCATCTGTTGAGCTAAAGCTAGCCCTAATTCACATTTGTCTTGTTGGTTTCACTCACTGATTGCAGTGGAAATGTTGTTTGGGGAAAACTGTGAAATATTCCACAAAATCATAAAATTCCTACAGTGCAGAAGGAAGCTATTCAACTCATTAAACTGTGCCAACCACAATCCCACCCATAACCCCGCACATTTACCCTATCTGGTCCCCCTGACATTAAGGGTCAATTTAGCATGGCCAATCCACCTAACCTGCACATCTTTGGAGTGTGGGAGGAAACCGGAGCACCCGGAGGAAACCCATGCAGACACGGGGAGAATGTGCAAACTCCCCACAGACAGTGACCCAAGCCGGGAATCAAACCCAGGTCCCCGGTGCTGTGAGGCAGCAGTGCTAACCACTGTGCCACTGCAAAGAATCCTTCTCCGGACGCAGTCAGGAAATTTCTTTCAGATTTGAGGCTTTATCCTGAATTATTCCTGCATCTAAAGTTAAAGTTTATTTATTAGTGTCACAAGTAAGGCTTACATTAACACTGCAATGAAGTTACTGTGAAATTCCCGTGGTTGTCACACTCCAGCACCTGTTTGGGTCAATGCACTTAACCAGCATGTCTTTCAGAATGTGGGAGGATACTGGAGCATCCAGAGAAAACCCACGCAGACACGAGGAGAACGTGCAGACTCCACACAGACTGTGGCCTCAAGCGGGGAATCGAACCCGGGTCCCTGGTGCTGTGAGACAGCAGTGCTAACCACTGTACCCTTGAATCTGAGGGATCTAATCTGAGGGATACTGGCAGTTTACAGTGGAAAATCTTCCAGTCATCATCATATAGGAAATTTTGGGCCTGTATTCACTGCAAGCACAGATGGCAATGTGGGCACAATTTTTTTTACTATCCGTTCACGGGACATGGGCATCGATGGCTGGGCCAGCATTTATTGTCCGTCCCTAATTGCCCTTGAACTGAGTGGCTTGCTAGGCCATTTCATAGGGCATTTAAGAGTCAGCTGGACACAATAACTCATGTAGAAAGGTCTAAACTTGGCCCCTTAGGCATCTGACTTTGGAAGGAGGAATGGAAGCATGGACTATTTTCTAAATTGGAAAATGCTTAGGAAATCAGAAACACAAAGGGACTTGGGAGTCATTGTTCAAGATTCTCTTGAGGTTAACGTGCAGGATCTGTCGGCAGTTAAGAAGGCAAATGCAATGTGTTAGCATTCATATGGAGAGGGCTAGAATACAAGAGCAGGGATGTATTTCTGAGTCTGTATAAAGCTTTGGTCAGACCCCATTTGGAGTATTGTGAGCTGTTTTGAGCCCCATATCTAAGGAAGGATGTGCTGGCCTTGGAAAGGGTGCACAGGAGGTTCACAAGAATGATCCCTAGAATGAAGAGCTTGTCGTATGAGGAACGGTTGAGGACTCTGGGTCTGTATACATTGGAGTTTAGAAGGATCAGGGGGATCTTATTGAAACTTACAAGATACTGCGATGCCTGGATAGAGTGGATGTGGAGAGGATGTTTCCACTAATAGGAAAAGCTAGAACCAAAGGGCACAACTTCAGGCTAAAGGGACAATCCTTTAAAACAGAGATGAGGAGGAATTTCTTCAGCCAGAGAGTGGTGATCCCGTGGAACTCATTGCCATAAGAGGCTGTGGAGTCCAGGTCATTGAGTGTCTTTAAGACAGAGATAGATAGGTTCTTGATTGATAAAGGGATCAGGGGTTATGGGGAAAAGGCAGGAGAATGGGGATGAGAAAAACATCAGCCATAATTGAATGGTGGAGCAGACTCGATGGGCCGAGTGGCCTCTTTCTGCTTCTATATCTTAGGATCTTATCTCCAATTTCCAAGCTTCACTATTCGTGACTGCACCTTCAGATTAGGGAAAAGCTCTCAATAGGCCTCCACAGACCCCTCTGCCACTTTCTCATCTTCAATCACCCTCACTGGTTTGCTGTCAATCCCTACTCAAGTTTGAGACATTGTCTTATATTGAGGGCACTTTATAATTGCAATTGTTAACATAGGTGTTGAATTGAATTAACTGCACAAGGCATTGGGAAAAATTAAGAAAATAGGTCAACACTCACTGTTTAATCACACTGACATAAATTTATGATTGTCAAGTGATCTACATCTTAAGAGCGGCACAGTGGCTCAGTGGTGAGCACTGCTGTCTCACAGCGCCAGGGACCCGGGTTTGATTCCCGGCTTGGATCACTGTCTGCCTGGAGTTTGCACATTCTCCCCATGTCTGCGTGGTTACCTCCGAGTACTCAGGTTTCCTCCCACAGTCCAAAGTTGTGTGGGTTAGTTCTATTGGCCCTGATAAATTGTCTGTTGGTGTCAGGGGGTCTAGCAGGGTAAATATGTGGGGTTACGGGGATAGGGCCTGTGTGGGATCATTGTCGGTGTAAGATGGATGGGCCGAATGGCCTCCTTCTGCACTGTAGGGATCCCACAAGCTTACGTGACTTAGGTATGCTGTGGTTCACGTGATTGTGGGCAAACATCTGTAGAGCTACTCCAGAGTAAAGCTCTACAGTTTCGTTGTTGTCTCTGAAGATTATGGGCAGGATTTTACAGCCTCACTCATCCTGAAACCGTAAAATCCCGTCCGAGGTCAACGGACCTTCCCATTGCCTGCCCCTCGCCTGCTCCGATTCCCGTGGCAGGCGGAGCGGTAAAATTCCATCCCATATCTGAATCACTGGGTGTAATATCATTGGGAATTGGAACATTGGATCTTTTAAGAAGTTCTGTGGACAAAGGGACCTTGGCATGTTTGTCCACAGATTGCTGAAAGCCGAAGGGCATGTTAGTAGGACAGTGAGAAAGGCGTATGGGACACTTGCCTTTATCAATCGAGGCACAGATTACAAAAGCAGGGAAGTCACGTTGGGGTTGTGTCGAACTTTGGTGAGGCCACAACTAAAGTATTGGTCGCCACATTATAGGAAGGATGTGATTGCACTGGAGGGGGTGCAAAGGAGATTCACCAGGATGCTGCCTGGGATGGAGCATTTAAGATATGAAGAGAGGTTGGAGAGGCTTGGGTTGTTTTCATTGGAGTAGAGAAGACTGAGGTGCGACCTGATCGAGGTGTACAAGATTATAAGGGACACAGACAGAGTGGATAGGGAGTGGATAGGGAGCAGCTGTTCCCCTCAATTGAAGGGGCAGTCACGAGGGGACATGGGTTTAAGATGAGGGGGCAGGAGTTTTGGGGGGGATGTGAGGCAGATATTTTTTCACCCAGAGGGCAGTGAGGGTCTGGAATGCGCTGCCTGGGAGGGTGGTGGAGGCCTCACATCCTTTAAAAAGTACCTGGATGAGCACTCGGCACATTGTAACATTCAGAGCTATGGGCCAAGTGCTGGCAGATGAGATTAGGTGGGAGTTCAGGTGTTTCTAATGCATTGGTGCAGACCCGATGGGCCGAAGGGCCTCTTCTGCGCTGTCGATGATTGGTACAAAAAAAAATGGCTTACCAGGCACTCGAGTAAGCGTGCAGGCCTCGCGATGATGATCAGAAGTTTCTTCACCAGCTGTGTCACAAACGCAACCTCTGAACTCTCGGAACGCTCGTGAGCCTAGAAGGAGTAAGAGATACCGCTTGTCATAAAACTGACCAATAACAAAACACTCTGATCTCTGCGACGGTGCAAGTGATCGAACGCAAACAACAAAAGGGCCCCAGTTAGCAACGATTGATGTTATTGGCTGCATGGTGGCACCATGGCCTGGAGGACCACCCCAATCAGTTCACCCAATCACATTCTCACCACTGACCGATGGACAAAAAATATTCCAGGGAGATGAAATAGTAGAATCAATTTAAAGGTCATTCCTTTCTTTATCATTTTCTTTGAGGTTTGTGGGAAGAGATAATAGGAGCCGGATTTTCCAGCTGTGCCTGCCCCAAGACCAGAAAATCTCATCCGAGTGAAGGAGGAAGCCATTCGGTCCATCGAGTCAGTACCGACTACAGTCCCACCCAGGCCCTATCCCCATGACTGCATGTATATACCCTGCTAATCCCCCCGACACTAAGGGATAATTTGGAATCACAGAAAGCGTACACTGCAGAAGGAGGGCATTCGGCCCAACAAGTCTGTACCGACCACAGTCCCACCCAGGCCCTATCCCCATAACCCCATGTATTTACCCTGCTAATCCCCCAAACTAAGGGACAATTTGGAATCACAGAATCCCTACAGTGCAGAAGGAGGGCATTCAGCCCATCAGGTCTGCATTGATCGCAATCCCACCCAGACCCTATTCCCGTAACCCCATGCATTTACCCCATTGATCCCTCTAGCCTACACATCCCAGCACACTATGGGCAACTTAGCATGGCCAACCAACCTAACCCGCACATCTTTGGACCGTGGGAGGAAACTGGAGCACCCGAAGGAAACCCGTGCAGACATGGGGAGAATGTGCAGATTCCACACTGACAGTGACCCAAGCCAGGAATCAAACCTGGATCTCTGGCACTGTGAGGCAGCAGTGCTAACCACTGTGTCACTGTACCACTACAATTCCCATGGCGGCCAGGATGGGAAATCTGAGTATTGGTTTTTGGAAAGGACATTTTAGCGTTGAGGAGTGAAACTCATTGGATGAAGAGGCAGCACAGACATGATGGGATGAATGGCCTTCTTCTACAGAGTACGATTCCATGAACAGGATGAGGCATGAATTAAATGGCAGGCAGCTTGAGGGATGTGTGCTGCAAATATTAACCAGGGATTTGCACAAAGGTTTCTTTTAAGTTTCCGTGACCCCTCCCAATTCTGTTTGCCTGATGTTTCCCTAGGCTCAATGACAGGAATGATCTGTGTTGGAATGTAACCAGTCTCAAATTTGTATTGGATGTAATGTGGCCAATGGGAACAAGATATAAGAGTCAGCTGACCCAGTAAAACATGGAACCAATCACAGAGTGATGTAATAGTCAGCTGACCAATTCATTCACTATAAATAAGGAACTATGTAGCATTGTGGAGAGCTTGGAGTGGCCCAGGGTGAGGCCTCAAGTTTGGAGTAATGAAACTTTTTTATTAAACCCTTTCTTTGATTTATAAGTTGGAGTACGTTTTTTGTTGTTGTTTCATTAGCTGCATTTCGAAGAGTTCCTTCTGAAGAAACAATCTGTAGGGGGCTAGTGACAGGTTGTCCCTCACTATGCAGACAACTGCCTGCTAATGCTTCATTCCAGAATAAGACTGATACATAACTAGCTTAGTGAAAGGAGGAACGGATGTATCCTCCCACAACACTGGTGCTGCATCATCCAGAGTACAGAAAGTTATTAAATACTTTTAACTTAGCCAAACATCAATAAGGAGAATAATCACTACTTAAATCATCAAACCCCTTCCACTTGTGAAGCATGATCCATCCTGCCGAGGACTTTATCATTTACTTTCATGATGGAGAGTTCTGTAGATATATTCCCTGATGCCCAAAGCTTATTAAACAAATGCAAAAATAGTTATCAGTGCCACATTGGAACAGAACTAGGCCATTCAGCCCCTTGGGTTTGCTCATCCATTCAATTAAATAATGGCTAAACTATTCCGTTTATCTCTATTTGATCTCACTCATTTGGGGCGGCACGGTGGCACAGTGATTAGCACTGCTGCCTCACAGCTCCAGGGACCCGAGTTCGATTCCCAACTTGGGTCACTGTCTGTGTGGAGTTTGCACGAATTCTGTGTGTTGGGTGCTCCGGTTTCCTCCCAAAATTGAAAGATGTGCAGGTTATGTGGGTTGGCCATGCTAAATTGGACCCTTAATGTCAGGGGATTAGCAAGGTGGGGCTATGGGGATGGGACCATGGGGGGATTATGGTTGCTGCAGACTCAATGGGCTGAATGGCCTCTTTCTGCATTTCTGACCCCCCCCATTCCACTAGCACAAGTAAAGTAGCTTACTCATTAGTCACAAGTAAGGCTTACATTAACACTGCAATGAAGTTAGTGTGAAATTCCTCTAGTCGCCTATTTGGGTCGATCCACCTAACAAGCACGTCTTTCAGAACGTGGGAGAAAACCGGAGCACCCGGAGGAAACCCACCTGACACGGGGAAGAAGGTGCAGATTCCACACAGACAGTGATCCAAGCCGGGAATCGAACCCGGGTCCCTGGCACCGTGAGGCAGCAGTGCTAACCGCTGTGCCACCGTGCCGCCCAGAACCATTGTGTCACTTTGGCTCAGTTGGTGGCATCCTCAATTCCAATTCCGATTCCGATTCCGCTCCAGAATGGAAGCTGCGAACTAGGATGGCACATGAGTTTGGAAAGTGCGGGATTTTACAGCCTCACTCCTCCCGAAACCGTAAAATCAGTTTCTTTGTCCTTAAGGAGACCAAATCTGTACACAGAGCCTTGGACGTGGTCTCCGCATCGCAAAGCTCACCTACTTTCATAATCCGTATGCCTTGCAACAAAAGCCACATTGCATTCACCTTCCTGATTACTTGCTAACGTGTTGTGATTCACGTCCAAGGACACCCAGATCCAGGTGTTAAAGATCTTGTGGCATTATTCAGGCCATTCGTCTCACTGTTGTTTCTGGACTGTTGCTGTGCGCTAAATAGTTATTGTGTTTCCCACATGACAACAATGACTTCACTTCAAAGTAATTCATTATCCTTTGGGACGTTCCCGAAAGATGTGATGAGGTGATAAATAAACAAACCGTTCTTTGCTCTGTGTGGAATGTGCGATCATCTTAGTCAACACTTTTTACTGATATTTACTGATATTCATATCTTTATCAGCAAATTTTTCAAAGAGTAAATGACCTCAGCTGGATAGATATATCCATAAATTATTTTAAACCTGAAAAATCTCAGCCGGTTTTGGTGGCATCTATAAGGAGAGAAAAGAGCTGACGTTCGGAGTCCATATGACACTTTGTCAAAGCTTTGTGAGCTCTGACAAAGGTTCATCTGGACTCGAAACATCAGCTCTTTTCTCTCCTTACAGACACCACCAGACCTGCTGAGATTTTCCAGCATTTTCTCTCTTGGTTCCAGATTCCAGTAGCCACAGTAATTTGCTTTCATATTTTAAACTTGCGTCCACCCAGTCACAGGTCAGGGCGGCGCGGTGGCACAGTGGTTAGCATTGCTGCCTCACAGCACCAGGGACGTGGGTTCGATTCCCAGCTTGGGTCGCTGTCTGTGTGGAGTTTGCACATTCTCTCCCGTGTCTGCGTGGGTTTCCTCCGGGTGCTCCAGTTTCCTCTCACAATCTGAAGATGTGCGGGTTAGGTGGATTGGCCATGCTAAATTGCCCCTTAGTGTCAGGGGGACGAGGTAGGGTAAATGCATGGGGTTACGGGGATAGGACCTGAGTGGGATTGTGGTTGGTGCAGACACGATGGGCTGAATGGTCTCCTTCTACACTGTAGGATTCTATGAAGACACAGCATGAGGAAAACTGATTTATGTGTGATCCTCTTCCAAGTTTAGGCCTCAATGCCTTTTCAGGTCCTCCCATGAGATTTTCAAGTATTTTCACCTAAATAGATTTATCTATAAATTATTTTAAACATGTGTCCACCCAGTCAAATTTCCTGTTTATATTTGCTTCAGCAATGTCCCCCAATTCAATAAGCTAAATCATATCTTCCCTCAAAAAAATCATTATGCTACAGAGGGAGGCCACTCAGCCCATTGACTCCACGCTGGCTCTCTGCAGAGGAATCCAGTCAATCCCGACCCAAAGGACATTAATGAACCAGGTGGTTTATCCGACAACGAAAGAGAAAGTGCTGGAAAATCTCAGCAGGTTTGGCAGCATCTGTAAGGAGAGAAAAGAGCTGACATTTCGAGTCCAGATGTCCCTTTGTCAAAGTGTCATCTGGACAAAAACATGAGCTCCTTTCTGACGCTGCCAGACCTGCTGAGATTTTCCAACATTTTCTCTTTTGGTTTCAGATTCCAGCATCTGCAGTAATTTGCTTTTATTGTGGGTTTTCCCAACAATGGTTTCATAGTCATCAGTAGATTCTTAATTCCAAATATTTTTTATTGAATTCAAATTCCACCATCTGCCGCGGTGGGATTCGAACCCAGGTCCCCTGAACGTTAGCCGAATCTCGAGATCAACATTCTAGTGATAATACCATTAGGCCAATGCCAGGTGCTCTCAAGATAAAGGAATCCCATATAATTTTGAAGAATTTTTTCTAAACCCTATGTCTATAGCCCTTGCAAGTTTATTTCCCTCAAGTGGCCAGCCACTTCCCTTTCTAAATCATTCATTGTCTCCACTTCTACCTCTCTCGTGGGCAGTGAGGTCCAGGTCCTTGCAACTCACTGTGTATAAAGTAAGTCCTTGTACCACTGGGTGACGGGAGTACCTTTCCTTTCTCTACATCACACAAACCTGTCACCATCTAGTACCCAGTCTCATCCCAGTATCTTTTGCTCCAACCAGAACTACTTGTTCAATCTATTCTTGAAGTGAAAACCCCCTGCCCTTGGAAGCATTCTGGTAAATTTCCTCTGCGTCCCCTCAAAGACCCTCACATCCCTCCTAATATTTGGTGAACAGAACTGCTTCAGGTTTCACTGTAGAAAATAAGAGGCATGATAGTGAAAAGGTAGCCTTTTTTCATTCATTCCTGGGACATGGGCATCGCTGGCTGATGATGTGGGTATGCCGGCGTTGGACTGGCGTAAACACAGTAAAAAGTCTGACAACACCAGGTTTTAGTCCAACCTATTTATTTGATAATATTCTCACAAGCTCTCGAGGGGTTACCCTCTTCGTCAGGTGAATGGAGAGTTCTGGCCTCAGACAGAGCATATAAAGCACAGACAGTTTAGAGATTACTGACTGTTCCCTTCCTGTTGGCGAACACTTCAGTGGTCACGGGCATTCAGCCTCTGACCTTCGGGTAAGCATTCTCCAAGGCGGCCTTCACGACACACGACAGCGCAGAGTCGCTGAGCAGAGACTGATAGCCAAGTTCCGCACACATGAGGACGGTCTCAACAGGGATCTTGGGTTCATGTCGCACTATCTGTAACCCCCGTGACTTGCCTGGGTTTGCAAAACCTCACTTACTGTACTGTCTGGAGACAATACACATCTCTTTAAACTGTGATCAGTGCTCCTACCACTCACATTGTCAGCCACTTCAGGTCTTGAACATCAGGTTAGGTGTAAGGATTCGCATTTTAATCAGTAATCTCTAAACTGTCTGTGCTTTATATGCTCTGTCTGAGGCCAGAACTCTCCATTCACCTGACGAAGAGGGTAACCCCTCGAAAGCTTGTGAGAATATTATCAAATAAATAGGTTGGACTAAAACCTGGTGTTGTCAGACTTTTTCGCTGGCTGGGCCAGCATTTATTGCCCATCCCTCATTGCCTGAGGGCAGTTGAGGGTCAACCACATTGCTGTGGCTCTGGAGTCACATGTAGGCCAGACCGGGTAAGGACGGCAGATTTCCTTTCCTAAAAGATCAGTGAACCAGATGGGTTTTTCTGACAATCGACTATGGTTTTATGGTCAACAGTAGGCTCTTAATTTCAGATTTTTTTTTATTGAATTCATTTTCCACCAGCTGCCATGGTAGGATTTGAATCTGGGTCCACAGCTGAGTTTCTGGATTAACAATCTAGCGATAATGCCACTAGGCCATCACCAGATATTTTCAAGATGAAGGAACAGAGGTACAGTGATCAGCACTGCTGCCTCACAGCGCCAGGACCCGGGTTCAATTACAACCTTGGGTGATTGTCTGGAGTTTGCACATTCTCCCTGTGTCTGCGTGAGTTTCCTCCAGGTACTCCAGTTTCCTCCCACAGTCTAAAGATGTGCTGGTTAGGTGGATTGGTCACGCTAAATTGTCCCTTAGTGGCCAAAGATATGCAGATTATGTGGATTGGCCATGCTAAATTACACCTTACAGTCTAAAGATGTGTAGATTAGCTGGATTGGCTACGCTAAATGCCCCTTAGTGTCCAAAGATCTGTAGGTTGGGTAGATTGGCTATGCTAAATGCCCCTTAGTGTTCATAGACCTGAAGGTTAGGTAGATTGGCCATGCTAAATTGCCCTTTAGTGTCCAAAGATGTGTAGACTAAGTGGATTGGCCATAGTAAATTACCCCTTAGCATCCAAAGATGTGTAGATTAGGTAGATTGGCCAAGGTAAATTGCCCCTTAATGTCCAAAGATGTGCAGTTTGGGTGGACTGGCCATGCTAAATTGCCCCTTAGTGTCCAAAAATGCATAGATTAGGCAGGTTGACAATACTAAATTACCTGTTAGTGTCCAAAGTTGTCTGGGTTAGGTTGATTGGCCATGCTAAATTGTCCCTTCGTATCAGGGGAATTACCAGGGTAAAATACATGGTGTTATGAGTATAGTGCCTGGATGGGGTTTTTATGTGTGCAGGATGGATGGGCTGAATGGCCTCCTTCTGCAATGTGGGGATTCTATGATTCTGTTCTGTGAATCCCAGATCATTTTTAAGAATTTTTCCAAAACTAATTACACAATTAAAGTTGGCAACATAAGCGACAAAAACTGTCCTTTCATGCAGCTGGCAATCTGCATGTTGGAGGGAGACATTTGATCAATAAGATTGCCATGTGATTTGCTGACTCACATCCTGCAGCAACTTCTCCAGATTCTCCTGCAGTTCGTAGAAATACCGTGAAGTGATGAGCCCCTCGTGTGACTTATCCAGGCAGTCCCGGGACATCTCGATGATCTGGTGGTGGATGAAGCTGAGGACCCCGTCCGCCAAGGGGAGTACGTTCTCCGGCGCATTGACTGTGAAGAACTCCTGTAGCCTCTCCTCCATCTGCGCAGTGGCCTGAAGAGGGAATTAAACACAAGAGTTAGTCTCAGTTTAAAGAGGAACCTCATTCTCTCTCAAGTTAAAGGTTTATTGCAGGGTTCACAGCATTCAAATGTGCAAAGAACAAACAAAATTGCAGCACAGGAACAGGCCCTTTGGCCCTCCAAGCCTGCACTGATCATGCTGCCCAACTGAACTAAAATCCACTACCCTTCTAGGGACCATATCCTCCTATTCATGTATTTGTCCCAACGCCCCTTAAAACTCACTATCGTATCTGCTTCCAGTACCTCCCCTGGCAGCGAGTTCCAGGCACCCACCACCCTCCATGTAAAAAACTTGCCCTGTAAATCTCCTTTAAACCTTGCTCCTCGCACCTTAAACCTACTCCCCCTAGTAACTGACTCTTCCATCCTGGGAAAAAGCTTCTGACTATCCATTCTGTCCATGCCCCTCATAATCTTATAGAATATAGGTGTTAGATGTTCAAGCAAGGGGATCAAATTCCCACTGCTTCTGTCTCCCTGGTTAGCTTGTGCACAGTGCCAGGAAATTGGGTTCGATTCCCTGCTCGGGTCACTGTCTGTATGAAATCTGCACATTCTCCCCGTGTCTGCGTGGGTTTCTTCCGGGTGCTCCGGTTTCCTCCCACACTCTAAAGATGTGCTGGTTTGGTGCATTGGCCATGCTGACCCTAGTGTCGGGGGGGCTAGCAGGGTAAATATGTGGGGTTACGGGAATAGCAAGTGGGTGGGATTGTGTTCAGTGCAGAATTGATGGGCTGAATGGCCTCCTTCTGCACTGTAGGGTTTCTATAAGCTTGAGATCTTTAATAACAAGTGACATAAGTTTTTTTTGTCAAATGATTGAAGTTTCTGATCTGAAGATTGTATCAAGTTCTATGGGTCACGTGTACAAGTAAAGGTTTGCAGTCTTTTGCAGAAGGAATTAGAGAATTCACACCTATCATTTCAGATTTGAATACATCAATCAACATGAGCAACCTCGCAGTTTGCCAAGAAAATGGGCATGAGTACATTAGCAAATTCACCTTCTCACAGATACTGCACGGATTCACATGAATAACTACCATCCAAAACTGCAAGGTGAAACTCAAGCGCTTTGCAACTAGAATTGAGTCCAACAATCTGATTACACTGAGTTTCATTAATCATAGAATCTCTGCAGTGCAGAAGGAGACCATTCGGCCCACTGAGTCTGCACCGAACACAATCTACCCAGGCCCTATCCCCATAACCCCTCATAGTTACCCTAGCTAGTCCTCCTGACACTAAGGAGCAATTTAGCATGGCCAATCACCTAAGCCGCACGTCTTTGGACTTGGGAGGAAACCGGAGCACCCGGAGGAAACCCACGCAGATATAGAATCATAGAATCACAGAATCCCTACAGTACAGAAGGAGGCCATTTGGCCCATCGACCCTGCACCGACAACAGTCCCACCCAGGCCCAATCCCAGTAACACCACACATTTACCCTGCTAACCCCCCTGACATTAAGGGTCAATTTAACATGGCCAATCCATCTAACCCGCACATCTTTGGACTGTGGGATGAAAGCAGAGCATCTGGAAGAAACCCACGCAGACATGGGGAGAACATGCAAACTCTGCATAGACAATGACCCAAGCCAGAAATCAAATCTGGGACAGCAGTGCTAACCACTGTGCCACATCGTACTGGGCGCTACTTCAGTGTAAGTGAATTTTCCTTAAATAGCATTTGATGTGAATTCTGCATTCATCTGGCTGAGCATTGGAGGGTTTAATAGTTCAGTGTTGGGGACCTGTTCTGGGCATGAAGCCCGCCAAGATTTGGCATGGCATGGTTTGATTCAGAGTAAAAATTGCTGCCACCCCTCCAATCATGTATCTGAGGTCACATACCAACTGACTCAAGAACAGCTTCTTCCCTGCTGCCATCAGACTTTTGAATGGACCTACCTTGCATTATAGTTGATCTTTCTCTACGCTGTAGCTATGACTGTAACACTACATTCTGCACTCTCTCCTTTCCTTCTCTATGAACAGTATGCTCAGTCTATATAGCATGCAAGAGCAATATCACTGTATCCCAATACATGAGACAATAATAAATCAAATCAAATCAAATCAAATCATTCTCTTATGAGACAACATCTGAGCCTAAGAAAAGTTTTCACACTGAGTCTGGGGTGATTTTATTTAATTTTGAGTTTATTTAAAGATGGTGGGGAATTTTATTCATTATTCATTCATGGCACATGGGCGTTGCTGGCTGGGCCAGCACTTATTGTCCATCCTTATTTGCCTTTGGAGGCAGTTGAGAGTCAACCACATTGCTGTGGCTCTGGAGTCACATGTAGGCCAGACCAGGTAAGGATGGCAGATTTCCTTCCCTGAAGGACATTAGTGAACCAGATGGGTTTTTCTGACAATCGACAAATGGTTTCATGGTCACCAGTAGATTCTTACTTCCAGATTTATTTTCAATAGAATTCAAATTCCACCATCTGCCATGGTGGGATTCGAACCCGGGTCCCCGGAACATTAGCTGAGTTTGTGGATTAAATAGTCTGGTGAGAATACCACGAGTCCATTGACTCCCCTAGATTGAGAGCTCTTCTTTACACAATGGGTAAAATGGACACAAGCACATTGCTTACCTTTGGAAACCTTTCTTTGTAGACATGGTTCATCATCACTATCTCATTGTCATAGCAAGAAGGAGAGCGACCAGGGCTGCAACACATCAAACGCCATAAATTAGTTTATGTCCATCAAGCCCATTAATAGGAGTCACTTTTAACACTGACTTCAATTGGCCCTTCATTCATAACAACTTGGGACTTGCTGACAACCAGCAAGACCTCAATAAAGAACAACTGACTTCCTGATTCAGGGCCGGGATCGGCGGGGGGGGGGAAATAAATCTGAAATTAATTAAAATCACTTCTGGATTATTGCAGCAGCCGCAGGAAATCTTGGTTAGGCCGTATTTGGAGTAATGTGTACAGTTCTGGTCACCCTACTGCCCAGGAGGAAGTTTTGGAAAGAGTGGAAAGAAGGTTCCCAGCCATAGTGCTGAGACATTCATTCACACTGTGGTGATGGGTGGGAGTTGGCTTCATAGAATACCATAGAATCATAGAATCCCTACAGTGCAGAAGGAGGCCATTCAGCCTGCATTGACAATAATCTCACCCAGGCCTGTCTCCATACCTCCCCCCTGCTAGCCCCCCTGACACTAAGGGGCAATTCATCATGGCCAATCAGTCTAATCTGCACATCTTTGGACTGTGGGAGGAAACTGGAGTGCAGAAGGAGGCCATTTGGCTCATCAAGTCTGCACCGACAACAATCTCACCCAGGCCCTATCCCTGTAATGCCATATATTTACCCTGCTAATCCCCCTAAGGGGCAAGTTAGCATGGCCAATCCACCTAACCTGCACATCTTTGGACAACAAGGGGCAATTTAGCATGGCCAATCCACCTAACCTGCACATCTTTGGAGTGTGGGAGGGAGCCAGAGCAGCCGGAGGGAACCCGCGCAAACATGAGGTGAATGTGCAAACACCACTCAGTCACCCAAGGCCAGCATTGAACCCAGGTCCCTGACACTGCGAGGCAACAGTGTGCCACTGTACCACTTGTGTGCAACTGAAAACTGCCTGGAAAATCGATACCATCCATTACCAAGTACATCCTCCAGCAAGCTAGGCTGACAGTGACTGAACACATTACATTAGTTGCCTGAAGCAAATAAACACTGAGTTCAGATACCAGAGTCCTCCATTCACTCTAACCACACAACAGTGAAGATTTTTTTCTTATATTCATTCATGGGACATGTGTGTCACTGGCTGGCCAGCATTTACTGCCCATCCCTAGTTGCCCTTGGAGGGTAGTTGAGAGTCAACCACATTGCTGTGGCTCTGGAATTACATGTAGGCCAGACTGGGTAAGGACAGCAGATTTCCTTCCCTAAAAGGACATTAGTGAACCAGACGGGTTTTTCCGACAATGGTTTCATGGTCATCAGTAGATTCTTAATTCCAGATTTTTTTTATTGAATTTAAATTCCACCATCTGCCGAGGTGGGATTCGAACCTGGGTCCCCAGAACATTAGCTGAGTTTCTGGATTAATAGTCTAGCGATAATACCACTTGGCCATTGTCTCCCTTATTAAACCCTAGCTGTATGTTAAAATACCCTTGTGCCTATGGGACCCAGGTTCATATCTGCCCAGGCTACTGGAATGAAATGGATCAATTTTCCTGTTCCTATATTGGATCTCCTCGTGGCCAGTGAATTCAAGAAAATTGGGATACAGGGGATTGCATCTCGAAAATAAAACCTCTCCAAACGCTCTATCCTTTTTAATGAGTTTGTGGGGAATAAACCAGTTTCCTTCAGCAGTGTGCAGACCTCCCTGCCCTGTGTTCCTCCAATAGTTGCACCTTGGAGATTCAATACAAGTGGGCCTACAAACAGGAAAGTGCAGCTCATCATCTGTCCTTGCTGTCGCCCATCCCTGTTTGCCACTGAGAAGGTGGCGGTGAGCTGCCTTCTTGAATCACCGCAGTCCATGTGGTGTAGGTACACCCACCATGCTGTTAGGGAGGGAGTTCCAGGATTGTAATCCTGCGACAGTGAAGGAACAGCTGACATATTTCCAAGTCAGGATGCTGAGCGGAGGAGAACTTGCCTTTACTGAACCTGGACCTGTACAGTGTGCCAGTCAGGTCGAGCACCTGTGGGGTTTTACTGGTCTATCAGAGCTTGAGTCGCCATCATCGCTGTGACATCTGTCTGCTTCATTTGTTATTTTCCAGAATAAGTATTGATCGTGCAATCTATTTATAGACCAACACCACAACAGCGAGCAGTATAGCTTCCTGGCCATATTGCTGAGATTAACATTCACACTGTGGTGATGGGTGGGAGTTGGCTTCATAGAATCCAACAGAATCACAATCCCCTACGTAGATCCTAAGTTGTGTTGGTCTTCACAAAATTTCTAATGTTTACTGCTCACAGTCCAAAGGTAGTCACTATTAACACTAAATTATCAGTCTTGATCAGAGAGACACCTGTGTCATTAGATCTGGAAATTGTATTATTAGAAAGTTACAATAGGTCTCACAATTTAATGTAGAAAATCTTTCCTCTGCCTTTGATTGTTTTCGCTGGAGTTCAGTCAGATGAGGGGGAGGAATCTAAAATTCTAACAGGATTTATCTATAAAATAATGAGGGGCACAGATCAACTAGACAGTCAATATCTTTTCCCAAAAGTAGGGGAGTCTAAAACTCGATGGCATAGGTTTAAGGTGAGAGGGGAGAGATATAAAAGGGTCCAGAGGGGCAATGTTTTCACACAGAGGGCGGTGATTGTCTGAAACAAGCTGCCAGAGGTAGTAGTAGAAGCGGGTACAATTTTGTCTTTTAAAAATTAGGTAGTTACGTGAGTAAGATAGGTATACAGGGATATGGGCCAAATGTGGGCCCATATTGGAATTAGCTTAGGGGTTTAAAAAAAGGGCGGCATGGACAAGTTGGGCCAAAGGGCCTGTTTCCATGCTGTAAACCTCTAGAACTGGACAGGGTAGATGCAGGGAGGATGTTCCCAATGGTGGGGAGTCCAGATCCAGGGGTCACAGTCTGAGGATTCAGGATAGACCATTTAGGACGGAGATGAGGAGACATTTCTTCACCCAAAGAGTGGTGAGCCTGTGGAATTCATTACCACAGGAAGTAGTTGATGCCAAAACATTGAATGTATTCAAAAGGCGGCTGGATATAGCATCAGGGATCAAAGGTTATGGGGAAAAAGCAGGATTAATTAGGCTATTGAGTTAGATGATCAGCCACGATTGTGATGAATGGTGGAGCAGGCTCGAAGGGCCAAATGGCCTCCTCCTGCTCCTATCTTCTGTGTGTCTATGTTTCTTTAGCTCATGGGAGTCACTGAAAGAGGAAGCTGGGTGAATAATGTGCACGCTGTCCAACACCACCCTCTGGCCTGAGTGCACACAAGGAAAGGCCTTAGTTATAGAATAGCAAATCTTCACATGGCGAAGGTGATATTGGATCAGTTAGACTGACACTCCAGTCTAAGGAAGTGCTGCACTGTCGGAGATGCCGGACAGAACATTCTCGTCACGGGAATCACAGCGGGCAGGGGCAGACCACGCATGTGTTGACCTTGGATGGGGTTTTCGGTCTTTTGAAAAGCTCGTGCGACCAAATAAACCTATTGGACTTTAACCTGGTGTTGTGAGACTTCTTACTGAGCAAGTTTTAAGGGGGTGACATGTCCGATGGCGCCCTCTCTACACTGATGGGCAAAACCACGCCCGGTTCATTCCTAGACATCCCAAAACGGTGGCTGCGAGTACTGACCTGAGACTCCGGGAACGCGGGCGTATCGCTGGCGAGCGTCGGCCCCCGTCATCATCAGTGATGCTCTCGGTGCTGCCAAAGTGTTTGGACAGGAAGTGCAGCTCGTCCACGGTGGGCTGGAAGGGCAACTGGTGAAGTTTCTCCTGGGATGAGCATGACGACTGTCAAAGCCAATGACAAAAACACAGGCGTGAGAGATCAGGCAAAAATCCGCAAAGCGTTCCTTCCTCTCCCAAGGCTCATGCTGATGCCCACTTTCACAAGTCTCATGTGCCAGCTGTTACTACGCTCATCGGGCATGATTTTCCTGTCCCACCTATGATGCACCACCCCACAGTTCCCATAGAAAACATCATAGAGACCGGCGGGACTGGAAGATGCCACCAGTAGCCAATCCTGCCCCTCATCTAACCATCGCGTTTAAGTCTGAAAGTTGACACTTGACCCGGAGGTTTACCGGCACGCTCGCCCCAATTCCGACGCGGCTCAGGAGAACGGCATTCTCCACTGGCCTCAGGCTGGACCATATAAGCATCGGGCAGACGTGCCAGTAAAATTCCGCCCTTGGATTCCTTTGCCTTGACTCCCCCAATCCAGGATAGGAACAGGAGGAGGCTATTCAGCCCCCCAAGCCTGTTCCATCTCTCATAGAATCAGAGAATCCCTGCACTGCGGGAGACCATTTGGCCCATCGAGTCTGTACCGACCACAATCCCACCCAGGCCCTATCCCCATAAACCCATACACTTACCCTAGCTAGTCTCCCTGACACTGAGGGGTAGTTTAGCATGGTCAATCCACCTAACCCGCACATCTGGATCTCAAATCCAATAACATGCCTCAGATCTAAAACCTTTGAACAAAGAACATGCCTGCGTGGGCTTTCTCCGGTTTCCTCCCGCACTCCAAAGATGTGTGGGTTAGGTTGATTGGCCATGCTAAAATTGGACCCTTAGCGTCCTGAGATGTGTAGGTTAGAGGGATTAGTGGGTAAATATGTAGGGATATGGGGGTAGGGCCTGAGTAGGATTGTGGTCAGTGCAGACTCTATGGGCCGAATGGCCTCTTTCTGTACTGTAGGGATTCTATGATTCTATGAAAATTACAACACAGGAACAGGCCCTTCTGCCCTCCAAGCCTGTGTCGCTCATGCTGCCTGACTGAACTAAAACTGCCCAAAAGAACAAAGAAAATTACAAGAAAAAGACAGGAAATGACAGCCTTATCCAACAAAATCTTTTCATTTTAGTCATAAGAACATAAGAAATAGGAGCAGGAGTAGGCCATCTAGCCCTTCGAGCCTGCAATCTCCAATTTCCCCAGGGCTGGAGAAATTCTAGATTTATAATACACTTTGTGTGAAGAAGTGCTCTCTGATTCTCCCTCCTGTATAGCCTGGATCTCTGAACCTTGTAAGACACTTTCCCTCTTGAATCCCCCCCACCGCCCCCCCGCCGTCAGAGTGAATGCGTTCCGCGTATCTACCCTGTCGCAACATCTTCAACATTTTAAACACCTCAATCAAATTGTCCGTCAATCTTCCAAACTCGACAAAAGACAAGCCAGGTTCCTGCAACCTGTCTTATTCGTTTAAAACTCTCAGCCCTGGTTCATTCACAGAATCCCTACAGTGCAGAAGGAGGCCCTTCAGCCCATTGAGTCTGTACTGACCACCATCCCACCCAGGCCCTATTCCCGTAATCCCATATATTTAATCCCCCTGACACTAAGGGGCAATTTAGCACAGCCAATCCACCTAACCTGCATATCTCTGGACTCTGTGAGGGAACTGGAGCATCCAGAGGAAACCCACGCAGATACGGGGAGAATGTGCAGATTCCACACAGACAGTGACCCAAGCCGGGAATCGAAATCTGGGTCCCTGGTGCTGTGAGGCAGCAGTGCTAACCACTGTGCCACCGTGCTGGAGTATCAAGTGATGAGAAACTAGGGATGAAAGGGTTTGGAATAACCAAGAAGATAAATCATTTAAAACAAGTGCAGAGCTTTCAAAATGGCTGGTGGCGTTTATCTCAAGCAGAGAGAGGGGAGAGGGGAAGGGGGAAAAGGGGGGAGGGGCTCTAGGGAGAGGGAGGAGGGCTGTGGGAGGGACGGGGAGGGGAAGACAGGGAGGAGGAGGGGGAGATGGAGGGCAGAAGGGAAGGGGGGGACAGGGAGTGTGGAAGAGTGTAGGGAGAGAGAGGGAGTAGAGGAGAGAGGAAAAGGGGAGGGGGGGAGGAAGGGGAGAGGGAGGGGGGGCAGGGAGTGGAGGAGGGGGAAGGGAGAGATGGGGAGTGGAGGGGAGAGGAAGAGGGGAGGGGGGATGAGTGGGGCTATGGAGGGAGGTGGAGGGAAGGGGAGAGATTGGAAGAGAGGGGGAGGGATGGGGAGAGAGGGGAGCAAGGAGTGGGGATGGGGAGGAGTGCCGGGGGGGAGGTAAAGAGGGGGTAGGTTGGGAGGGAGGGGGGAGAAAGGGAAAGGAAGGAGGAAGAGAGAGAGAAGGGAGAGGAGGGGGAGGGAGGGGGAAGGGGAGAGGGAATGGGGGGAGGGGGAGTGGGGGGAGGGAGGGAGAGAGAGGGGAGGGGGCAAGAGGTGAGGGTGGGGAGGGAAGGGCACCGGAGTATAAAGGGCAGGATGTTTTGCTTAATTGTAAAAGAAACCATAAAGCTATGAGGTGTGTGTTGACCTCTCTGAACAGGCTTTCCCTCACCTGTCCCTAACATTCCCCTTCTGTGGCTCAGAGTCCCACTTCATGTTGATAATACACCTTGGCATGTTATACTCTGTTTAAAGGCGTCATATAAATGCAAACTGCTGCTGTTGTGATTGGATGAAAGCCCCATCGTGTGGGTGCTCGGCCCACATCGAACAACACAACAATGGCAGCGACCATCTCCAGCTCCTAACCAGTGTTCAACGAGCAAACTTGAAAGAGGTAACACTTACAGACACTGTGGAGCTGGGAGTGTTCGTCCCGTACCCCGAGGATGGCAGGGAAGCAAGAGACCATCGACGTCCATCTGCCCTGGAAACACAAATAGGAAACATTCTGAACAACAGTGTGTGTGTGTGGTCCCTTTAAGCCTTAAAGTTGCAACACCCTTTCACCTTTTTGGCAGCTAAACCACATTGATAGCTAGTTGGACACCTCTTGCCAGTCTGGCCTTAGTCTTACAAGTGCAGAAAAGGTTTACCAGGATGTTGGCTATGAGGTGAGATTGGGTAAACTAGGGTTGTTCTCCCTGGAAAGACGGAGGTTAGGAGGCGACCTAATAGTAGTTTATAAGATTATGAAGGGCATAGATAGGGTGAACAGTTGGAAGCTTTTTCCCAGGTCAGAATGACAAACACAAGGGGTCACAAGTTCAAGGTAAGCGGAGGGGGGAAGGTTCAATACGGATATGCGGGGGACATTCTTTACACAGAGGGTGGTGGGGGCCTGGAATGCACTACCAAGCAAGGTGGTTGAAGCATACACACTAGGATCCTTTAAGACTTATCTAGATACCACATGAACAGACTGGGAATAGAGGGATACAAACGGATGGTCTAGTTAGGAACACATGATCGGTGTAGGCTTGGAGGGCCGAAGGCCTGTTCCTGTGCTGTATTGTACTTTGTTTGTTCTTTAATCAATGGACAAAAATGCAGAAGTGATCAGTGCCTCCACCATGAACCAAAGTAGGTCAGAGATCCTGTGTATGCTTGGGCCTATTTGCTTCAGTCTCTGCAAAGAGTTCATTTTGAGATATTTCTGCATTTGCAATTACAATTAAATGCTGGACCGTAGGGATTAACTAATGCTGCTAGGTTGATTACATTTCAAAACTCAAAAGGCTGAAGGTTAGCTGAAAGTTGACTGCATTCCTGAAGGGTACACAATTCAGGCAAACAATGGCAGCTGCGAGAATTGTTATTTTTCTAGACTCAGACAGACGTTGAAAGACATTTCCAATAGCAAGATTTTCAGACTGATGTATGAGGAGAGACTGACTAGGTTAGGATTGTTTTCACCGGAGTTCAGACGAATGGCAGCGGGGCGGGGTGGGATCTCAGAGACTTATAAAATTCGAACAGGGCTAGACAGGGTAGATGCAGGGAGGATGTTCCCCATGGTGGGGGAGTCCAGAAGCAGGGATCACAGTCTGAGGTAGACTATTTAGGATGGAGATGAGGAGACATTTCTTCATCCAAAGAGTGGTGAATCTGTGGAATCCATTACCACAGGAAGTAGTTGATACCAAAACATTGAATGTATTCAAGAGGCGGCTGGATATAGCAATAACGAGATTCGGATAACGAGACGGGAGACCAGCCTCCCATCCATTGACCCTGTCTACACTTCCTGCTGCCTCGGAAAAGCAGCCAGGATAATTAAGGACCCCACGTACCCCGGACATTCTCTCTTCCACCTTCCCGTCGGGAAAAAGATACAAATGTCTGAGGTCACATGCCAACTGACTCAAAAGCAGCTTCTTCCCTGCTGCCATCAGACTTTTGAATGGACCTACCACGTAATAAGTTGACCTTTCTCTACACCCTAGCAATGACAGTAACACTACATTCTGCACCCTCTCCTTTCCTTCTCTATGAACGTTATGCTTTGTCTATATAGTGTGCAAGAAACACACTATACAGCAAGTAATTAAGAAGGCAAATGGAATTTTGTCCTTTATTACTAGAGGGATGGAGTTTAAAAACAGGGAGGTTATGTTGCAGTTGTATAAGGTGCTGGTGAGGCCACACCTGGAGTACTGTGTACAGTTTTGGTCTCCTTACTTGAGAAAGGATATACTGGCACTGGAGGGGGTGCAGAGGAGATTCACTAGGTTGATTCCAGAGTTGAGAGCGTTGGCTTATGAGGAGAGACTGAGTAGACTGGGGCTATACTCATTGGAATTCAGAAGAATGAGGGAAGATCTTATAGAAACATATAAGATTATGAAGGGAATAGATAAGATAGAAGCAGGGAAGTTGTTTCCACTGGTGGGTGAAACTAGGACTAGGGGAAATGGCCTCAAAGTAAGGAGAAGCAGATTTAGGACTGAGTTGAGGAGGAACTTCTTCACCCAAAGGGTTGTGAATCTGTGGAATTCCCTGCCTAGTGAAGCAGTTGAGGCTACCTCATTGAATGTTTTTAAGACAAGAATAGATACATTTTTGAAAGTAAAGGAATTAAGAGGCAATTTAGCATGGCCAATCCATCTAGCCCGCACATCTTTGGACTGTTGGAGGAAACCGAAGCACTCGGAGGAAACCCATGCAGACATGGGGAGAACGTGCAGAGTCCGCACAGAAAGTGACCCAAGCTGGGAATCGAACCCGGGGTTCCTGATGCTGTGAGGCAGCCGTGCTAACCACTTTGCCGCCCCAGTCAGAGTCTCCACATCAGAATGAAAAACTCAAATGATAAAGGGAGATTTAGCAGGTTTGCCATTCATTTTGGGATGTGACCATCCATCAGGATAGAAAATTTGATTTTCCCTTTAAATAAGAGATATTAGACCTTTAACGATGTCTCACTATCCTGTGGCTTTAAATGGCAAAATTTTCACATATTTATTGAGCTTAAGTCAAGCCAATTTATTCTGCTAATTTCACGGTGGACACATAGAGTCACAGCTTCTGTAAATGAGACAATGCTCCCTTCCGCTTCTCTGAAAGGGACTGAGTTTCAGCATTTAAAAGAGCAAAAACACACACACACACACACACACACACACACACACAGTCAGCATTGTGGGGTAGGAATCCCTCCAGTGACTGTCTGCACACACCTCCGGTCAAAGCTTTGCTTGTTTGCCAGTGTGAATTGGGAAAAGCTCTTTGGAAAATGATTTTGTGACTTCCCTCAGGATGGCTGACTCCTCACATTACAGGGTAGAGGCACACAGTGCGGTGGAGGGATTCCTGCCCCCTGTGCGAGTTGGGGTGGGAGGAGGGGGGAACCTATGTCCCCGAATATTGGAAAGAACAGCCAATTGGCAACACAACCCAGTCATTGTAAAGAGGAGCATTGAATCCAACAAAGATCTCATTTGAACCCCTCTCTCCCCATTGTTATGGAATTTATGACTTTACTCCTTCATTGCCCTAAAAGGATGTTGGCGATGGTCCATTGGATGGTCCATGATTGCGCTTGGCAAAGCACTGCTGTGTTTGCCATTGCCTTCCACAGTATGGCTTACCAGGAAACTCTCCCACTCTTACTGCCTGCCATCAGACTTATTGGGGACACAGGCTGATAGATCACAAAAGCAAGGCTGTCGTGTTGGAGTTGTACCGAACTTTGGTGAAGCCACAGCTGGAGCACTGTGCGCAGTTCTGGTCGCCACATTATAGAAAGGATGTGAACACGCTGGACGGGGTGTACAGGAGATTCACCAGGACGCTGCCTGGGATGGAACATTGAAGTTATGAAGGGAGGTTGTTAAGGCTTGGGTTGTTTTCTCTGGAGCAGAGAAGACTGAGGGGGCGACCTGATCGAGGTGTACAAGATTATGAGGGGCATGGACAGAGTGGATAAGGAGCAGCTGTTCCCCTTAGTTAAAGAGGGGACACAAGTTAGAAGTAAGGGGCAGGAGGTTTGGGGGGGGTGGGGGTGGGGAATGTGAGGAAAAACCTTTTTACCCAGAGGGTGGTGAGGGTCTGGAATGCGCTGCCTGGGAGGGTGGTGGAGGTGGGATGCCTGGATGAGCACTTGGCACGTCGTAACATTCAGGGCTATGGGCCAAGTGCTGGCAGATGGGGTTAGGTGGGAGTTCAGGTGTTTCTGATGTGTCAGTGCAGATCTGATGGGCTGAAGGGCCTCTTCTGCACTGTCTGATTCTATGATAATCGACCTTTCTGGCCAAATTATGAATATACTTCCATGACCATTAAGTCCTGAAGTGGGACTTGAACCCAGTGCCACTGGCCCTGGGTAGGGACCCTACCCACTGTGCCACAAGACATCCCAGAATCTGTGACAAGCTTGCATTAAATTTGGGTTGGGTAGAACCTGGGACTCCATGTTGTCTTCTTTGGGGGAAGGCCTGCTAGCTAGAATGAAATGTTGAACAGGCAAGTAAGCGGCAGTGTGTGTATATACTTATTGTCACAAGTAGGCTTACATTAACACTGCAATGAAGTTACTGAGAGAATCCCCTAGTTGCCACACTCCGGCACCTGTTCGGGTACACTGAGGGAGAATTTAGCACGGCCAATGCACCCTAACCAGCACGTCTTTTGGACTGTAGAAGGAAACCAGAGCACCCGGAGGAAACTCATGCAGACACAGGGAGAACACGTAGACTCCACACAGACAGTGACCCAATCCGGGAATCGAACCCGGGTCCCTGGCTCCGTGAGGCAGCAGTGCTAACCACTGTGCCCACTTTTGGATCATAGAGTATCTTCCCCTTCCCTGAAGAGTTCAGCAGCGTTCCGCTGAGACCGTTTGCCACTTCCTGGGCAGCACAGTGCTGCCCTGACAGGGGACTTGGGAACCATGCCGGGGCTGATACTTCCTGTGCAGCGCTGAAGGTGTGCTGCACTGTTGGATGAGGTATTAAACTGAGGCCCTGTCTGCTCTGTGAGGTCAATGATCCCAATGGCACACCTTTGAAGATGTTCACCCTTACTCCCCATCGCTAAAGAGATTATTCAGGCATTTTGTATTGCCGTCCTGGTGTAAACTGTCTGACGTGGTTGGAACAATACATCAGTGGCCAACATTTCAAACATAATTTATTGTCTGGAAGGTGCTTTCTGATATCCTGAAAGACAAATCTTTCCTTATTTGTGCTGGGCTTTGCTTCAAACTGGTTCAGTTGCCAATTTGTTAATCTTCAAAGCAAAATACATTAAAAGTTAACATGCATCACACACACTCCCACACACACACGCACACACACACACACACGCACACACACACACACACTCACGTATACACAAACTCATGTACATGTGTACACACACTCACATATATACTAATTCATGTATATGCACATGCATACACAGACACGCACACATAACGCACACACATGCAAACACACATAAACACATATATGCAAATATACACATACACACACTTTCATACATGTACACGCACACATGCAAGCACACGTACACACACAGACACATACTCAGCCGCACAGGCGCACACAGACAAACACACGCACACTCAGTCAGCCGCACTCACGCAAATCAACACACATGCACACACACACACACTTTCACACGTGCACTTACATGCACACTCATACATAGTCACTCACTCAGGCACACACACACAAACAAACACACACTCACACATATACACACACACACAAACAAGGCACACATGCAAACACGCACACACATAGACATGTGCATACATACACACACATGCACATATACACACACACATATATAAGCACCATACACACATGCACACATACACACGCACATACACAGAAACACATATACAACATGCATGCATATGCACACACACATGCATGCACAAATCCATGTACACATACATAAACGTGCACACATGCACACGCGCGCACGCACACACACACACACACACATACAAGCACACATATTCACAGGCACATATAAACACACACACACTCACACAGACATAAATGCGCACACACACATACAAACAAGAGAAATTAACTGGAGGGAAGGCTGGTCACGTGACATCAACAGAAAGAACCAATTGACCACATGTTCCACGAGGCTGCCACCTTCAGCCAGTTCACAGAGTTGAGCACAGGGTCAGACCTTACACAGCCACAACACAGACTGGAGTTACCTGTCAGTGCGATGACCATGGCTGCAAGGAAAGAAACAGGTTAAAGCAACAACACGTCGAGAAATGAGACCAGAAAATAAAAAAGGCATTGAGTTAAAAACTCCGCCACGCGCCCACCCTGGACACAGAGCAGCTTTCTGAGCTTAATCACCGCATGATGCGCCTGGGGTGCAAACATCAGATAACAAATTATAACAGTGCTCAAAGGCTTTGATATTCTCTCGGAGGTTCTAATCTCAACCTTTGGGGCTGTGGTTTGTGCCTCTGTGTTGTTGCACAGTAACGAGGGAGTGTAAGGGGAGTCAGCCAGATTGCCAGCTATTTAATCACAAAGCAAACCATCGCTCACCGATGTACAGGCGTGGATTTGAATGTGATGTGGTGACGCTCCTTCAGTCGAACAGTCCGCCCCTCAATCTGCAGTCATACATCTACAATCAACGGCTGGCAATGTGCATGAGGGCCAGCCAACTCTCTGAGGTGTAACTGGGGCGGACACGGTGACATAGTGGTTGGCACTGCTGCTTCATAGTGCCAGGGACCCGGGTTCGATTCCCAGCTTGGGTCACTGTCTGTGTGGAATCTGCGCGGGTTTCCTCCGTGGGCTCCGGTTTCCTCCCACAGTCCGAAAGATGTGCTGGTTAGGGGCTAAATTCTCCCTCAGTGTACCCAAACAGGTGGTGGAGTGTGGTGACTAAGGGATTTTAGGATCATGGGATCCCGTGAAGTTTAACTTTATGCAACAACCTACCATGCGGTACCTCGTCAAAGGCCTTGCTAAAGTCCATGTAGACAACATCAACTGCGCTGCCCTCATCTACCTTCTTGGTTACCCCTTCAAAAAACTCAATTAAATTTGTGAGACATGATTTTCCATTCACAAAGCCATGCTGACTGTCCCTAATCAGTCCTTGCAGCTCTAAATGCCTATTGATCCTGTCTCTCAAAATAACTTCCAACAATTTACCCACCACAGATGTGAGGCTCACTGGCTTGTGGTTCTGAGGCTTTTCCCTACAGCCTTTTTTAAACAAAGGCACGATGTTTGCCACTCTCCAATCTTCAGGCACCTCACCCGTGACTATCGATGATTCAAATGTCTCCACTAGGGGACCCGTAATTTCCTCCTTACCCTCCCACAACGTTCTGGGGTACAATTCATCAGGTCCCAGGGATATATCTACCTTGATGCACTTTAAGACTCCCAGCACCTCTTTCTCTGTAATATGTACAGTCCTCAAGACATCATTATTTATTTCCCCAAGTTCCCTAACATCCATGTTTTTCTCAACAGTAAATACTGATGAGAAATATTCATTTATGATCTCACCCATCTCTTGTGGATCCACACATAGATGACCTCTTTGATCCTTAAGAGGCCCTGCTCTCTCGCTTGTTACTCTTTTGCCCTTTATGTATTTGTAGAAGCTCTTTGGATGCCTTATCTGCCAAAACAATTTTGGTTCCCCTTTTTTTGCCCTCCTGATTGCTTCCTTAACTCCACTCCTACGCCCCCTATACTCTTCAAGAGATTTACTTGATCCCAGCTGCCTATGCATGTCATGTGCCTCTTTCTTCTTGACCAGGGCCTCAATATCCCAAGTTATCCAGGGTTCCCGACTTCTGCCAGCCTTGCCCTTCACTCTAAGAGGAACGTGTTTACCCTGAACCCTGGTTAACACGCTTTTGAAAGCCTCCCACTTACCAGATGTCCCTTTGCCTTCCCACATACTCCCCCAGATAAATTTTGAAAATTCCTGCCTAACACTACCAAAACTGGCCTAGCCCCAATTTAGGATTTTAACTTTTGGGACAGAACTATCGCTCTCCATAGCTATCTCAAAACTAATAGAATTATGGTCACTGGTCCCAAAGTGATTCCTCACTAACACTTCTGTCACCTCCCCTTCCTTATTTCCCAAGGGGAGGTCAAGTTTTGCCCCCTTTCTAGTCGGCCATCCACATACGAATGAGAAATTCCTCCTGAATACACTCAACAAATTTCTCTCCATCCAACCTTCTAATACTACGGCCGTCAGCCAATATCTAAAAACAAATGAAATTTGGCATTTGTTCCATTGTTTTGTAATGGGAGCTTGCTGTGCACAATTGATGTCATATTTCCTACATTACAACAGTGAATAATACTCTTCAAAATGTACTCCATTGGCTGAAAAGCACTGTGGAAAACGCAAGTCTTTCTCTCTTGTCATGTATTTGAGTGTTCCATACCAAATATAGCTCAATGATTATAGCTCACAGTTCAACCTCACTTACACTTACTCATCTACACCACCCTCACACTCAGTCATACACGCATACGCGCACGCGCGCACACACACACACACACACGCGCGCACACACACACACGCGCACATCCTCTCATGCAAGCTCTCTCACATACGCACACACTCTCT
Source organism: Carcharhinus amblyrhynchos (assembly GCF_965287045.1). Lineage (NCBI taxonomy): Eukaryota > Metazoa > Chordata > Chondrichthyes > Carcharhiniformes > Carcharhinidae > Carcharhinus > Carcharhinus amblyrhynchos. The sequence goes on from NC_137356.1 coordinate 7,278,726, forward strand.
CTCACGCACACACACTCTCACGCACACACACATACTCTCACAGTCTCTCTCACGCACACACACACACACACACACACACACACACACACACACACACACACACACACACACACACACACACACACACACACACCATGTTAAGGATCAATCTGTTAACTGTCAGGGTTTGGAAAGTTTAATTAGCTTCTTGAGACAACTGTCCTACATTTGAAGTTCCCCAAACACTCACAAATACATTTCAACGTTCTACATTTTATTAATTCTGTCACGTTGGAACGCACAGCTGTCATTTATCCCTCCTGAGTATCACAGTACAGCAGCAAGACCAGTGTGCAGTAGGCATCTTGTATTCACGCGAACCTGCTCAGTACAATGATCGAAAGGAGGGCGTTGACCCAATTTCGTTTCGTTTCCAGTGCATGCTGGGCTCTCTTGCCGAGACAGAAATTAAGGAACATAGTCAGACACAAAAACAATGCCACTGGCTGCTTTGAGCACAACTGCAACCTGGCATCTAATTCTGAGGAAAGAGTGCAAAATAAAATTTGGTGTGGCACTGTGGTTGGCACAGCTGCCTCATAGTGCCAGGGACCTGGGTTCAATTCCAGCCTTATCAGGCTGGTCACTGTCATAGAGGTTTACAGCATGGAAACAGGCCCTTCGGTCCAACTTGTCCATGCTGCCCTTTTTTTTAAACCTGTCTGTTTGCACATTCTCACCACGTCTGCATGGATTTTCTCCGGGTGCTCCAGTTTCCTCCCATAGTCCAAAGGTGTGCGGGTTAGGTGGATTGGCCATGCTAAATTGACCCTAGTGTCACGGGGATTAGCAGGGTAAATCTGTGGTGTTACGGGAATAGGGCCTGGGTGGGATTGTGGTCAGTACAGACTCAATGGACCAAATGGCCTCCTTTTGCACTGTAGGGATTCGATGAAGTTACTGTGAAAATCCCTTAGTTGCCACACTCCGGCACCTGTTCGGGTACACTGAGGGAGAATTTAGCACGGCCAATTCCCCCTAACCAGCACATCTTTCAGAATGTGGGAGGAAACTGGGGCACCTGGAGGAAACCCACGCAGACACGGGGAGAATGTGCAGATTCCACACAGACAGTGGCCCAAGCTGGGAATTGAACCTGGGTCCCCAGCATTATGAGACAGCAGTGCTAATCACTGTGCTATCATGCCATCCATGCAGCAACGTTGTTGTGGGCCTGAAGTCACATGTAGGCCAGACCAGTTGAGGTCGGCAGATTTTCTTCCCTAAAGGGAAGCAGATGGGTTTTTATAGCAATGGTTTCATGATCTTTTATTTTTAATTACAGCTTTTTTCACTGAATACAAATTTCACTATCTGCTGTGGTCAGATTCGAACCTGGGTCCCCAGAGCATTACCCTGGACCTCTGGATTACTAGCCCAGCAAAAGCACCACTAGGCCACTACCTGTTTTGCCATGAATGCCTTTGTTAAAGTTTGAAAGTTTAACGTTTTAAGTTAAAGTTTATTTACTGGTGTCACAAGTCAGCTTACATTAACACTACAATGAAGTTACGATGAAAATCCCCTTCTCGCCACACTCTGTTTGGGTACACTGAGGGAGAATTTAGCACAGCCAATGCACCTAACCAGCACGGCTTTTGGACTGTGGAAGGAAACCAGAGGAGCCGGAGGAAACCCACACAGACATGGGGAGAACATGTAGACTCCACACAGACAGTGACCCAAGCCGGGAATCGAACCCAGGTCCCTGGCGCTGTGAGGTAGCAATGCTAACCACCATGCTGCCAGACTCACCAAGTCCAACGCCGTTTTGGCCCACATTGTACCCTTCAAAACATCTGCCGTCCATATCCTAACTCACGCCAAATTCTGCTCACCAAACCCTCCATTTGCTCATCTACTTCATCTCCCTGTCCACCTACATCCCAACTTTTCAATTCCTCCCTCCCCCACGGCCTCATCTTTCTCCACCTCTGTATCCTCCTCCAACCCTCGCAGTGCTGCTCCAATTCTGGCCCCTGGCTTTTGTCTCTCCATCACCTAAGGTCGGGCTTTCAAATGCCTTTGGAATCCCCTCTCCACCATTTCTTCTTTAAGGCACTCCTTAAGATCTACCCCTTGGTCAAACCTGTTCCTAACATCTCTGCATGTGACTCAGTCAAATTTGGGTTGATAGTGCCCCTCTGACATGTCTCGCGCAACGTTTTGGTCACGGCACGGCACTATATAAACGCAAGTTGTTGTCTCCTGGTCCCCGTCTGAGAGAATCAATTGAACCGCCACTCCCCGTTGCAAAACCCACCCTTACCTTCGTGAGGTCACGAATGAGAAGTGTGCCGGGGCGTTGGGAGAGAAGTTCCGCGGACTGTCCAAGGGGCTGCTGCCTGAACAAAGAAACAATGCAAAGGAACGGGTTAACTGGAGCCTCCTCACATTATCAAAGTTCATATTTTGTTGTTGAAATGGAAAAACCTTGGAATCCAAACAGGGTCCTCAATGTGCACTAAGCTGTCACATCGAGTAATGGGGCAGCACTGTTAATTGGTGCAGACATGAAGGGCTGAATGGCCTCTATAGAATCCCTACATAGAGTCGTGGAGTTATAGGGGTTTACAGCATGGAAACAGGTCCTTCGGCCCAACTTGTCCATGCTGCCCTTTTGTTAAATCTCTAAGCTCATCCCAATTGCCTGCATTTGGCCCAGATCCCGCGATACCCATCTTACCCATGTAATTGTCTAAATGCTTTTTAAAAGGTAAAATTGTACCCGTCTCTACTACTACCTCTGGCAGCTTGTTCCAGACACTCAACACCCTCTGTGTGAAAAAATTGCCCCTCTGGATACTTTTTTATCTCTCCCCTCTCACCTTAAACCTATGCCCTCTTGCTTTAGACTCCCCGACCTTTGGGAAAGCTGATCTATGCCCCTTATTATTTTATAGACCTCGATAACTTTATGCAACAACCTACCATGCAGTAGCTTGTCAAAGGCCTTACTAAAGTCCATGTAGACAACATCAACAGCCCTACAGTGCCAAAGGAGGCCTTTCGGCCCAACAAGCCTGCACTAACAACAATCCCACCCTATCCCCAAAAGCCCACGTATTTACCCTGCTAGTCCCCTTGACACTAAGGGGCAATTTAGCATGGCCAATCCACCTAACCTACACATGATTGGACATTAAGGGGCAATTTAGCATGGCCAATCCAACCAACCTGCACATCTTTGGAGCATGGCAGGAAACCAGAGCATCCGGAGGAAACCCACGCAGACACGGGGAAAACGTGCAGACTCCACACAGTCACCTGAGGCCGTAATCGAACCTGGGTCCCTGGTGCTGTGAGGCAGCAGCGCTAACCCCTGTGCCTCCTTCTGCATCATAACAATTCTGTGAAGCCCAGAACGCTGGACAGGTCTATTTTTGAAGTGTCTGCCTATCTAAATAAACTGGGGGAATTTGAAGGATCATCACTGACTTGGCTAACAGTGCGGTGCACCAAACCACAGTCATCAAGTCATTACGGCACAGGGCAAAGCCATTTGAACCATCAAGTCCATGCTAGCACGGGCTGGGGAGGAGAGGGAGAACCGCCAGTGGGAGAAAAGACTGAGAGAGTCAAAGCTCAGCTTAAAGTCATGAGAAGTCAAGGGCACTGGGGCTCTTCCCAGCACTTTGCACTGAGGTCTGCCTCCCCACAACAAGACTAAACTCTTTGATGTACAAAGGAAAAAGCTCCCAGTGCAAATGAGTAAACTTAAAGTAAAAGAACAGAACCAAATCCAGGTCAACATGCAAGAGCGGGCTCCCGATTAGCAGCAGAGCGTCAGACACATGCTCGCATCAGAAGGGGATAAGTTTAATTAACAGATTACACACTTTCCATTGCAAACACTTTCCCTCATTACGGTGCCTGTGATGGAGGCTATCTTGGCAGCGATGAATCACTCAGCAGCAACTGGCTGCCACGTTTGTAGAGAAGGTTTAAAGCAGAAATTTCTTTTGAAAAACTCTTTAATTGCGGATAATAAGATCCCTCCCCCCGCCCACTTCCCTTCATGTCGTGCACACTCCCAGCAGGCAAATTTTTGGACACCACGGCCGGAATTTTACCTGTCCGCCCACCACAGGAATCGGAGCGGGCAACGGGACTGACAACAGAAAGGTCCGTTGACCTCGGGCGGGATTTTACGGTTTCGGGACGAGTAATATCCCGCACATACCAAACTTATGATAGAATGAGCATTGCTCTATATCTAGAATCATAGAACAATAGAGTCCCTACACTACAGAAGGAGGCCATTTGACCCATCAAATCTGCACTGACAACAATCCCACCCAGGTCCTCTCTCCATAATCCCATCCTAGCTAGTCCCCCTGACACTAAAGAGCAATTTAGCATGGCCAATCCACCTAACCTGCACATCTTTGGACTGTGAGAGGAGCACCCGGAGGAAACCCACATAGAACGGGGAGAACATGCAGACTCCACACAGACAGTGATCCAAGGCCAGAATTGAACCCGTGTCCCCGGTGCTGTGAGGAGCCAGTGCTAACCAATAGCCGTCGTGTTGCCCATTGGATGCGGATGATAACTCATTCCCTTCTGGTCATGCATGTTCCCAGCAGGCAAATCATTGGACAACATGGCAAGAATTTTACCATCCCGCCTGTCACTGGAATTGGACAGGGGTGGAACATGGAAAAATCCACTAATCTTGGGCGGGATTTTACGGTTTTGGAATAAATGAGCCCATAAAGTCCCGTCTCTTGGAATCATAGAATCCCCACACAGTAGAAGGAGCTCATTCGGCCCATCAAGTCTACACCGACCACAATTCCACCCAGGCCCTATCCCATAACTCCATGCATTTACCCTAGCTAGTCCCCCTGACACTAAGGGGCAACTTAGCACGGGGACATGGGGAGAACGTGCAGACTCCACACAGATAGTGACCCAAGCTAGGAATTGAATCCGGGTCCCTGGCGCTGTGAGGCAGCAGTGTTAACCACTGTTAACAGTTCCTGGGTGAGGAAGAGGGGTGGGGGGGGGAATGGGGCAGCATGGGCTTGGGGATGGGGGAATGGTAGGATAAGGGGAACAGTGGAAACAGCTCAAGGTTACGTCTCCTGGTCACAAGATCAGGACCATTTGCTGCCTATTTGGTCCTTGCGAGCCCACAGTGAGGACAAGGTGAGGTTTGTCCGCAAAACTTTAACAGCTGAACATTCTCACAGCCCCAAGTATGGTACAGGTGAGGTAAATTAGCCATGCTAAACTGTCCCTTAGTATCCAAAGATATGTAGGTTAGGTGAATTGGCCATACTAAATTGCTCCTTAGTGTCCAAAGATGTGTATGTTAGAGGGATTAATCGGGTAAATATTTGGGGTCACAGGAGTAGGGCCTGGGTGGGATTGTTATTGGTCCAGGCTCGATGGACTGAATGGCCTACTTCCGCAATTCCAAGATTTTGACCCAGTGACTGCAAAGGAACAGCTGATATATTTCCAAGTCAGGATGGTGAGTGGCTTGGAGGGGAACTTGCAGGTGGGTTTGTTTGTTTCTATGATCCTGTGGTGGGGAGGGTATCGCAGTCACTGCCTTTAAGAACTAAGATGAGAAAGCTGGAGGAAATTACATGAAATACTTTGCAGTTGATTCTTAATCAAATCCGTCTCCCGCTGGGACCGGAATGCAGTAATGCTGGGACCCAGATTTAAGTTGATTGGGGAAACAATGTGACCCAAGGTGAAGGGAATTCTTTCCTGCAGTGTGTTGTGATCTGGACATCGCCAACTGAAAGGGCAGTGGAAGCAGATTCAAGAGGAACTTTCAAAAAGGAATTGGACCAAACGGAGGAGATAGTCATCGACTTCAGGAAGTGTAATGGAGGGCATGTCCCTGTCAACATCAATGGGGACCAAGTGGAAATAGAGCTATAGAGGTTTACAGCGTGGAAACAGGCCCTTTGGCCCAACTTGTCCATACCACCCTTTTATTAAACCCGTAACCTAATCCCAATTGCCCTCGTTTGGCCCATTTCCCTCTATACCCATCTTACCCATGTAACTATCTAAATGCTTTTTAAAAGACAAAATTGTACCTGCCTCTTCTAATACCTCTGGCAGCTTGTTCCAGACACTCACCACCCTCTGTGTGAAAGAATTGCTCCTCTGGACGCTTTTGTATCTCTCCCCTCTCATCTTAAACCTATGTCCTCTAGTTTTAGACTCCCCTACCTTTGGCTATCTAGCTGATCTGTGCCTCTTATTATTTTACAGACCTCTATAAGATCACCCCTAAGCCTCCTATGCTCCAGAGAAAAAAATCCCAGTCTATCCAGCCCCTCCTTATAACGCAAACCATCAAGTCCCAGTAGCATCCTCGTAAACCATTTCTGCACTCTTTATAGTTTAATAATACCCTTTCTATATTAGGATGACCAGAATTGCATACAGTATTCCAAGTGTGGCCTTATCAATGTCTTATACAACTTCAACAAAACGTGCCAACTCCTGTATTCAATGTTCTGACCAATGAAACCAAGCATGCTGAATGTCTTCTTCACCACTCTGTCCACCTGTGACTCCACTTTCAAGGAGCTATGAACATGTACCCCTAGATCTCTTTGTTCTGTAACTCTCCCCAACACCCTACCATTAACTGAGTAAGTCCTGCCCTGGTTCAATCTACCAAAATACATCACCTCGCATTTATCTAAATTAAACTTCATCTGCCATTCATCAGCCCACTGGCCCAATTGATCAAGATCCCGTTGCAATTGGAGATAACTTTCTTCACTGTCCACTCTGCCCCCAATCTTGGTGTCATCTGCAAACTTACTAACCATGCCTTCAGTATTCTCATCCAAATCATTAATATAAATAACAAATAACAGTGGGCCCAGCACGGATCCCTGAGGCACATCACTGGTCACAGGCCTCCAGTTTGAAAAACAACTCTCTACAACCACCCTCTGGCTTCAGTCAAGAAGCCTATTTTGTATCCATTTTGGTGACTCACCCTGGATCCCCTGAAATTTAAACCTGTGCAACAACCTACAATGCGGTACCTTGTCAAAGGCCTTGCTAAAGTCCATGTAGCTAACATCAACTGCACATGCGAGAGCTTCAAGTTTCTAGGTGTCCAGATAACCAACAACCCGTCCTGGTCCCTCCGCGCCAATGCTATAGTTAAGAAAGCTCACCAATGCCTCTACTTCCTCAGGAAATTTGGCATTTCAGCTACCGAGATCAAATCAAATCAGTATTAGAGAGGAGAACATGACAGAGCTATGGAAGGAGCAGGGGACTTGGATTAATTGGTGGCTATTTTCTGCAGCCAGTACGAGCATAGAATCATAGAAAACCACCACAGAAACGCTACAGTGTAGAAAGAGGCTATTTGGCCCATCGAGTCTGCACTGACCACAATCCCACCCAGGCCCTACCCCTATAGCCCTACATATTACCCACTAATCCCTCTAACCTACGCATCTCAGGACCGTAACAGGCAATTTTAGCATGGCCAATCAACCTAACCCGCACATCGCTGGACTGTGGAAGGAAACCGAAGCACCTGGAGAAAACCCACGCAGACACAAGGAGAATGTGCAAACTCCACACAGACAGTGACCCAAGCCAGGAATTGAACCCAGGTCCCTGGAGCTGTGAAGCAGCAGTGCTAACCACTGTGCTACCGTGCCACCCACAGTCGAACGGCCTCCTCCTGCACTGTAAGATTGTATCCAAAACCTAAACCCAAGATCAGGCTGCAACAGAAAGCAATCAGGACCTGCTCCTGCAAACCATTGGCCATTCCACAGGTTCTCTCGGGGCCACCCTCCGGGGGCCTTCGCCACGTGGGGAGGCCAGACGCTGACCAGTTAGATGCCTGTTTGTTTTTAAATAGTGGCAGGTCTGCCAGAGAGAGGCGACACAGGACTCCCAACAGTTCGCCAACTTGTGGGAGGAGGAGAGGTGGGGGGAAAGGAGGTGGGGAGAGGGTGAAAAAGGGGATGGGAAGAGGGGAAGAGTGGGCAAGGTGGTGGGGAGAAAGGGGAAGGGCAGGTGAGGAGAGGGGCAAGGTGGTTGGGGAGAGGAGGATGGGAAGAAGGGTGTGGGGGGTGGGGAGAGGGAGGAAGAGGGGTGAGGAGAAGGGGGGAAGGTGGGTGGGGAGAGAGGAGTGGGGAGAGTGGTCAAGCGGAATGGGAAGGCGGGGCTGAGCAGAGGGGGTTGGGAAGAGGGGGATTGAGAGAGGGGGCAAGCGGGATTGGGAGGGGGCTGAGGAGAGGGGGGTGAGGAGAAGGGGTAAGTGGGATGAGGAGAGGAGTGGGGAAAGGGGGCAAGCAGAATGGGAAGGAGGGTGAGGAGATGGGGTTGGGGAGAGGGAGCAAGCAGGATGGTGGGGTGAGGAGAGTGGGGTGGGGAAAGCAGGAAGGAGGGATGGGGGTGTTGGATAAAAGGGTGTAGATAGGGGAGAGAGAGGGAGAGAAGGGGAGGTGGGGAGAGGGGGAAAAGGGGTGGTGAGGGGAAGGGTGGTGAGGAGGAGGGGAAGGGTAGTGGAGAGAGGGGAGTGGAGAGAGAGGTGTAGGGTAGTGGAGTGACGGGGAGAAGGGGAGGTGGGGGAGAGGGGGTGGGGAGGAGGAGAAGGGGGGATGGGGATGGTCTCCAGTTGCTGAAACAAGGTCTAGCCTGAGACACCCCTCTGATGTTTCTCCTGATTTTGTTCACAGCCGTGTCCAGTAAATGAATCTTCAGTTCCTGTGGCAATCCTGGAGGGTTGGCAACTCCAACATGACCCATTGCCATGGTAACATCCCGTTATAACTTAACAATACTGAAAATAAAAGTGAAAACATGAAGACGGCTGCTTTTCCTCAGGTTCAGATTCCAGGTTGAAATTTTCCACATCACTGTGTCAGCATTCTGTCCCCCCACCTCCCCCCACTCCTCTGAGCCAGCCTCGGGGGTGAGGGGGGGGGTAGCCGCTGTCTTACCGAGGTGACCGGGGAGCGGTGAGTGAGGTCGAGGCAGAGTTGGCGAGGTGCTCGTCAGAATCAGGCTTTTTCTGTTGCTGGTTCGACAACTGCACAAAAGACAAAAACACAGCAACAAGCGTTAGTGCCCGGGTTAGAGTCAGTGACACACACACACACACACACACACACACACGGGATTAACAGGTAAATACGTGGGGTTATGGGGATAAGGCCTGGATGGGATTGTGGTCGGCACGGTGTCAATGGGCTGAATGGCCTCCTTCTGTACTGTAGCGATTCTATGATTTGATTGGCCCTGAGAAGGTGGTGATGAGCTGTCTTCTTGAACAACTGCAGGCGTAGGTACACCCACAGCGCTGCTAGGGAGAGAGTTCAGGATTTTGACACAGCGACAGTGAAGGAATGGCCGATATATTTCCAAGTCGGGATGGGGAGTGGCTTGGAGGGGAATTTCCAGTTTGTGGTGTTCCCACATATATGTTGCCCTCTAGATGACGGTGATTATGGGTTTGGAAGGTGCTACCTTGGTGAATTCCTACAGTGCATCTTGTAGATGGTACACACGTCAGTGTGGGAGGGAGTGAATGTTTATGGATGGGGTGCCAATCAAGCGGGGCTGCTCTGTCCTGGACGGTGTCGAGCTTCTTCAGTGTTGGTGGCACTGCCCCATCCAGGCAAAAGAACAAAGAAAATTACAGCACAGGAACAGGCCCTTCAGCCCTCCAAGCCTGTACCGACCATGCTGCCTGACTGAACTAAAACCACCCTTCCGGGGACCATATCCCTCTAATCCCATCTCATTCATGTACTTGTCAAGACACCCCTTAAAAGTCACTACCGTATCCGCTTCCACTACCTCCCCCCGCAACGAGTTCCAGGCTCCCACCACCCTCTGTGTAAAAAATCTGCCTCATACATCTCCTTTAAATCTTGCCCCTCGCACCTTAAACCTGTGCCCCCTAGTAATTGACTCTTCCACCCTGGGAAAAAGCTTCTGACTATTCACTCTGTCCATGCCTCTCATAATCTTGTAGACTTCTATCAGGTGTCCCCTCAACCTCCGTCATTCCAGCAAGAACAAACCAAGTTTCTCCAATCTCTCCTCATAGCTAATGCCCTCCATTCCAGGCAACATCCTGGTAAATCTTTTCTGTACCCTCTCCAAATCCTCCAGATCCTTCTGGTAGTGTGGTGACCAGAATTGAACACTTTTCCAAGTGCGGCCTAACTAAGGTTCTATAAAGCTGCAGCATGACTTGCCAATTTTTAAACTCAAAGTCCCAGCCGATGAAGGCAGGCATGCCGTATGCCTTCTTGACTACCTTCTCCACCTGCATTGCCACTTCCAGCGACCTGTGTACCTGTACACCCAGATCCCTCTGCCTATCAATACTCCGAAGGGTTCTGCCATTTACTGTATAAGTGGAGAGTATTCCAGGACTAGTCATCTAGTCCTGACTTGTACCTTGTAGATAGTGGACAGGCTCTGGGGAGTCAGAAGGTGAGTTACTCACCGCAGGATTCCTAGTCTCTGACCTGCTCATGTAGCCACCATATTTATATGGCTAGTCCATTACCTGTAAAATACTTTGCGAGATATTATGAACCAAACTAATGCAAGTCTTTCTTTGCACTTGCTGATAAAGCTCACCACCACCTTCTCACAGGTAATTAAGAATGGGTAATAGATTCTGGCCTAGCCAATGGTACCCACCGTAATAAGTCCTCAGAGGGGGAAGTCCTTTCACCAGAGTTCCTTTATTTATGAGGTCTAATAAGGCTCTACAGAGTGCTCCCAGCGGGCAGTCTGCATCCGGAGTACCAGAGGAACTGGCACTCCTGGTTATGTCCAGAGCATGGGGATCCCTGAGGCTGGTGAGTGTCTGGAATGGGCTGCCAGTGATAGTAGCAGAGGTGGGTATAATTTTGTCTTTTGAAAAGCATTTAGACAGTTACATAGGTAAGATGTTTATCGAGGGATATGGGCTAAATGCGGGCAACTGGGACCAGCTTAGGGGTTAAAAAAAGGGGCGGCATGGACGAGTTGGGCCGAAGGGTCTGTTTCCCTGCTGTAAACCTCTATGATTGGACCATCAATTTGGTCCTTAATCAAGGAGTTCATATTCTAATAGGCCCACCCCAATTGCCTGATTAGAATCATTACACCCATGCCACGATTTACAAAACATTCATTCCATTGGAGAAATCCATTGCAAGGAAGATGTGGACGGAATTCTCTGGCCGCTACGCCAGTAGGATTCTCCAGTCCTGCCGGCAGTTCACACCCGCTGGCGAGTTTCCCGCCAGTGTGGGGGGGGGGGGGGTGGTGACATCAATGGGAATTCCCATGGACAGCGACGGGACTGGAGAATCCCAATGCTAGCAAACAACACGGCACCTCCCACCAGCGGGAAACCCGTGGCTGGAAGGCTGGAGAATCTGCTGTCGGATCCGTGGCTGGGCTGCGGCTCCTGGGGGCAGGGTAAGTCTGGGGAGCTGGTGTGAGCGTCGGGTCTCTCTGTCTGCTGCAGGGATGCGCAGCGCGTTACGGTTCGCTGTCACACCGCACTCCCAAAATAGGGACCAAAAGAAAGCCAGTAATTACGAACACTTCTTCGGCCAGAGAACGATGTCATCTTAATCATATATCACTGAACTGTAAGCCTTTCTTCGAACTTCAGAGTGTAATATTCACCCTTAGTGTTCCTCAGTTAATTAGAATCTCAGTGAACAGCTCCAGGCACCTTTGTGAAGAATGAAGACCGCTCAGCAGAACAAACAACCTCCCGCAAACACAGCAAATAATAACCTCCGTCACTCTCTTTCTTCAAGAAGACAAATTAATATCTAGCGGATAATGATTATCACAGCATTGTGTCATGAACACCTTTGAGCTGGAAGGGTTTATTAAAGAGAATTAACTCGGAAAGCAGCTCATTAACTCTCAGCTGCAATCCCCCTGACTGTCAGTCGCAAACCCACCAATCCTTTCCTGCCTCGCGGAGGGAGTCAGGGCTGTGTCTCTGGGCCAATGCTATGTCATTACCTTCAGAAGGCTTTAGTTGGACGAAGCTCTGGTCAGATCCCCACCCCGAGGACTGGGAGCAGTTCTGAGCACCTCATCTGAGGAAGAATCATAGCTTCATAGGATCCTACAGTGCAGAAGGAGGCCTTTCGGCCCATCAAGCCTGCACCGACCACAATCCCACCCAGGCTCTATCCCTATAACCCCATCCACGTCCCCCTGACACTAAGGTTCAACTTAGCACGGCCAATCCGCACACATCTTTGTGACTGTGGGAGGAAATGGCAGAAGCCTTAAGAATATTGATAGGCAGAGGGATCTGGGTGCACAGGTCACTGAAAGTGGCAATGCAGGTAGAGAAGGTAGTCAAGAAGGCTTACGGCATGCTTGCCTCTATCAGCTGGGACACTGAATTTAAAAATTGGCAAGTCATGTTGCAGCTTTATAGAGCCTTAGTTAGGCCACACTTGGAATATAGTGTTCAATTCTGGTCTCCACACTACCAGAAGGATGTGGAGGCTTTGGAGACTGCACAGAAAATATTTACCAGGATGTTGCCTGGTATGGAGGGCATTAGCTATAAGGAGAGATTGGAGAAACATGGTTTGTTCTCACTGGAATGACAGTGGTCTGATAGAAATCCAGAAGATTATGATTGATAGCCAGAAGCTTTTTCCCAGGGTGAAAGAGTCAATTACTAGGTGCACAGGTTTAAGGTTTAAAGGAGATGTACGAGGCAAGATTTTTACATAGAGGGTAGTGTGTGCCTGGAACTCGCTGCCAAGGAAAGTAGTGGAAGTGGATACGATAGTGACTTTTAAAGGGGTGTCTGGACAAATACATGAATAGGATGGGAATAGAGGGATATGGTCCCCGGAAGGGTAGGGGGTTTTAGTTCAGTCGGGCTGCATGGTCGGTGCAGGCTTGGAGGGCTAAAAGGCTCGTTCCTGTGCTGGCTATTTCTTTGTTCTTTGAAACTAGAGCACCCGGAGGAAACCCATGCAAACACGGGGAGAAAACCCCCACACTCAGTGACTCAACCCGGAATCAACCCAAGTCCCTGGCACTGTGAGGCAACTGTGCTAACCATTGTGCCACTGTGCCTCAGAAACTAGAAGCGAGAGTAGGCCATTTATTTTCATTAATTTATGGGACGTGGGCATCGCTCATTGGGTTAGCAGTTACTGCCCATCCCGAATTGCCCTTCACATGAGTGGCTTGCTAGGCCATTTCAGAGCGGTAGCTGAGAGTCAACCACATCTCTGGAGTCACATATACACCAGGTAAGGATGGCAGATTTCCTTCCCCAGAGGATATTAGTGAACCAGATGGGTTTTTCTGACAATGGTTTCATGGTCATCAGTAGATTCTTAATTCCAGATTTTTTTATTGAATTCAAGTTCCACCATCTACCATGGTGGGATTTGAACCCAGAACATTAGATGAGTTTCTGGATGAATACCCTTGCAACAATACTACTAGGGGCCATCGCCCCCATATCCATTCGGACCTTTGAGCCTGCTCCGCCATTCATTTTGATCATGGTTGATCATCAAATTCAATATCCTGATCCCCCTTCCCCCCATATCCCTTGGTCCCTTTATCCACAAGAGCTATATCTAATTTCTTCTTGAAATCACACAATGTTTAGGCCTCAACTACTTTCTGTCGCAGTGAATTCCACACATTCACCATCCTCTGGGTGAAGAAATTTCTCCTCAACTCAGTTCTAAAAGGCTTATCCCTTATCCTCAAACTATGAACCCTACATCTGGACTCCCCCCACCATTAGGAACATTCTTTCTAAATCTACCCTGTCTAACCCTGTTAGAATTTTATAAGTTTCTATGAGATTCCTCCCTCACTCTTCTAAACTCTAGTGAACGTAATCCTAAACGAGTTAATCTCTCCTCATATGGCAGGCAGGATAGGAAAATTTCCCCCTTTATCTCAAAATGGGAGAATTCCTATGTCTTATGGTCTAATGTGCCCATCATAGGAACCAAAGATAAAGCTCTGTAGTTTGCAATGCCACAATTGATCCTGGGTTGCGGTCGACAGGATTACAGGGGAGATCACGATTGGGCAGCACAGTGGCACAGTGGTTAGTACTGCTGCCTCACAGTGCCAGGGACCCGGGTTCCATTCCCGGCTTGAGTCACTGTCTGTGTGGAGTCTGCACATTCTCCCCGTGTCTGCGTGGGTTTCCTCCGGGTGCTCTGGTTTCCTCCCACAGTCCAAAAGACATGCTGGTTAGAGCGCATTGGCCATGCTAAATTCTCCCTCAGTGTACCCGAGCAGAGTGTGATGAGTAGGGGATTTTCACAGTAACTTCACTGCAGTGTTAATGTCAGCCAACTTGTGACTGAAAAATAATAAATAAATAACGACGTAAATAAAATCAGGACGACTCACTGTTCATTGGGCTGGTTGGCAGTGTGTGCCCACCAGCACAGTAATGATTCTATGTTTCTATGAATGTGTATCGCAGGACCACTTTTCTCTGCCCACTTTTACCCCTGTGTAAAGAAGCCATTAATACGAACATATTACCAAGGAAAAAGGAGGAGGTTGTTTGACCCCCTCGAACCTGGTCCACCATTTAATACGATCATGACTGATGTGATAGCAACCTGGAACCTGCATCCCGCCTATCTTCAGTTAATTTATACGCCCCTCTCTCCAGCCATATCGCTTACCAACAATCGATACATCGCTGCCTTAAAAACATTCAAAGATCCTGCTTCTGACTTTTCAGGAGGAGAGTTCCAAAGACTCAGAACCAGCAGAGCAAGAATTAACCTCATCGCCATTTTAAATGGTGACTGTGTATGTAACAGATCATGTAATGAGCTGTGGACAGCACACCATGCAGTACACAACTGTGGGGACTTGGGGACACACACGCATGCATACACACATGCGCACACACACACACTTAAACACACGTGCACACACACATGCACATGTATGTGCACATGTGCGCGCACATGCACACACAGACACACACACACACGCGCGTGCACACACACACACATGCATGCACATACACATGCACGCACACACACACGCACTCCCACCCTTTGGCCTGGTTCTTGACCCTGTGTCATCATCAAATACTCCCTAGTGAAATACAGGAAAACACAGCAGGCTAAACAACAATTCGAACTTACCTACACAAATATAAAATACTAGAGAGGCAGAGAGGTAAATGTCTCATTAACCCGTTTGATCTCATTCCTTCAGAACATCAGCCCCACCACTTTCCCATGACAGTATTTGTTACTTAAATTAGATAAACCTGGTCCTGTACAAGTTGTTCAGTGAAACATTGTGATTTATTTTCTATTTTAAAGGCACTATATAAATGAAAGCTGCTGTTGTACCATGTCATTAATTATATATATAGCCACTTGGTCTATTGTTATCTCCTTGGCAGAGCTAGTTAACCGGTCCCACTCCTTTAAAGTTTAAAGTTTTTTAAAGTTTATTTATTAGTCACAGGAAGGCTGACATTAACACTGCAATGAAATTACTGTGAAAATCTGCAAGTCGCCACACTCCGGCGCCTGCTCGGGTACACTGAGGGAGAATTTAGCACAGCCAATGCACCCTAACCAGCACGTCTTTCGGACTGTGGGAGGAAACTGGAGCATCCGAAGAAAACCCACACAGACATGGAGAGAATGTGCAGACTCCGCATAGATAAGCTGGGAATCGAATACCTGGCACTGTGAGGCAGCCTTTGTGCTTTACCCCTGCATTTTCCAGAGTGTTCACTTAAAGACCCAATTGTTCTTTCAGTTTTGAGGTGGAGATGCTGGTGTTGGACAGGGATGGACAAAATGAGAGGTCACACGGCACCAGGTTATAATCCAACAGGTTTAAATGAAACACAAGCTTTCACTGATCATTCTTCAGGTAAAGAATCATAGAATCCCTACAGTGCAGGAGGAGGCCATTTATCCCATCGAGTCTATACCGACCACAATCCCACCCAGGCCTTATTCCCATAACAGCATACATTTACCCTGCTAATCCCCTGACACTAGGGTTAATTTAGCACTGCCAATCCACCTAACACGCACACCTTTGGTCTGTGGGAGAAAACCAGAGCACCCAGAGGAAACTCACACAGGCACAGGGGAAAACGTGCAGACTCCACACAGACAGTGACCCAGCTGGGAATTGAACCCAGGACCCTGGCACTGTGAGGCAGCAGTGCTAACCACTGTGCCACCGTGCCACCCCACAAGAAGTTTTACCACAGCTCTCTCTTGAGCCAATCGCAGAACATATAAGAACAATTATTCTTGGGGTCACTTCATATTAGGGTGGCACAGTGGTTAGCACTGCTGCCTCACAGCGCCAGGGACCCGGGTTCAATTCCGGCCTCGGGTGACTGTCTGTGAGGAGTTTGCACATTCTCCCAGTGTCTGCATGGGTTTCCTCCGGGTGCTCCGGTTTCCTCCCACAGTCCAAAGATGTTCAGGTTAGGTGGACTGGCTGTGCTAAATTAACCCCGAGTGTCAGGGGGATTAGCAGGGTGGATAAGTGGGGTTATGGGGATAGGGCCTGGGTGAGATTGTGGTCGGTGCAGACTCAATGGGAAAATCACTGTAGGAAATCGATGATTCTATGTTATGATTCAGGTCTTCAGAAATGAAAGAAGATTGAAGGATCTTGTGGAAGATCCCAAGGTGAATTCAGCTGACTGACTGTAAGATCGATCAGGACAATGCTTCAGTCCACAGACTCAAATCAGTGCAAAACATTCCTGTTTATTAAATGACTGGAATGTACCACATATCTCCTCCCACTAACCTTTCAATTCTCTGCTGACTTCCTGACCCAGAACACATTAACCTCATGTACCTCCCTCAGCAAGAGACCTTCTACAAGCATTTATTCCTGAACTTTGGGGACTCCTTTGCCAAGTAACAAACATCTGGCCTTGCCCAATTCTTGCTGTTAGTTCATCTGTGAAGAGTTTTAATTGTATGTACAGGCGATTCACTTCACAACTGTCAACGTTGAAGAAATCACAAAAGATTTTTTCAATTGCGAGGACCCGGCATTATGGGAAAGACAGTGTTAGAGGTGAAGAGGTTAAATCAACACCACCAGGACCCTTAGACTAATAGAATCCTACAGTGAAGAAGGAGGCCATTCGGCCCATCAAGTCTGCACCGACCACACCCTAGCCCTATCACCATAACCTCATGCATTTACCCTAGCTAGTCCCCCTGACACTAAGGGACAATTTAGCATGGCCACTCCTAACCCACACACCTTTGGGACTGTGGGAGGAAATCGGAGCACCTGGAGGAAACCCACACAGAAACGAGGGAGAACGTGCAGACTCTGCACACACAGTGACCCAAGCCGGGAATCGAACCGTGTCCCTGACGCTGTGAGGCAGCAGTGCTAACCATTGTGCCACCATGCTACCCATTATTGGCCGGAATTTTACAACCTCATTTGGGTGAGGTTCATAAAATCCTGCCCGAGGCCAATGGAGAATTCCGTTCTACGAGCCTCGGCCACCCCGATTCCAAGGTGGGCGTGCTGGTAGCCGGAAGTATATAGTCTGCCACGGGATTTCGACTAGGCGAGGCGCGGACAATGGAAAGATCTATTGACTTTGGGCAGGGTTTTATGGTTTCGAGATGAGCAAGGCTGTAAACTCCCACCCATAATCACTGGCCCTTTATTGTCACTCAGCTATAATTCTGGACTAAGAGGATTATTGGAGTTGGATAAGCAGGATTGTAACAAAGATTCATCGGACCATTTTTACTGATTTATTAATGTCACAAGTAAGCTTACATTAACACTGCAATGAAGTTACTGTGAAAATCCCCTAGTTGCCACACTCCGGCGCCTGTTTGGGTACACTGAGGGAGAACTTAGCACTGCCAATGCACCCTAACCAGCACATCTTTCGGACTGTGGGAGGAAACTGGAGCACCCGGAGGAAACCCACACAGACACGGGAAGAACATATAGACTCCACACAAACAATGACCCAAGCCAGGAATTGAATCTGGGTCCTTGGTGCTGTGAGGCAGTGGTGCTAATTAGGTGACTGTCTGTGCGGAATCTGCACTTTGGTGGGTGGCACGGCAGCACTGTAATTAGCACTGCTGCCTCACAGCGCCAGGGACCCAGGTTCGATTCCCGGATTGGGTCACTGTCTGTGTGGGGTCTCATACGTTCTCCCTGTGTCTGCATGGGTTTCCTCCAGGTGCTCCAGTTTCCTCCCACAGTCCAAAGTTGTGCTGGTTAGGGTGCATTAGCCATGCTGAATTGTCCCTTAGTGTTAAGGGGATCAGCAGGGTAAATACTTGTGGTTAAGTGGATAGGTGGGATTGTGAATTGTGTAGACTCGATGGGCTGAATGGGGCGTGGAGTCCTTAATTATGCTGGCTGCTTTCCCGAGACAGCGGGAAGTATAGACGGAGTCAATGGATGTGAAACAGCCCTTCATTGGCCCACACTGTCCACCAACTTTCCAGTTATTCACGCCCTCTTTCACCGGGTAAGGGGGGGGCGGTGTTAGATGGATTGGTCATACTAAATTCATATAATCAGCACAGTACAGAAGGAGGCCAATTGGCCCATCAAGTCTATACGGACTACAATCCCACCCAGGCTCTATAACCCCACATATATACTCTTCTAATCCCCTGACACTAGGGTCAATTTTCCATGGCCAATCAGCCTAACCCACACATCTTTGGATTATGGGAGGAAACCAGAGCACCCGGAGGAAACCCACGCAGACACAGGGAGAATGTGCAAGCTCCACACAGACAGTGACCCAAAGCCAGAATTGAAGCCAGGACCCTGGCGCTGTGAGGCAGCAGCGCTAACCACTGTGCCAACATGCCAGTGGACTGGCCATGGCAAATTGCCGCTTAGTGTCCAAAGATGTGTGGGTTAGGTGCAATGACTTTGCTAAATTGCCTCTTAGTGTCCAAGGATGCATGGGTTAAAGGGATTAGCAGAGTAGATATGTGGGTTTATGGGGATACAACATGGGTGGGATTGTGGTTGGTGCAGATTCAATGGGCTGAATGGCTTCCTTTTGCACTGTGGGATTCTATGATTTCTATGTTAAAGTGATGGCCTACTTGTGTTGAAGGCTCTGAAATGGGGATTTGCAGGTTTAGTGCTGAGAGGTGACAATGCTACCCACTGAATCCAGGGAAGTTGATATAATTTGCAATTATCCTTGTCTTTCCATCTAAACCCAGAGATTGAATCACTGCACTGTGAAGGAAAGCATTAGAAAATGTTCAGGATCCGACAGGATATTAAAGGACATCACACATCAAGGAGCTCCAGGCACAACCTGATTGTCAGTCACCCGTTCATATCTTTCACTCGCCAACGAGTTTTCTCAGATTTAATTCTAACTTCCTTGAAATCAAAGACAAGTGTACGCACTGTGACTTCCTCAGCTCCTGTGCCAACCTGAGCTGCATGGAAATTAGATGCCATTTACTGTCTTCTCAAAGCACCTGTTTGAAACTCAGATCCAGCCTGGAGCGGGCACATCCTCCACATGCTGCATCCTGTTTATTAACCAGGCAACGGCTATCAATCGTCATTTACTGGGTGGCACAGTGGTTAACCCTGCTGCCTCACAGGGCCAGAGACCCGGATTCAATTCTGGCCTCAGGTCACTGTCTGTGTGGAGTCTGCACGTTCTCCCTGTGTCTGCGTGGGTTTCCTCCGGGTGCTCCGGGTTCCTCCCTCAGTCCAGAGACAAAGAACAAAGAAAATTACAGCACAGGAACAGGCCCTTCGGCCCTACAAGCCTGCACCGACCATGCTGCTCAGCTGAACTAAAACCCCCTTTGGGGACCATATCCCTCTGTTCCCATCCTATTCATGTATTCGTCAAGGTGCCCCTTAAAAGTCACTATTGTATCTACTTCCATTACCCTTCCCGGCAACGCATTCCAGGTACTCACCACCCTCTGTGTAAAAAACTTGTCTTGTACATCTATGTTAAAAAAACCTTGCCTCATACATCTGGTGTAGGTTAGGGGGATGGGACATGCTAAATTGCCCCTCAGTGTCCAAAGATATGTAGGTTAGATGAATTGGCCGTTCTAAATTGCCTCTTGTGTTCAAAGATGTGCAGGTTAGGTAGACCGGCCATACTAAATTCCCTCTTAGTGTCACAAAGGTGTGTAGGTTATGTGGATTGGCCATGCTAAATTGCCCCTTAGTGTCCAAAGATGTGCAGGTTAGGTGGATTGGCCATGATAAATTGTCCCTTCGTGTCCCAAGATGTGTGGGTTAGGTTGATTGGCCGTGTTAAATTGCCCTCAGTGTCAGGGGAATTAGCAGGGTAAATATATACGCAACAGGGACAGGGCCTGGTCGGTGCAGACTCGATGGGCCAAATGGCCTCCTTCAACGCTGTGGTGATTCAATGATTCTGACTTGAGATCAGCTTTACAGTGTCTGCGTGTTGCAACAACAAATACTTACATTTATATTGCACCTTTATTGTGGTAAAGCTGTTCATGACAAGAGGAAAGACGTAACATCCCAGAAGCAGCTATGAACCAGGAAATGGAAGGGAGAAACTCGGGAAAAGAACAGTTACCAGAAGAGTGATACTGAGGAAAATGTTGGAGCTGGGGGCTGATGGGCTTCATCTTAGAGTCTTAAAAATGTCCAGTGAGATTGCTGATGCGCTGATTTAAATTTTCTAAAACTCCCTTGATTCAGGGAAGGTCCGATTGGATTGGAAAATAAAAAATATATGGACACACAGACAGGAACCTAGAAACCATTGCTAATTAGAATAATAGATTCAGAGAATCATGCAGTGCGGAAGGAGGCAATTCGGTCCATCGAGTCTGCACTGACCACAATCCCACCCAAGCCTGATCCTGCAACCTCCTGCATTTACCCTAGCTAATTCCCCTGACACAAAGGGGCAATTTATCATGGCCAATCTACCCAACCCACACATCTTTGGACTGTGGGAGGAAACCAGAACACCCGGAGGAAACCCACACAGAAAGGGGGAGAAAGTGCAAACTCCACACAGACAGTGACCCAAGCTTGGAATCGAACCCGGAGTCCCTGGCGCTGTGAGGCAGCAGTGCTAACCACTGTGCCACCGTGTCAGAAAAACCATCTGGTTCACTAATGTCCTTTAGGGAAGGAAATCTACCATCTTCACCCAGTCTGGCTTACATGTGACTCCAGAGCCCAGCAATGTGGTTGACTCTCAACTGCCCTCAGGCAACTAGGGATGGACAATAAATGCTGACCCAGCCAGTGACGGCTATGTCCCACGAATGAATTTAAAAAAAAATCTTGTGGTGAGTGGTTAGTACGAGAGGTACTAGAATTATGCTAAGTATCTCCAAGCTAAGGAGATAAAAGGATCAGTCAGGGTATTCCATATCAATGCAGAATCATAGAATCTTACAGAGCTGACAGAATTTGAATTCAATAAAAAATATCTGGAAGAATCTACTGATGACCATGAAACCATTGCCAGAAAAACCCATCTGGTTCACTAATGTCCTTTAGGGAAGGAAATCTGCCGTCCTTACCCGGTCTGGTCTACATGTGACTCCAGAGCCACAGCAATGTGGTTGACTCTCAACTGCCCTCCAAGGGCAACTAGGGATGGGCAATAAATGCTGGTCCAGTCAGCGGCGCCCATGTCCCACAAATGATTAAAAAAATTAGCCTAACATTTGTCATAGGGAAAATATTAGAAGCTATTATTAAAGAAGTTGTAGCAGGGCACTTGGATAAGCTCAAGGTAATCAGGCAGAGTCAACATGGTTTTGTGAAAGGGAAATCATGCTTAGCCAACTTTTGGAGTTCTTTGAGGAAGTCACATGTGCTCTGGACAAAAGGTATCTGCTTGATGTACTGCACTTAGAAATCCAGAAGGCATTTGACACAGTTCAATTCTAGCATGGGTACAGTTCTGATCATCCTATTATAGCAAGGATATTAATAAACTCGAAGGAGTGCAGAAGAGATTTACTAGGATGCTACTGGGACTTGATGGTTTGAGTTAGAAGGAGAGGCTAGATAGACTGGGACTTTTTTCCCTGGAGCTAAGCAGGCTTAGGGGTGATCTTACAGAGGTCTGTAAAATAATGAGGGGCATGGATAAGATGGATAGTCAATATTTTTTCCCAGAGGTAGGGGAGTCCGAAAATAGACGGCATAGGTTTAAGGTGAGAGGGGAGAGATAAAAAAAATCCAGAGAGGCAATTTTTTCACACAGAGGGTGGTGAGTGTTTGGAACAAGCTGCCAGAGATAGTAGTAGAGGCGGGTACAATTTTGTCTTTTAAAAAGCATTTAGACAGTTACATGGGTAAGATGGGTATAGAGGAACATGGGCCAAATGTGGGCAATTGGGATTAGCTTAGCAATAAAAACTTGGCAGCATGGACAAGTTGGGCTGAAGGGGTTATAAGGAAAAGGCAGGAGAATAGGGATGAGAGAAATATCAGCCATGATTGAATGGCGGAGCAGACTCGATGGGCTGAGTGGCCTAATTTTGCTCCTATGTCTTATGGAAGGGCCTGTTTCCATGCTGCAAACCTCTATGATTCTATGACAAGGTGCTGCATCAAAGGTTATCATGAAAAATAGAAGATCATGTTATGGACGGCACGGTGGCACAGTGGTTAGCACTGCTGCCTCACAGCGCCAGGGACCCAGGTTCGATTCCCAGCTTGGGTCATTACCTGTGTGGAGTTTGTACATTCTCCCAGTGTCTGTGTGGGTTTCCTCCCACAGTCTAAAGATGTGTGGGTTAGGTGGATTGGCCATGCTAAATTGCCCCTAGTGTCAGGGGATTAACAGGGTAAATACGTGGGATAACAGGAATAGGGCCTGGGTGGGATTCTGGTTGGTGCAGACTCGATGGGCCAAATGGCCTCCTCCTAAACTATAGGGATTCTATAGATACTATAGGGGATAACAAATTGAAGCTCCAGTGACCCAGGTTCAATTCCGGCCAGTGACTGTGTGGAGTTTGCATGTTCTCCATTGTATCTGCCTGGGTTTCCTCCGGGTACACCGGTTTCCTCCCACAGCCCAAAGATGGGCTGATCAGTTAGGTCGATTGGTGATGCTAAATTGTCCCTGCATGTCAGGGGGAATGATGTGGAGATGCCAGCGTTGGACTGGAGTAAACACAGTAAGAAGTCTCACAACACCAGGTTAGAGTCCAACAGGTTTATTGGACTCACACTTTCCACTCATCTGACGAAGGAACAGCGTTCTGAAAACTTGTGGGTTTATTAGCAAATAAACTTGTTGGACTTTAACCTGGTGTTGTGAGACTTCTTACTGTGTCAGGGGGATTAGCAGGGTAAGTATGTGGGATTACAGGGGTAGGGGCTGGGTGGGATTGTTGTTGGTGCAGACTTGAAGGGCTGAACGGCTTCCTTCTACAATGTAGGGATTCTACGGCTGACTAACAGGAAATGAGATTGGTATAAATGGGTCTTTTGGCAAGATGTAATGAGTGATGTGCCAGTGCTGGAACCTCAACTGTTCACAAGTTATAAAGATACTTGGAAGAAAGGATTGAAGAGATTGCTGCCAAATTTGCTGAGAGCACAAAGATAGGAAGGTAAATAATGAAGAAGACAAGAGGAGACAACAGAAAGATAGGGATGGGTTACCTCGCTGGGCAAAGTTCTGGAAAATGGAGTATAATGTGCGTAAAAGTGGAATTGTCTGAAAAAATAAGGTTATTATCTAAATGTTGAGAGGTGCAGAGCTCTGAGATGCAGAGGGATCTGAGTGTCCCAGTGCATGGACCACAAAAGGTTAGCATGTAGGTGCAGCAAATAATTAGGAAAGCTAATAGGGTGTTATTAGAACATAAGAACATAAGAAATAGGAGCAGGAGTAGGCCATCTAGCCCTTCGAGCCTGCCCCGCCATTCAATAAGATCATCGCTGATCTGTCGTGGCTCAGTTCCACTTTCCCGCCTTCTCCCCATAACCCTTAATCCCCTCGCTTATCAATAACCTATCAACCCGCGTCTTAAATATATTTAGCGAGGCAGCCTCCACCACTTCAACAGGCAGAGAATTCCAGAGATTCACCACCCTTTGAGTGAAGAAGTTCCTCCTCAACTCCGTTCTAAACCGCCCCCCCTTTATCTTGAGGCTGTGCCCCCTAGTCCTACTGTCCTTTCTGAGCGGGAAGAGCCTCTCCACCTCTATCCTATCCATCCCATTCATCATCTTATATGTCTCAATGAGATCTCCCCTCATTCTTCTAAACTCTAACGAGTACAAACCTAGTTTATTCAGCCTCTCCTCATAGCTCAACCCCCTCAACTCCAGTATCAGCCTAGTAAACCTCCTCTGCACTCCCTCCGAGGCCAAAATATCCTTGCGTAAGTGCGGCGACCAAAACTGCACACAGTACTCCAGCTGCGGCCTCACCAGCGCCCTGTACAGTTGCAGCAAGACCTCCCTACTTTTATATTCAATCCCCCTCGCTATGAAGGCCAGCATCCCATTCGCCTTCCCGACCACCGGCTGCACCTGCAGGCTGGGTTTTTGCGACTCATGCACAAGGACCCCGAGGTCCCTCTGCACTGTTGCATGCTGCAGTTTTTCGCCATGTAAGTAATAGTCCTTCCTACCATTATTCCTACCAAAGTGGACAACTTCACACTTGCTAACATTAAATTCCATTTGCCAGTTCCTGGCCCATTCGCCCAGCCTATCTAGATCCTTCTGCAGACTTTCCACACCCTGCGCACAATTTGCCGTTCCACCAATCTTGGTGTCATCAGCAAATTTCAACACCATACACTCGTATTATTTATTGTGAGAGGAATTGAATACAAAAGTAGGGAGATAATGCTTCAGTTACACAAGGCATTGGTGAAACCACATCTGGAGTACCATGTACAGTAATGGTCATCTTATTTAAGGAAGGATGTAAATTTGCTCAAAGCAGTTCAGAGAAGGTTTACTCGGCTAACATCAGGAATGGGCAGGTTGTCTGATGAGGAAAGGTTGGAGAGGTTAAGTTTGTATCCACCAAAGTTTAGAAGAGTGAGTGGCGACTTGATTGAAAGATATTGACAGGGTGGATGTGGAGAGGATTATAGAATCATAGAATCCGACAGGGCAGAAGGAGGTCATTCGGTCAATGGAGTCTGCACCAACCACAATCCCACTCAGACCCTATCTCCAGAACCCCATGCATTTACCCTAGCTAGTCCCCCTGACACTAAGGGGCAACTTTAGCATGGCCAATCCACCTAACGCGCACATTTCTGGAAAGTGGGAGGAAACCAGAGCACCTGGGGAAACCCACGCAGACACCAGGAGGACGTGCAGACTCCACACAGACAGTGACCCAAAGCTGGGAATCGAACCTGGGTCCCCCGCGCTGTGAGGCAGCAGTGTTTGCCACCATGCCACTATGCCATTCCTTGTCCTACCTGTGGTAACAGGTAAGTCATGGTGCTGTGGGTTGTAGAACTGAATAAAGAGGGCGGGGGGGGAGAGGTGCGGGGGAATGATCCTCGATTTAAGTTAAAGTTTGGTGCTGTGATGGACACAGCATATGGGAGGTACAAATTTCAGAGGCGCCTAGCTGTGTATTGCAGTGCAATGGCTCAGTGAGGCCTTGAGTAAGCCTCAGGCTTCTGTGCCCCATAGATAAGGAGCTGGGGCCTAATGCACCGCAGCAACACAGACAAGACTGCACATCATGAACATTGAGGATAGATTAAAAAAACAAGTGAGGCACAAAGCTTGGGTATCACTGGCATTTATTACCCTCAAGAAGGTGATTGTGCCACCAAGCTTGTATCACCAAGGACTCTGGCAGTGGATGTAAGGATGGCACAGTGATTAGCACTGCTGCCTCACAGCACCAGGGACCCGGGTTTGATTCCTGGTTTGGGTCACTGTCTGTGTGGAGTCTGCACATTCTCCCCGTGTCTATGTGGGTTTCCTCTGGGTGTACCAGTTTCCTCCCATAATCCAAAGATATGCGGGTTAGATGGATTGGCCTTGCTAAATTGGCCCTAGTGTCAGGAGGATTAGCAGAGTAAATATTTGGGTTACAGTGATAGGGCCTGGGTGGGATTGTGTTTGGTGCAGACTCGATGGGCCGAATGGCCTCCTTGTGCCACGTTAGTATTCTATTCTATTCGATGATTTTGACCCAGCAATGATGAAGGTACAGCGATATATTTCCAAGTCAGGATGGTGCGTGACCTGGAAGATGTGAACTAACCTACCAAAGGAGCCTTGGTGATCTGCTGCCTTGCATCCTCTAGACAGAACACTCTGCAGCCAGTGATGGAGTCAATGGATGGTCTACGGAGTATCACTTAATAATGAGGCCTGGATGAGTACAGCTCCAACAATACTCAAGAAGCTCAACACCAACCAGGGGCAGAGCAACTCACTCGATTGCAATCTATCCACCATGCTGTCACAGAGGTTAGCACTGCTGCCTCACAGTACCAGGGAGCCGGGTTCAATTCCAGCCTCGGGTGATTGTCTGTGTGGAGTTTGCACATTCTCCCCGTGTCTGCGTGGGTTTCCTCCAGGTGCTCCGGTTTCCTCCCACAGTCCAAAGATGTGTGGGTTAGTTGGATTGGCCATGATAAATTGCCCCTTAGTGTCCAAAGTTGTGTAGGTTAGGTGGGTTGGCTTCAGTAAATGTGTAGGATTACTGGGATAGGACGGAGAGGAGGGTCTAGGTAAGATGCTCTTTTGGAGAATCAGTGCAGATTCGATGGCCCAAATGGCCTCTTTCTGTACTGTAGGGATTCTATGATTCTATATTACCATGTCTTCATTTTTGCTGGATCGAAATCCTGGAACTCCCTCCCTCTAACAGCATGGTGGGTGTACCTACACCACATGACTGCAGCAGTTCAAGAAGGTGACTCACTATCACCCTGTTCAAGGGCAATTAAGGATGGGCAATGAATTCTGGTCTAGTCAACAATAACCCCATTCATGTGAAAGAATCCATTTTAAAAATCATTAATTTGATTGGTTTCATTGGATCGATCAGACTAAACACAATGCATTGATTATAAGAATCGCACAGCGCTCAGACGCTGGAGAGAATTATCCTGCACATTTTCAAAATCTTCTCCATCCACCTGGAAAGGTGGACTGAACTTAACAGTTTAATATCTCATCCAGAATCCAGCAGTGAGGCACGTCCTCAGGACTGCACTGGAGTGACAACCTAGAATTTGTATTCAAGTTTCTGACTTAGAGATGTGAGTAGAATTCATTGAGCCACAGCTGAACCCGAAGGAAAGGGAAGTGCAGAAACCTAACCTACACATATTCACATCTTTGGATACTCAGGGGCAATTTAGCAGGGCCAATCCACCTAACCTGCACATCTGTAGATTCTAAGAGGCAGTTTAGCATGGTCAATCCACTTAACCTGCACATCTGTGGACACTAAGGGGCAATTTATCATGGCCAATCCACCCAACCTGCACATCTTTCGAATGGTGGGAGGAAATCCACGCAGAAGGACGTACAGACTCCACACAGACAGCTGCCCAAAGCTGGAATCAAACCTGGCATTGTGAGGCAGCGGTGCTAACCACTGTGCCACCATATCACCTTTAAGTAAACATTACTGCACCTAAAGAAGTCTCTGGTCCATCAAAGAATCTTCTTCCCATCTCCAGTATTTTTATGGTTAATATAAAAATTTTCATTGAACACAAGACACATTTTGTAAAAAAAAAGTAGCAACAAATTCCTCCTTTTTGTATTGTTTTGTGACATTGCCTGGAGGTTAAGCTTCAATCCCAGGAGATTCCAGGGTACCTCTGGGAGCTTGGCAGCCATCTTGGACTAAGGATATCAAAGTCATGCTCGGGGGTCACTCTTCAGAAGCTGAGTGTTAACGAAGCACGCAAATCAGCTCATGAATGATTCCAAGACAACTTTCTCAAAAAATCAACAAAGATAAATATAAAAAGAGAGGCCATGAAAAGCATAAAATACCATAGCAACGTGCCATAGCAACCGTGTTCCTCAGATTTTGGTGTATGTCAGTGCATTTTCCATTTAATCTATATTCAGTGCCATTAACACCTGAGGTTAGATCATAAGACTGTAAATCATAAAAGCACAATTAGGCCACTCAGCCCATCGAGTCTGCTCCGCCATTCAATCATGGCTGATATTTTTCTCATCCCCATTCTACTACCTTTTCCCCATAACCCCGGACCCCCTTATTAATCAAGAACTTATCTATCTCTGTCTTAAAGACAATGACCTGGCCTCCACAGTCTTCTGCGGCAAAGAGTTCCACAGATTCACCACTCCCTGGCTGAAGAAATTCCTCCTCATCTCTGTTTTAAAGGATCGTCCCTTTAGCCTGAGGTTATACCCTTGGGTTCTACTTTTTCCTATTAGTGGAAACATCCTCTCCACGTCCACTCTATCCAGGCCTCGCAGTATCCTGTAAGTTTCAACAAGATCCCCCTTCATCCTTCTAAATTCCAAAGTGTACAGACCCAGAGTCCTCAACCGTTCCTCACACGACAAGTTCTTCATTCCAGGGATCATTCTTACGAACCTCCTCTGTACCGAACTCTGAGCACAGCTCTGTAGCTCCCTCTAACTGATAGTCTATGAGGATTTCACTTGACTAGATTTACAGGTGGTGTAACTGGGCAGATACTGTGCCAGTGGGTGCATGTTGTTCACTGCAGTGTTGGTGACCATCCAGCATTGTCCAGGAATTTAATAATGATCTCCAGGGTTACCCTGGAGAAAACTCATTATTTGTGTGGAATTTGCATGTCTTTGTGGGTTTCCCCCCAGTTGCCTCCCACAGTCCCAAGATGTGCAGGTTCGATGGATTGGCCATGCTATGTTGATCTGTAGTGTCCAAAGATGTGCAGGTTCTGTGGATACACTGTGCTAAATTGTCTCAGTGTCTCAAAATGCGCAAGTTAGGAGGATTGGCAATGTAAATTGCCCCTTGGTGTCCCAAGATGCGCAGGTTAGAAGGAATGGCAATGTTAAATTGCCCATTCATGTCCAAAGACGTGCAGGTTAGGCGGATTGGCCACGCCTAATTAGAACACAGAACATTACAGCTCAATACAGGCCCTTCGGCCCTCGATGTTGCACTGACCAGTGGAACCAATCTAATGACCCTCTAACCTAAAGTATTCCAATATTATCCATATGCCTGTCCAATGACCATGTGAATGCCCTTAAAGTTGGCGAGTCCACTACTGCTGCAGGCAGGGCATTCCACGCCCTTACTACCCTCTGAGTAAAGAACTACCTCTGACATTTGTCCTAGACTTATCACCCCTCAATTTAAAGCTATGTCCTCTCGTGTTAGCTGTCACCATTCGAGGAAAAAGGCTCTTACTGTCCACCCTATCTAACCCTCAAATTGTCTCATAGTGCCCAAAGGTATGCAGGTTGGTGGATTGGCCATGCTAAATTGCCCATTATAGGAGGCATGGAGGCATTGATTATTTTCTAAATGGGGAAATGCTTAGGAAATCAGAAACACAAAGGCACTTGGGAGTCATTGTTCAAGATTCTCTTAAGGTTAATGTGCAGGTTCTGTCGGCAGTTAGGAAGGCAAATGCAATGTTAGCATTCATGTCGAGAGGGCTAGAATACAACAGGAAGGATGTGCTTCTGAGGCTGTACAAGGCTCTGGTCCGACCCCATTTGGAGTATTGTGGGCAGCTTTGGGCCCGTATCTAAGGGAGGATGTGCTGGCTTTGGAAAAGGTCCAGTGGAGATTCACAAGGATGATCCATAGAATGAAGAGCTTGTCTTATGAGGAGTGTTGAGAACGCTGGGTCTGTCCTCATTGGAGTTTAGAAGGATGAGGGGGTATCTTTGAAACTTACAGGATACTGCGAGGCCTATTTACAGTGGATGTGGAGAGGATGTTTCCACCAGTAGGAAAAACTAGAACCAGTGGGCACAACCTCAGGCTAAAGGGACGATCCTTTAAAACAGAGATGAGGAGGAATTTCTTGAGCCAGAGAGTGGTGAATCTATGGAACTCATTGCCGCAGAAGGCTGTGGAGGCCAGGTCATTGTGTGTCTTTAAGACAGAGATAGATAGGTTCTTGATTAATAAGGGGATCAGGAGTTATGGGGAAAAGGCAGGAAAACGGGGATGAGAAAAATATCAGCCATGAATGAATGGCGGGGCAGACTCGATGGGACGAGTGGCCTAATTCTGTTCCAATGTTCTATGGTCTTATCAGTCTCCCTAACTGGCATGGGGTGTGGGGGGTGAAGGCACCCTGCCTGGCCCTTGTGCTTCTACACCCTAACCAAGCTGTCCCAGGACTGCTACAACACTGGCACCTCATCAACAGAGTGGAATGTTTCTTACACTACTTGCCCTGTCCACAATAAAGGAAGGAAAATCCAACCCAGAATTACACCCTGATCTATTCTCAATCAACAGCAAACTAATGACATAGAATCCCTACAGTGTAGAAAGAGGCCATTCAGTCCATCGAGTCTGCACCAACAATAATCCCACCCCGGCCCCATAACCCTACATATTTAACTCACTAATTCCTTTAACCTAAGCATCTCAGAACACTAAGGGGCAATTTAGCATGGCCGAGGCACCTAACCTGCACATCTTTGCGCTGTGGGAGGAAACCAGAGCACCAGGAGGAAACTCACACACAGGGGAGAACGTGCAAACTCCACAAAGACAGTGACCCAAGCCGGGAATCATAAATTCATAAGCCCATAAGATATAGGAGCAGAATTAAGCCATTCAACCTATTGAGTCCGCTCCACCATTCGATCCTGGCTGATAGGCTCCTCATCCCCATTTTCCTGCCTTCTCCCCATAACCCTTTAACCCATTACCAATTAAAAATCTGTCTAACTCCACCCTAAATTTACTCACTGTCCCAGCACCCACCGCACTTTGGGGGAGCGAATTCCACAGATTCACAACTCTTTGGAAGAAGTAGTTTCTCTGTTTTAAATTTGCTGCCCCTTATCCTAAGACTGTGACCCCTCGTCCTAGAATGTCCACATCTACTTTATCCACATCTGCTCCACATCTACTTTATCCAGACCTTTTATCATCTTGTAAACCTCAATTTGATCTCCCCTCATTCTTCTAAATTCCAGAGAGTATCGGCCTAAACTGTTCAATCTCTCTTCATCCAACAAACCCCTCATCTCTGGAATCAATCTAATGAACCTCCTCTGAACTGCCTCCAATGTCACTACATCTTTCTTCAAATAAGGGGACCAAAACTGTGCACAATACTCCAGGTGCGGCCTCACCAATGCCTTGTATAATTGCAACAACACTTCCTTCCCTTTATGTTCTATTCCTTTAGCTATAAATGCCAACATTCTATTCACTTCCTTTGTTATCTGCTGTAGCTGCATGCTAGTTTTCTGTGACTCATAAACGAGGACACCCGGATCCCTCTGCAATCCGAAGTTGCTCCCCATTTAGATAACAATCCCCTTCCCATTTTTACGACTCACACTTACCACATTAAAGTCCATCTGCCACATTTTGGCCCACTCTCCTAACCTCATTCATAAGTTTCTTATTTCCTCCCTGGAGTTATCACAGGTTCTAAATAGCAAATAATATTGGCACCAGACAGTGACCATTGCCAACAAGGCAGAATCTAACCATCGCCCTTCGACATTCAATGACTGTACATTGGCTGAACAGTTGGCTGTACACCAGCAACATGCTGGGTCAGAAATTTAACCCAACTAAACTATATAAATGATGTGGCTACTAAAGCCTGTCAGAAACTGCAAATTTTGTGGTGAGTAATTCACCCTCCTGATTCCTCAAACCATCTGCAAGGCACAAGTCAGGAATCAGATCTCCACTTCCAACATTTTTTTTTACTGATTCGTGGGACATGCACCTCACTGGCTGGCCAGCATTTATTGCCCATCCATAGTTGCCAAAATTGAGAGTCACCAACATTGCTGCAGCTCTGAAGTCACATGTAGGCTATGCCATAAGGGATTTCCTTCCCTGAAGGCTGGCACGGTGGGAACCCAGAGACCTGGGTTCAATTCCTGGCTTAGGTCACTATCTGTGCGGAGTCTCACATTCTCCCCGTGTCTGTGTAGGTTTCCTCTGAGTGCTCCAGTTTCCTTCCACAATCTGAAAGACATGCTGATTGGGTGCATTGGCCATGCTAAATTCCCCCTCAGCATGCCCGAACATGGGCCAGAGTGTGGCGACGAGGGGATTTTCACAGTAAATTCATTGCAATGTTAATGTAAGCCTACTTGCGACACTAATAAATAAACTTAATGAACTAGCTGTGTTAATTTGACAATGGCTTCATCAGTAGACCCTTAATTCCAGATTTTTTTGTATTGAATTCAAATTCCACCATCTGCCGTGACAGGATTCGAACCCAGGTCCCCAGAACATTAGCTGAGTCTCTGGATTAATAGTCTGGTGATAATACCACTTAGCCATCACCTCCTACATGAACGCTAAAGATACTCAACACCATCCAAGACAAAGCAGCCATTTGATAGTCATCTCGTCCACTATTTAAAACATATAATTCATCCACCATTAACACACAGAGGCAGCAGTGTGTACCAGCTACAAGATTTACTGCAGTGACTCACCAAGGTTTCTCTGTCAGCACCTCCCAAAACCCACGACAAGGGTATCAGGCGCCTGGGAGCACCACCACTGGGAAGTTTCTCTCCAAACCACTCACCATCCTAACCTGGAACGATTTTGTTGTTCCTTTACTGCCACCGGATTAAATTTTTTTTTTATTCATTTGTGGGACATGGTTAGTCCAGCATTTATTGTCCACCCCCTAGTTGCCCCTTGAGAAGGTGGTGGTGAGGTGCCTTCTTGAATCGCTGCAGTCCGCGTGCTGTGGGTCAACTCACAATGCTGTTAGGGAGGGAATTCCAGGATTTTGACCCAGGGACTGTAAAGGAACGGCCGATGTATTTCCAAGTCAGGACGGTGAGCATCTATAGAGGAACTTGCAGGTTGTGGTGTTCCCATCTAACTGCTGCCCTTGTCCTTCTAGATGGAAGTGGTCGGGGTTCGGAAGGTGCTGTCTAAGGGTCTTTGGTGAATTGCTGCAGTGCATTTTGTCGACAGTTTACACTACTGAGCGTCGATGGTGGAGGGAGTGCATGTTTGTAGATGTGGTGCCAATCAAGCGAGGTTGCTTTGCCCTGGATGGTGTTGAGCTTCTGGAGCGTTGCTGGAGCTGCACCCATCCGGGCAAATTCCCGGAACTCCCTCCCTAACAGCAATGTGGGTGTACCTACACCACATGGACTGCAGTAGTTCAAGAAGGTAGCTCACCACCACCTTCAAGGGCAATTAGGGATGGACAATAAAAATAATGGCCTTGGCAATAACAGCGACATCCTGTGAAGGAGTAAAAAATGTATTTCTTGTGCTGGCTGATGAGTTAGCTTATTCCAGCAGTTGCAATGACCTGGGAAGGACACAGCGGTGCTGAAAGCTCTAGAGGTTTAATGAGTCTTTTGTTCAGTTAGTCCTTCAAGCACTAACCTCATTGCTAACATGTCAGAACTGGTTAAACTGGAGGACATATTAAAAACTGCAACATCAAAGGGGCTCTTTTACAAAATTCCTTAAGTGGCGGGCATCATTGGCAAGGCCATGTAGCCCTTGAGAGGCTGGAAGTGGTGGGACGCCTTCATGAAGATGCCACGTCAGAGGGCAGTCAATAGTCAACCATTCTGGTGCAGGGCTGGAGTCACGTATAGGCCAGAGAAGGAAGGCAAGCTTCCTTCTCAAAAGCATAGGAAACTGGTCGGGTTTCCATGACAACCTGGTGCATGAGAGGCCCAAAGCCAGCCTATCTGTACCCCCTTTTAGGCCCAGATAAGTTTGGCCTGGGAGAGGTTAGGGAATGGAAGAGAGGGAGTGGTTTAGCTATCATTGTCCCATGTAGACCTCATGGTATAGTTGCAGTTGCAGACACATGTCAGGGACCCGGGTTCAATTCCCAGCTTGAGTCATTGTCTGTGCAGTGTCTGCATTTTGTCCCCCTGTCCGTGTGGGTTTCCTCCCGGTGCTCCAGTTTCCTCCCACAGTCAGAAAGATGCACTGGGAAGGGTGCATTGACCCGAATAGGCACCAGAGTGTGGCGACTATTGGATTTTTCACGGTGATTTCATTGCAGTGTTAATGCAAGCCTACTTGTAACACTAATAGATTCTTAAAGAAGTGGCAACTGGACCAAATGGAGAGGTGGTGACATGGTGGTAGTGATGAACTAGTAATCCAGAGAATTTACTGATGACCATAAAACCATTGTTGAAAAAGCCCATCTGGTTCACTAATGCCCTTTAGGGAAGGAAATCTGCCGTCCTTACCCAGTCTGGCTTACATGTGACTCCAGAGGCACAACAATGTGGTTGAACCATAGAAACTTAGAAGAGAGGTGGAGGCCATTCAGCCTTTCGAGCCTGTTCCATCATTCATCACGATCATGGCTGATCGTTCAACCCAATAGCCTAATCCTGTTTTCTCCCCATAACCTTTAATCCCATTCGCCCCAAGTGCTATATCCAGTCGCCTCTTGAATATATTTAATGTTTTGACATCAACTACTTCCTGTGGTCGTGAATTCTACAAACTCACCACTCTTTGGGTGAAGAAACGTCTCCTCATCTCTGTCCTAAATGGTCTACCCTGAATCCTCAGACTGTGAACTCCTGGTTCTGGACTCCCCCACCATCAGGAACATCTACCTTGTCTAGTCCTGCTAGAATTTTATAAGTCTCTTTGAGCTCCCCTGCTTATTTATCTGAACTCCAGCTAAAGCAATCCGAACCTAGTCAATCTCTCCTCACACATCAGGCTCGTCATCCCTGGAATCAGTCTGGTAAACTTTCACTGCATTCCCTCGAGAGCAAAAGCATTCCTCCTCAGAAAAGGAGACCAAAACTGCTCACAAGTTTCTACCCTGCCCTCCAAGGGATGGGCAAAAGATGCCAGCCACCCAGAAATGCCCATCTCCATCAAATGGATTTTTAAAAATAATTGGAGTGTAGGGGAGAACAAGACCGGGATATGCCAGGAAGACAGTGAGTAATCGCTGCCCAAATTGTCTATTTAATTGTCATTGGTGTCCAAGAGTAATGTGCCTCAGGATTGCTAACGTCTCATTTAAAGGGCCAGTACTGGGTAGAGGTGAGGCTGTTTTACTCTGAACCTGCTTGAATCTGTTGTACTTGACCTTGGGAGTTCTGGGATGGTCCAAAGTGGAATCACTCATTTCCTGTGTCCCCCTTCAATCAAGCTCCAACATGGAGTCGCATCACTGTTATTTTGCAAGTTGGTGGGAGTGGGGCTTTTACTTCATCTGGAGCTGGGATGAAGTAAAGATGAAGACAACATCTTCCAAAGCCATGACTTCCATCTAGAGGGACAAGGGCAGCCGATACATGGCGAACACCACCATCTGCAAGTTCCCCTCCAAATCCCTCACCATCCTGACTTGGAAATATATCGCTGTTCCTTCGTAGTCACTGGGTCAAAATCCTCCCCAATGGCATGGTGGTCAACCCACAGAACACGAACTGCAACAATTCAAGATGGCAGCTCACCACCCCCTTCTAAAGGGGCAACTAGGGATGGACAATAAATGCTGGCCCAGCCAGTGACACTCATGTCCCACAAATGAATAAAAAAAAGACATTTCATAAGGATTCTGGATTTCAAGGTTTCATTTCATTTACAAAATGTGTTCTCTTCACCTGCTCCCTGTTCATTGTCGCTGCCCCTCAGAGTGTGGCCACCCACTGTCCCTGACCTTACGGCTAACAAAACTGCATTGAAGTCAGCATGGGCCCTAACAAAAATTGGAAAGTCCTGTGCATTCACTTGTGGCAACTGACATGTCACAGAAGAGGCGGAATGAAGGATTGACTCTGCGTGCCCACCGCCCCGTCCAAACACTCCGACAATTTGAAGCTTGCAACTCCATAAAGGCAAACTCAGGGGTGTGGAAGTGTAGCCATACCATGGACTCCTTAGTGCGACAACCAAACACATTGCTAAAGATGTGCTGGTTAGGTGGATTGGCCATGCTAAATTACCCCTTTGTGTCAGAGGGATTAGTTAGGGTAAATGCATGGGATTATGGGGATAGGGCCTGGGTGGGATTGTGGTTGGTGCAGGCTCAATGGGCCAAATGGCCTCCTCCTGTGGGAGTCTATGATTCTTCCATCGGGAAAAAGATGCAAAGGTCTAACATTACATATCAAGCGATTCAAGAACAGCTTCTTCCCTGCTGCTGTCAGACTTTTGAATGGACCTACCTCGCATTAAGCTGAGCTTTCTCTACACCCTGGCTATGACTGTAACACTACATTCTGCCCTCTCTCCTTTCCTTCTCCCCTATGTACTCTATGAACAGTATGTTTTGTCTGTATAGTGTGCAATAAACAATATTTTTCACTGTATCCCAATACGTGTGATAATAATAAATCAAATCAACATGAAATCAAGTCAAAAATGATTCTGAAGGGTGGAAGCGGAGAGATTGTTTCTGCTCATGGGGGGATTTAAAACACAGCGTCACAGTTTCAGGATAAAGTGGGGGGTGTGGGGCGAGGTGGGCAAACTGAGATGAAGAGATATGACTTCACTCTAAGAGTTCTGGATCTTCGGAATTCTCTCCTCCAGAGGATTGTGGATGCTTCGTCATTGAATATATTTAAGGCTGGGACAGGCAGATTTCTGATCTATCAAAGAATCAAGGGCGCGAGAGGGAAAGTGGAGTTGAAGCCCGAGATCATGGGCGGCACGGTGGCACAGTGATTAGCACTGCTGCCTCACAGCGCCAGGGACCCAGGTTCGATTCCCGGCTCGGGTCACTGTCAGTCTGGAGTCTGCACGTTCTCCCCAAGTCTGCGTGAGTTTCCTCCCACAGTCCAAAAAAGTGCTGGTTAGGTGGATTGGCTATGCCAAATTGCCACTTAGTGTCAGAGGGATTAGCAGGGTAAATGCATGGGGTAATGGGGATAGGCCCTGGATGGGATTGTGGTCAGTGGAGACTCAATGGGCCGAATGGCCTCCTTCTACACTGTAGGAGTCTATGATTAATATTGAATGTTGGAGTGGGCTGAATGGTCTACTCCTGCTCCTTTCAGACAGAGACTGGGTAGGTTCCACTGCAAAAAGCAGCAATTTCCAGTTTCACAGGTAAACTGAGACAGTAGGAAGTGAAGGATTTTGAGGACACAGAAACTGGCGTGACACTCTTCCCCCTCCAACACCTCACCCTCCACTCCCTCCCCCTCTAACACTCACCCTCCCCTCCAGCACTCCCTCCCCCCTCCAGGCACTATACTGGGAGAGGCAGAAACAAACGGTCAGAAAACTGACATTGTCTTGCTGGAGGGGGGGGAAGAGTGTTGGAGGGGGGAAGAGTGTTGGTGGGGGGGGGGGCGGGTGTTGGTGGGGGGTGGAGTGTTGGATGGGGAGTATTGGAGTGGGAGGGATTGTAAGGGGAGATAGAATCAGTAAAACGACTTGTGTCTACATCAAGTCAAACAGGACAGTTTTTTCATATCCAATACTCTCCCACCGTCCTTTGTTCTGTACCTCAGTGGAGATTTTCTCTGGAACGTTGGTGAACCTGTCCCAATGGTTCAGGTGCCTGGTCTATGACATAATTAAATGGTCCTCTCTGCTGATTGTGACTCACTGCCCCAAGGGTCAGCAGGATTGTGGGTCACGTCAAACCAATGGTGACAACTCACAGCCGGGGGTGGGGGGTTGGGTGGGGGGGGGCGTTGATGAGTAAAATCACTGGGGAATGAGGGGCAATATCATATCTACCCGCCTCCTCTGCGATATTGCCAGTGAGGTGTGGCATGGAGGAGGAAAGTGACACATTCACGTGGCAAGGCTGGAGAACTGTAAGTTAGCAATGGTTCCCTCACGCTCAGACATCCTGTGCCCAGTGGAGGGGGTGCCACCTCTTGCGCAAAGGGCCAGTAGGCACTAGTTGAGCCTCCCCTTCTGCATAAAGCCCCACCCAAACTGTAAACTTCTAAGCGACAATAAATGAGATTAAATGTGCCCTATTGTTTGAACCCACGTAGATTAACACCAGCTGATGGGAACAAGGTAGATTGTGAGCTGGTGATGAACAAATACTTGAAATCTAGGGATAGGACAGGAGTGTGGGGCTGAGGCAGAGGGTCAGCTATGATCACATCGAATGGTGGGAAAGTCTCAAGGAGCCAAACAGCCCCCCTATCCTCCTATTTCTTATGTTCTAATGAGATCCTCCCTGCAATGTGTTACTAACATCCCTCTTAATGCGAAACGACCCCAAGTTCGATCAAACCCCCGTTAATAAGTTGAGGAATTTGCAGTGCGTACCACATCTCTTGCTCTGCCTCCATCACTCATCCCCCCGCTATGCATTGGCACCCTGTATGTTCGATCACTTCCATTCTCTGCACCATTTTCTGCAGCTTGTGTTCTGAAGGAGGAATATTGGATTCTGCTTTTCTATAACAATCTCAGATATAATCTGAATGGTTATTTTCTTTCACTTGCCTTCATAGTCATAGAGGTTAACAGCATGGAAACAGGCCCTTCGACCCAACTTGTCCATGTCGCCGTTTTTTTTAAAACCCCTAAACTAATCCCAATTGCCTGCATTTGGCCCATATCCCTCTATACCCATTGTACCCATGTAACTGTCTAAATGCTTTTTAAAAGACAAAATTGTACCCACCTCTACTACTACCTCTGGCAGCTTGGTTCCAGGTACTCACCATTCTCTGAATGAAAAAATTGCCCCTCTGGACACTTCTGTATCTCTCCCCTCTCACCTTCAGCCTATGCCCTCCACTTTTAGACTCCCCTACTTTGGGAAAAGATATTGACTATCTCGCTGATCTGTGCCCCTCATTATTTTATAGATCTCTATAAGATCACCCCTCAGCCTCCTACGTTCCAGAGAAAAAAGTCCCAGTCTATCCAGCTTTTCCTTATAACTCAATCCATCAAGCCCCAGTAACAGCATGGTAAATCTTTTCATTTATTCCCATTGTCCCATTTATTCCTCAACTTTATTCATTCCCATTGTCCTTCTCCCTTCTCCACCATTGATTAATTGGGAAAATGCTGGGAAATGCCTGAGAGTTCAGGACTCTGCATCGAGCAGAGATAGAGGAGAGAAATCTGATTCTTACAGGCCTCACATGGGAAGGAAAAGGGGGAATGATTCCACCAGGAAGGTTATTCACGGCTCAATCTGCCACCCAACAATACAAATTACACAGTTCATTTGTCTCCTGAACTTTTATAAATGTTTTATCTTGCTGCTAGCTAACAGTCAGACACAAGTTCTAAATCACTGACTGGCAAAAACACAAGGGCAAACCTGAAATGATCTGATTGTGATGCTGTAGGCGGGTCTGGAATTTTCCAGGCCTGCCCACCACGAGAATCATAGAGGGCAGGACACAGAGCATGCAAAGGTCCATTGACCTCAGGCAGGATTTTCCAGCTCTCCCGCCCCAAGGTCGGGAAATCCCGCTGTGTGTGTGAGTGAGTGAATGAGTTTGATTGTGACAGTGTGAATTTGTAAGAGCGTGAGTGTGTGTGAGCATGAGTGTGAGTGAGTGAGCATGTGTAGGTATGAGAGAGAGTGAGTGTAAGTGAGTGAGTGTGTAGGCACATGCCTGCTAGTATTTTTGTGTGTGCATCTGTGTGCATAGGCTCGCAAAATCTCTACAGTGCAGATGGAGGCCATTCGGCCCATCAAGTCTGCACCAACCACAATCCCATCCAAGTCCTATCCCCATGCATTTACTATAGCTAGTCCCCCTGACACTAGGGTCAATTTAGCATGGCCAATTAGCCTAACCTGCACATCTTTGAACTGTGGGAGGAAACCGGACCACCTGGAAGAAACCCACGCAGACACAGGGAGAACGTACAGACTCTGCACAGACAGTGACCCAAGCCAGGAATCAAACCCGGGTCCCTGGCACTGTAAAGCAGCGGTGCTAACCACTGTGCCAACGTGCCGTCCAATGCATGTTTATACCCATGTGACTATAATATCCTTACTGTTGGATTGCAGACTTGCAGCAATGTGGCTGACTCTTAACTGCGCCTCTGAAATGGCGGGGCAGGCCGCTCAGCTCAAGGGCAACTGGGGAAAGGCAACAAATGCTGACCTTGCCAGCATTTCCCAGGAAAGAATAAAGAAGGAAAACTGTGCTTGGGTCTTAATTAATAATGTATGTGTAGATATCTACGTGATGTATATGCTATATACATATGTGTGTATGTATATATGCACATACATGTATATGTGTATGTGTGTATGTGTAGATATCTATGTTTGTATATGTTCTATACATACCGTGTATATGTGTGTGGTGTTAGTAAAGCAGCATACAGCAGTAGAGACTAAGCACACAAAGGGGGGGGTCAAAGTGGAACAATAGAATCTATCTCAGCGTTTGCTGAGCTTCTCTCTCCGTCCCGATAATAACAGTCACACCCTCCAGCAATTACAGTCCCAGGCAGCACCGTTCAACTTCACAATGACAATCTCGCAACCCCTCAATGCTTTACAGCACAGAAAGCAGACATCTGGCACCTTTTGCTGAGGTGAACCACTTAGCATGCTTATGGCTGCACGCACGGCTGCTTTCCACAGGCCAGCATCTTTTCACCAAGAATGGGAGGGGGAAATTTAATCCCTCCTTCATCTCGCAATGTCTGTGCAAGAGCCACAGCCCATACCCATCCCAAAAAACCATCGCTGCACACCCTATTTACAAACTGCACCACCACCCTGAGAGTGCACGCACACACACCCATGCACAGACACGCATATACACAGACACTAAGACACACAAAGACACAGATGCACACACACACACATACGTACACACTCACAGCAACACACAAAGACACCAGACACACACACACGCACGCACACACATACACACATAGACACACACCCGCATAGACACACAAAGACACCAGATGCGCACACATACACAAAGACATCAGACACACATACGCAGACACACACACACACACACACACACACACACACACACACACACACACACACACACACACACACACACACACACACAGAGGCAGGCACACAAAGACACATCCACACACACAGATAGGTTTGACCTTCCCACAGACAGCCTTCTTAACCGTACAAGATCATTCCCCCTTTCTTTGTTAAATGGAGGCAGGCTCCCAGTTACCTTTTGGATCGTCGGAACATACTGCTGTCAAGAAAGTACGGCATAGAAAAATTAGACAGTACTGTCCAGAGAGAGTCAGACATGGTCCCGGAGAGCTGACATTGTGATGGTGGCGTTAGTTGGTCTACAGCACCGTCCAGCCACTGAGGAAAAAGCTGTACTAATTCCCTCGATAGGTTTGGCAGATTATTCCACCGGCTGGGAAGGGGAGGATGGTCTGTGTGAATGTGAGTGTGTGTGTGTATATACGTGTGTGTGTTTGTGTGTGTGTGTGTATGAATCTATTGCTACCAGCAGTCTAAGATGAGAAAAGCTACCACCACTTTACTGCCCCCCCAACCCACCCCTCCCCTCATTTTTGCTCTGACAAAAATCTGCACTGGAGCTCATTCATATCACTCAGTCACAAGATTGTTCCCGTCATGTGGGAGTGTTCGGGGGGAGGGAGCTGGGGGGGACACGGTGTTTATTCATTAAAGCAGTCAGCTATTTATCCAGAGTTCAGCTAGAAATCCCAGGACAACTCTCCAGAGACTCAGAGGGAAGGGAAAAATTATAATGAAAAGAAGAAAAGCAAGAAACAAAAATGAAAGGAGAGGGACAAGGGAGAGAAAAAGAAGGATAGAGACAAAGAGGGAGAGAAAGAGAGAAAGGGGCTGAGGTAGAGAGGAAAGAATAGCGGACTGAACAGTGAGAGGGACAGGGAGTGAAACAGACTCAGGTATGGTAAGAGAGAGAGAAAGAGAGACAGAGAGTGTGCGTGAAAGAGAGAGGAAAAGAGAAAGAAAGAGAAAGCACGTGAAAAAGAGAGGAAAAGAAAGAGAAAGAATGTGTGAAAGAGAGGGAAAGAAGAGAGAAAGAAGAGGACTGAGTGAGATTATGAGAGACAGACTCAGATAGGTAACAGGAAAAGAAGCAGAGAGAGCAAAAGAATAAAGAAAGAGAGAGAATGAAAGAAAGAGAGGGACAGCAAAAGAGAGAGAGTGTGAAAGAAAGAGAGGAAAAGAGAGAGAGAAAGAATAGAGAACTAAGCAGTAATATAGACAACAGAGTGAGACAGACTCAGGTATGGTACCAGGAAAAGAGACAGAGATAAAGAGAGTGAAAGAGAGAAAGAAAAAGAGAGAGAAAGAGAAAGAGATAGAGTGAAAGGGAAAGAAAGAAAGGGAGAGAGAAATTGAGAGGCCAGGATTCCCTGTTCTCATTTGCCTTGGGTGGGAAGGTAACAGGAGTAGAATTTATTGAGAGATGTCCAAAGTCATGTTTGACGTCAACATGGAAGTCTGACATGATTGTCTCCTGCCCCAGCCCACCCCAATCGGAGTGGGCCGCGGTCCCCACTGTTCAATGTCAGGAACCCCATTGGAATATATCTGCATCTTATTATCAGGCCCCTCTCCTTCCACACCCCAGTCATAACATCCAGCCACAGCAGCCCAAGGCAAGAATGGCACAAAACATGGCTTGCTTCAAAGGGCACACACCTGGCGAAGGGACCTAAGAAGGAGAGGCCGGGGGGAGCACAACTCTCACAAAGCAGCTCCGCAGACACACACGCGTACACATACACACACACACACACACACACACACACACACACACACACACACACACACACACACACACACACACACACAGATAGGTGGAGGAGAGGGGGGAGTATGGGGTTTATCCTGGAGGACCATCGAGCCCTATCATGCAGAAAGAGACCATTTAACCCATCAAATCTGCATCGACTCTCCAATAGAGAATGCCCACTCCTGCCCTGTCCCAATAACACAGTAAGAAGTCTCACAATACCAGGTTAGAGTCCAACCAGCATATCTATAGTAATCTTAC
The DNA here is from genome assembly GCF_965287045.1 of Carcharhinus amblyrhynchos. NCBI lineage: Eukaryota > Metazoa > Chordata > Chondrichthyes > Carcharhiniformes > Carcharhinidae > Carcharhinus > Carcharhinus amblyrhynchos. The sequence goes on from NC_137356.1 coordinate 7,321,917, forward strand.
AAGCTTTCGGAAATGGTGTTCCTTCGTCAGGTGCGTGGAAGGTTCCATCACCCTCCTCTGGCAGTACGTTCCAGGTGCCCACCACTCTCTGCGTTAAAAACTTCCTCTCACATGTCCTCTCACCTTGACCCTGTGCCCCCCCTTGTAATTGACACTTCCACACAAGGAAAAAGTCTCTGACTATCCCCCCTGTCCATACCTCTCATCATTTTGTAGACCTCTATCAGGTCTCCCCTCAGCCTGCGTCCTTCCAGTGGAAACAATCCTAGTTTATTCAACTTCTCCTCATAGCCAACACCCTTGAGACCAGGCAACATCCTGGTGAACCTTCTTTGCACTCCCTCCAAAGCTTCCAAGTCCTTCTGGTAGAGCGGTGACGAGAACTGCACGCAATACTCCAAATGTGGCCTAACCAAGGTTTTATATCGCTGCAACATGATTTCCCAACTCTTGTACTCAATGCCCTGGCTGATGAAAGCAAGCATGCCATATGCTTTCTAAATCACCTTGGCCACTTGTGTTGCTATTTTTAGGGAACTGTATGTTAATGTTCATGATGTGGAGATGCTGGTGTTGGACTGGGATGGGCACAGTAAGAAGTCTCACAACACCAGGTTAAAGTCCAATAGGCTTATTTGGAAGCATGAGTGGCTCAGTGACTCACCTGATGAAGGAGCAGTGCTCCGAAAGCTCGTGATTCCAAATAAGCTTGCTGGACTTTAACCTAGTGTTGAGTCTTCTTACTACGTTCATGTTCCTAAGGGTTCTGCCATTTACAGTATAATTCATACTTAAATCTCACCCTCCAAAACGAATCACCTCGCAATTATCCAGGTTAAACTTCATCTGCCACTTCTGTATCCAAGTCTCCAATCTATATCCTCTTCTGTCTTTTGAAAATTCCTGGCACAATCAGTAACTCCCCCAATCTTCATATCATCCACATACTTACTAATCAGACCACCCACACTTTCCTCCAGATCATTTATATATACTAAAATATACAGTAAATGGCAGAACCCTTAACAATATTGATAGGCAGAGGGATCTGGGTGCACAAGTATGCAGGTCACTGAAAGTGGCAACGCAGGTGGAGAAGGTAGTCAAGAAGACATACGGCATGCTTGCCTTCATCGGCCAGGGCATTGAGTTTAAAAATTAGCAAGTCATGTTGCAGCTTTATGGAATCTTAGTTAAGCCACACTTGGAATATGGCATTCAATTCTGGTTGCCATATTATCAAAAAGATGTGGAGGCTTTGGAGAGGGTACAGAAAAGATTTACCAGGATGTTGCCTGGTATGGAGGACATTAACTATGAGGAGAGGTTAGAGAAACATGGTTTGTTCTCATTGGAATGACAGAGGTTAAGAGGCGACCTGATAGAAGTCTACAAGATTATGAGGGGCATGGACGGAGTGGATAGTCAGAAGCTTTTTTCGTGGAAGAGTCAATTACTAGGGGACACAGGTTTAAGGTGCGAGAGGCAAGATTTAAATGAAATGTACGAGGCAAGCTTTTTACACAGAGTGTGGTGGGTGCCTGGAACTCGCTGCCAAGGGAGGAAGTGGAAGCAGCTACACTGGTGACTTTTAAGGGGCGTTTGACAAATACATGAATAGGATGGGAATAGAGAGATACGGTCCCCGGAAGGGTAGGAGGTTTTAATTCAGTCAAGCAGCATGGTCGGTGCAGGCATGAAGGGCCGAAGGGCCTGTTCCTGTGCTGTAATTTTCTTTGCTCTTTATTCTAGAAGAAAGGTGTAGAGAGCTCACATCGTCAATGACTGGAATGAATGATGCTGGTTCTGTACATTGTGGGAGACATTCTCGTTCCTGTCAAGATTGTTGTGAAGTTGAATTTGTAAAGAATGTAAAAGCAATGCTGGCAGGAAAGAAACATTGTGTGGTCCCTTTAAAAACTGGTGTTTGGTTTCAGTGCTTGGAGGTTTGAAATGCAAACTACATACTGATTCCCAGACTGAAACACTTGTATCAAAAAAAAAACGAGCAATAGTCTTGGCAAGACAACCTCTCTGTGCTTGAATTTTACCCAATCAATTTAAAGCAGATGCTCAGTTACCAAGACCCTATAAGATTTGAATTTGATGTTGTTGACAACAACAGACCAATCCTATGCGAGGAAAATTGATAGGTCATTACAGGTATAAGAGAGTACAAGGGGGGGAAAACAGAGGGTTAGCAACTGCTATCTCTCAAGAGGGAGAGAATAGCACTCCACTCTGCCAACTCTATATATCTCTTAAGAGAGCGCACCACCTAAACAGCGAAAGGTACCCAATCAAAATGAACTCACAATTAGAGGCAGGGAAATCAACCGAGAAACTTCAGAAAGTTCCAAAAGACACAAAACCTGGCTGTATATTTTTGAGTGACAAAATTCTATTATTATTATGTTAATGAATGTGCACTGTATTTATAAAAAAAACAGCATTCCAGTCAAATCTTATTTTATTCAACATGTAACTTGTTTAGTTAAAGTTAATAAATTGTTAAGTGTTCATCTTAAAGTGAGTGTCAGGTATTTCATGTTAGTTACCCACTAAATGTTCCTGAAGGACAGTTCAAACCACCTCACACACACTTTTAACAGATTACGAGGCGAGTTATTCCTCTTTGGCAGGTCCAGCATTACTTCTTTAAGGGGGGAGGGGGGGTCACCTTCTGCATTATAACAAGATACAGGCTATGACTGATATAGTGTGAAGGGACACCGCCAATACACTGGGAGGAAACCTTGGATTGAGCACCCTAGGGGCAGCACGGTGGAGCAGTAGTTAGAACTGCTGCCTCACAGCGCCAGAGACTCAGGTTCAATTCCCAGCTTGGGTCCTGTTCCTATTTCTTATGATTTTATTCTTGTTTGAATGTCAATCCTTGCAAGATGGAAACATTTACAGTGGTTAGCACTGCTGCCTCACAGTGCCAGGGACTCGGGTTCGATTCCCGGCTTGGGTCACTGTCTGTGCGGAGACTGCACGTTCTCCCCGTGTCAGTGTAAGTTTCCTCCGGATGCTCTGGTTTCGTCCCATAATCTGAAAGACGTGCTGGTTAGGGTGCATTGGCCGTGCTAAATTCTCCCTCAGTGTACCCGAACAAGCACAAGAGTGCAGCGGCTGGGAGCTTTTCACAGTAACTTCATTGCAGTGTTAATGTAAGCCTACCTGTCATTAATAAATAAACTTCAAACTCTCTTTATCTTGTGCGGAAATCTCATTTTCAGGTCATGGTTACAGGAACACAACTCATCAGAACAAGGAGTCATGGACAGAGTGCATACAGTAAGTACGAATTTATTTATAGAGGGGAACATTGTGTTAAAGTGGTTAATAACCATGCCTTTGCTGTGTAACTATAGTCTCGAACCCTGCCGCTATATCCTGGTGCATCTCCACATCCACAGCAGAGGCGGAGGCTGCTTACGGTCTGCCACACTCTCTTTAGTGACTTTGGTGGGCATCCCCTGGAGAGTCAAGCCCTGCAGAGACCTCAGGCCTGCTTTTGGGGTCCTGCTGTGCGGCAGTGCCATCCTCCTGGGCCTGTGGAGCTGGAGCTGAAGAGGTCACAGGGATTCAGATGGGTGGGACACTCCCAGAGTCGCCTAGGTGGAAGATCCCAGGCTGTGCACCCAATGATCCTTATCCCTATGGGTGGCCAAAGGGCCCTGGCTTCCTCCTTGATACAGAGAGGTAGCTGGAGTGAGCTCGAAAGGCCCCACAATCCTCTGACAATGGCACTGATGGATCCCAGCAAAGCCTGCACCATGGACCACATGTCGAGCGTGAATACAACTAGGCCATCGCGGGGCAGACAATGGCCTAGTGGTATTATCACTAGACTATTAATCCAGAAACTCAGCTAATGTTCTGGGGGTTCGAATCCCACCACGGCCGATGGTGGAACTTAAATTCAATAAGCCATTGTCGATTGTCAGAAAACTCCACCTCGTTCACTAATGTCCTTCAGGGAGGGAAGTCTGCCGTCCTTACCCGGTCTGGCCTACAAGTGACTCCAGTGCCACAGCAATGTGATTGATTCTCAACCACCCTCAGGAAACTAGGGATGGGCAATAAATGCTGGCCCAGCCAGCGACACCCATGTCCCACAAATGAATAAAAATGTTCTGTGCTGTGCAGTGTGTGTCCTGCGTCATGTAGTGTGCATATCCCGCACCGTGCCGTGTGTGTCCTGCTCCCATGCAGGGCAAACACTTTCCTCCAAGGTCTCCCCTGAGGCCGCCACCCTAGCTGTGTTGACTTTGTTGTATTGGCATGTCGGTACAAACACCTCAGACATAAGGCAGACAGACTCCTCCAAGGCTGCTTGCCATCTGAGGAACGTATCCGACATTCCTTCCTCATTTTGTCTTCGGAGCTTCAGCAACAGAGGAATGCCCGAGTCCAGAGGCTCTTCTTCTGACTGGGACCCAACAGATGCCCGGTCTCCGGCAATCCTCCGAGCGCCGCACCCTGTGACTTCCCAGCCTCCTCCCGCTGTGGCTTTCAGAGCATTTGCCTGACAGTGACCCTGAGAACTGATGGAAAACGAGGTGCCAGTGAGGTGTGTGCCTCTGCTCTGTCAGAGGGTGGGGGTTAGCACTGCAACAGGCCTTCCGCTTCAGGCTCTGTGAATCCCTCCTCTGTGCCGCTGTGGGGGCCGGATTCAAGGACTTGGTTAGTGAACCCTGTGCTTTTCAGGTGTGTCTGTGAAAGAAAGGAGTGGTTATTAGTGCATGGCAGGGACTTGAGAAACAGGAGACATGACCCACATTGGTATCTAATGGTTGATGCAGGTTTGGATCCTCAGTTAGTTTATCGCTGCCAACCTCACTGCACAGCAGCGATCAACGCCCTCCCCGGCCAGCTGGGTGGCTCTGTCTTCAAAGCCAGTGAAGACATTCTGGTCTGGAATCCCTCCCACCCATTAGGGATCCCTCTCCTCTTGTTGCACACCAACCCTTCCTGCAGCAGAGTGGCACGGCTGCCTCACAGTGCCAGGGACCCGGGTTCCATTCCCCGCCTCGGGTCACTGTCTGTGTGGAGTTTGCACATTCTCCCCATGTCTGTGTGGGCTTCCTCCAGGTGCTCTGGTTTCCTCCCACAGTCTAAAGATGCGCACTGGCCATGCTAAATTGCCCTTTGGTATCGGGAGATGAGTAGGTTAGCGGGATTAGCGGGGTAAATATGTGGGGTTACGGGGATTGTTGTCAGTGCAGGTTCGATGGGCCGAATGGCCTCCTTCTGCACTGCAGAGATTCTGTGAAGACAGATGCAGAGCAGGACGGGGCAGATGATAAGGATGCCAGGCACATGTGAATGGTGAAGGTGATAAGGGCACGACCCATTGGGAGATGAAGGTGTCCGTGGGAGAGTGGACGGTGGTGTCCCCTGAGCTGGCAGGAGTGAGTTTCTGTGGATGTGCGAGTACGTGAGTTGAGAGTGATGAGAAGAGTGACTACCCTTAGCACATCAGGGAAGACCATTCATTTTCTCCTCTGTAGGGAGTTAGCACCAACCCCCGCTCCCCACGCTGGGCTGGTGACCCTGCTGGCTGGTGTTAGTCCTGAGCGCAGGTATATCACTAAGGGCCCTCCACAGGATGCAGCAGTCCCTCCAGGGAGGCACCTGAGAACTTGGGGTGGCATTCCTGTCAGCTGTCACCTCCCATGTGTGGCCGCTGTGCGCTGGAAAGCCTTTAAACGTAGCATCCTGACGATTGCAGTGCTGAGGTGATGGCGGAACGGCCAGCGATACACCCTGGAACCCCCACATGAAACATTTTGGCGCTAAGTGCCACAGTAAATACGGTGTAAAGCCGCCATTGCCATTGGCGCATTTTCAGCAACTCTCCCCACTTGACATTGGATTTTGAGGACAATGGAGAAAATCCTTCCAGAAATCGGGAAAGAGACACAACCATACACTCTCTCTCACAGACACAGACACAGACACAGACACAGACACAGACACAGAGAGAGTCAAAGGAGTTCGGGGATTCAGAGCTGTCGTGTTTTCCCTCCAGCCGCTGCAGCGGGAAACACACCACCTTCTTCTCCCCGCCTGGGGACTTACGCTGGGGAAACTTCTGACCACGTGGTTGAGATTCTCCAGTCCCACTGCAGTGAATGGAACGCCAAATTCTCCGGTCTTGCCGGCAGCTGTGCTTTGAGGAATAAATATTGGCCAGGGCTGGCTATAACTGAGTCGCTCTCCAAATAGTGCCAGGAGATCTTTAAAGTCCATCTAAGGGCCTCTGTGTTTAACGTCCCATCTGAAAAACCGCACCTCCAACAATGCAGCACTCCCTCACCACTGCACTCAACTATCAGCTGGGGTTATGCCCCCGAGTGTCTGAGGTGGGATTGGCACCCACAACCTTCCAACACAGAGGTGAGAATCCCACCCCAAGTCTCAACATGGGAGAATTTCAGACAGACTCAACCAAAAGAGTGAGTGAAAGAGAGGAAGAGAGAGAGAGAGATTGGGAAGAAAATAGAGCTGAGGCAAGAGGAGTCCATTCACCCCTTCATGTCCAAGTCAGCGTTGGAGAGAAAGCCAGAGAATCTGAGAGAGGGAGGGAGAAGCTCGGAGAGGCAGACAAAGCGACAGTGAGACAGAAGCAGATGCTGAAAGATAGAGGCAGACAGACGCTGAGACAGAAAGAGAAATTAGCAGCAGAGACAGACAGTGATAAAGACAGATGGAACTGGCTCAGGGAGAGACACAGAGTAATTATGAGAGCACCAAGAAGGGCAGATTACTAAAAAGAGAGAGAGAGAGCAGTCTGAGAGGAACCAAGAGGGAAAACAGAGAGAAACAGGGAAACAGCACAAGTGTGAAAGATAAAATGCATAAGGTTTCTTATTAAAAGGTTCATATTAAAAAGGTTTCTGTGCAGAAGCATCCATCCAGCCCTCAACCACACACAGTTACCGCTCTCCTTTTTTACATGAAGAATGTAATCTTGCAGAACTGAGGGGAGGATTTTACCTTCCTGCCTGCCAAGGGAATCGGAGTGAGTGGGCGGGTGGGTGAGGGAGGGGCCGCGGGGGTCAGACCTGGTCTGACAAGCTCGGGTGGGGTTTTCTAGTTCTTTTATGGCGAAGGTGCTGGATAATCCCGCCCTATACTTCCCACTTTACCTGCTTTCTGGATCTGCTAACACTTAACCTGCTGCTACCTTGCGGCTGTGTCCTTGCTCCGACTGCTCAGTGCACCGAGCCATACAGTCCCCAACAACAACCTGCGCTTACGTAGCACCTTCAACATCCCACACAAAGATCCCACAATCGTTCGCTGCAGCAACTATCAAGCAGAAGTTGACACTGAGCCAAGCAAGGAGCTATCGGGGCAGACGGCACACAGCCTGGTCAAAGGGGTGGGTTTTAAGGAACACTCTAAATGGGCAGCATGGTGGCATAGTGGGTAGCACTGCTGCCACACAGCCCCTGGTCTCTGGGTTCAATTCCCAGCTTGAGTAGAGTTTGCACGTTCTCCCAAAGAATGTTCAACCGATAGTGGGCAAATAGAGGGCCCAACCTCAGGCTAAAGGGACAATCCTTTAAAATGGAGATGAGGAGGAATTTCTTCAGCCAGAGAGTCATTAATTTGTGGATCTCTTTGCCACAGAAGACTGTGGAGACCAGGTCATTGAGTGTCTTTAAGACAGAGATAGATAGGTTCTTGATTAATGAGAGGATCAGGGGTTATGGGGAGAAGGCAGGAGAATAGGGATGAGAAAAATATCAGCCATGATTGAATGGCAGAGCAGGCCTGATGGGTCGAGTGGCCTAATTCTGCTCCTCTGTCATAGTTTTATAGGCCAAAGTCAGAACTCGAGAATTTAAGAATAGTCTCCGACCTCGCCCCCAGCTGGGATTCCCTACCCTCGCCCCCAGCTGGGATTCCCTACCCTCGCCCCCAGCTGGGATTCTCCGACTTTGGCTGGCTGCAATGGGCAACATCTTCTCGATGCTGGGTCTCTCAGTCAAGCACCAATTGCCTCTGAAAGGAATTCCCCTTCCCCTCCCCATGCCCCTCTTCTTGCCCCCCCTTGCCTCTCTCACTGACCCCCCATCCCTCCCCATGCTCTTCCCCTGTCCCGTCCTCCGTCACTCCTGCCCCTCCCCCTGCCCCTTGCCGTCCCAGTCTGGAGGCAGCTGCCAAGCACGGTAGGTTTACTGGATAGCCTTCCTGGAGACCATGCAAAACGGGGAGATTCCCTCAGTTACCATCAAATCCCACTGAATCAAATAATAAGCCCAATTAGCCAGCAGGCTGATTCCTCGAGTTTGCTCACCTTGCTGCTGGCTAAACGGGGAATGGTTTATCTCTTGTTTTATTCATTTGTGAGACATGGGCGTTGCTGGCTGGCCAATATTTGTTGACCATCCCTAATTGCCCTTGAAACTGTATGGCTTGCTAGGCCATTTCAGAGGACAGTCAAGAGTCAACCACATTGGTGTGGTTGACCTAACCTGCACAATTTTTCTGGGTGTATCACAGCTTGGTATAGACTCCTGCTCTGCCCAAGACCCCAAGAAACTACAAAAGGATCGTGAATGTAGTCCAATCCATCACGCAAACCAGTCTCCCATTCATTGACTCCGTCTACACTTCCTGCTGCCTCGGCAAAGCATCCAGCATAATTAAGGACCCCATGCACCCCGGACATTCTCTCTTCCACCTTCTTCTCTCGGGAAAAAGATACAAAAGTCTGAGGTCACTTACGAACCTACTCAAAAACAGCTTCTTCCCTGTTGCTGTCAGACTTTTGAATGGACCTACCTTGCATTAAGTTGATCTTTCTCTACACTCTAGCTATAACCGTAACACTACTTTCCGCACTCTCTCCTTTCCTTCTCTATGAATGGTACGCTTTGCCTGAACAGCGCACAAGAAACAATACTTTTCACTGTATCCCAATACATATGACAATAATAAATCAAATCAAATCAAATCTTTGGATGTGGGGCAGTTCCAATGGGGACAGGAATGGACCGTTACGATGCGCAGCCCAGTTTGTGGATTAAATCCTAGCCTGAGCTTCTCTCTCCCTCTGTCTCTTTCAATCACCCTCTTTATTCCCTTTCTGATAGAAGCTGTTCCAGTTCCTGGAAAAATCTGTAGGGCACAGCTTTATCAAAGGCTAAATGTTTAATTTATGGAGCATAGGCCCCTCGTCAGAGTAACATTCTACGCACGATACCAACAGCTTTACACCTTGATGCAAAACTGACTACATGGCTCGGATTACTGGAGTCTACTTCAGCATCAGGCAAGGCCTAGAAGCTCAGAGAGAAGCCTAGATCGCCGCTCACCCACACACTCAGTCCTCCAGCACTGTCAAAAATGGGAATTCCCCCCCCCCCCAAAAATCCAGAATTATCAATCTCTCGTAATGCCTTGGGGGGGGGGATTCGAACTCCATTCCAGAGACGTGCGATTAAAAGGCAGGCTGACAGTACACAAGTAGTGCCGCATTGTCAGCGGTGCTGTCTTTTGCATGAGACATTCAGCTGTGAATTCCCCTCAGGGTATTTAAAAGATTGTGCTGCACTTTTTTAGAGGACAGAGCAATTGTCTCTGGCTTCCTAGCCAATAATTATCCCTTACTTAACATCTAAAGCAGTGGATTTGGCAATTATCGCACTGCTGCTCTGAGAGTTTGCTCTGTGCAAATTGATTGCATTCTTTTTTATTCATTCATGAGACCCTGATGTCGCTGGCTGGCCAGCATTTATTGCCCATCCCTAATTGTCCAAGGGCAGTCGAAAGTGAACCACCTTGTTGTGGCTCTGGAGTCACATGTGAGCCAGACCGGGTAAGGACAGCAGATTTCCTTCCCTAAAGGACATTCATGAACCAGATGGGTTTGTCTGACAATCGACAATGGTTTCATGGTCATCAGTAGGTTCCTAATTCCAGATTTTTTAAAAATGTAATTCAAATTCCATCATCTGACGCGGTGGGATTCGAACCTGGGTCCCCAGAATATTAGCTGAGTTTCTGGATTAGTAATCTAGTGATAATACTACTAGTCCATCGCCTCCCTACATGAGTAGGCAAATCAGGAATTTTGTAACTATTCAGCAGCATGGTGGCACAGTGGTTGGCACTGAAGGCCCACAGCGCCAGGGACCCAGGTTCAATTCCGGACTCAAGTCACTGTCTGTGTGGAATTTGCGCATTCTCCCCATGTCTGCATGGGTTTCTTCCGGGTGCTCCAGTTTCCTCCTATAGTCCAAAGATGTGCAGGTTAGGTGGATTGGCCATGCTAAATAGACCCTTAGTGTCAGGGGGACTAGCAGAGTAAAAAAAATCAGGGGTTGTAGGGATAGGGTCTGGGTGGGATCATAGTTGGTGCAGACTCGATGGGCTGAATGGCCTATTTCTGCACTGTAGGGTGTCTATGATTCTTTCAACCTGCCATATTTTAATCCAACACGGGACGGCAGCATGGTAACTGCTGTATAAAGGTGACAGGATTGTATCTCTGGCCTGCCCCAGCCCAGCCCTCCGGGTCTCAGGATAATGCAGCAGTAATGACATCAGAAAGGATAATCCGCCTGTGTGTGTGTGTGGAAACATGCACCAAGGGCACAAGAGCACAGTGACTGTACTGGCAGCTGCTGCCAGGATAAGGGCTGGCCAGGCAACTTCCCCTGTTAAATTCAATCAGTGGCAACAGGAACAAACACCGGTCCCCAAGCTGTCACTTAATTCCGCAATTCAGATGATGGCCTTTGATGCACTGACGATACAGTTTCTCATATCACGTGAACCACTCCATCACATGACAATAACCAGAGCAGCTACTGCTAAATCTGTTAACCCCCTGAGCTTGGACTCTGTGGCCGGAATTTTACCTGCCCGGATTCCGGGGGACGGGAGAGGCTCGGAGAACGGAATTCTCTGTTGGCCTCGGGTGGACATGCCAGTAAAATTCCGCTCAGTAAATCAGTCCTCAATAAGTCGGGCAGCATGGCTGGTGCAGTCTTGGGGGAATCCACTCGCTCCATCGGATCCCCAGCGGTCCACTCACTCCATCGGATCCCCAGGGATTTGTTCCTGTGCTGTAATTTTCTTTGTTCTTTGCATCCACCTTTGCAAACAGAAATCACCCAAAGGCTGCCATTGGATTGTGCTGGTAACTAACTCCAGACAAACCCTTATCTAAAAGTTTTAAAGTTTATTTATTGGTGTCACAAGTAGGTTTACATTAACACTGCAATTAAGTTACTGTGAAAGTCCTCTAGTTGCCACACTCCAGCGCCTGTTCAGGTACACCGAGGGAGAATTTAGCACACCCAATGCACCCTAACCCGCACATCTTTCGGACTGTGGGAGGAAACCGGAGCACCCGGAGGAAACCCACGCAGACGTGAGGAGAACGTGCAGACTCTGCACAGACAGTGACCCAAGCCGGGAATCAAACCTAGGTCCGGAACGCTTAGCCTGCATCTAAATACAGATCATACATACACTCAACAGCTGGGATTTTTCCATCCCTCCCGCAGGAGCGAGCATGGGGCTGGACCATGGGAAGGTCTGTTGATCTCGGTAGGGATTTTCCAGATTTTATGATGAGCTAGGCCACAAACTCCGGCCCTGCACATTCAAACATCTAAACCGCTCATTTAGATCCCAGGATGTAACTCACACCCAGATATTCACGATATCCACAACTCACAGCTCCAGGGATCCGGGTTCGATTCTCAGCTTGGGTCACTGTGTGGAGTTTGCATGTTCTCCCCGTGTCTGCGTGGGTTTCCTCCGGGTGCTCCAGTTTACTCCCACAGTCTGAAAGACACACTGGTTAGATGCACTGTGGCACAGTGGTTAGCACTGCTGCCTCACAGCGCCAGGGACCTGGGTTCGATTCCATCGTTGGGTCACTGTCTGTGCGGAGTCTGCACTTTCTCCCCGTGTCTGCGTGTGTTTCCTCCCACAGCCCAAAGATGCGCAGGTTAAGTTAATTAGCCATATTAAATTGACCCTAATGTTATGGGATTGGCAGGGTAAATATGTGGGGATATGGGAATAGGGCCTGGGTAGGATTGTGGTCAGCACCAAATGGCTTTCTTCTGCACTGTAAGGATTCGACAGAATACCCGACAGAGTGTGGCAACTGGGGCTTTTCACAGTAACTTCATTGCAGTGTTAATGTAAGCCTACTTACGACACTAACAAATAAACTTAAAACTTAATATTATAGATGGATAATCCACAATTAGGTTCCAGCCTGTATCTAACTTCCAGGAATCAATATTACGTAGAATTCACAGCACAGAAACCAGACATTTGGCTGGACTGATAGACAGATAGGTTTCTATAAATAGATAGATTTCTAGACTCTAAAGGTGTCAGGGGTATGGAGTGCTGAGATAGAGGATCAGCTGTGATCGTGTTGACTGGGAATCGGCTCAAAGGGCCTACTCCTGCTCCCATTTTCTGCATTTCACTATTCCACAAAGGGAGGGAATTGTAGTGGGCAGGTGGTGAACCACGCAAAGGTCCATTGACCTCAGTTTTTTTTGGGGTGAGTGCAACTAGAAAATCCCACCAAATGTCGGAATCCTTCAGCCCAGACCTCCTCCAATCCCCACCCATGATGGCTGCCATTGGCTGCTGTCGCATCATTCTGTCTCACTGAGATCCACGCTGATTTACATCCCTCACTCACGCAGAGGTTCACAGAACCGAAACAGGCCCTTCGGCCCAACCTGCCCATGCCACACAGTTTTCGCCACTCAGCTAGTCCCAATTGCCCACCTTTGGCCCATATCCCTCTATACCCATCTTCCCCAGGGAAGTGTCTAAATGCTTTTTCTCATAGGATCCCTACAGTGCAGAAGGAGGCCATTCGGCCCATCGAGCCTGCACTGACCACAATCCCACCCAGAGACAGAAAATGCTGGAAAATCTCAGCAGGTCTGGCAGCAACTGTAAGGAGAGATCACCCTTTGTCAGCTTTGATAATGTTGTAACTCAGAACATGCTGTGAACTACATTAATTTGGTATGAAAATGCAGAGAATTTCAAGCAAACACCTCTTGCAGCTCGCTGTCTGCAGTGACAAATAATGGATCTGCATTTTAATAACTTGCTTTGAGCTTATTTAACCCCGCTAATACCCCTGACACTAAGGAGCAATTTAGCATGGCCAAGCCACCTAACCCACACATCTTTGGACTATGGGAAGAAACCGGAGCACCCGGAGGAAACCCACGCACACATGGGGAGGACGCGTAAAATCCACATAGATAGGGACCCGAGGCCGGAATTGAACCTGGGACCTCGGCGCTGTGAGGCAGCAGTGCTAACCACTCTGCCACCATGCCACCTCTACCACAGGCAGCTAGTTCCAGTCACTCACCACCCTCTATGAAAAAATTTCATCTGTGGACTCTTTTGTGTATCTCCCCTCTCACCTTAAACTTATGCCCGCTAGTTTTAGACTCCCCTACCTTTAGGAAAAGATATTGATTATCTAGCTGACCTATGCCCCTCATTATTTTATAGACCTCTATAAAATCACTCTTAAGCCTCCTACACTCTAAGGAAAAGTGTCCCAGTCTATCCAGCCCCTCCTTATAATCAAAACATCAAGTCCCAGTAGCTTCCTAAATCTTTTCTTCACTCATGTGGAGAGCCAATGGCGGGAGATCTTCTTCTGCAGGACCAGAAGATCCTGCCAGTGAGAAGGACTGACCAATTGCGAGCAATATAGAGAAATTAGCATTGAGGTAGAAGATCAGCCATGATCTCTATGAACGGCAGAGCAGGCTCAATGGAATGAATGGCCTGTTCCTGCTCCCACATTCCCATCTCCCACAAGTAGGCTCACATTAACACTGCAATGAAGTTACTGTGAAAATTCCCTAGTCACCACACTCCAGCACCCGTTTGGGTACACAGAGGGAGAACTTAGCACAGCCAATGCACCCTAACCAGCACGTCTTTTACACTGTGGGAGGAAACCAGAGCATCTGGAGGAAACCCACGCAGGTACGTGGAAAACGTGCAGACTCCACACAGACAGTGACCCAAGCCAGGAATTGAACCCAGATCCCTTGCACTGTGAGGCAGCCATGCTAACCACTTGCCAGGTGGATGAGACTTTGAAATGCCATAACATTCAGGGCTATGGACCAAGTGCTGGAAAGTGGGATTACTGTAGATTTAATGCAGATTTGTCGATGCAGACTTGATGGGCCACAGGGCCCCTTCTGTACTGTATGACTCTACAATACTATGATGACTCTATCTGGTTGTACTACTGAAACGTTAGTGGAAGCAGTTGTAGTCATAACTTCACCCATCATCCCTGTTCTTGTCACCTATCTCGACTTCTGACCCAGGAACTTCCCAATTTAAAAAATCTCACAGTTTTCATAAGTTCATGAGATACAGGAGCAGAATTGGGCCATTTGGCCCATCAAGTCCACTCCACCATTCATTCATGGCTGATATGCTCCTCATCCCCATTTTCCGGCCTTCTCCCCATAACCCTTCCACCCATTACCGATTAAAAATCTGTCTAACTCCTCCTTAAATTTACTCACTGTCCCAGCACCCATCACACTTTGGGGTTGCAAATTCCACAGATTCATAACCCTTTGGGAGAAGTAGTTTCTCTGTTTTAAATTTGCTGCCCCTTATCCTAAGACTATGACCTCTCGTTCTAAAATGTCCCACAAGAGGAAGTATCTGCTCTACATCTACTTTATCCACACCTTTTATCATCTTGAATACCTCAATTTGATATCCCCTCATTCTTCTAAATTCCAGAGGATGCAAGTTGTTCAATTTCTCTTCATACGACAAACTCCTCATCGCTGGAAATTTCAAACCCATCCACAGCTTCAGCACCCACACTCCTCCCTAGTCCTGTAATTGTTATAACACAGAGGTCGATCCTCTTTTGAGAGGCCACGTTGAATCCCCCAAAGAGGAATACCTGGCTTCGTAATCCGTTAAAAGTGTTTGCGAAGGTGTGTGGACTGTTCTTCAGTAACGTTTAGAGGTTCATTAACAGAAATACCAAACACTCGCTTTAAGTGAACAGTTAACAAGTTATTTACTTAACCAACCAGAACTTTAACTAAACAAGTAACATATCGATTAAAGAAATATACATCCGGAATGCTGTTCAAATAAATACAAGATTCATTCATTGCCCAAAAAAAACAGGAATTTAGTCACTCTCAAAATATATACCCAGGTGCTTTAGTTTTGGAAAACCTCTAGAGCACTTCAGTTGATTCTACTATCTATCGTTAAATAGATGGAGAGTTCTCTTGAAAGATATTCTAAGCTAGCAGGGAGCCACTCTTCCCCTCTCTAGGTGTTTAGAGCTCTTCAGTTGAACTCACTGAACCGCAGGCATGCAGTTGAGTTTTTCTTCATATCCCTGATGATCTAATCAACTTTCCTATACCAGGATTGGTCTGATGTTGTCAGCAACGGCCGGATTCAAATTTGATAGGTTCCTGAAAGCTCCTTTAAACTGATAGGCTGTCAAAGTTCAAAAGCCTGTAAAGCCTGTTACCAAGGCAACCCTGATGTTTGGTCCATGCTACAAATGTTGCAATCTGCATACCCTGTGTGTCTGGATTTTAAACATCCAGTGAACACCAAACCAACATTTAAAGGGATCGCACTTCACAAACTCAACTCTACAATAGTAACATCCTTCAGCATACAACCCTCCAAGATAGAATCATAGAATCCCTATAATACAGGAGGAAGTCGTTTGGCCCATCAAGCCTGTACTGACCACAATCCCACCCAGGCCCTATTCCCCACCCCCACACACATTTACCCTGCTAATCCCCTTGACAGTAGGGGCAATTTAGCATGGCCAGTCAACCTACCCCACACATCTTTGGACCGTGGGAGAAAATTGGAGAATTCAGAGGAAGATCTCAGCGTTCTTGCAATTTGATGATCTAATCTATCCCACACTCCCTTTGCTCCAGCATTGGCAATCATTGACCCATGTTAAAATTCTCTACCTTTCCCTCCTCTGTAAAATGCTCCTTTATTTATATATTTTTACTCCCAGGTTCCTTTGATGCTTTATGCTATTTCAATTCTTATTTTTTTTAAGTAATATGCAACCTTTATTTTTGTTGCCCAAAAATACTTCTCTAACCTGAAACTCAATGTCCATTAAAATAACCATTTTTTAGACACCCATCGTCATATCTCACATGGTTTGGTGTCAATTATTTGTTATTTATATTAATAATTTGGATAAGAGGAGGCATAATTAGTAAGTTTGCAGGTAACACCAAAATTGGTGACATAGTGGACAGTGTGGAAGGTTATCTAGGATTCAATGGGATCTTGATCAATTAGGCCAGCAGGCTGACGAATGGCAGATGGAGTTTAATTTATATTAACACGAGGTGATGGATTTTGGTAGATCAAACCAGGGCAACCTTACTCAGTTAATGGTAGGGCGTTGGGGACAATTACAGAACAAAGAGATCTAGGGGCACAGATTCACAGCTCCTTGAAAGTGGAGTCACAGGTGGACAGAGTGGTGAAGAAGGCATTCAGCATGCTTGGTTTCATTGGTCAGAACGTTGAATACAGGAGTTGGGACATTTTGTTGAAGTTGTACAAGACATTGGTAAGGCCACACTTGGAATACTGTGTACCGTTCTGGTCACCCTATTATAGAAAGAATATTATTTAACTAGAAAAAGTGCAGAAAAGATTTATTAGGATGCTACTGGGACTTGAGGGTTTGAATTATAAGGAGAGGCTGGAAAGGCTGGGCCTTTCTTCTCTGGACCATAGGAGGCTGAGGGGTGATCTTACAGGGATCTATAAAATAATGAGGGGCATAAATCAGTTAGATAGTCAATATCTTTTTCCAAAGGTAGGGGAGTCTAAAACTAGAGGGTACAGGTTTAAGGTGAGAGGGGAGAGATACCAAAAGGGTCCAGAGGGGCAATTTGTTCCCACAGAGGATGGTGAGTGTCTGGAACAAGCTGCCAGAGGTAGTAGTGGAGTTGAGTATAATATTATCTTTTAAAAATTGTTTAGTCAGTTACATGGGAAGATGGCTATAGAGGGATATGGGCCAAACACGGGCAATTGGGAGTAACTTAGTGGTTAAAAAAAAAGGATGACATGGATAAGTTGGGCCAAAGGACCTGTTTCCATGCTGTAAACCTCTATGATATGACAATTATTTGTCTGATCACCTATAAAACACATTACGATGTGACTTGATTGGACCATAAGATATAGGAGCAGAATTAGGCCATTCAGCCCATCAAGTCTGCTCCACTATTCAATCATGGGTGATATATTTCTCAACCCCATTCTCCCGCCTTTTCCCTGTAACCTTTGATCCCCCCACCAATCAAGAACCTATATATCTCTGTCTTAAAGACACTCAATGACCTGACCTCCACAACCTTCTGCAGCAAAGAGTTCCACAGATTCAGCACTCTCTGGCTGAAGAAATTCCTCCTTGTCTCATGAACATTGCACTTGCCTTTCTAACTCCCAACTCAACCTGCGAGTTAAGAGAATTCTGAACTAGGACTCCCAAGTCCCTTTGCGCTTCCAATTTCTGAATTCTTTCCCCATTTAGTAAATAGTCTCCACCTCTCTTTTTCCCATCAAGGTGCATAACTGTCAGGAAAAAGATACAAAAGTCTGAGGTCACGCACCAATCAACTCAAGAACAGTTTGTTCCCTGCTGCTGTCAGACTTTTGAAAGGACCTACCTTGCATTAAGTTGATCTTTCTCTACACTCTGGATATGATTGTAACACTACAATCTGCACTCTCTCCTTTCCTTCTCTATGAGTGGTATGCTTTGTGTAAGGAGCAGGAAACAATACTTTTCACTGTATACATGTGACAATAATAAATCAAATCAACTTTACACTTTCCCACATGGTATTCCACCTGCCCAAGTCTTTCTGCAGCCTCCTTCCCTCCTCAAATTGCCATACAGATGTGTCAGCTTTTTTCCAGCTGTGCCGTTTGTCTTATCTGGAAGATTAATAAACTCTTTACTCACCTGCTCCCTTTCCTGGCCAATGGCAGGTCCTTCTGTAAGAAAGGGAAAAAAAAAGAATATGTTAAGACTCTCCAAGTATCACTGATTTTGGAACAATGATTCCTGACCTCCAAGTCGGGAACGCATTCAGAACACATTAATGATCAGTAAGGATAAGGTCACCATAGTCTCAGATGATCATAGGCTGCTGTCCCCTTTGAGGGGGTTGAGAAGGCAGGGCTTTCTTAAATATCCTTAGCCAGTACGGGAATTGAACCCACGTTGTTGGCATCACTCTGCATCACAAACCAGCCGTCCAGCCAACTGAGCTACCGCCAATTCTTCATCTAGGGGATTTTCATAGTAACTTCATTGCATGTAAGCCTGTTTGTGACATTAATAAATAAACTTTATTAAACCTTTTAAGCACATTCCCTCAGTGCTTTGCAGCCAATGAAGTGCTCTCTGAAGTGTTGGGACAGAGATCATAGGGGTGGCATGGTGGCACAGTGGTTAGCACTGCTGCCTCACAGCGCCAGGGACCAGGTTTCGATTCCCGGCCTTGGGTCACTGTTTGTGTGGAGTTTGCACATTCTCCCCATGTCTGCATGGGTTTCCCTCGGATGCTCCGGTTTCCTTTCTCAGTCCAAAGATGTGCAAGTTAGGTGGATTGGCCGTGCTATATTGCCCCTTAATAAGAGGGGGACTAGCTGCAGTAATGGGGATAGGGCCTGGGTGGGATTGTCATCGGTGCAGACTCGATAGGCCAAATGGCCTCCTTCTGCACTAGGGAATCTGTGATCCTATGAGGAGGAAGGAAGAATTGAAGGCACTGTACCACTAAATTACCAAATCCTTTTCTACACGCTTGTAGAAATGCTTGTCAGATTTGACGATGAACACACCTGCCCAAAAAAAATGTCTGAAGAGCAAATTAACTCTGACCAAACAACTTGTAGGGAATGCAGAGTGATGTTAGAGTTATTCCGGTTCACGTTTTCCAACTGATGCATCCGTTCCGTCACATTTTGCGCACTCCGTCCCGTGCTTTGTGACAGATGCGATCGGCTGGGTGGCCGTCACAGGAAATGTTCAAAGAGGGTGTGAACAAGGAGTGCACGCTAAGGAAGGTGTAAAGAACAGCATGCACAACGCAGTGGAGCTGCTTCCAGACACAAGTGTGGCTTACGTCAGCTCCCCAGTATAGCGAACAGAATATTGACTTATTTATATCCACCGGCGTGGAATTTACTTCACTTTTCACCCTCTTGGCATTTTACCCACAGCCCCGAGGGAGTGCAGCACGGTTGGAGGTGCTGGCCTATCACAACAAGACCCTTGCAGGATGCAAAAGGCACCGTTCAGAGAATTGTTATTCCCAGTGACTTGCACTAATATTTATCCCTCAACCAAGTTCACGAAAACAGAGGGTGGGATTTTCCGGCCACGCTCACCCAAGATCGGAAAATTCTGCTCTGATTCCCAAGGCGGGCGGGATGGTAAAATTCAGGCCATTGTCAGTTAATTATTCCATTGATGTTTGCGGGAGCTTGCTGTGCACAAATTGGCTGCCACATCACATGGTGGCACACTGGTTAGCACTGCTGCCTCAGCGCCAGGGATCCAGGTTCAGTTCCCAGCTCGGGTCTGCACATTTTCCCCGTGTCTGCGTGGGTTTCCTCTGGGTGCTCCAGTTTCCTCCCACAGTCTGAAAGATGTGCTGGTTAGGGTGCATTGGCCATGCTAAATTCTCCCTCAGTGTACCCGAACAGATGCAGGAGTGTGGCAACTAGGGGATTTTTACAGTAACTTCATTGCAGTGTTAATGTAAGCCTACTTGTGACACGAATAAATAAACTTTAATCTTGAGGTTAGGTCATACTAAATTCACCTTCACTTACCCAAACAGGCACTGGAGTGTTTACATTTCTGAAATAATTAATTGGCTATAAAGCACTTTGAAACGTTCTGAAATTCCCAAAGGTGCTATATAAATGCACAAAAGCAGCCAAATCAGGCGGAATGGCGGCACAGTGATTAGCACCACTGTCTCACAGCACCAGGGACCCGAGTTCGATTCCCAGCTTGGGTCACTGCCTGCGTGAAGTCTGCACATTCTCACTGTGTCTGCATGGGTTTCCTCCGGGTGCTCCAGTTTCCTCCCACAGTCCAAAAGACGTGCTGGTTAGGGTGCATTGGCCGTGCTAAATTCTCCCTCAGTGTACCCAAACAGACGCAGGAGTGTGGCGACTAGGGGATTTTCACAGTAACTTCATTGCAGTGTTAAATGTAAGCCTACTTGTGACACTAATAAACTTTACACTACTGAAATAATTAATAGGCTATAAAGTGCTTTGAGATGCCCTGAGATTCCTAAAGGCGCTATATAAATGCACAAATGCAGCTATATCCTTCATAGAGGCAGAGTTGTCAGCAATGTGCTTGACAGGTTCACCAGCGAGGGAGATTGAAGCGATGATGAGTACAGTGAGGAAACAGGAACAGAAGGTGCTGGCAAACCAGCAGGAGGTCAATCAACAATTGAGAATGGACAAAGTCCAACAGGTTTATTTGGAATCATGAGCCTTCAGAGCACTGCTCCTTCATCAGATGAGTCAGTTGATAAAGGAGCAGTGCTCCTTCATCTTATGGGTAAGATGGTCTTTGAGAGTCTGTGCAGACTTGATGAGCCAAATGATCTGCTCCCGCACTGTAGGGATTCTATGACTTAGGGGACAAGAGCGTCGCTGGCTAGGCCCAGCATTCATTGCCCATCCCTGGTTGTCCTCGAGAAGGTGACAGTGAGCTGCCTTCTTGAACCACTGCAGTCTGTGTGTGGTGTAGGTACACCCACAGTGCTGTTAGAAAGGGAGTTCCAGAACTTTGACACGGCAACAGTGCAGGATGAGAGGATCACTGGCAGGGCCAGCATTTATTGCCCATCCCTAGTTGCCCCTTGAGAAGGTGGTGTGACTCCCTGTGCAATGAAGTGACTTGCAAGGCCATTTCAGAGGGCAGTTAAGAATCAACAATAGACTGTAGTTCTGGAATCAAACATAGGCCTGACTGAAATGTTAGGGTATTAGTGAAGCAGATTGATTGTAACAACAACCTGCTTATTATTACTGAGAGCAACATTTTATTATTTAATTGAATTTAAATTCTTCCTAGTTGCTATGGTGGGATTTGAACCCAGATTTCTAGGGTCCAGGCCTCAAACATTATCATGATTCTACCATTCCTCTATCCATTATCCCCCTAGCCTAACCTGCCACACCAGTGCCACATCTTCAGAATAGAACAACATTCTCTCTGCCTGGCTATAAATAGTAACTCAGACCATGAGTGCACCTCATACAGAATAGAGCATCTCCTTCCTGTCTCTCTCTCTCTCAACATAAGGAGATTCCCTAAAGTGTGCCTCTGTTATTTACCATCCTGAATATTATCACACACGACTGGAGAAATTAGATCACGCAATTTATTGAATTTTATATCCAGGACGTGTGGGCATGGAATGAAAGAGCAGGTTTTTAAAAATATATTAATTCTACAAACACATTCTTTGCTCAGAAACATCTCTCGAGATTTCACAGCATTTCGTACACCTATGCTGATGTACTGGACAGTCCCAGATTGTTAAACATGGTCACCTTCTTATGGGCGAGTGCTTTTATTGCTGGATTATTACTCCAGAAACTCAGTTAATCTTCATAGAATCATAGAATGCCTATAGTGCAGAAGGAGGCCATTCAGCCCATCAAGTCTGCATCAACCACCATCCCACCTAGGCTCTATCCATCAGAAAAAAGATGCAAAAGTCTGAGGTCACGTACCAACCGACTCAAGAACAGCTTCTTCCCTGCTGCCATCAGACTTTTGAATGGACTTGCCTCGCATGAAGTTGATCTTTCTCTACACCCTAGCTATGACTGTAACATTACATTCTGCACTCTTTCCTTCTCTATGAGCAGTATGCTTTGTCTGTATAGCGTGCAAGGAACAATACTGTCACTGTATGCTAATACACGTGACAATAATAAATCAAATCAAATAAAACATTGATGGTGAGGCTACAGAAAGACCCAAGGGAAAAAGGAATAAAAGGAAATTCTGATGGCTTAAGGTGAGAGGGGATCCAGAGGGGCAATTTTTTCCACACAGAGGGTGGTGAGTATCTGGAACAAGCTACCAGAGGTACAGGCGGGTACAATTTTGTCTTTTAAAAAGCATTTGGACAGTTACAAGGGTAAGATGGGTACAGAGGGATATGGGCCAAATGCGGGCCATTGGGATTAGCTTAATGGTTAAAAACAAAGGGGCAGCATGTACAAGTTGGGCCGAAGGGTCTATTTCCATGCTGTAGACCTCTATGACTCTGCGATGGGTTGAGATGTTGTAGGTATTATAGTCAGTGAAATTGAATGACCTGTTTCTATGCTGCTGATGCAATATGATGTATTTCAGTCTCAGATTCAGCTTCTCTCAGCCTGAGACTCAATCCGGTTTCCGAGGATAGGTTCCCAGCGCTGTCCTTCATTCACAGAATCGTCTGACAATTGAACAAGGTCACTTGTTTCAACTTACAGCTCAACACCCTTCGCTACCTGCCATCTAATTAATTTTATTGATAATCATCCAAGGCTGACTCAACGGAGGATCAATAATCACAGCCGGCCCCCATTCCCCCACTTCCATTTCCTGAAGGACTAAAGGTTAAAAAAAAGATTACCGCGGACACTGGAATCTGAAACAGAAAGTGTCGGAAAATCTCAGCAGGTCCGACAGTGTCCATGGAGAGGGATACAGAGACGGCTGCTGGGATTGGGTGACCTTGCTCAGGCGAAGACTCATAAAATCCCATCCAAGGCCAAAGAGAATCCCGTTCTGCGAGCCTCGCCCACCCCCATTCCAGAGCCTGCGTGCCAGTAAAATTCCGGCAGGCTTTGCGATGACTCTTTGTTAGAGCAAGTCACGGGATAGTAAGCCTGCTCAGCACCTGATGACGAAGGGTCATCCAGACTCGAAACGTTAGCTCACATCTCCCTCCACAGATGCTGCCAAACCTGAGATTTTCCAGCGTTTTTTGTTATTGTTGATCTAAAGATAAGTGTGGGAACTCGTTCAATTCCACTAAGCACCACCAGGGGCTTATCATAGAATCACAGAATTCCCCACAGTGCAGAAAGAGGCCACTCGGCCCATCGAGTCTGCACCAATCACAAATCCCACCCAGGCCCTACTTCCATATCCCCACTTATGTACACTACTAACCCCCTGACACTGAGGGGAAACTTAGCACAGCCAATCCATCTAACTGGCATGTGTTTCGGGCTGTGGGAGGAAACCAGAGCACCCGGAAGAAACCCACGCAGACTTGGGGAGAATGTGCAGACTCCACACAGACAGTGACCCAAGCCGGGAATCGAACCCGTGTCCCTGGCACTGTGAGGCAGCAGTGCTAACCACTGTGCCACCCCCACGTTATCTCCATTAAAATCTACCAGCCATTCTTTGCCTGATCATAGCAAGCAAGCCACTCCAATACTTATACATAGCTCTTTGATGGAATGTTCCACGGTTGACGTCACTTTATACTGAGCTCCACTTACTTTTCATAGAAGTGCATGTCTTTTTATTATTTATTAGTGTCACAAGTAGGCTTACATTAACACTGCAATGAAGTTACTGTGAAAATCCTCTAATCGCCACACTCCTCCACCTGTCCGTGTACACTGAGGGAGAATTTAGCACAGCCGATGCACCCTAACCAGCACATCTTTTGGACTGTGGAAGGAAACCAGAGCACCTGGAGGAAACTCACACAGACACAGGGAGAACATGCAGACTCCACACAGACAGTGACCCGAGCCGGGAATCGAACCCGGGTCCCCGGCACTGTGAGGCAGCAGTGCTAACCACTGCCACCATGCCACCCAGCTTGGGTTATATCGCTGAGACACAAGCAAAATACTGCAGACGCTGGAATCGGAAACAAAAGCATTAAATGCTGGAGATACTGAATAGGTCTGACAGCATTTGTGGAGAGAGAATAGAGCTAACGTTTTGAGTCTGGGTGACACTTCATCAGAGCAGCTCCAGGCTCAAAACGTTTGCTCCATTCTTTCTCCACAGATGCTGTTAGACCTGCTGAGATTTTCCAGCATTTTCTGTTTTTGTGTGGTGTCTTCAGAGTCCCTTCACCAAATTCCTTTATGTACCTCTGTTAGAGTTTGTAACTAGACTGCTACCAGTCAGCAGTCTACCTTCAGGAGCACCAGAAGAACTGACACTCCCTGTTAAATACGAGGAAAAGATTCCCTGATTGGCCCATCAATTAGATCCTTAACCAGGGAGTTTATACTCCGATAGGCCAACCTCAATGGCCTGATTGAAGTCATTAGCTGTGGGTTATAATCGCTGCTTTGTGCTAAGTTAGGTGACTCTATCACTTCAATTATGGGCAGGACATCATCATTAGTATCAAAGGCCCCTGGCAATTTCCACACGTGGACACTGGGTTAATGCCACCACCGCTAATACCTACCCTCATTCATGAAGAATGCCAAGATATGGCGATGGGGGCATCTCATGCCCATGAGAAGGCGTGTGTTTCCTTTTTTAGGGAGCAAATGGGGAAGGAATTGAGGGCCGTTTTGGTTTTTCTTACCATCGCTTCTCATCCTTGGACCTGCTGCTACTCGGGGGGGGGGGGGGGGGGGGGGGCGGGAGAGGGGAGGGGGAGGAGGAGGAGGAGGAGGAGGAGGGAGGGCAGGGCGTGGATTTTCCCGACCCACCTGCCACGGGAATGGTAGTGAGCAGGGGACAGACCATGCAAAGGGCCGCTAACTCAGGTAGGGTTTTCCGGTTTTGGGGCAAAAATCCCACCCTCTGTCTTTTCAGATGGGCATTAAACATCCCATGACACTACTTCAATGAAGAACAGGACCAGGGACCCAGGTTCGATTCCCAGCTTGGGTCACTGTCTGTGGGGAGTCTGCACTTTCTCCGTGTCTGCGCGAGTTCCCTCCGAATTCTCCAGTTTCCTCCCACAGTCCGAAAAATGTGCTGGGTGCATTGGCTGTGCTAAATTCTCCCTCAGTGTACCGGAACAGGAATGTGGCCAGTAGGGGACTTTCACAGTAACTTCATTGCAGTGTTAATGTAAGCTTTACACGTGACTAATAAATAAACTTTGTTTTCCCAATGGAAGAAGGTAGAAGAGAGTACGGTCTTACAGAACTTGTTGGGGTTAATCATAATCATATCATAGAATCCCTACAGTGTAGAATGAGGCCATTCGGCCCATCGAGCATGCATCAATCCCACCCAGCAGGAGGTTACCCTGCTAATTCCCGGCCACGAAGGGTCAATTCAGCATGGCCAATCCACCTAACCTGCACATCTTTTGGGAGGAAACCGGAACACCCGGAGGAAACCCACACAGACATGGGGCAGAATGTGCAGACTCCACACAGACAGTGACACGAGGCCGGAATCGAACCCGGGTCCCTGGCACTGTGAGGCAGCAGTGCTAACCACTGTGTCACCATGCGCCCCACAGGTTAAAAAAATTCTAGCCTTGGTGCCACAGTTGAACACTAATTCAGGAAAGAAAACGCATCAGAGTGGAGAATTTTATGAGATGGATGTGAAATGGGCCAGCAGCAATGAAAGGGATAAAAGGGATCGCTGTGTCAATCTGCCTAGCCTCCAGCTTTCCTGTAACATGGGATCTCATCTTAAACTCCAGCCCGCCAACTGTATTCTAGCAATTGAGTTACATCTGCTCAATAATCGGCCTAATGCATCGTTACTAAGCAGCAGTACATTAAAGATAGCCTTGTGATGTATTGATCTGACCTCCAGCCGACCTCCATCTGTAACCCAGGTTCCGCTCTGACAAACCATTCCTCAGTTAGGCACCAGGAATTTACCTCCGAGTCGAACCTTTCCCAACCTCCGAACGCCCCGCAGCATTTTTGCGGCCCGAGGCAGCATTTTGCAAAGTGCAGTTCCTGTTGAAATTTAGCAACAGCAGCAGGCAACTGGCGCACAGCAAGATCCCACAAACAGCAACGGGATAACGACCAGGTCATCTGTTCTCGGGCAGCACAGTGGTTCCAGGTTCAATTCCCGGCTTGGGTCACTGTCTGTGCGGAGTATGCACGTTCTCCCAGTGTCTGTGTAGGTTTCCTCTGGGTGCTCCAGTTTCCTCCCACAGTTCCAAAGACGTGCTGGTTAGGGTGCATTGGCCATGCTAAATTCTCCCTCAGTGTTACCCGAGCAGGCGCCAAAGTGTGGCAACCAGGGGATTTTCACGCTAACTTCACTGCAGTGTTAATGTAAGCCTTACTTGTGACACCAATAAATAAACATTAGAAACCTTAGAAAACTGATGAAGTGAGTTGAGGGACAAATACTGGGAGATGGCTCCACTGATTCCTTTATAAGGGTGTCATAAGATCTTGTTACATGGAATCTTAGAATCCCTACACTGCAGAAGTAGGCCATTCAGCCCATCTTGTCTACACCAACAACCATCCCATCCAGGCCCTATTCCTGTAACCCCATATATTTACCCTGCTAATCCCCCTGACACTAAGGGACAATTTAGCATGGCCAATCCACCTAACCCACACATTTTTCACACTCTGGGAAGAAACCAGAGCACCTGGAGGAAACCCACACAGACACAGGGAGAATGTGCAAACTCCACACAGCCAGTGACCCAAGTCGGGAATCGAACCCGGGTCCCTGGCATTGCGAGACAGCAGTGCTAACCACTGTGCCGCCATGCCGCCCCGGTGCCACTTGACAGGATAGATGGGCCCTATTAGCATCCCAGCCAGAAGATGTTGCCTAGTAGGTAGTACTAGTTCCACCTCAATACTATGCTGGAGGCATCAACCTCAATTTAGTGACACAGTTGCTGGTGGGATTTGAACCCACTACTTTCTGGCTCAGAGTGCTACTCACTGAGCCACACCAATCTACAGAGTGCCAAACCAACATGGCAAATGGTTTTCACCACTCAAAAAAGCCAACCTTTCCATAGAGAACACAACATCCCATCCTGCAACCAAATCACAGTCACTCAAAGCCTCTTATCTGGTGCCACCCAAAAACCTTGATAGCGAGGTGATGGGCCACAGAAGGCTTCACAGGCTGAGCCCTGTCCTATCATAAAGTGAAGTTGACTTTTATTTCCAGCAAATTCTCTGTTTTCAAGTCTATTTATTAGTGTCACAAGTTGGCTCACATTAGCGCTGCAATGAAGTTATTGTGAAAATCCCCTAGGATTAAAGGGGAGGTGATGGCCTAATGGTAATATCGGGGTGACACGGTGGTACAGTGATTAGCACTGCTGTCTCACAGTGCCAGGGATCCAGGTTCAATTCCCAGCTTGGGTCGCTGTTTGTGCAGAGTTCTCCCCGTGTCTGCATGGGTTTCCAACGGGTTCTTTGGTTTCCTTCCCAGTCTGAAAGACATGCTGGTTAGGGTGCATTGGCCATGCTAAATTCTCCCTCAGTGTACCCAAACAGGCACTGGAGTGTGGCAACTAGACGATTTTCACAGTAACTTCATTGCAGTGTTAATGTAAGCCCACTTGTGACACTAATAAATAAACTAAACTAAGCTAGACCATTAATCCAGAAACTCAGCTAATGCTCTGGGGACCCAGGTTCAAATCCTGCCACACCAGATGATGGAATTTGAATTCAATAAAAAAAATCTGAAATTAAGGATCTACTGATGACCGTGATGTCGATTGTGACAAAAACCCATCTAGTTCACTAATGTCCCTTTAGGAAAGGAAATCTGCCGTCCTTACCCGGTCTGGCCTACATGTGACTCCAGAGCCATAGTAATGTGGTTGACTCTCAACTGCCCTCTGAGGGCAACTAGGGATGGGCAATAAATGCTGGCCAGCCAGCGATGCCCATGTGTCATGAATGAGTTTTAAAAAATCCAACCCAGCGACAGTGAAGGAATATACTTCCAAGTTATTCCAACACTGCAATGAAGTTACTGTGAAAATCCTCTAGTCCCCACACTCTTGTTCAGGTACACTGAGGGAGAATTTAGCATGACCAATGCACCCTAACCCGCACGTCTTTTAACTGTGGGAGGAAACTGGAGCACCCGGAGGAAACCCACGCAGACACGGGGAGAACGTGCAGACTCCACACGGACAGTGACCCGAGCCGGGAATCGAACCCAGGTCCCTGGCGGTGAGGCAGCGGTGCTAACCACCGTGCCACCGGTGGGGTGCCGATTGGATGGTGAAACACGTCGGGTGCCGGCCTCTCACTAACTGGGTCATCGGGGTGGCACAGGAGCTGGTGGTGAAAGATTTCCCTCAGCTTCCCACAGTAAACAATCTGTAAAGTGGCCTGTCAGTTTGAACCAATCAGGAGCAATGTTCCCAAAAGTCAGAAGACACTCCCAAATATGGAGCCTGTTGTTGCCTTAGCAACTCTCTCAGGAGAGTTTCAGCACTGGGTTCTAATGCTTCAGAACATCTTTCTTTTTTGCTTAAAATTATTAGGTGCATAATTTATATCTCCCTGCATTTATCTATTCCCCTTTGTCGAATCAGAGAATGATTGCGTGCAGAAGGAGGCTTTTCAGTCCACTGTCAACAGCCTAACCAGCTAGCCCCATTAGTTGGACTCCAGCTATTTCTGAGTAATTATCCAATTCCCTACTGAAAGTTATTACTGAACCTACTTCCACTGCCCGTTCAGGCAGCACATTCCAGATCATGACACCTCGCCGTGTAATAAGATGCTTTTCTCATGTTGTCTCTGGCTGTTTTCTCTGTCACCTCAAATCACTATGCTCCAGTCATTAACCCTTCCACCACTCCGGAAGCAGTTAAATATTTTATACACAGATAAAACCTACACGGTGGCACAGTGGTTAGCACTGCTGCCTCACAGCACCAGGGACACGGGTTTGATTCCGCCCTCGGGTGACTGTCTGTGTGGAGTTTGCACATTCTCCCCGTGTCTGCATGGGTTTCCTCCTGGTGCTCCAGTTTCCTCCCACAGTTCAAAGATCATAGAATCCCTACAGTACAGGAGGAGGACATTCGGCCCATTGAGACCACAATCCCACCCCAAGCCTTAGTCCCACATCTCTCATTTACCCTAGCTAATCCCCCGACGCTAGGATCAATTTAACATGGCCAATCAACCTAACCTGCACATCTTTGGACCGCAGGTTAGGTTGATTGGCTGTTCTAAATTGCGCCTTTGTGTCAGAGGAATTAGCAAAAGATCTTTTGTGGGATTGTGGTTGGTACAGACTCGATGGGCCGAATGCCCCCCTTCCGCACTGTAGGGATTCTAAATACTTGGATCAAAATGTGATGAAGTGTTATTAATTTTAAAATGCCACTCAAGACAGTGTGTGTGAACCACAATAATCACTGTGAGAGAGTGAGAGAGTGAGAGAGTGAGAGAGTGAGAGAGTGAGAGAGTGAGAGAGTGAGAGAGTGAGAGAGTGAGAGAGTGAGAGAGTGAGAGAGTGAGAGAGTGAGAGAGTGAGAGAGTGAGAGAGTGAGAATGAGTGTGAGGCTATGGGAGTGGCTGTTACTGTCAGTGGGAGTGAGCATGCGGCTGTGGTTGGGTGTGGGTATCTCTGGATCTTAGTTTGAGTGAATGCCAGTGTGAATCAGTGTGTGAGGATCTGATTATGAGTGAGTGTGGGTGACTGAGGGTCTGAGTGTGAGCGAGCAAGTGTGGGTGTGAATGTGAGTGTGGCTGTAAGTGTGAGCGTGAGTATGGATAGAGTCAGAGAGTCATAAAGATTTATGAGTCTGGGTCTGAGCATGGGCCTGAGCATGAGGAGAGTGGTTGTAAGTATGGGTGTGAGTACGAGCGAGTCTGAGTGTAGGTCAGAGTACGAGCGAGTCTGAGTGTAGGTCAGAGTACGAGCGAGTCTGAGTGTAGGTCAGAGTACGAGCGAGTCTGAGTGTAGGTCAGAGTACGAGCGAGTCTGAGTGTAGGTCAGAGTACGAGCGAGTCTGAGTGTAGGTCAGAGTACGAGCGAGTCTGAGTGTAGGTCAGAGTACGAGCGAGTCTGAGTGTAGGTCAGAGTACGAGCGAGTCTGAGTGTAGGTCAGAGTACGAGCGAGTGTAACTGTCAGTCTGAGTACGAGCGAGTGTAACTGTCAGTCTGAGTACGAGCGAGTGTAACTGTCAGTCTGAGTACGAGCGAGTGTAACTGTCAGTCTGAGTACGAGCGAGTGTAACTGTCAGTCTGAGTACGAGCGAGTGTAACTGTCAGTCTGAGTACGAGCGAGTGTGGGTATGAGTATGAGTCTGAGTATGAGCGAGTGTGGGTGTGAACGTGGGTCTGAACGAGTGTGGGTCTGAGTATGAGCGAGCATGGGTCATCGAATGTAGGTCGGAGTGTGAGCATGAGTATGGGTGAGTGAGGGCATTAGTATGGGTTTGAGTATGAGCAAATGTAGGTGTGAGTATGGGTGAGCGAGTGTGGGTCGGAGTATGAACGGGTGTGGGTATAAATGTGGATGTGACTGAGTGTGGGTGTGAGTATGGGCAAGTGTGAGTATGAGTGCAGGTCTGAGTATGACAGAGTGTGAGTGAGCGAGTATGAGCGAGAGCGAGCGCGAACTTTATGGTTATGGATGTTTATCGGATTTCCCTCTCAATGGGGGAAATGTGTCCAATGGGATGAATTGCCCTGCACAGTGTTAGCAGCGTGAATTCTGGTAATGCTTATTGGCCCACAGTTTCACAAGTTCGATAACTGAAATAAAAATCATTCATTACCAATTGTGCACAGCAAGAATTCAACCCAAAAGTTTGTTCTGTCGACTGGAAAGAGTTGACCAATCTCCATCTGATTCCTAACACAATAAATAACTTGCATTCTCATTGGATCTTTTGTGGTGTCCAGAATTTCCAAAGTGCTTTACAGTCAGTGAAGTACTTTGGAAATGCTGTCACTCATAATGAATGAAACGTAACAACCAATTTCTGCACAGCAAGATCCAACAAGGAACAGTGTGGCAATGACCAGGTAATCCATTCTTCCTGTGATGTTGATTGAGGATAAATATTGGAAGATCTCCCTTGCTTTTCTTCCTTTCTTGGGGTCTTTTATGTCCAGCCAAAAGACAGCTCCTCTGACAGTGCAGCACTCCCTTCGTACTGTACGGAGACCTTCAGTCTAAATTACGTGATCAATTTGTGGAGATGATGTTGGAACAGAGAAGCTTCAACAGCTGTCAAATGGCTGACAGGACAACTACTGACTAACCGCAAACTCACGTCAAGTAGACAATCTCACATTCAGAAAAGGCACAGGATGTTCAGGAGAAGAATGTCACAGGGGAACTGCTTTCCTGTCTTGGAGATTCCATTCTATTGGAATGTCAACTGTGGCTCAGTTGGCTTCACTCTTACATCTCAATCAGAAAGTAATGGGTTCAAACCCTATTCCCTGCACTCGAGAACAGAACATCTAGGCTGATACTCCAGTCCAGTACTGGGGATGCTGAAGTGTCAGAGGTGCTGGTATTCAGATGAGACATTAAACTAAGGCCTCAGCTGCTCTCCCTGCTCCTGGCTAATATTTATTGGGGCAGCATAGTGGTGAGCACTCCTGCCTCGCAGCGCCAGGGACCCGGGTTTGATTCCAGCCTTAAGTGACTGCTTCTGTAGAGTTTGCACATTCTCCCTGTGTCTGCCTGGGTTTCCTCCGGGTGCTCCAGTTTCCTCCTACAGTCCAAAGATGTGTTGATTAGGTAAATTGGCCATGCTAAATTGCCCGTTAGTATCCAAAGATGCGCAGGTTAAGTGGATTGGCTATGCTAAATTGTCCCTTTGTAAGTGCAGATTTGTAGGGGGATTGGTGGGATAAATATATGTGGTTATAGGGACAGGGCCTGGGTAAGATGCTGTTAAGAGCTGGTGCAGACTCAGTGGGCTGAATGGCCGCCTTCTGCAATGTAGGAATTCCATGTATCCCACAACCAACATCACTACAGGTAGCATCTAGTCATTACCACACTGCAGTTTATGGGAGGTTGCTGTGCATAAATTGGCTGCTGCATTTCATACAGTAATATAGTGGCTTCTAAAAGCGCTTGAAATTGAGAAAGAGGCTATGTTAACACAAGTCTTTCTAACCAGGCTGTAGTTGACCTAAGAATCCTTTTTTTTGACAGTGTAAACATGCAATGGTAAACTAACTAATTGCCCAATGCTGATATCTCTTAGCTACAGGGACTAAAAATTCATCATGCATCGGATTTAAATTCTGATCTTGAAATGGTGAAGGAGAGGAATTCTGTTCCAATCATCCTAACAAACCCAGATCCTGCATTAATTGGCGAGACGGTAACTCGTCTGGGAGGTGGTTTGAGTTCATGTTAGCACTGCTGCCTCACAGCACCAGGAACCCGGGTTCAATTCCTGGCTTGGATCGCGGTCTGTGTGGAGTTTGCACATTCTCCCCGCGTCTGCATGGGTTTCTTCCCAGAGTCCAAAGATGAGAGGGTTAGGTGGATTGGTCATGCTAAATTGCCCCTTATATCAGGTGGATTAGTATGGTAAATGCATGGGGTTATGGGCATAGGGTCTAGATGGGACCGTGGTTGATGCACACCCAATGGGCCGAATGGCCTCCATCCGCACTGTCGGGATTCTATGCTTTTTTTTAAGTTTTTTATTTATTAGTCACAAGTAAGGCTTTCATAACACTGCAATGAAGTTACTGTGAAATTCCCCTAGTTGCCACAATCCAGCACTTCTCCACGTCAATGCATCTAACCAGCACAACTTTCA
Organism: Carcharhinus amblyrhynchos; assembly: GCF_965287045.1. Classification (NCBI taxonomy): domain Eukaryota; kingdom Metazoa; phylum Chordata; class Chondrichthyes; order Carcharhiniformes; family Carcharhinidae; genus Carcharhinus; species Carcharhinus amblyrhynchos. Next base: position 7,354,791 of record NC_137356.1, read on the forward strand.
GATTGTGGAAGCCGGAGAATCCGGAGGAAACCCATGCAGACACGGGGAGAACGTGCAAACTCCACACAGACAGTGACCCAAGCCGGGAACTGAACCCGGGTCCCTGGCACTGTGAAGCAGCAGTGCTAACCACTGTGCCACCCATAGGTTTAGGAGCTGGGGCTTTAGGGTATAGGGAATGTACTCGTACCTCATTGACTGAAAGATGGGAGTTTTATCAATTGAGCCAAGCTAAAGTTTATTAGTGTCACAAGTAGGCTTACATTAACACCGCAATGAAGTTGCTGTAAAAATCTCCCAGTTGCCACACTCCAGTGCCTGTTCGGGTACATTGAGGGAGAATTTAGCATGGCCAATGCATCTAACCAGCATGTGTTTCGGACTGGTAGGAAACCAGAGCACCCGGAGGAAACCCACACAGACACGGGGAGAACGTGCAAACTCCACACAGACAGTGACCTGAGGCCGGAATCAAACCTGGGTCCCTGGCGCTGTGAAGCAGCAGTACTAACCACTGTGCCACCCCTGGAATTTTGTTGCCCCTTTCTTGCTGGAATTAGACACCCGAGCCAGAAAACTGCTCTTTTCCTCAAAGCGCTCGGCCAGCAGAAAGCTTCAAGAAGAAAATCTGCCTGTTCATTCGAAGAGCCAGGGCAGGCACGCTGGGCTGAATAGCCATGTCCTGCCCTGTAGCAGTTCTGGGCAACTGGGAGAATCTAATGGGGGGCGGGTGGGTGGGGGCGAAACACTGATCAGAACAGCACGGCTTCCAACAATGGAAAAAGGAAAAAGAGGAGAGGCGGAATGCAGAAAATGGCAATAGAGTACAAGCCAGATTGAGCCCTGGGCTTAGTGTATGATCCTGTGTCTCACATTGTCATAGTCAATATGTCCCTCACCCTATTTAACCCACCATCATTACAGCAGCGTTACCTCCCAGTCTAACAATAATTGCTTTTCGGATGAATCAATCGTCGCTATTTTTGCTCTTCGCTCGCTGAAGAGGGGTTGAAATGACAGTTGAGGTTTCCCTTCTATCAGCAGACCCATTTACCAGGGTTGATCACCGTCCCAGACAAGAGGGGCAGGTGGAGACGGTTGGGAGGGAGTATTGGGGTTGGTGCTGGGGAACAGTAGTTGCCAGAGAGAATGGCAACTCTCAAACTGCTTCAGGCCACGTGGAGAATAATGGGTTAATGGTTAGGCTCATGAGACAGTGGTGTGTATCATGATGTCAGTGTGACCTTAGCAGTCATGTCCAGGAGACTGAGAAAAGATGGAATGGTCTGTACCTGAGAGAGACAGAGAGATGCACTTACCTACCATAGTGCAAATAAAGGAGAGACCTATCGATTAGAACTGAGTCACTCACCATATCTACAGAACAGCACAGTGGTTAGTACTGCTGCCTCTCAGTGTCAGGGATCCAGGTTTGATTCACAGCTTGGGTCATTGTCAGTGCAGACTTTGCACTTTCTCCCCGTGTCTGCGTGGGTTTCCTATGTGTGCTCCGGTTTCCTCCCACAGTCCGAAAGACATGCTGGTTAGGGTGCATTGACCGCGCTAAATTCTCCCTCAATATAACAGAGTGTGACAACTAGGAGATTTTCACAGTAACTTCACTGCAGTGTTAATGTAAGCCTATTTGTTTTACTAATACTTAAACTCAAACTCAAACATCCACTCCAAAAGGTTATGAATATAGCCCAATCCATCATATCCATCCCATCCCATCCATTGACTCTGTCTACACTTCCCACTGCCTTGGCAAAGCAGCCAGCATAATTAAGGGCCCCATGCATCCCGGACATTCTCTCTTCCACCTTCTTCCTTCGAGAAAAAGATACAAAAGTCTGAGGTCATGAACCAACCAACTCAAGAACAGCTTCTTTCCTGCTGACATCAGACTTTTGAATGGACCTGGCTTGTATTAAGTTGATCTTTCTCTATGCCCTAGCTATGATTGTAACACTACATTCTGAACTCTGTCATTTCCTTCTCTATGAATGGTATGTTTTGTCTGTATAGTGTGTAAGAAACAATATTTTTCACAGTGTACTCAACGACCCTCTGAACAAGGGTAACTAGGGTTGGGCAACAAATGCCGGCCAGCCCCACGTCCCATGAATGAACAAAAATGAATGGGGGGGGGAAGTTTGAAGGGCCAAATAGCCTCCTCCAGCTTCTAGTTTCTATGTTAACCTGGGAATTCAATAGTATTACGGAAAGGATATTATTAAACTAGAAAGAGTGCAGAAGAGATTTACTAGGATGCTACCGGGACTTGGTTTGAGTTATGGGGAGAGGCTGGATAGACTGGGGCATTTTTCTCTGGAGCGTAGGAGGCTGAGGGGTGATCTTATAGAGATCTATAAAATAATGAGGGGAATAGATCAGCGAGATAGTCAACATCTTTTCCCAAAGGTAGGGAAGTCTAAAACTAGATTTAAGGTGAGTAGGGAGAGATTCAAAAGGGCCCAGAGGGACAATTTTTCACAGGTGAGTATCTGGAACTAGCTGCCAGAGGTAGGAGTAGAGGCAGATACAATTCTGTCTTTTAAAAAGCGTTTACACAGTTACATAGGTAAGATGGGTGCAGAGGGAGATGGGCCAAATACGGGCAATTGGGACTAGCTTAGGGGTTTCTAAAAAAAAAGGGCAGCAGGGACAAGTTGGGCCAAAGGGCCTGTTTCAATGCTGTAAACCTCTATGACTCTCAGCTACGGAAGGCAGCAATAAGAGGCCATTTAGTGTGATTAAGGAATCATGGTACATGCAGAATGTATCTTGGCTGGGACATGTTGATTAGTTCAGACTGTGACACCTTAGAGGGCGGCAGTGTTAACCCAAGTCAGAGCTGTTATTATTCTGCTGTCTTCTGCATGAAATAAATACAGGTTCATTAAAACCAACTGCAGGATTGTGGCGTACAGTGGGTGAGAGTGTAACACCTCACTCGTGTTCAGTACAGCGTGTACCTCGGACATCTCACAGCAAGCCCTAATACTCAGTGCACTGTGTCTCTGCACATCTATCTCAACGTGGGTTCAAAGTGCGGTGTAGCATGCAGTAATGAGAAAAGGCTGCTTTTTCTTTCCCCTGAATGAAAGCCGGGATGGATGGAAATGTGAAATAAATAAAAATTAAAAACACGGATTTCATTGACTGAAAGGTGAGGTCAGCTGTCATTACAACCCAGATACCGTATCAGGGGATTCCAACTGACAGTAATGGCTCAATGCTTCTGAATTCAGCATAAAATCTAGACTGACACTCCCGGCGCAGTACCAAGGGAATGCAACACTGTTAGTGATGCCACCTTTCAGATATGAGGTTGAACTGCCTGTCGTATACAGCATCTTCCTTCTCAATTCCTTTTTCCCCACATTCCCCTGTTTGCAAGTCTCTAAACTCCCATTTCCTTCCTTACAATAAACATGGAAACATTCTGGTAGAAGTTGTAATCCTGGTGATTGAAGATTATTCTTCAATCAATCTGGAGCACTCGCTTTTTAAAGCTAATCTGTCTATCCAAACCCAAGCCCTAACCCTGGTCTCAACTGATGGTCATCCTTTTGGAACTGACTCGAGCTCTTTGCATGTAAGGTGCAAAATGTTCTTCAAGCTTTCTGCTCCATTTTTCCTGAAGATGTCAACTTAGTCATGGGAAACCAACTGAAGTCAGGGTATACAGAGTGACAAGATTAGGTACCAATCTTCAAGGTGGGATATGTCCATATATCTAACCACTTAGTGACAGTAATTTGCCACCCTGTGATCAGGATAAGGGGCCAATAAAATATACCATAGTTTTAAGAGATCCTTTGACTCGCAGGCAAGTCCAGTAGGACAGGATCCAGCCTTGGTTCAATTGTGGTTAAATAGCCTATCGACCCTTGCACGTTGATACAAGAGGATGAGTACGTCCGTAAGTTAGCAGAGAGTTGCTGGGACAAGTGAAACTAGGTCCCTGGAAACCACCTTCAAGGAAAACAGGGAAAAAAGATTCCTCTTCTTCATAAGGAAAGCAGAAAGAACAGGTACGCACATTGCACCTGATTCAACTCAAGAAAATAAATGACAGCCATTTGCTGGTTCATTCCTCAGGACAATGCCTTGGCCAATCCGAGTCAATGCCTGGTTTAAATTTCAAACAATGCTTAGCAGTTAACTGTCAGTCACCATCAACTACTACATTCTGAACGGCAACACCTATACCAGAGTCCACTTGACAATCAATCAGTATTCTCTTCTCATACGGTATAAAGTTGTTCTTTCTCCTGACATTTGGTATTCTTGTGATTGTCCTGATGAGTGCAAGATGAAAAGCTGTGACAAAATATCTCCTCTCAGTAACACTCATTGGATAAGCATCAAGAACCATCCCCTGACCTACACAGGACTGTACCTCAAGACCCCTACGCACTTTCAAGACAATTATATTGCACATTGTGAACATGGTATAACAAGGGTTGTCAACAGTTTTGGATACATTCCTGGAGATTTCTTCCTGGGAGGTGATGGCCTAGTGGTATTATCACTGTATGATAATCCAGAAGCTCAGTTTATGTTCTGGGGACCCAGATTCGAATCCCACCACGGCAGATGGTCTAATTAGAATTCAATAAAACAAAACCTGGAATTAAGAATCAACTGATGATCATGAAGCCATTGTTGATTGTCAGTAAAATGCATCTGGCTTTCTAGTGTCCCCTTTAGGGAAGGAAGTCTGCCATCCATACATGATCTGGCCTAGATGCGGCTCCAGAGCCACTGCAACATGGTTGACTCTCAACTGCACTCAGGCAACGAGGGACGGGCAATAAATGTTGGCCAACCAGCGACGCCCCATGTCCCATGAATGAATTAAAAAATGACCTGCTCCCTCCAAAGTGCCCAACCCCCAACCCTCCCTCTATTGGTTGCCAGGCATGTCCATTATCATTAAGCACCGTCTTCTCCTGGTCTATTGGACAGTGAGCAGACCCTTTACCCAATGGAAAGACGGATGACTGGCAGTCAAAGTGAATTTTCTTTCCCCTCTCCGACATTCTTATGATTTACATTGACAAATGACACCACGCTGAGAGCAACAGGGCTGCTTTTAGAGTACATTAGTGGTACTTAGTGAAAAGCTTGGCTTCCTAAACAAGACTCGCTTGCTGCTGCGTGCTTCTCTTTCACAGTCTTGGGCAGAAACTGGCGCTACACTAGTCTGTCCTCAAGCTAATGACTTTATTCTTGACACCTGCAACTGCACAGAAATATATCCCACCTACGTCACAGCAGTGGTGCCTTCAGTCACTCCCTTCCGCTTTTAAAAAGCATTTAGTTACATGGGTAAGTTGGACATAGAGGGATACGGGCCAAGTGAGGGCAATTGGGGCTGGTTTAAGGGTTAAAATAAAAAGAAGCGGCATTGAAAAGTTGGGCCAAAGGGCCTGTTTCCATGCTGTAAACCTCTATGACTGTGACACGATAACCAAAATTGGGGTTCTCACTTACACATTAGAAAATTGGCCACCCAGCCCCCAGCCCCCTCCCCCACTCATCACTCACACCCAGCCCTCCCCACCCAGCCCCCACTTCCCCCAAACCCCACACCCTCCAGCCCTCAGTGGCCCCCTCCCTACCCCACCCCACCCCACCAATGAAATTGCTGCCACCTTGTGGTAGCCTTTGTTTTGTTTTAATTCATAGGATGTGCGCATAACTTATAAGGCCAGCATGCATTAAAGTTTATTTATTCATTAGTCACAAGTAGGCTTACATTGACACTGCAATGAAGTTACTGTGAAAGTCCTCTAGTCACCACACTCTGGCACCTGTTCGAGTACACTGAGGGAGAATTCAGCACAGCCAATGCACCCTAACCAGCACATCTTTTGAACTTGCGGGAGGAAACCAGAGCACCCGAAGGCAATCCATGCAGACACGGGGGAAACATGCAGACTCCGCACAGACAGTGACACAAGCTGGGAATCGAACCCAGGTCCCTGATGCTGTGAGGCAATAGTGCTAACCAGTGTGCCACCATGCTGCCCTTGTTACCGATCTCTAGGCTATTACAACAGGAGTCACGGGTTAGTTGGTGCCATCACAGGATGCGTTCCCAACATCAGATGCAAGACAAACTAACCCTTTGCCTCGGAAGACAGGAATGTACTAGCATTGGGATTTGAGTTACACATATACCAGAAAATGCACATTTATCAATACACATAAACATTTCTGCCTATACATAGGCACACATGCATGCATATACCTTCCTTACGCACGTATAAGTACATACAACTCATGATGAATACATGAACATCAGGCAGAATTCAACAGACTTTAATTTTAAACTGGCATTTCAATGCAGTACAGAGGGAGTGCTGCATTGTAGGAGATGCCATCTTTTCGCTTGTGGCTCAGATGGATGTAAAAGGCTGCATGGCACTCTTGCCAAGAAGAGCAGAGGAGTTCTCCCAAGCACCCTGGCTAACACTTATCCCATCACAAATAAACATCACAAATAAACAGATACGTAGTCATTACCACATTGCTGTTTGTGGGAGCTTGCTGTGCACAGGCTACCTACATTACAACAATAATTTCATCTCAACTTCACTGGCTATGAAGTACAGTGGATTGTCCTGAGGTTGTGAAAGGCAGCACATAAATGCATTGCTGCATCACAATCCCAGGGACCCGGGTTCAATTCCGGTTTGCACATTCCCCCCGTGCCAGTGTGGGTTTCCTCCGGGTGCTCCAGTTTCCTCCCACAGTCCAAAGATGTATAGGTTAGATTGATTGGACATGCTAAGTTGACCCTAGTGTCAGGGATTAGCAAGGTAAATATGTGGGTTTACGGGACTAGGGCCTGGGTGGGATTGTGGTCAGTGCATACTCAATGGGCCAAATAGCCTCCTTCTGCACTGTAGGGATTCTATGACTTTCTTTCCATGGCAAGATTGTTCAGGAAAAAGATACAGAAGTCAGGGGTCACGCACCAACTCAAGAATAGCTTCTTCCCTGCTGCCATCAGACTTTTGAATGGACCTACCATATTAAGCTGATCCTTCGCTACATCCTAGCTAGACAGTATTTGATTTGTTTTATTATTGTCACATGTACTGGGATACAGTGAAAAGTATTGTTTCTTGCGCACTATACAGACAAAACATACCATTCATAGAGAAGGAAAGGAGAGAGTGTAGAATGTAGTGACATAGTCACAGCTGGGATGTAGAGGAAGATCAACTTAGTGCAACGCAAGTCCATTCAAAAGTCTGATGGCAGCAGGGAAGAAGCTGTTCTCAGTAACACTACATTCTGCACCTTTTCCTTTCCTTCTTCCCAATGTACTCTATGAATGGTATGTTTTGTGTGTACAGCATGCAAGAAACAATACTTTTCACAATATCCAAATATACATGATATTAAACCAAATCAAAGTCAAATATTCTTAAATAGGTGACAAAAATCTGACAATATGGGCCTTTTAATTCATCATTTTGTTAACTGCAGCCTCCACTTACTGTTAATGATCAATTGTAACATCTATTGCTTAGGGGTCTGTCGATACTGTCACACAAAAGGAGCTTTCATTCCGGTCTGTGTTCAGGGCAATGGTTATGATAGTAGAAAATTGACCTTGGCACCCTTGGGGCTGGTTAGAGAGATTGCTACCAAATTCCAATGCCCAATCCCTATCCTGCTTCTCAAAAGCGCACCTCTGCGGGCATCAGGTGCTGAGTGGAGATGCCCCCACGTGCAACCAATTCAGCCTGCCAACACAAAGCATTCAAAGGAGGGAAAACCTCTTAGGTGAAGCAGAGCGCCTCCAGTGAGGATGGTAACATAGTGAGTCAATACACAGGAAGAGACAGCCAGACACCTCTCTGCACAAAGCACAGCCTTCTCGCTGTCCCCAGCCTTTGGTTTGGATGGTTTGCAAAGACAAGGATCCCAGGCAGCACCTTCTGTTGACTGCAGAGCAGAACCTGTTAAAAGGCCAGTGTTGCCTTAGCGCTGCACTGCCAAGACAGTTTGCCATCTCTTTGCATGAGATGGAGGGAAGCCCACTGAGGTACAGTTTCTCTGATCCCCATCTGGTCTTACCCTCGATAAACAAAAACTAAAATAACATAAAAAAAACAAAGATTGGCACCATAATCCTACTCCTAAACACGGGGTTAATGCATTGGAATCCTTTCAGAATTCAATCCCCCACTCATTTCCCCCACTCCTTAAGGTAATTGTCCATAGGCACAAATGTTCAAAACTACACGGGATTTGGATTGAGTAGAATGGGAGGGATAGTTTCCACTTGCGGGAGAGTTGATACCCAAGTTTATTTATTAGTGTCACAGGTAGGCTTACATTAACACTGCAATGAAGCCACACTCCGGCGCCTGTTTGGGTACACCGAGGGAGAATTTAGCACGGCCAATGCACCCTAACCAGCACATCTTTCAGACCGTGGGAGGAAACCAGAGCACCCGGAGGAAACCCATGCAAACAACTTGCAGGCTCCACACAGACAGTGACCCAAGCTGGGAATCAAACTCGGGTCCCTGGCACTCTGAGGCAGCAGTACTAACCACTGTGCCACCGTGGGGCCCATGAGAGGTCACCGATTTAAGGCAATTGGTAAAAAGATGAGGCCGGGGAGGGGTGAGATTTAGTTTCAATGCAGCAAGTCATTACGATCCAAAATGCACTGTCTGAGAGGCTGAACCTTCAAAAGTCCCAACAAAAACATTGGCCGGAAATTTACCATCCTGCCCACCATGGGAATCGGAGTGGGTGGGAGGGAGGGGAAACCATGGAAAGATCTGTCGACTTTGGGCGGGATTCCACAGCTTCGGGACAAGCGTGGGTGTAAAATCCTGCCCAATATTAACACGATTCCTCTCCCCACAGTTGCTGCCAGACCTGCTGAGTAGAATCTATTTTTATCCACTTCCAAAAAAGATTTCGCTATAAACTACAAAAAAAATTTGGGGAAGGATGGATTTGCAGGGATATGGATAACAGAGCAGTGGGACTAATTGGGTAGCTTCTTCGGGGGGGGGGGGGGGCTAGTATTGACGGGATGGGCCAAATGGCCGCCTTCTCTGCTACCTGACTCTCAGCCAACATTTCCACGCAAGAGTTTAAAGCTCTTCTGCATCACACATTGTAACAGTGGCTGGGATGCTGGTGATAGCGTAGCCCCTTGCACTAATTTCCTTTCTAAATAAACAAGAAATAAATTTGAGAAGTTCCCCCCTTCTCTTTTTTTTAAAAAACAAAAAACAGAGCTACTCACCTGAACTCTTCTTCGTCTCACAATATCAGAATCATCCATCGCGTCGCTTTTTTCATCTCAATATTTCCAGCACTCTTAATCCGCCGACTGGAGGTGGGGGGAGGGAGGGAGGGAGGGAGGGGTAGAATGTGTCCGGTGCCCACCAAGCAAAAACTTTTATAAAGGACACCCTACACGCACACACAGCCAAAACACACAAGACAAGGTGGGGTACAAACAAAATACAAGAACAACCTCCAGTCAAAAGACAGGGCGAGGAACCAGAAGCAGAGAATCAGCTGTCCCTGGATGGATAAGTGTCCACACGCAACGCCAGGTCAGTATCCCAATGCCACAGCGCTCCAGCCTGACTTGGCACTGGGACATGGTCAAATGTTAAGCCTCTCAATCCAGGGTTGCATCCCCCCCGCCTCTTGCCCTCGGCTCCAGACAGCTTGTCTTCCAGGGTCTGGCTGGGTTGGAGAATCAAACACTCGGGTGGCTCGAACTAGGGAAGGGAGCCGTTGCAGACACGGTACTGTCGCTGTTCCATTTCGACTGGAAAGCCCGTGTGTCTGTAGCAGCACACACACACACACACACAAAACTATATCTTACTGCAAGAATCAGCCTGCTTTTCCAATCGACCGTCCCCTAACACTCCAAAACATGACTCAGGGATTTGAAAAAAGGCTAAGATCTCCATATACACACACACACACACACACATACAGCAGAGAGGCACTAGCAAAAAAAACAACCTATCAGCTGGCCTTTGTAGGGGAGCCAATGGGAGAGAAGATGAGTCCACCTTGACATATGCTTCATGCATTGGTCACCCTGTATTTTCCCCCCACCCGGCTTTAAAATTCAATTTCATTCAGCAAAAAAAAGATTAACCATTTAAACATTGCAGAGAGAGAGCGAGAGACAAGGTGGGGGGGGGGGGCACTTAACGTGGGCTGTATACCTGCACAGTGAAATGTGTCCCTGCATAGGGAGGGAGAGGAGCACTTCACAGACAGTGCTGAAGGAAGCCATTCGGCCCCTCCTGTCTATGCAGGCCCCTTTGAGAAGAGACAGCCTCTCTCTCTCTCTTTTGCCCTCACAAAAAAAACGTTGCCCCTTCAAGTGACATATCCCTTTTTGAAAAGAAAAATCAAGGCGGACACTGGAATCTTAACATTCTAATTTCTTATAATTTTGTTAGTCACAAGTAAGGCTTACATTAACACTGCAATTAAGTTATTGTGAAATTCCCCTCGTCGCCACACTCCGGCGATTGGGTTCAGGTTAATGCACCCTAACCAGCATGTCTTTCAGACTGTGGGAGGAAACTGGAGCACCTGGAGGGAACCCATGCAGACACGGGGAGAATGTGCTAACTCCACACAGACAGTGACCCAAGCTGGGAATCGAACCATGTCCCTGACGCTGTGAGGCAGCAGTGATAATCACTGTGCCACAAAAGCAGAAAGTGCTAGAAAATCTCAGCAGGGTGGACAGCATCTGTGGAGAGAGAACGTTGGCTCTATTTTCTCCCCACAGATGCTGTCAGACCTGCTAAGATTTTTCCAGTATTTCCTGTTTTTTTTAAAGTGTCGGAAAGATGAGAGGGAGTGGGGTTAAAGAGATTATTTTTCACCCTGAGGGTAGTAAATGTAGAACTCAGATTTAGATAAAAAGCACTTAGATTGCTCTAGTCTGCAGGGCACTGTCCAAGGATTGGAAAGTGGGATTAGGCTGCATATCTACAGAATGGTTTCCTCCCCGTCCCCCCCGACTCTGCTTTCGCTGATGGAGCGATGCCGGTGTTGGAAGGGGTGGGCACAGGAAGTCTCACAGCACCAGGTTAAAGTCCAACAGGTTTATTTGGAATCACAAGCTTTCAGAGCACTGCTCCTTCATCAGGTGAGTGTCCTGTTAGACTCATCTGATGAAGGAGCTGTGCTCCAAAAGCTCGCGATTCCAAATAAACCTGTTGGACTTTAGCCTGGTAAGGCCATAAGATCATAAGACAAAGGAGCAGAATTAGGCCATTCGGCCCATTGAGTCTGTTCCACCATTCAATCATGGCTGATATTTTTCTCATCCCCATTTTCATGTCTTTTTCCCACAACCCCTGATCCCCTTATTAATCAAGAACTTTTCTATCTACCTGGTGTTGTGAGACTTTTTACTGTGCTTTTGCCATGTGTGTGGGGGGGGGGGGGGGGGGCTATTTTAAAAGTTTCTGCTTGGTGGGCACTGGACACATTTCACCCCCTTATCCCACCCCACTTTCAATCTGCAGATTAAAAGTGTTGGAAACCTTGAGATGAAAAGAGAGACTCTGACCTGGGGGAGGGGGTCAGGGGGGTCACGATGGATGATTCTGATATTATGAGATGAAGGACGGTTCATATCTTTATTTATCTCACTGGTGCAGCACGATGGCACAGTGTTTACAACTGCTGTCTCACAGTGCCATAGACCCAGCTTCAATTCCAGCCTTGGGTCAGTCTGGATGGAGTTTGCATGTTCTCCTCGTGTCTGCATGGGTTTCCTCCGGGGGCTCTGGTCTCCTCCCACATTCCAAAGGTGTGCGGGTTAGGTTGATGGGCCATGCTAAATTCCCCCTAGTGTTAGGGGATTAGCAAGGTAAATACGTGGGGTTACGAAATAGGGTCTGGTTGGGATTGTGGTCGGTGTAGACATGATGGACCGAATGGTTTCCTTCTGCACTGTAAGGATTCTATGATCTTTATTTCTGCTGGCACACATATGATGGGTTGAATGGCCTCCTGTTGCATCTAGAATTTTTATGTTACTGTCAAACCTATTTCCACCATCTCTGCAGGAAGTGGATTCCAAATCCTAATGCAACACATGGCATTAAAGAGTATGTATACACATAAAATTATAAGTGCAGTCAGAGAGACGCCAACGCTCCCCAAAGGGCTTAATTGATCCAGATTGCGACGTGAAGCCACTCAATGAAAAAATGGTGCAAAGTTCACATATGTGCAGTGTTACAATTAGCATCAGGACTCCTGTCTTGAGAAGGATTGCAAGTACAGGCTAAAACCTTAGAGTCATAGAATCCCTACGTTGCAGGAGGAGACCATTCGGCCCATTGAGCCTGCATCCACAACAATCCCATCCTATCCCTGTTACTCCACATGTTTACCCTGCTAACTCTCGGACACTAAGGGGCAATTTTAGTATGGCCAATCAACCTAACCTGCACATCTTTTGGACTGTAAGAGGAAACCGGAGCACGCGGAGGAAAGCCATGCAGACACAGGGAGAATGTGCAGACTTCACACAGACAGTGCTCCAAGGTTGGAATCAAACCCAGGTCCCTGGCACTGTGAGGCAGTAGCACTAACCACTATGCCACCTAGAGATAAGGCGTACAGCGTAGGGGTGAACCATGGGCAGCCGAATTCAGAGGCTCAATGACATACCCAACATGATGATGGATCCTTAGGAATCCACCTGAATTTTCCAGATTCTGGTTATCATCTACCTGTGTGATCTTGCTGTGCAGTTACTGGCTGCTACATTAGTTGGTCAATGTTATAACAGTGACTATGCTTCTAAAATACTTTTATTGGTGATAAAATGCACACTCTGAGTCTGTGAAAACTTTATAAGTTTATTTACTTATTAGTCACAAGTAGGCTTACATTAACACTGCAGTGAGGTTACTGTGAAAATCCCCTAGTCATCACACTCCAGTGCCTGTTGGGGTACACTAAGGGAGAATTTAGCACAGCCAATGCACCCTAACCGGCACATCTTTCAGACTGTGGGTGAAAACTGGAACACCTGGAGGAAACTCACACAGATACGGGAAGAATGTGCAGACTCCACACAGAGACAGTTACCCGAGCCAGGAATCGAAGCTGGGTCTCGAGCACCATGAGGCTGCAGTGCTAACTACTATGCCACCGATATTTTGAACAATTCTCAATTATTTCCCCATTCGGTGAAACCAGAAATATCGATCATTGCTTAGACTACAGTTCCCGTAACCCCTCATATTTACCCTGACACTAGGGTTAATCTAGCAATCAACATAACAGCAGAACTCTGGGCTCTGGGAGAAGACAGGAGCACCCGGAGGAAACCTACGCAGTCACAGGGAGAACGTGCAAACTCCACACAGACAGAGGCCAGATTTGAACTCAGGTCCTTGGCGCTGAGAGGCAGCAGTGCTAACCACTGTGCCACCATGCCGCGGTACCATATCAACCCATGTTTGTTCTTATAGTAAGAGCAAAAATACTGCAGATGCTGGAATCTGAAACAAAAACAGAAAATGCTGGAAAATCTCAGCAGGTCTGGCAGTATCTGTGGAAAGAGAGAATAGAGCCAATGTTTCGAGTTTGGATGACCCTTCGTCAGAACTCTGACATAGGGTCATCCAGACTCAAAAGGTTGGCTCTGATTCTCTCTCTACAGATGGTGTCAGACCTGCTGAGATTTTACAGCGTTCTCTGTTTTTGTTCGTTGTGAGGTTAGCTACTTACTGATTGCTGAACAGGGCAAGCTGGCTAGCTTTGCAATGGTTATTGGTATAGCGTCAGATTGGTTCATTCAAAATCCACATGGTTGTGTAAAGGTCTACTCTACAGAGAATGAGCCATCAATTACGGAATGGACTAAAGGTTAGAAAATCAGTTTCTTTTGCAGTAAACCTTGGAAGAGATAATGAATTGAAAGCTTAAGAGGACAATACGGGAAAATGGGAAGCATAACAAACAGTTCTTGTCACTCATCCCTGCCCACTAGCTGACAACACCTCAATCCCTTTAAGTGCAAAACTGTTGTGACTCCATCAGAAAGCTGCAGTTTGGGGACTTAGAACATAGAGCATTACAGCGCAGTACAGGCCCTTCAGCCCTCAATGCCTCACCAACCTGTGAAAGCAATCTAAAGCCCATCTAACCTACACTATTCCAATATCATCCATTTGTTTATCCAATGACCATTTAAATGCCCTTAATGTTGCCAAGTTCACTACTGTTGCACAATTTGGACAAACCTTCTCTAGTCTAGCCCTAAAGGATTCATAGGACCCGATTTTACCATTGCACGCACCCAAAAACAGGCACAAAAACTTGGCAAAGTCAGCCATGAGGCTATTAATGTGATCCACGCCTGGCTTCCACGTAGATGCTCACTTTACCAAGGCCCGAAAACGGCCGCGATGTGAATCGCATGAACTTGCACGCAATTAAAATGAATTAATGGGCTGCACACCCCAACTTTACCAGCATTTCCCCCTTTACCATCGCATTCGCCCGTCCAGATTTGGCACGAAACAGACATGCTCAGCAAAGAGCGGCACAGTAGCACAGTAGTTAGCACTGCTGCTTCACAGCGCCAGTGACCTGGGTTCGATTTCAGGCTTGGGTCACTGTCTGTGTGGAGTTTGCACATTCACCTCGTGTCTGCGTGGGTTTCCTCCAGGTGCTCTGGTTTCCTCCCACAGTCCAAAGATGTGAGGGTTAGGTTGATTGGAGTTGATTAGAGTCCTGAGATGCATAGGTTAGAGGGATTATTGGGTAAAGTATGTAGGGATATGGGTATCGGCCCTGGGTGGGATGGTGGTTGGTGCAGACTCAATGGGCCGAATGGCCTTCTTCTGTACTGTAAGGTTTCTATGATTTCTAAAGCTCTGTTTTGGGCGCTCCAGCTGCTGAAGAGGCGAGTTCAGAGATTCCGCAGCTCTCTGACTCAGATCGGTGGTGGTGATGGGCGGGGCAGGGGGTGCCAGAGTGGGAGTGGGCGGGGAGGCCAGATCATTCTCTGGTGAGGGAGGAGGGAGATCTGGTGGGGGTAGAGGGGGGTCAGGGAGGAGGGCCAGATGTATCTCTGGTGGGGGGGGGGAAAGGCGGGGAGGGCGGGGGGATCCGCTGCCACTCTGCGGGCGATCGTTGAGGGGGAAGGGGGGGGCAGAGGGTCGCAATCGGTCTGGGTGGTGGAGAGGGGGTGAGGAGATAAGAGGGACAGTTATGTTGTGGGGCTGGGGCAATGTCTGTGAGGGCCATCGTTCCCGGGATGCTTTATCTGCTTGTTGCTCCTGGGATGTGGCAGGGGAGCGTTTTTCAATTGTTCTTTTCACCGCACACGCGCAGTTGAAGGCTCCGACACTTTACACAGCGTTTCGGGTGCAATGAGCCCCGCCCGCAGCACAATTCAGAGCGGTGAATGAGGGTGCCTGAGAACTGGGGGTCCAAGTCGGATCTGAATTGCGCCCAGATTCAGCCCTTAGAATGAAAATGGTAAAATCGGGCCCACAGAGTCACAGAATCCCCTACAGTGCAGAAGGAGGCCATTCGGCCCATCACACCTGCACCAACCACAATCCCACCCACGTCTCCATAAATCCCACACATTTACCCTGCTAGTCCCCCTGACATTAAGGAAGAATTTTCCAAGGTCAATCCACCTAACCTGCACATCTTTGGCATGTGGGAGGAAACCGGAGCACCCGGAGGAAACCCACGCAGACACGGGGGAGAATGTGCAGATTCTGCACAGACAGCGACCCAAGGCCAGGATTGAACCTGGCGCTGTGAGACAACAGTGCTAACTACTGTTCCACCAGTGCCTTTGGAATCTTCCACTTAGCCTGAATCCAGAAGGCAGTTCATGCCAAACCCACACAGGCTGCTTCCTTGGCAATTTCTGTTCACCCATCACACCGAAGCACATTGACCTCATTGGTTCCAGGTTAGCAATGCGTTGCTTTTAAAATTCTTCATCCCCATTTTCAAATCCCTTCATGCTCCTTGCTCCTCCCAATCTCTGTAACCCCCTCGAGCCACCATGGGGCAACACAGTGGCACAGTGGTTAGCACTGCTGCCTCCCAGTGCCAGGGACCCGGGTTCAATCCCCAGCTTGGGTCACTGTCTGTGCAGAGTCTACACATTCTCCCTGTGTCTGTATGGGTTTCCCCCAGGTGCTCCGGTTTCCTCCCACAATCCAAAGATGTGCAGGTTAAGTGGATTGACGTGCTAAATTGACCCTAGTGTCAGGGGGATTATCAGGGTATGAGGGAATAGGGCCTGGGTGGGATTGTTGTTGGTACAGACTCGATGGGCCGAATAGCCTCCCTCTGCACCGCAGAGGCTCAATGATTCACAGTAACCTCATTGCAGTGTTAATGTTAATAACTCACCTAATGAAGGGGCCGTGCTCCAAATGCTCATGATTCTAAATAAACCTGTTGGACTTTAACCTGGTGTTGTGAGACTTTGTGTCAGGCCTACCTGTGATACTAATGAATAAATATCTAGGGGTACATGTTCATAGCTCCTTGAAAGTGGAGTCATAGGTGGACAGACTGATGAAGAAGTCATTCAGCATGCTTGGTTTCATTGGTCAAAACATTGAATACAGGAGTTAGGACATCTTGTTGAAGTTGTACAAGACATTGATAAGGCCACACTTGGAATACTATGTACAGTGTTCTGGTCACCCTTTTATAGAAAGGATATTATTAAATGAGAAAGAGTGCTGAAAAGATTTACTAGGATGCTACCGGGACTTAATGGATTGAGTTATAAGGAGAGGCTGGATAAGCTGGGACTGTTTTCTCTAGAGCGTAAGAGGCTGAGGGGTGATCTTATAGAGATCTATAAAATAATGAGGGGCACAGATCAGCTAGATAGTCAATATCTTTTCCCAAGGTAAGGGAGTCTAAAACTAGAGAGCATAGGTTTGAGGTGAGAGGGGAGAGATACAAAAGTGTCCAGAGGGGCAATTTTTTCATACAGAGGGTGGTGAGTGTCTGGAACAAGCTGCCAGAGGTAGTAGTAGAGGCAGGTACAATTTTGTCTTTTAAAAAGCATTTAGACAGTTACATGGGTAAAATGGGTATAGAGGGATGTGGGCCTAATGCGGGCAATTGGGATTCTCTTAGGGGTTAAAAAAAAGGGCGGCATGGACAAGTTGGGCCGAAGGGTTGTTTCCATGCTGTAAATGTCTGTGACACTATCTGGATTCCTTCAATACTGGGCTCTTGCATAAACCCAAGTTTCATCGCTCCACCATTGGTGGCCCTGTCCCAAGCTCAGGAATTCCCTTCCTACATCTCTCCATCTGTTTCTCCTCATTCAAGACATTGCATAAAACCCAACACTTCGACCAGGCTTCTGGTCACTTGCCCGCGTACCTCTTACGTGGGATCAGTCACAAATTTTGTTTGATAACGGCTCTTCATTAAGCTTTACATAGCTTAAAAGGTGCTACGTAAGTGAAAGTTGTTGTTGAGGGGGTGGTTCCTTCGTAGGTGATGCCTGTTCACACTATAATATCACCCCATCTGTCGGATCCAGTAGCAACCGACTCCAAACGTTGCAAAAGGCACAAATGACTGAATCCGTGAAAGAACATAGGGATTAACTTTAATATCTCTCTTTTTTAAAAAAAAATTGCTTGTTCACGTATTTTTAGTTAATCGGCAAACAGCAATGACTTAACTGAGAGAACTAACTGGGAGGAGTTATCAGGAACAGCAATTCGATGGACTTAATTTAGCAACATTAACCCAGGATGTTACAGTGACTGACAGTGCTGTATCATCTCCCTGGCACTTCTGGGCCCAGTAATTTCACCCTAGTTGGTCGCCCTGATGACAAATTGAAGCTTCCCAGGAATTTTGTAACATTAGTAAGAATCAACACTTAATACTTTTACAGAAATACGGAAACAAATATTCCTCTTTTAAGTGGCTGCAAACATTTCAATTATTTAGATTAATATTTTGTACATCTGGCAATATCATACCTTAAAACAGTGTGTCAGTGCATGCCAGACATCACAGCCCAGATGTTCTGCTCCAGATGTTACGTTCCAGTCCTCGCAAATTGGTAGCGACACAATGTGATTTTGAAAAATGGGAGGAAAAACGTGACTTCATTTCTGGGGATTCTGCAAGAGAATTTGATAAGTGTTCCAAGCTTTGTGACGTTTCTTGGCTGTAAGCAGCTAGTGAAGTGACGCAAGATTGTGTTTACTGAGACCATAAGACCATAAGAAGCAGGCCATTTGGCCCATTGAGTCTACACCACCATTCATCATAGAATCATAGCATCCCTACAGTACAGAAGGAGGCCATTCATCCCATCGAGCCTTCACTGACAACAATCCCACCTAGGCCCTATCCCCGTAACCCCACATATTTACCCAGCTAATCCCTCTAACCTACTCATCCTGAGACATTAAGGGCCAAATTTAGCATGGCTAATGCACATCTTTGGACTGCAGGTGGAAACAGGAGCACCCAGAGTAAACCCACGCAGACACAGGGAGAACGTACAAAGCCCATATAGACAGTGACCCAAGGCTGGAATAGAACCCAGGTCCCTGGCACTGTGAGGCAGCAGTGCTAACCACAGTGCCACCATGCCACCCTAAATATATAAGTTGCGACAGGAGTGTTTAGCAGAACCCTCAGTTCCTGCACTTGCATAGTGGCTTCAACCACTGCGCCACCATGACGCCCTCTGGTCCTACAGTCTCCCACATGGAGGAAATAATCTCTCAGCATCTACCCTGTCAAAGCCCCAAGAGAATCCAAAATGTCTCAATAAGGTTAACAATGGTTAGGTCAACTTGCCTTAAATGGTTGGGAGAGCGGTTTCACAGGAAGATCCCCCTCACGGGTTGTGACATTTCTGACCTCGTACACTTCTAATGTTGTATTTTGTTACGGACGTGAGACAATCTTTCTTTTTACAGGAATGTTGAAATGGGCCGAGGGTGTTAGTCATTTCCAACTGATTGATAACATGCCCCCTGTCCCAGGGCAGGAACTGAGAATCTGCAAATTGTATTCAGTTAAATCCTTCTGCAGCAATTAGCTTCTAATTGAGCTAAGGGCTATTTACTTATACAGAATTCCTACAGCAAGTGCCGTAGCTTGGATTGTACATAGCGCCTCACTATACAAGAGATAATCATCGTCAACTGACAAGCCATCAAGTAAGACACGCATTATAAAGATTGGAAATATGTGTACGTATCTCTCGGTCTATGTTTGACTCTGACATAGTCCACTTTAGTCAGGACATTGCAGAGTTAAATATTGTAAGTAGTCTCACAACAGGTTTATCTGGTAGCACTAGCTTTCAGAGCACTGCTCCTTCATCAGGTGAGGGTGTTCCGAAAGTTCGTGCTACCAAATAAACCTGTTGGACTTTAACCTGCTATTGTGAGACTTCTTACTGTGTCCACTCCAGTCCAAAGCTCCACATTATATATTCTTAGAAGTATATAGAATCATACAGTACAGAAGGAGGCCATTCGGCCCCTCGAGGCCCTATCCGTAGAACCCCATACATTTACTCTAGCTAGCCCCCTGACACTAAGGGGCAATTTATCATGGCCAAGCCACCTAACCAGCACATCTTTGGGAGGAAACCAGAGCGCTCAGAGGAAACTCACGCAGACACAAGGAGAATGTGCAAACTTCACACAGACAGTGACCCAAGCTGGGAAACAAACCCAGGTCCCTGGCGCTGTGAGGGAGCAGTGCTAACTGTTGTGCCACCATGTCTAGGCTAACTTTAGGCTTACATTAACAGTGCAATGAAGTTACTGTGAAAATCCCCTAGTCGCCACACTCTGGCACCTGTTCGGGTATACTGAGGGAGAATTTAACATGGCCAATCCACCTAATCAGCAGGTCTTCCGGACTATGGGAGGAAACGGAACATCCGGAGGAAACACATGCAGACACGGCAAAAATGTGCAAACTCCATACAGACAATAATTCAAGCCAGGAATCAAACCCGGCTCCCTGGTGCTGTGAGGCAGCAATGCTAACCACGTGTCACTGTGTCTAGGCTAACTTCACAATATACTTTGGAGTACCTGAACTGGTCCCTAACACACTAAGAAGTCTCATAACACCAGGTTAAAGTCCAACAAGTTTATTTGATAGTAAACCCACAAGCTTTCGGAACGCTGTTCCTTCGTCAGGTGAGTGGAAGCCATGCAGACATGGGGAGAATGTATAGACTCTACACATACAGTGACCCAAGCCGGGAATCAAACCTGTGTCCCTGGCGCTGTGAGGCAGCAGTGCCAACCACTGTGCCATCATGTCTTGAAGCGCTTTGGGACATCCTGAGGTTATGAAAGTGCTATCTAAATACAAAATCTCCCTCTTCAAAAGACAAGAATGGGGCTGCACAGTGGTCATGATGTGGATGTGCTGGCGTTGGACTGGGGTAAACACAGTAAAAAGTCTGACAACACCAAGTTTAAGTCCAACTTGTGAGTTTACTATCAAATAAATTGGTTGGACTTAAACCTGGTGTGGTCAGACTTTTTACTGTGCAGCACAGTGGCACAGCGATTAGCACTGCTGCCTCACAGCGCCAGGGACCCGGGTTTGATTTCCAGCCTCAGGTCACAAAAACCCAGTTGCAAAAACCCAGCTTGCAGGTGCAGCAGGTGGTCAGGAAGGCGAATGGGATGCTGGCCTTCATAGCGAGGGGGATTGAATATAAAAGTAGGGAGGTCTTGCTGCAGCTGTATAGGGCATTGGTGAGGCCGCAGCTGGAGTACTGTGTGCAGTTTTGGGCACCGCACCTGCGCAAGGATATTTTGGCCTTGGAGGGAGTGCAGAGGAGGTTTACTAGGCTGATACCAGAGTTGAGGGGGTTGAGCTATGAGGAGAGGCTGAATAAACTGGGCTTGTACTCGTTAGAGTTTAGAAGAATGAGGGGAGATCTCATTGAGACTTATAAGATGATGAATGGGATGGATAGGATAGAGGTGGAGAGACTCTTCCCGCTCAAAAAAGACAGTAGGACTAGGGGGCACAGCCTCAAGATAAAAGGGGGGCGATTTAGAACGGAGTTGAGGAGGAACTTCTTCACTCAAAGGGTGGTGAATCTCTGGAATTCTCTGCCCGTTGAAGTGGTGGAGGCTGCCTCGCTAAATATTTTTAAGACGCGGGTTGATGGGTTTTTGATAAGAGAGGGGATTAAGGGTTATGGGGAGAAAGCGGGAAAGTGGAACTGAGCAGCGACAGATCAGCCATGATCTTATTGAATGGCGGGGCAGGCTCGAAGGGCTAGATGGCCTACTCCTGCTCCTATTTCTTATGTTCTTATGTCACTGTCTGTGTGGAGTTTGCACATTCTCCCTGTGTCTGTGTGGGTTTCCTCTGGGTGCTCCGGTTTCCTCCCACAGTCCAAAAGACGTGCTGGTTAGGGTGCACTGGCCGTGCTAAATTCTCCCTCAGTGTTACCCGAACAGGTGTGGCGATGAGGGGATTTTCACAGTTGACTTCATTGCGGTGTTAATGTAAGCCTTACTTGCGACGAATAAATAAGAAAGCTTTCAGGGGAAGAGGGGAAAAGGTAGCAAATGGAGGATCGGTGGCGATTCGAGTTTAAAAACTTAGCCGTCTGTGAAGAGGCTGCAGCCGATGTGATTCACTTCAGACTCTGGGCCCAGCTCATTCCCGTGACTCACAGCTAACTGAACTGAAAAATCAATAAGTCTCTATCACTTCCCAGAAAGTGGCTCAATGCCAGGGAAAGAGGGCCAACACTAATGAAGAATTTCATTACGAGCCCACTCAAGCCATGTCTTGCCATTGCTCATACACAGAGATGGACTTCTGCATGCATTTCTTTTTACGTCTAGACTGCATCTAGATAGAAAAGATTAATTTCACAATTGCACTTCAGGCATCAATCCCAGGATTACTTTATTTAATTTCACAGGATGAGGGTTTCGCTGGCAAGGACAGCATTTTGCTGCCCGCCTCCTATTGCCCCTTGAGGAACTACAGAATCCCTGCAGTGCAGAAGGAGGCCACTTGGTCCTTCGAGCCCATGCCAACAACAACCCAGGCCCTATCCCCGCAACCCCACACTTCTACCCCGCTAATCCCTCCAACCTACACATCCCAGGACTCTGAACCACAATTTAGCATGGCCAATTCACCTAACCCGCACATCTTTGGACTGTGAGACGAAACTGGAGCACCCGGAGGAAACCCACGCAGACACGGGGAGAACATACAAACTCTACACAGACAGTGACCCAACACTGGAATTGAACCCAGGCCTCCAGAGCTTGGAGGCAGCAGTGCTAACCACTGGGCTACCGTGCCACCCATAGCTAGCAGTGAGCTGCCTTCTTGAACCACTGCAGTCCATCTGGTGTAGATGCACCCACAGTGCTGTTAGGGAAGGGAGTTCCAGGATTTTGACCCAGCGACAATGAAGGAGCGGCCAATACATTTCCAAATCAGAATGGTGAATGACTTGGAACTGAAATTCCAGGTGGATGCATGCCCTGGTTCCTCTAGTTGGTAGGAGTTGCGGGTTTGGAAGGTGCCGTGAAGTAAGCCTTGGTGGCACGTTGCAGTGCATCTTGTCGATAGTGTTACTACATTGGTGACTTTGTGGAGTGAATGTTTGTGGGTGGGGTGCCAATCAGGCAGGCTGCTTTGCCTTAGATGGTGTCAGGCTTGTAAGGTGTTCATACTAATGTCAAAACCAAAAATAGTTTTAATGTTTATTTCATTAGTGTCACAAGTTGACTTACATTAACACTGCAATGAAGTTGCTGTGAGAATCCCCTAGTCGCCACACTCTGGCACCTGTTCAGGTACACTGAGGGAGAATTTAGCACGGTCAATGCACCTAACCAGCATGTCTTTCAGACTGTGGGAGGAAACCAGAGCACCTGGAGGAAACCCGCTCAGACACGGGGAGAATGTGCAAACTCCACACAGACAGTGACCCAAGCCAGGAATCGAACCCAGGTCCTTGATGCTATGAGGCAGCAGTGCTAACCATTGTGCCACCATATCTAGGCTAACTTCATAATATTTCTGGTCTGGTCCCCAATAACAGCACTTCAAATAGCAATGGGATAAATAACCATGTCATCCAACCCAATAACGCTGGTTAAGATGTAACTATTGGTCTGGAAACCAGAGAGAACTCATTTACTATTCTCCAAAATAGTGGACATTGTTACTGTCCACTGAGGGGGCCTCACCTCATCCATTGGACAACACCTCTGACACTGCAACATTGACTCAATGGGCTGGCTGCCGAGATTCTCTGCTCGAAGTTCCGGAGTTGGGATTTGGATCTACAATTTAAGGACTCAGAGACAAGAGTGCTACCCACAGAGCCACAGCTGACAAGTGAACCTCGAGAACTATTGGAATCAAGCCTGTTTGTGGTTGCACCTGCCATCTCTTACACTGGCACTTTTTTAACTGGCATCGCAGGGCAGAAACCAGGAGGGGGGAATCCTGCCTGACTGCTTATTGCCCTCTGGGGCCTGGGCAGCAGCAGTCAATCTGAGTGGACGTGCTGTTGGCAGAGCTGAGATCAGTCAGCTCAGAGTGGGCCATGGTTTGGAACAGAGATCTCCCTGGGCTTTACAACAACACACGCAATTGGAAGATATATAGAATGATACAGCACAGAACTAAGTCTCATAATGCCTGGGTCCCCCTTTGGTAGAGTTTCCCTCACTAATATCACTGCTCCATTCTTGTTAATTATATTGGTAATTAAACTGTGTTTAATTTTGTATCGGGCGCTAAGCATTGACTCTGGAGGCGATGGCCTAATGGTATTATCACAAGATTATTAATCCGGCTAATGATCTGGGGACCTGGGTTCGAATCCCATCACAGCAGCTGGTGGAATTTGAATTCAATGAAAAAGATCTGGAATCAGGAATCAACTGCTGACCCATTGTCAATTGGCGGAAAAACCCACCTGGTGTGCTATTTTCTTGAGGGAAGGAAATCTGCCGTCCTTATCTGGTCTGGCCTACTTGTGACTCCAGAGCCACAGCAATGTGGTTGATTCTTAACTGCCTTCTGAGGGTGCCTAGGGATGAGCAATAAGTGCGGGCAAGCCAGCGATGCCCATGTCCCACAAATGAATTTTAAAAATTCAATCATGCTCCGCACAGTGGCACAGCGGTTAGCACGGCAGGCTCACAGCGTCAGAGACCCAGGTTCGATTCCCAGGGTTGGGTCACCGTCTGCGTGGAGTCTGCATGTTCTCCTCTGTCTGCGTGGGTTTCCTCCAGGTGCCCCAGTTTCCTCCTACAGTCCGAAAGCCTTGCTGGTTAGGGTGCACTGGCAGTGCTAAATTCAGTGTACCCAAACAGGGACCAGACTGTGGCGACTAGGGGATTTTCTCAGTAACTTCATTGCAGTGTTAATGTAAGCCTACTTGTGACACTAATAAATAAACATTAAACAATATCACTGTATCTGGATGATTGTCAACATTTCTATGGTCACAGTTCTGTGAATCACTTAAATTTAAGTTTATTTTTTAGTGTCACAAGTAGGCTTACATTAACACTGCAATGAAGTTACTGTGATAAATCCCCCAGTTGCCACACTTCGGCACCTGTTCGGATACACTGAGGGAGAATTTAGTGTGGCCAATGCACCCTAACCAGCACGTCTTTTGGACTGTGGGAGGAAACCAGAGCACCTGGACAAAACCCACACAGACACAGGGGAGAATGTGCAGAGTCCACACAGAAAATGACCTGAGGCCAGAATTGAACCAGGTTCTCTGGCGCTGTGAGGCAGCAGTGCTAACCACTGTATCACCGTGCCCTCCCCCCCCCCCCAAAGGTGACAGACAAACATGGTCAAAGAAGAAGGATTGAAGGAGCAGCTTAAAGATGGAGAGGTGGGCAGGCTTAAGGAGAAAATTCCAGAGAGTTCAATGGCTCTAGGCACCACCGAAAAAAGTCTGACAACACCAGATTTCAGTCCAACCAATTTATTTGATAGTAAACTCACTAGCTTTAGTCCAACGCCGGCATACCCACATCTAGGCACCACCACCAGCGTTGGGTGAAATCAAATTGCAAGGGGCAAGTTAGACAAACGCATGCATCTCAGAGGGTTGTGGGGCTGGAAGAGTTACAGAGAGCTGGAGAGAGGCCATGGAGGGATTTTAGCACAAGGATCAGATTTGTAAATCTGAAGTCAATGTAGGTCGGTGAGCGGGAGTGATGGATAAATGGATGTGGTGAAAGTTAAGCTTTGGGCTGCGGTGGTTCTGAATGAAGGCAGAACACTGCAGATGCTGGAATGTGAAACAGAAAATGCTGGAAAATCCCAGTGGGAATAGAACGTTTCAAGTCTGGATGACCCTTTGTCAAAGCTAAGAGCAAAGAAATTCAGACGAGATTTTTACTATGGTGGTGGGTAGGGAGGGGATACACTGCAATCGTACAAAAGAAATGTAAATGATGATGAAGAATGATAATGACATTTGCTTTGTCCCCCCTCATAATATAAATTACTAATTAATTAATTAATCAAATAATTACATTACTAATTAATAAAGATACCCTCATAATATAAATCTCGTCTGATTTTCTTTGCCTTAGCTCTGATGAAGGGTCATCTAGACTGGAAATATTGTCTCTATTCTCTCCCCACAGATGCTGCCAGACCAGCTGAGATTTTCTAGCGTTTTTTAGTTTTGAGTTCTGAATGAGATCATTTTAACCATGTGATGCTTACACACCCAGCTGGCAACCTGGTCCCTTATTGAAGATGAATGAATAGAGGAAGGAGAGTAGACCATATTCTACCAGTCAGTTAGATCATGTCTGACCTGTGACCTTACTCCAAACGCTCGCTTTGGACAATTTCTTGCCTTCATTTTCTTCCTCCACCTACTTCTGGATCCATCCATTGGCATACAAAGAACAAAGAAAATTACAGCACGGGAACAGGCCCTTCGGCCCCCCAGGCCTGCACTGACCATGCTGCCCGACTGAACTAAAACCCCCTACCCTTCCAGGGACTATATCCCTCTATTCCCATCCTTTTCATGTACTTGTCAAGACACCCACTTAAAAAATCACTGTCATATCTACCTCCCCAACAGTGAGTTCCAGGCACTCACCACCCTCTGTGTAAAAAAACTTGTCTTGTACATCTCCTTTAAACATTGCCCCTCACACCTTAAACCTATGCCCCCTCCTCGTAACTGACTCTTCCACCCTGGGAAAAAGCTTCTGACTATCCACTCTGCCAATGCCCCTCATAATCTTGTAGACTTCTATCAGGTCGCCCCTCAACCTCTGTCGTTCCAGTGAGAACAAATCAAGTTTCTTCAATCTCTCCTCATAGCTAATGCCCTCCATACCAAGCAACACCCTGGTAAATCTTTTCTGTACCCTCTCCAAAGCCTCCACATCCTTCTGGTAGTGTGGCGACCAGAATTGAACACTATATTCCAAGGGCGGCCGAACCAAGGTTCTATAAAGCTGCAACATGACTTGCTAATTTTTAGACTCAATGCCCCAGCCGATGAAGGCAAGCATGCCGTATGCCTCCTTGACTACCTTCTCCACCTGCAATGCCACTTTCAGTGACCTGTGTACCTGTACACCCAGATCCCTCTGCCCATCAATACTCTTAAGATTCTGCTATTTACTGTGTATTTCCTATTTGTATTAGACCTTCCAAAATGTATAGTTTGCCAGGGCGGGAGATAGATTTAGCACTTCATAAGCAAGGAAAGAGAGAATGGCTCAGCCCAAGTCAGAATGATGGACTGGAAAAGAATGATGGAAGAATGGCTGATATATTTCCTGAATCAGGATGGTGTGTGTGCACAGACTGTTGCCAGGGAGAGGGATGGAGCTGGTAGCTAGGGAACAGAGTTTGAAGCGGGGACAGAAAACAATGGCTTCAGTCCTCCCAATATTTCACTGGATAAAAATTCTGCTTTGTCCAGTATTGGCTGTCTGATAAACCATCTGAACACTTAGCAAAAGTGAAGGAGCCAAGAGAGATGATGTTGGGGTAGAACTGGGCATTGCCAGCTCTCGAATAATGTTGTTGAAGACAACCATCTCTTTGTATACATAAACTTCAATGGAGCCTTTGACAAGGTACCTCATGGTAAACTGGTATGAAAGATGAATTCACACGGGATCAAAGGAGAGCTGGCAAGATGGATACAGTCATGATGTGGATACAGAACTGGCTTGGCCATAGATCCTTAGAAGGCAAACGTGAGACACAGTAGACAGAGCACCCTTCTTCGTCCAGTACTTCCCCAGAGCAGAAACGCTACGACATCTTCTCCAGAGCCTTCAGCATTTCATCGATGAAGACGAACATCTGCCAAGGCCATCCCCACACCTCCACTTCTTATCTTCAAACAACCGCGCAATCTCAAACAGACCATTGTCCACAGCAAACAACCCAGTCTTCAGGAGAAAGTGACCATGATACCACAGAACTCTGCCACAGCAACCTCTGCAAGACATGCCTGATCATCGACACAGATGCCATCATCTCACATGAGAACACCATCCACCAGGTACACAATACATACTCTTGTGACTTGATCAACGTTGTCTGATACGCTGCAGGAAAGGATGTCCTGAGGCATGGTACATTGGCAAGATCATGCAGAATCTATGACAACAGATGAATGAACACCACTCAACAATCACTAGGCAGGAGTGTTCCCTTCCTGTTGGGGAACACTTCAGCAGTCAGGGGCATTCAGCCTCTGATTTTTAGGAAGTGTTCTCCAAGGTGGCCTTTACAACACGCGACAACGCAGAATCACTGAGCAGAAACTGATAGCCAAGTTCTGCACACATGAGGAAGGCCTTAACCGGGATCTTGGGTTCATGTCACACTATTTGTAACCCCCACAAATTGTCTGGGCTTGCAAAATCTCACTAACTATCCTGGCTGGAGACAATTCACATCTCTTTAACCTGTGCTTAACCTTCTCTCCACTCACATTGTCTGTACCTTTAAGACTTGATTACCTGGTGTTGTGTGACATCTGACTTAGCCTAGAATCAGAGGATAGCAGTAGAGGGATGCTTTTCTGAATGGAAGGCTGTGACTAGTGGTGTTCCATAGGGATCAGTTCTGGAACATTTGTTGTTCATTGTATATATAAGTGATTTGGAGAAAAAAGGACACAAAAATGGGAGTTGCGGATAATGAAGAGGAATGTCAGAGGATACAGCAAGATACAGACCGATTGGAGACTTGGGTGGAGAAGTGGCACATGGAATTTAATCCGGACAAGTGCAAGATAATGCACTTTGGAAGGTCCAATTCCTGTAGGAATTATACAGTCAATGGGAGAACCCTTAACAGTATTGACAGGCAGAGAGATCTGGGCGTACTGTCCACCGGTCACTGAAAGTGGCAACGCAGGTAGAAAAGATAGTTAAGAAGGCATATGGCATGCTTGCCTTCATTGGTTAGGGCATTGAGTATAAAAACAGGCAGATTATGCTGCGGCTGTACAGCTGTACAGAACCTTATTTAGAATATTGTGCACAATTCTGGTTGCCACACCATCAGAAGGGTGTGAATACTTTGGAGAAGGTGCAGAAGAGGTTTATCAGGATGTTGCCTGGTCTGAAAGGTATTAGCTACAAGGAGAGGTTGGATAAACTCTCACTGGAACAACAGAGGTTGAGAGGTGACCCAATAAAGGGCTACAAGATTTTGAGTGGCATAAGGTAGATAAAGTCAAGTACTAGGGTACATAGGTTTAAGGTGCGTGGGGAAAGGTTTAGAGGAGATGTGCCAGGCAAGGTTTTACACAGAGAGTGATGAATGCCTGGAATGTGCTGCCCGGGGAGATGGTGGGAGCAGATACAATAGTGGCATTCAACAGGCAACTAGATGAATACATGAATAGGATGGGAATGGAAGGGTTACAGACTCCATGAATGTATACAGTTTTAGTTTAGGCAGGCATCATGATCGGTGCAGGCTTGGAGGGCCGAAGGGCCTGTTCCTGTGCTGGACTATTCTTTGGTCTTTGGTATTTAATGTGCCTTGTCTTATTGTACATGGCACAGTGGCACAGTGGTTGGCACTGCTGCCTCACAGTGTCAGAGACCCAGATTCAACTCTAGCCTCAGGTGACTCTCTGTGCAGAGCCTGCAAGTTCTCCCCATGTCTGCGTGGGTTTTCTCCAGGTATTTCCTCTCACAGTCCAAAGATGTGCATGTTACATGGATTGGCCATGCTAAATTGTTCCTTGGTGTCCAAAGATGTGCAGGTTAGGTGGTTTGGCCATGCTAAATTGCCCCTTAGTGTCCAAAGATGTGCAGGTTAGGTGAATTGGCCGTGCTAAATTGTCCCTTAGTGTCCAAAGATGTGTGGGTTAGATGGATTGGCCGTGCTAAATTGCCCATTAATGTCCAAAGATGTAGAGATTAGGGGGATTAGCCATAATAAATTGTTCCTTAGTGTCCAAAGATGTGCAGGTTAGGTGGATTAGCCATGCTAAATTGGCCCTAAATGTCCAAAGATGTGGAGATCAGGGGGATTAGTTATGCTAAATTACTCCTTAGTGTCCAGGGGATTACCAGGTAAATACAAGAGGTTATGGGGCTAGGACCTGGGAGAGATTGTTGCCAGTGCAGACTTGATGGGCTGAATCACCTCTTTCTTCACTGTAGGGATTCTACGAGTATTGCTTTTGCTTTTCAGGCATTGGCCTATCCTGGGGCAATAGCTTCGATGTTGAATTAATTGTTAGTTTTGGAAATTTTCTCTTTCAATCCTCTGATGGTGAATTAAAGCTTGGAGATCCAAGTAACAAAGCAGCCTCCTCTACGCAGTCTGAAGCTCAATGGAACTTGTGACGCAAAATTAGACTCAAACCCAACAACGCTTAACTCATCATCTACAGTGAGTACTGGGGATGACAGATAAATGTAATTGGATATTCGATCTAACCTTTCCTGCTCTGCTTGGGAACAAGCACGGAGCTGGCCATTAGTAATTAATATGAGGACTGGTAAGCATTCAAAAGCCTTTCTTAATTACCTTTGTGGGGGGGAAGAAAGAGAGAGATTTCCCAGGAGATTAAATACATGAGGGGCAGACTCAGGCAAGGGAAGATTGAGCACAGAAAATGGACAGAGTAGTAAGTTTTTTAAGTTTAATTTTATTTATTAGTGCCACAAGTAAGGCTTACATTAACACTGCAATGACATTATTGTGAAAATCCCCTAGTCGTCACACTCCGGCACCTGTTCAGATACACTGAGGGAGAATTTAGCATGGCTAGTGCATCTAAGCTAAAGTTTAAAGTTTATTTATTAGTTATACAAGTAAACTTACATTAACACTGCAGTGAAGTTACTGTGAAAATCCCCATGTTGCCACACTCCGGCGCCTGTTCGGGTGCACTGAGGGAGAATTTAGCATGGCCAATGAACTTAACCAGCAAGTCTTTTGGACTGTGGGAGGAAACTGGAGCACCCTGGGGACACCCACACAGTCCCAAGATGTGCAGGTTAGGTGCATTGGCAATGCTAAATTGCCCCTTAGTGTTAGGGAGACTAGCAGGTAAGTATGTTATGGGAATGGGACCTGAGTGGGATGGTTGTTGGTGCACCTTGAAGGGCCAAATGGCCTCCTTCTACCCTGTAGATTCTATGATAACCATAATAACTGTTTGGTCACTTAGCACATGAACTGTTTGTGGGATCTTGCTTTGTCGAAATTGGCCTCTCTTTTTCCTACATTTGTGAAAGGTACCTCTATTGGCGCTACATAAATGAACATCTTTCTTTGCTCTTTAGGTCACAAGATTGGCTGTATTATGGGTCACATGGTCTAACTCTACAAGCTGAAGACATATTTGTGTGACACAAAGATCAAAGAACAAAGAACAGTATAGCACAGGAACAGACCGTTCGGCCCAACAAGCCTGTGCCGACACATGATGCCTTTCTAAACTAATGGGCGGGATTTTACGGCCTTGCTCGACAAGACTGGAAATTCCTGTCCAAGGACAATGGACATTTCCATTGTCCACCTCTCGCCCACTCCAATTCCGTGGCAGGCGAGGCGGTAGAGTTCCGGCGCTTATTCCTCCACGCAGTCCATGTTCCTCTATTCCTGGCCTATTCAGGTATCTATCAAGGCATCTCTTAAACATTGCTATTGTGTCTGCTTCTCCCACCTCCTCTGGCAGTGCGTTCCAGGCACTTACCACTCACTTGCCTCTCACATCTCCTTTAAACTTTCACCCTTTTACCCTAAACCTACATCTCTCAGTAATTGACATTTCTACCCTGGGAAAAAGACTCCATTCTATCTGTGCCTCTCACCATTTTGTAAATTTCCATCAGGTCGCCCCTCAGCCTCTGATGTTCAAATGAAAACAAACCAAGTTTGTCCAATCTCTCCTCGTAGCTAATACCCTCCAAACCAGGCAACATGCTGGTAAACCTTTTCTGTACCCTCTTCAAAGCCTCCACATCCTTCTGATAGTGGGGTAACCAGAACTGTATGCAATACTCCAAATGTGGCTGAACTAAAGTTCTACACAGCTGCAACATGACTTGCCAATTTTTATACTCTATACCCCAACCGACGAAGGCCAGCATGCCACCTTGTCCACTTGTGCTGCCACTTTCAGAGAACCGTGGACCTGTACACCCAGATCCCTCTGTATAGTAATGCTTCTAAAGGTTCTGCCATTTACTGTATACTTCCCTCCTGCATTAGATCTTCCAAAATGCAACACCTTGCATTTGCCCACAAGTGCAAGGCAGTGTAATCTCTTACAAGAGCAAAATTAATTATTTCCCTTTAACATTCATTGCTTTACCATTGTTGAATTTCCCAGTATCAACACCCTGGACATTAGCACTGACCAGAAACTGAAGTGGACTAAATATCGTGGCTACAAGAGCGGGTAAGAAACTAGGACTCCTGAGGTGAGTAATTCACCCCCTGATCCCCTGAGGCCTGTCCACCTTCTACAAGGCACAAGTCAGGAGTGTGATGGAACACTCCCCACTTGACTCGATGAGTGCAGCTCCAACAACACTTAAGAAACTCAACGCCATCCAGAACAAAGTACTCCACTTGACTGACACCCTATTCATCAGGTTAAACATTCAATTTCTGGCACACAGTCACAGCAGTACGTGCTATCTACAAGATGCACTGCGGTATATCACCGAGGCTCTTTAGACAGCACCTTCCTGTGTACAGTTGTAGTCTCCTTACTTGAGAAAGAATGTACAGGCACTGCAGGGAGTGCAGAGGAGATTTACCAGGTTGATTCTGGAGTTGAAGGGTTGGCTTATGAGGAGAGACTGAATAGATTGGGTTTATACTCATTGGAATTCAGAAGAATAAGGAGAGATCTGATAGAAGTTGTGAAGGGATTAGATAAGATAGAAGCAGGGAGGTTGTTTCCACTGGGGGGTGAAACTAGAACTAGGGGTCATGACCTCAAAATAAGGGGGAGCAAATTTAGGACTTAGTTGAGGAGGAACTTCCAAAGGGCTGTGAATCTGTGTAATTCCCTGCCCAGCGAAGCACTTGAGGCCACCTCATTGAATGTTTTTAAGGCAAGAATAGATAAATTTTTAGACAATTAAGGGTTATAAGAACATAAGAAATAGGAGCAGGAGTAGGCCATCCAGCCCTTCGAGCCTGCCCCGCCATTCAATAAGATCATGGCTGATCTGTTGTAGCTCAGTTCCACTTTCCCGCCCTCTCCCCATAACCCTTAATCCCCTCTCTTATCAAGAACCCATCAACCCGCTTCTTAAAAATATTTAGCGAGGCAGCCTCCACCACTTCAACGGGCAGAGAATTCCAGAGATTCACCACCCTTTGAGTGAAGAAGTTCCTCCTCAACTCCGTTCTAAACCGCCTCCCCTTTATCTTGAGGCTGTGCCCCCTAGTCCTACTGTCTTTTTTGAGCGGGAAGAGTCTCTCCACCTCTATCCTATCCATCCCATTCATCATCTTATACGTCTCAATGAGATCTCCCCTCATTCTTCTAAACTCTAACGAGTACAAGCCTAGTTTATTCAGCCTCTCCTCATAGCTCAATCCCCTCAACTCCGGTATCAGCCTAGTAAACCTCCTCTGCACTCCCTCCAGGGCCAAAATATCCTTGCGCAGGTGCGGCGCCCAAAACTGCACACAGTACTCCAGCTGCGGCCTCACCAATGCCCTATACAGCTGCAGCAAGACCTCCCTACTTTTATATTCAATCCCCCTCGCTATGAAGGCCAGCATCCCATTCGCCTTCCTGACCACCTGCTGCACCTGCAAGCTGGGTTTTTGCGACTCATGCACAAGGACCCCGAGGTCCCTCTGCACCGTCGCCTGCTGCAGTTTTTCGCCACGTAAGTAATAGTCCTTCCTACATATGGGTAAGTGGAGCTGAGTCCATGAAGAGATCAGCTATGATCTTATTGAATGGGGAGCAGGCTCGAGGGGCCAGACGACCTACTCCTGCTCCTAGTTCTTATGTGCCAAATCTGCAACCTCTACCACCTAAAAGGACAAGGGCAGCATAATCAGGGAAACACCACTCCCTACAGGTTCCCCTCCAAGCCAACACCATCCTGATTTGGAAATATATTGGAACTCTCTCCTTAACAGCACTGTGGGTGTATCTACACCACATGGACTGCAGCAATTTCACAAGGGGCAATAAAAGATGGGCATTGAAAGCAGGCCCGGCCAGCGATGTTACATCCACATAAGATAGGTGGCATAGTGACACAATGCTTAGCACTGCTGCCTCTCAACACCAGGGACCTGGGTTTGATTCCTGGCCCAAGGTGTGGAGTTTGCACATTCTCCTGTATCTGCGTGGGTTTCCTCCAGGTGCTCTGGTTTCCTCCCACAGTCCAAAAGATATACAGGTTAGGTTGATTGGCCATGCTAAATTGACCCTTAGTGTTGGGAGACTGGATAGGGAAAATACATGGGACTATGGGGATAGGGACGGGGTGTGTGTAATAACTCCATGGAGACGAAAGTCCCATTACCAAGTTACTTTATTTACACCATACGTTTGTACACAGCCAGCTCTCCAGTTGCTCCCTGCTGAATGCAGGCTGGGAGTCTGACACACCTGCTTTAAATAGGGAGCATGAGGCTCTCTGATTCAACCATCAATTAGGACTCATCGGATATCTCTTTTCATATCAACCAAATCAACTAACTCAAATTAACTTGCGGACAAATTAACGGGGGCAGTTCCCCAAAAGAAGGAGGAACAGCCCAAACAAAAAACAAACCACAAAGGAAACTTAAAATATCAAATCAAAAGGTGATTATGGGGATCGATAATACACCCCAGCCCCTGCGGTGCCCAACGGGCACAGAAGGCGTCAACTGCGCCCGTGGACACCACATGCTCCCTCTCCAGGAACACCTGGCCTTGAATGTAGTCGCAGTAGAGGGGCAGGCAGTCGGGATGGATGGTCTCTCTCAATTGCCTGCTGCCTGACCTATTAATGGTGCATCTCACCAGGCCTAGGAGCAGGTTCACATGGAGATCGCCATCCTGACCCACCCCTCTCCGCAACAAGAGCCCGTAGATCAGGAGCGAGGGACTGAAGTGCAAACAAAACATTAATAAAAGATGTTTCAGAAAACCAAAAAGGATGTGCAATCTAAAACACAGAACATAGACATGGTCCACGGACTCCACAAGACCACAGAAGGGGCAAGCTTGGGAGCCCATGATCCGGGAAAACCTACAGTTATACGACACCGCTGCGTGCAACATCCTCCACCCCGGTCCCCAAGGTTATTCGGGGAGATCCCCCTGTAGAGGGAGCTCCACTGGGGACCTCCGCCGCCCGGCGGCGACAAGACTTGCCAAGGTGTATCTGGAGGACAGGCGAGGACGCGGAAGTGGAAGGTGTGCAGCATCAGCCCGTACAGGAAACGCCTCCGCACGGTGGAAAAGGGCATGGAGGACATTTCCGTGAGGTGGCACATGCTGTGGGGCATCTGACCCGGGAGGAGGGGGTGTTCTAGGCTTGGGGCCAATGTGAAATTCCATCCGTAGGATTCACCAGGTAGTTCATATTCTTGCAAGCCAACCTCATTAGCCTAGCTGAAGTCATTATAGTGTGGTTGGTGCAGATTTGATGGGCTGAATGGCCTCCTTCTGCACTGTAGGGATTCTATTTTATAATTGAAAAAATATATCTGTTGTATTGTGGTTGGTACCTGGAAGGATGTCCCAGAAAAGGTATTAAAAATACTCCCTAAAATATGAGAGAAAGGAACAATATTATATTCATGTTGCCTCATGCTTGCCTCTGCATTCATCTTGTTCCTCCTTCCTCTACACACTAACAGCCATTAGATGTGTGTGAATAATTAACTGCAAATTGCCCCAGACCAGCAGATTTTATATTAGCATCAATAATTTATTCTGTTTTCCTTGCTCAGAACGGCTGAAGTATTCTTAGAATGACATGATCACAAGCACCAGGATGTTATTGCCCCAGTTGTAAAGATGGTTAGAATACCAACTTCCCTAAGGAGAAGAATTAGATCAATTTGAAGATTCTCACTCCACATCAACACTGAGAGGTTTTAAACTTTTAAACTGTACTTATTAGTGTCACAAGTAGGCTTACATTAACACTGCAATGAAGTTACTGTGAAAATCCCCAAGTCGCCACACTCTGGTGCCTATTCAGGACTAGAGGGCACAGCCTCAAGATAAGGGGGGGGGCAGTTTAGATCAGAGTTGAGGAGGAACTTCTTCACTCAAAGGGTGGTGAATCTCTGGAATTCTCTGCCCGTTGAAGTGGTGGAGGCTGCCTCACTAAATATATTTAAGACACGGGTAGATAGGTTTTTGGTAGGCAAGGGGATTAAGGGTTATGGGGAGAAAGCGGGAAAGTGGAACTGATCCACTTCAGATCAGCCATGATCTTATTGAAAGGCAGGGCAGGCTCAAAGGGCTAGATGGCCTACTCCTGCTCCTATTTCTTATGTTCTTATTCGGGTACAGGGAGGGAGAATTTAGCATCTAACCAGCACGCATTTCAGACTGTGGGAGGAAACCGGAGCACCCTGAGGGAACACACTCAGACACGGGGAGAATGTGCAGACTCCACGCAGACAGTGACCCAAGCCAGGAATTGAACCCGGGTCCCTGGTGCTGTGAGGCAGCAGTGCTAACCACTACGCCACCGTCCCGTACCATGTTGAGAGGTACTGGTACACGCACGCACTGGTTTTGGTAAACATTGTTACTGGAAGTAACATTGATGAGATGCCATTAACACAGGAAATTTCAGTGTGGAGAATCATAGAATCCCTACAGTACAGAAGGAGGCCATTCGGTTCATCAACTCTGCACTGACCACAATCCCACCTAGACCCAGTCCCTATAATCCCACATATTTACCCTAGTTAGTCCCCCGAGGGGCAATTTATCATGGACAATCCACCTAACCAGCCCATCTTTGGAATCTGGGAGCAAACCGGAGCATCCGGAGGAAACCCAAGCAGACACAGGGAGAATGTGCAAACTCCACACAGACAGTGACCCAAGCCAGGAATCAAACCCGGGTTCCTGGCACTGTGAGGCAGCAATGCTAACCACTGTACCACAGTGCTGCTCACTGAGTGACTGTTGATCGTGTAGCCATGATGTAAGTGTTGCTCATGCAGTGACCATTTATAGCAGGCAGTTAAAGGTTCCTTTATCAGTTTCACATGCATGCATCCAATGTCCACAGTGGCCAAGTTTGGTCGCCAGGAATGACTCTCCAACATAGGAGGGAGAGGTTTCAGTTACAATCAGAACATTACATATTGTGGAGTTATAATGGAACATGCAACACAAGTCATCACAGTCTCTGTACCACATAGAGGGAGGAAGGATTATCTCTACTTGTATGGTCTTACATTGGAGGCAGAGGCAGTTGAATGAGGATGGCACTGTGGTAAGCACTGCTGCCTTACAGCGAAAGGGTCCCAGGTTCGATTCCTGGTTCAGGTCACTGTCTCTGGGTTTCCACTGGGTGCTCCAGTTTCTTCCCATGGTCCAAAGATGTGCGGGTTAGGTGGATTGGCCATGCTAAATTGTCCTTTAGTGTCAGAGGGACTAGCTAAGGTAAATGTTTAAGTTTATTTATTAGTCACAAGTAAGGCTTACATTAACACTGCAATGAAGTTACTGCGAAATTCCCCTCATCTGATGCCTGTTTCAGACTGTGAGAGGAAACCAGAGCTCCCGGAGGAAACCCATGCAGACATGGGGAGAACATGCAGACTCCACATAGACAGGGCCCCAAGCTGGGAATCAAACTCAGATCCCTGATGCCATGAGGCAGCCGTACTAACCGCCGTGGCACCCCGACCGTGCTACTGCGTCGCCCACATGGATTGGTTATGGGGATAGGGCCTCGGTGGGATTGTGGTCGGTGCTGACTCGATGAGCTGTAGGGATACAATGTGACTGAAAATCTAGATTATCTTTGCAGGTTATGAGTAAGCTGCTTCACACTAGCAGTGAAGTTGGAGGATTGTCGCGAATGTATTGATTCCCTGAACAGTCCTGTTGCTGCTGTTTAATAACTGGTGATGCTTACACACAGGGAGAGGCTCTCCCTGGAATCCCTGCCACACAATTACTCCAATTACTGACGCAAGTGAGATCCTGAGCTCCTGCCGGTATGAGCCTTTGTTGAAACATTTAAACACAATCAGTGACTCAGTTGGGAAATGCACTCCGTACTGTGGTCTACAGTAGGGGGGCCTCAGCCGCAGCCTCTGCTTCAGGGGCTAATTAAATCAGCCTCACATAAACATCGGCACTAATCTCCGAACTCCCATACTGGGGAGAGCCAAAGGGTCCCATTCCTGATCACTCCCCAATGAACCTTGCTTGTGTGTGTGTGTGTGTGTGTGTGTGTGTGTGTGTGTGTGTGTGTGTGTGTGTGTGTGTGTGTGTGTGTGTGTGTGTGTGTGTGTGCACTTGCCCCTCTGGGTCTGCTTAAGATTGTATTTGTATGTGTGTGTGTATATGAATTATATATATATATATATCTGCCTGCGTCAATGCATGTGTGTACTTCTGCCTGTGTTTGTGTTCTGTGTTTTTGCATAAGACTGCTTTTGCACCAGTGTCAAAAACAGAAAATGCTGGAAAATCTTTGCAGGTCTGACAGCATAAAATAGAGCCAATGTTGAGAGTCTGGATGCATCTGTATAGTTTGTC
Source organism: Carcharhinus amblyrhynchos (assembly GCF_965287045.1). Classification (NCBI taxonomy): domain Eukaryota; kingdom Metazoa; phylum Chordata; class Chondrichthyes; order Carcharhiniformes; family Carcharhinidae; genus Carcharhinus; species Carcharhinus amblyrhynchos. The sequence continues at coordinate 7,393,123 of NC_137356.1, forward strand.
TATGTGTATGTGTCTATAGAAACGTATGTAGTTATGTCTGTCTGTCTATGCCTGTGTCTGTCTGTGTGTACATGGTGGCAGGGCTATCTACGTGTTTCTCAGTGTGTATGCATCTGTGTCTGTGTCTGAGTGTCTCTGTACCTGTGTCTGTATGTATATGTTTTTGTGTCTGTACGTCTATCTCTATGGGCCGAATTCTCCAGCCTTGCTGGTGACTGGGATTCTCCAGTCCCACCGCAGTGACTGGGGATTTCGCTGAGCGGCAAATTCTCCCTTCTCACTGGCAGTGGCGGTGGAACGTGAAAAGCCAAAGAATTCCAGCCAATGTATCTGTGTCTGTGTGCATGTCTCATATCTGTCCCTGTATCTGTGTGTGTCACTCTGTGTGTCTCTGTCTGTGTGCATATCTCTGTATCTATCTCTGTGGCTGTGTCCATGTCGCTATGTCCGTCTGTGTGTCTCTATCTGTGTGCATGTCTTTATCTGTCTCTGTGTGTGTCACTGTGTCTGTGTACTGGTCTGTATCTGTCTCTGTATCTGTTCGTCTCGCTATGTCTGTGTGACTCTATCTGTGTGCATGTCTCCATATCTGTCTCTGAATCAATGTATGTCTCTGTATCCGTGTGTCTCTATCAATGTGCATGTCTATATCTGTCTCTGTGTCTGTGTCCATGTCACTGTGTCTGTGTGTCTCTATCTGTGTGCATGTTTCTGTATCTGTCTCTGTCTCTTTGTCTGTGTCTTGTCCATGTCACTGTGTCTGTCTCTGTGTTTGTTTGTGCGAACATTGGAAGAAAAACAGAATCAGTTTTGGTTGTGAGATTCTTTCACAGTCAAATATCGTGTCTGATCTCACTACCTGGTGAATCACATAAAGACTGATGTCAGTGTGGAATTAGGGAATGTTGGTCTGTGCTACCATTAAGGCAGCAAGTGAGGAAGGGAGAGAGTGTGGGAAAGTTAGGAACACTATCACAGAAGAGCTTGATATCTAGAAGTACCTGTCTGATGATTCCTGATTGAAATCCCCCAGAGTCAAGGGTCTGTTTGTTTCCCGTAAAGGGCAAAGCTTTGACAAAGTGTCACCTAGATTTGAAACATCAGCTCTTTTCTTTCCTTACAGTTGCTGCCAGACCTGCTGAGATTTTCCAGCATTTTCTCTTTTGCTTTCCAGCCTCCCATCCATTGACTCTGCCTCAGAGCAAAGCAGCCCACGCACCCCCCAGGCATTCTCTCTTCCACCTTTTGCCATTGGGAAAAGGATACAGAAGTCTGAGGTCGTGTACCAACCGACTCAAGAACAGCTTCTTCCCTGCTGCTGTCATTGAATGGACCTACTTTATATTAAGCTGACCTTTCTCTATCCCCTAGCTGTGACTGTAACACTACACCCTGCACGCTCTCCTTTCCTTCTCTATGAATGGTATGCTTTGTCTGTATAGCGCGCAAGAAAACAATACTTTTCGCTGTATGCTAAGACATGTGACTATAACAAACCAAATCAAATTCAGCATCCACAGAAACTTGCTTTTATCCAGTAAAATCATCAGATTCCCCACCCAAGGGGGTGACCCTTTTGCCCCGCCCCAGGTACAAGTAGAAGACCAAGTAAAAGTGGTTAGTTCCACCGTGGCTTCAGAAAGGATTGAAAGTGAATGAATACTGAATCCTCACTCTCACTCAGCTGTGTCTCACTCATCGCAAATTTGTAGAAGGGCGCCACCACATGGTCATAGTATTCAACTCCGCAGATGGACCCATTTTGTTTCAAGTGGATGTGGGGGTCGCTGGCAAGGTCAACATTTATTGCTTATCCTCAAAAGCCCTTGAGAAGATGGTGATGAGCTAGCTATCTTCTATGAACACAGCTGAGCGGTTTCAGAGGCAAGCAAATGCTGTGGGGCTTAGAGTTACATATAGGCCAAGCTGGGCAGGGACAACAGATTTTCTTACTCAGAGGGCAGATGGATTTTTAATGACAACCGCATAGTTTCATGGTCAACATTACTGATACCAGTTTTTAATTTTATTTACTTCATTCAATTGAATTTCCCTGGTTGCCGTGGTTGGATTTAAACAAAGAACAGTACATTGCAGGAACAGGCCATTTGACCTTCCAAACCTGTGCCAATCATGAAACCCTAACTAAACTTAAAAAAAACTTCTGCCTTTTCTTGGTCCGTATTCCTCTATTCCTTCCCTATTCATATACCCCTGGGATGGCATGGTGGCACATGATTAGCACTGCTGCCTCACAGCATCAGGGACCCAGGTTCGATTCCCAGTTTAGTTCACTGTCTGTGTGGAGTCTGCATGTTCTCCCTGTGTCTGCATGGGTTTCCTCCGGATGCTTCAGTTTCCTCCCACAGTCCAAAGATGTGCAGGTTAGGTGCATTGACCAAGCTAAGTTTTCCCTCAGGGTACCTGAACAAGCACCAGAGTGTGGCAACTAGGGGATTTTCACAGTAACTTCGTGACAATTTTAATGTGAGACTACTTGTGACTAATAAATAAACTTTAACTTTAACTTTAACCCATCCAGATGCCTCTTAAATGTTGCTAATGTGCCTGCTTCCACCACGTCCTCTGGCAGCGCGTTCCAGGTACCCACCATTCTCTGCAGGAAAACCCTCCGCCGCACATCTCCCTTAAACTTCTCCCATCACCTTTCTAAAAAAAAGTAGTGTTGTTTGGAGATGGCATGATGTGAAGATGCCAGCATTGGCGTAGGCACATTAAGAAGTCTCACAACACCATGTTCAAGTCCAACAGGTTTATTTGGTAGCACGAGCTTTCAAAACATTGCCCCTTCATCAGGTGAGTGAAAAGTTCAGTTCACAAACAGGGCAAAAATAGACACAAACTCAATTGCAAGATAATGGTTGGAATACAAGTCTTAACAGGTAATCAAGTCTTTACAGATGCAGGCAATGTAGATGGAGAGAGGTTTAAGTATAGGTTAAAGAGGTGCGAATTGTCTCCAACCAGGATAAAATCTCACTCACCTGATGAAGAAGCAGTGCTCCAAAAACTTGTGCTACCAAATAAACCTGTTGGTCTTTAACCTGGTATTGTGAGACTGGTTACTTTGGAGGTGTGAGTAGAGCTAACCATGGTTGGTGGTTGTCAGTCTGCGTTCGGAGCTGGCCATGGTGCTGAAGGAAGCATCTCTTTGGGAAGTGGACAGGGACTGCACTAAGAGCTGGCCATGGTGCTGAATGAAGTATCTGCTCGGGAAGAGGGCAGGACTGCACTAGGAGCTGGCCATGGTGCTGAAGGAAGTGCCTGCTCGGGAAGTAGATAGGGACTGCGCTAGGAGCTGGTCATGGTGCTGAAATACAGTCCCGTTCTTGGGAGGTGTTGAACTACCAGCCAAGGATTTTGATATAATTTGATTTGATTTATTATTGTCACATGTATTAATATACAGTGAAAAGTATTGTTTCTTGTGCACTATATAGACAGAGCATACCGTTCATAGAGAAGGAAAAGGAGAGGGCGCAGGATGTGGTGTTACAGTCATAGCTAGGATGGAGAGAAAGATCAACTTAAAAGTTTATTAAGGTCTACTTATTAGTGTCACAAGTTGGCTTACATTAACACTGCAATGAAATCACTGTGACAATTCCCAAGTCACCACACTCTGGCATCTGTTCACGTACACTGAATTTAATATGGCCACCTAACACAACACCTAACCAGCACTTCTTTCAGACTGTGGGAGGAAACCAGAACACCCAGAGGAAATACAAGGTATGTTCTTTCAAAAGTCTGATGGCACCAGGGAAGATGCTGTTTTTGAGTCGGTTAGTACGAGATCTCAAGCATTTATATCTTTTTCCTGTCAGAAGAGGGTGGAAGAAAGAATGTCCAGGATACGTAGGGTCCTTAATTATGCTGGTTGCTTTTCTGAGGTGGTGAGAAGTGTAGACAGAGTCAATGGTTGGGAGGCTGGTTTGTGTGATTTCATGATGTTTCAATTCAGTAATATCAAATGGTGGGAATGTGTGGTTCTTTTGTTAAATAAGCTTATTGACCCATAGGGAGCAAAACTAAGAGAATTGATTTTAGGTGCAGATTAACTGTGCTCTAACCGATTGGCATGTCAGTTTTATGTTGGATGTAGCTTGTGTGACGTCTTTGAGAATCATAGAATCCTACAGTGCAGAAAGAGGCTATTCAACCCATCGAATCTGCACTGACAACAATCCCACCCTGGCCCTACCCCCATAATCCCACATATTTACCTTGTTATTCTCCATGACAGTAAAGGACAAATGAGCATGGCCAATCAACCTAACTCATACATCTTTGGCGTGTGGGAGGAAACCGGAGCACCTGGAGGAAACCCAAGCAGACATGGGGAGAATGTGCAGCCTCCACATGGACAGTCACCCGAGGGTGGAATTGAACCTGGGTCCCTGAGGTTGTGAGGCAGCAGTACTAAACACTGTGCCATTGTGACTTCCCTCTTCGTAATTTAATCCTTGGTGGTCCATGTAGCATTCCAATAAATTTAAACTGCATTCCCACAAATGTCTATATATCCTTCTTGTTGTGCCTCTGGATGTTCCTACACCCACAAGGACTGCAAGACTTTAAGCAGGCAGCTCACCAACATCTTCTCAAGGTCATCTAGAGAAAGGCAATAAACATTGGCCTTTCCAGCAATCTGCACATCTTGTGAATTTTTTTTTAAATGTCAAGTGAATAATTGAGGTCCTAAAACCGATACTTGCAGAACACCACTTGTCACATGTTGCCAGATAGATTGCACGCCATATTCTATGAGCAGAGTTCTATGCTCCCCTTGGAAGCTTCTGAGGTGGGGCACAGCGAGGGGGAAGTGAAATTGAATGGGCAGGATTCCCTCTGGGATCCTTGCCATCCAGATCTACTTGTGATTTTCATTAGTGTGGGCAGGGCATCAGACGAGAATCATAGAATAGAAGCACTGAATCCCTACAGCGCAGAATGGGGCCATTCAATCCACTGAGTCTACACCGACCACAATCCCACATAAGCCCTATCCCCAGTCCCATATATTTATGTTGCAAACTCCCCTGACACTAAGGGGCAATTTAGGGGAGCCCACCCTTGCCCCAAGTAAATGTCCAAAGATGTGCAGGTTAGATTGACTGGCCATGCTAAATTGCCCCTTAGTGTCATTAGAGACTAGCAGGGTGAATACCATAAGACTACACAATCATAAGACATAAGAGCAGAATTAGGCCACTCGGCTCATCAGGTCTACTCCACCGTTCAATCATGGCTGATATTTTTCTCATCCCCGTTCTCCTGCCTTTTCCCCATAACCCCTGATCCCCTTGTTAATCGAGAACCTATCTATCTCTGTCTTAAAGACACTCAATGGCCTGGCCTCCACAGTCTCCTGCGGCAAATACATGGGGTTATGGGGATAGGACCTAGATTGTTGTCAGTGCAGACTCAATGGAACAAATGGCCTCCTTCTGTACTGTAGAGATTTTATGAGTACCCTAAATGGCCACTTAAGAATCTTATCCCACCCAGCCTCAATGTTCAGGCTGCAAAGTGGATGATAGAAAGTGCAGGGGGTGGGGTTAATTGCCCTAATTTTGATCCTGGATGGGACAGGGGGGAGGGAGAGGGCTTCCATCAAAAGCCTCCTTCGGACTAGGGTGTCCTTCCCTTCAGGCACAGACCTCTGGACCTCCCTCCCCCAGTCAAAGTCAGAGGCATATGTTGAACTCAATCATGTTAAGTTTGTTATTGGTTAAATATTTATGATATGTCATGTTGTCAACTAGACTTATAATTCATTCCCGAATCAAATATGCCACGCACCCTTGTTCATTCTGGGACATATGATTGCAGATAGCTATTTTAAACACACTCAAGAAATTCATCCCCTTTCTGACACCTGCCAATCTGTTTGTCCCAAATCATATAAAAATTTAAATTCCATGAAAACAACAATCCATTACTGTATGCTTGGCCAATCTCTGCCTTATACATTCTATCATTTCATATTTTTAACTCTACGCTCCCCAGACATTCTCTCTTCCACATTCTTCCATCAGGAATAAGATACAAAAGTCAGAGGTCACGTACCAACTGACTCAAGAACAACTTCTTCCCTGCTGCCATCAGGCTCACAATGAAGGAGCAGTTCTCCAAAAATTTGTGATTCCAATTAAACCTGTTGGACTTTAACCTGGTGTTGTGAGACTTCGTACTGTGCCCACCCCAGTCCAAAGCCGGCATTTCCACTTCATCACACTTTTGAATAGACCCACCACAAATTAAGTTGATCTTTCTCTACACCCTAGCTATGAGTGTAACACTATATTGTCATAGAATCCTCATAGAATCCCTACAGTGCAGAAGGAGGCCATTCAGCCCATCAAATCTGCACTGACCAGAATCCCACCCTGGCCCTATCGCCATATCCCCACATATTTACCCTGCTAATCCCCTGACACAAGGATGAATTTAACATGGCCAATCAGCCTGACCCACACATTTTTGGAATGTGAGAAGAAACAAGAGCACCTGGGAGAAATCCACGCAGACACAGGGAGAATGTGCAGATTCTGTACAGTGACCTGAGGCAGAAGTGAACGCAGGTCCCTGGCACTATGAGGCAGCAGTGCTAACCACTGTGCCACCTCTCCTTTCCTTCTCTATGAATAGTATGCTTTGTCTGAATAGTGCACAAGAAACAATAGTTTTCACTGTATCCCAATACATGTGACAAAAATAAATCAAATCAAATCAAGTCCCATCTTTTACCACAACATCCTTGGCAGTCTTAAATCCTTTTCTGTTTCTTATTTCTAAAGTTCCCAATACTTTCTTACCCATCATTACAATTCCATTTGATTGAGTGGGATCTGAAAGCTGTGAGTTCAAGCCTCTCTCCAGGGGCCTGTGCACATAAATCGAGTGCAAAACAGAGGGATGTATTCTTACAGAGGGTCTCATGTTTTGGATAGAGTCATAGAATCATAGACATTTACAGCATGAAAACAGGCCCTTCGGCCCAACTTGTCCATGCCACCTTTTTTATCACTAAGTTATTCTCAATTGCCGGTGTTTGGCCCATATCCCTCTATACCCATGTAACTGCCTAAATGCTTTTTAAAGGACAAAATTGTACCCACCTCTACTAATATCTCTGACAGCTTGTTCCAGACACTCACCACTCTTGCCCCTGTGGACTCTTTTGCATCTCTTCCCTCTCACCTTAAAGCTATGCTCTCTAGTTTTAGACTCCCCTGCCTTTGGGAAAATATATTGACTATCTAACTGATCTGTGCCCCTCACTGTTTTATAGACGCCTATAAGATCACCCCTAAGCCTCCTACGCTCCAGGGAAAAAAAGTTCAGCCTCTCTTTATAACTCAAACCACCTAGTCCCAGTAGCATCCTAGTAAATTTTTTCTGCACTTTTTCTGGTTTAATAATATCCTTTCTATAATAGGGTGACCAGAACTGTACACAGTATTCCAAGTGTGGCCTTACCAATGTCTTGTAGAACTTCAACAAGACGTCCCAACTTCTGTATTCAATGCTCTGACAAATATGCTTGAGACATTAAACTGAAGCCCTCTCTTCCCTCTCAGATGGACCTGAAAAATCCCACAACACTAGTTCAAAGAACACCAGGTGTGTTTGTCCCAATGTTGGGGGGTTTCCAGAACCGGGGGTGGGGGGGGTTTCACAGTCTGAGGATACAGATTAGGCTGTATAGGGCTGAGACGAGGAGAGAGGCGGGTAGAATTAGGGACCTTGAGGTGAAGGATCCTCTTGGAGAGAGTGATCATTGTATGGTGGAGTTTCTGTTGCAGATGGAGGAGGAGAAAGTGGGTTCCCGGACACGTGTCCTTTGTTTGAATAGAGGGGAGTATGGTAGGATGAGAGAAGAATTGGCGAATGTGGACTGGGGGAGCGCGTTGGAAGGTAGGTCTGCTGAGGAGCAGTGGAGGATCTTTAAGGAGATCTTTCTTGGTGCTCAGCAGAAATTTATTCCGATGGTTAAAAAGGACAGTAGGAAGAGAGGTAATAAGCCGTGGATAACGAAGGAGGTGAAGGAAAGTGTTAAATTAAAAGCGGAGGAATTTAGAGTAGCTAAGAGCAGTGGGCGAGAAGAGGATTGGGAAAGGTTTAAATGTCAACAAAGATTGACAAAAAAGTTGATAAAGGAGGGTAGAAGAAGCTATGAAGCTGGGCTAGCACTTAATATAAAAAAGGATAGCAAGAGTTTTTATAAATATATAAAAAGGAAGAGGCTGGCTAGGGTGAACGTTGGTCCCTTAGCGGATGAGAAAGGGGACCTAGTGGTAGGGGATGGGGATATGGCTAAGGTCTTGAATAACTTTTTTGTTTCTGTCTTCACGGAGGAGGACGTGAATAATTTGCCGGGTGTTAGCGATGGAAAGGTGGTAGGACTGGAGGGTCTTAATGACATTACTGTTACTAGAGAGGTGGTGCGCGACAGACTGGAGGGGCTGATTGTGGACAAGTCCCCAGGACCGGATGGAATGCATCCGAGGGTTCTGAAAGAAATGGCGGAGGTGATAGTGGATGCCTTGGTGGTTATTTTCCAGACGTCGCTGGATTCCGGGGAAGTGCCGGAGGATTGGAAAACGGCTAATGTTACGCCGTTGTTTAAGAAGGGTGCCAGGCAAAAGGCGGGGAATTACAGGCCGGTTAGTTTAACGTCTGTGGTAGGTAAAATGTTAGAATCCGTCATTAAGGAGGAAATTGCGAGGCATCTTGAAGGGAATTGCTTGATAGGGCAGACGCAACACGGTTTCATTAAAGGGAAGTCGTGTCTGACAAATTTACTGGAGTTCTATGAGGATGTGTCTAGGGCGGTGGATAGAGGAGAGCCGGTGGATGTGGTCTTTCTGGATTTTCAGAAGGCGTTTGATAAGGTACCTCACAAGAGGTTACTGCAGAAGGTCAGAGGACATGGAGTTGGGGGTAGGGTGTTAGCGTGGATAGAGGATTGGTTGTCAAATAGGAGGCAGAGAGTGGGGGTCAATGGGTGCTATTCGGATTGGCGGTTGGTGACTAGTGGGGTGCCCCAGGGGTCGGTGCTGGGGCCTCAGCTATTTACCATTTATATAGATGATCTGGAGGAGGGAACCGAGTGTAGGGTGTCGAAATTTGCTGATGACACCAAGCTTGGGGGAAAGGCAAATTGTGCGGAGGGTGTGGAGAGTCTGCAGAAGGATCTAGATAGGCTGGGTGAATGGGCCAGGAAATGGCAAATGGAATTTAATGTTGGCAAGTGTGAGGTGGTCCACTTTGGTAGGAAGAATGGTAGGAAGGACTATTACTTACGTGGCGAAAAACTGCAGCAGGCGACGGTGCAGAGGGACCTCGGGGTCCTTGTGCATGAGTCGCAAAAACCCAGCCTGCAGGTGCAGCAGGTGGTCAGGAAGGCGAATGGGATGCTGGCCTTCATAGCGAGGGGGATTGAATATAAAAGTAGGGAGGTCTTGCTGCAGCTGTATAGGGCATTGGTGAGGCCGCAGCTGGAGTACTGTGTGCAGTTTTGGGCGCCGCACCTGCGCAAGGATATTTTGGCCTTGGAGGGAGTGCAGAGGAGGTTTACTAGGCTGATACCGGAGTTGAGGGGGTTGAGCTATGAGGAGAGGCTGAATAAACTAGGCTTGTACTCGTTAGAGTTTAGAAGAATGAGGGGAGATCTCATTGAGACGTATAAGATGATGAATGGGATGGATAGGATAGAGGTGGAAAGACTCTTCCCGCTCAAAAAAGACAGTAGGACTAGGGGGCACAGCCTCAAGATAAAGGGGGGGCAGTTCAGAACGGAGTTGAGGAGGAACTTCTTCACTCAAAGGGTGGTGAATCTCTGGAATTCTCTGCCCGTTGAAGTGGTGGAGGCTGCCTCGCTAAATATTTTTAAGAAGCGGGTTGATGGGTTTTTGATAAGAGAGGGGATTAAGGGTTATGGGGAGAGGGCGGGAAAGTGGAACTGAGCCACGACAGATCAGCCATGATCTTATTGAATGGCGGGGCAGGCTCGAAGGGCCAGATGGCCTACTCCTGCTCCTATTTCTTATGTTCTTATGTTCTTAAATCTCTTCACCCAGAGAGTAATCAGACTGGGGAATTCGCTATCATAGAAAGTAGTTGAGAACACAACATTGTGGGTGGGATTTTATAGTCTTGCTCGCCCTAAAACTGTAGAACCCCATCCATGGTCACAGAACTTTCCACGGTCCGCCAATCGCCCACTCCAATTCTCATGGTGGGTGGGACAATAAAATTCCAACCTGTAAGTGTATGGTCTTTTATTAGTGTCACAAGTAGGCTTACATTAACACTGCAATGAAGTTACTTAGAGAATCCCCTAGTTGCCACACTCAGACGCCTGTTTGGGTACACTGAGGGAGAATTTAGCACGGCCAATGCACCTAACCAGTACATCTGTTGGACTGTGGGAGGAAACCGGAGCACCTGGAGGAAACCCATGTAGACACGGGGAGAATATGCAGACTCCGCACAGACAGTGACCCAAGCTGGGAATTGAACCCGGATCCCTGGCACTGTGAGGCAGCAGTGCTAACCACTGTGCCACCTCAAGTATGTTTTCAAGAAGCAATTAGAAATAGCTCTTGGGGTGAAGGAGATTAAAGGATATGGGGGGAAGGCGGGAACAGGCTATTGAGTTGGATGATCAGCCATGATGATGATAAATGGCACAGCAGGCTTGAGAACGGCTGAATAGCCTCCTTCTAATCCTACTTTCTATGTTTCTATATATTTCTGTGTTTTTATGTCCTGGCCAATTTATATCCCCCTATATATAAAAATATAGATTGTTTGATCATTCTTACCATGCAGTATGCAGGAGTTTGATTTGCAAATTAGCCGCCTCAGTCTCTACATTATGACAGTGGCAACACTTCAAAAAGTACTTATAGTTTGTACAGCAATTTGAGGCGTCTTGAGGCCATAAAAAAAATTATACATCTCTCTTTTTAATTAATAAAAGAGCTGGGATTTCCTCTTATTCTTTTCTGGCCCTCTTTGTGTCCCTGAGTCTCTGCACCTTGGGTTCCAGCCCTTGAGAAGAGGGCAAGGAAATGGGCCTCTGCCAGAGAGGTTGTGAAATTGATACCGAGAACTGGGTAAAGCTCCGTCTAATACTTCCTCTTTCATCCTGCGCATCACTGGATCAACTGACCTAACTTGCGAAGAATGTGGGACGAGAAGCATTGGCTAAGAGATGTGTTGTAATCGGAGAAAGGTCACTGGGATAGATTCAATGTCCTGCGGTTTGCTGGGATGTATTTGACAATCTGTCTGGAAGAATATAACAAAAATCCAACCTTGGACAGAAATGGCAGAGAGGAGATGGGTATAAGGGTGCTGAGGGATCCTATGTGTGCTTAGCTCTGTTTGTTTTATTTGTGCAAAGGCTTCATTTTAAGATATGTCTGCCTATGTAATTATCTTTAAATGCTATACTGTAGGGGTTAGCTAGATTGACCACATTTTAAGACTCAGCAGGCATGCTGGGTCAGCTCGGGAAAATTGGCTGCATTTTTTTGAAGGTACAATGCAAGCAAAAACAGGCTTTCTCATAAACTGAGCAACGCTTTTCATAAACAACATCTGCAAGTCGTTTATGAAACTTGGAGACATCATGTGCTGAGCAATTTCAACAACACAGATAAAGTTCATTTACTAGTCACAAGTAAGGCTTACATTAACATTGCAAGGAAATGACTGTGAAATTCTCCAAGTCACCACATTCTGGCGCTTGTTCAAGTCAATGCACCCTAACCAGTTCAAACTGTGGGAGGAAACAGAGCACCTGAAGGAAACCCACACAGTCAATGTGCAAACTCCACACAGGCGGTGACCCAAGCCAGGAATCAGACCTGGGTCCCTGGCACTGTGAGGCAGCAGTGCTAACCACTGTGCCACCGTGCTGCCCTTATTGTAGTCATAGTTTTATGTGGTTAGTTCAGTCCAGCTGTCCACTCTGTTTTGAGTGCTGCTTTAATCAGTACAAGACTGGCAAAAGTCAGTGTTTCTCTCTCTCACTCTCTTTCTCTCTCCAGTTTTTTCTTTTCACTCTCTGCAATGTGTTAATTTTAAGACTTGTTCAATAAAAAAAATTCCACTTTGTATCAGTGCCGTCTCCGTCCATTCAGAGGAATGAATGAACCCTATAGGTGGGGAGGGAGTAGAGTTAAGAGGGGGGTGGGGTGTGTCATTGCATAAGGGTAAGATGGAGTGGGCTCAAATAGGGGAAACCCTGGGTAGAAAGCTATGGAAGGATGTGGGGATAATGTTCTAAATTTCCGAGGACTGCCTAATCGCTGGTCAGCCCAGTAATGGGTGCTGATTGGCTAGCATGCAGCTAAGGCAATCCAGTCACATGATGCAGCATGTTTCAAATAAAAACCGGGCCAATGGCTCTTGTATGCACCCAGCAAACTGCCCACCGGTGACTGGGGTGAACTAAGCATGGGGGCAATATTGTGGCACAGTGGTCAGCACTGCTGCCTTACAGCATCAGGGACCCAGGTTCAATTCCAGCCTCGGGTCACCGTCTGTGTGGAGTTTGCATGTTCTCCCCATGTCTGCATGGGTTTCCTCAGTGTACTCTGGTTTCCTCCCATACTCCAAAGATGTGCAGGTTAGGTGGATTAGCCATGATAAATTGCCCCTTAGTGTCCAAAGATGTATAGGTTAGGAGGATTAGCTGCTGGGTGGGGTTACAGGGATGGAGCCTTGGCAAGATACTCTGGCAGGGGGTTGTGCAGACTTGATGGGCCAAATCATTTCCATCTGCACTGTAGTACCAAAGTTTGGCAACTAGGGGAATTTCACAGTAACCACATTGCAGTGTTAATGTAAGCCTACTTGTGACTAATAAATATACTTTAAGAAAGTTCGTATTGTGCAAAGCATCTGGGAGGTCTATTGATAATCCCCCATGGCCATTGCAGCCATCATAACAGGTTTGATAGACCAAATGTCCTCTTTCTTTTCTCTGCGATCCTATCAGCTTCACAGATGTGATTATTTTGGACAATAGTGACAGAGAGTCCTGTGTGTGGGCTGCACGAAAGATCAAGATGTCCATCATTAGGTGTGAATGTATGTGTGTGTATGAGTGTGTGTGTGTATGTGTGAGTGTGTGTGAGTGAGTGTGACTCTGTGTGTGAGTGTGCTTTGTGTGAGTGAGTGTGTGAATGTGTGTGTGTGAGTGACTGTGAGTGTGAATGTGTGTGCGTGTGTTTGTGTGTGTGTGAGTATGTGTGTGTGTGTGTGTGTGAGTGTGCATTGTGTGTGTGTGTGGCTGACTGTGAGTGTGTGTGTGTGTGTGTGTGTGTGTGTGTGTGTGTGTGTGTGTGTGTGTGTGTGTGTGTGTGTGTGTGTATGTTTAGCCGGTCAATTTTCTTTTCCTATCCTCTAATTTTTATTGCTACCAATCAACAATCATATTCACTGAACATATTAAGGGAATGTGTCAGTATCTCAAACCTCCTCGCTCTCCTTGTCTCCCAGGGTTGCTAGCATTGAATTCCTGTAAACATCGGCTCAGCTGTGGTGCGCTGGCTTTCTCACTGCTGCACTGTCTCTGCATTAACCACAAACAGCACAGTAGATGTCAGCAATGTTCCATCAGCTGAGAGCTCAGCCAAAACCACCGCTCTAGTCGACATCTCAATTAAACTGGCTTTCCTATCTCAAAGCTCTCCACTGCTCACACTCACCCCGCCTCCAAAGGAGTGTTGACAGAACTTCCATTAGCTCTGGTGTTCCCAAAACCATTTAAACAAATCAAGCAAATTTTTGAATTTCTAAGTTATTTATTTTAAAGTTTATTTATTAGTCACAAATATGGCTTACATAACACTGCAATGAAGTTACTGTGAAAATCCCCTAGTCGCCACACTCCAGCGCCCGTTTGGGTACACTGGGGGAGAATTTAGCATGGCCAACGCACCCTAACCAGCACGTCTTTCGGACTGCAGGAGGAAACCGGAGCACCCGGAGGAAACCCACACAGACCCCGGGGAGAACATGCAGACTCTGCACAAGCAATGACCAAAGCCAGGAATCGAACCCAGGTCCCTGGTGCTGTGAGGCAGCAGTGCTAACCACTGTGCCACCATGCCGCAGGTTTATTGGTTATGGGATAAAGGTTGGGCAGAATTTCTCTGCTCTTTGGTGCGTGGTGCTGTGGAATTTTTATTAATAGCTTCCACACAGACAGTGAAACATTACACCCCTTCAGTTTCAGCCTGGATTTTTGCAATTACACACACTCACACAACGCACACACACACACACACACACACACACACACACACACACACACACACACACACACACACACAAACTTCTAATTCTGAGGTTTCGAGTCATACCCCACTGAGCCATAGTTGGCATCTACTATCAGCGCCCTTGAATTAGCTGAGTTGATTTAGTATTGTCACATGTATTGCGATGCAAAGAAAAGTATTCTTTCTTGCACACTATACAGACAAAGCATACTATTCATAGAGTACATAGGGGAGAAGGAAAGGAGAGGGTGCAGAATATAATCATAGAATCCTTACAGTGCAGAAGGAGGCCAATCGGCCCATTGAGTCTGTACCACAAAGCCACCCAGGCCTATCCCCACAATCCCACACATTTACGCTGCTTAGCCCCCTGATACTGGGATCATTTAGAATGGACAATCAACCTAACCCGCACATCTTTGGACTGTTGGAGGAAACCGGAACAGCCGGAGGAAACTCATGCAGACACAGGGAGAATATGCAAACTCCACACAGACATTGACCCGAGGCCGGAATCAAACTTGTGCCCCTGGCGCTATGAAGCAGCAGTGCTAACCACTGTGCTGCCGTGCCACCCTAGGCACAATGGCACAGTGGTGTTGCCAAGCATTGTTTCTTGCTATACAGGCAAAGCATACTGCAAACAAGAGGGTGCAGAATGTAGTGTTACAGTCATAGCTAGGTGTAGAGAAAGATCAACTTAATGTGAGGTAGGTCCATTCAAAAATCTGACAGCAGCAGGGAAGAAGCTGTTCTTGAGTCGGTTGGTATGTGACCTCAGACTTTTGTGTCTTCTTCCCAATGGAAGAAGGTGGAAGAGAGAATGTCCGGGGTGATTACGCAAGCTGCTTTTTCCGAGGAAATGTAGATGGAGTCAATGGGTGAGGGTGATTTGCGTGATGGACTGGGCTACGCTCCTTATACATATTGAGATATCCATATTCACCAGCTGCATTCCCTTGCTTTCTCTTGTGGGCCGCACACAGAGAGACTGTGATCAGTAGTGGATCCACTGGCAACCTGCCACAAACAGGGGCAGCACAGACAGTGGAGACAGCAGGGTCTGACCAAGGCCACTGGCCAACCTTCAGTGATCGCCAACTAATCTAAAATGTCTCAGCACCCAGTCCGCTGACGAACGTCTTTCCCTCTTTAATCTGAAAACAAACTGAGGCTGACTTTTGATAGAGGCAAAATACTGCGGATGCTGGAATGTGAAACAGAAACAGAAAATGCTGGAAAGTCTCACCAGGTCTGACAGCACCTGTGGAGAGAGAATAGAGCCAACATTTCGGGTCTGGGATTCTACCTCTACAGATGCTGTGAGACCTGCTGAGATTTTCCAACATCTGCTGTTTTTGTTTCAGCTTCCAGCATCTGCAGTATTTTGCTTTCATTTTTTTGGAAGGCTTTTCCCAGGAGCCAATTGGCAAATGGACTGCCAGGCTGAAGAGGAAGAACCTACTTGTAATCCTCAGGCTGTTGTCGGAGCGGAAGGAAGGAAGGAAGGATCAACTCTGATGAAGGGTCATCCAGGCTGAAAATGTTGGTTCTATTCTCTGTCCACAGTTGCTGCCAGATCTGGGTTCGATTCCTGGCTTGGGTCACTGTCTGTGTGGAGTTTGCACATTCTCCTCGTGTCTGCTTGGGTTTCCTCCGGGTGCTCCGGTTTCCTCTCACAGACATGCTGGTTAGGTGCATTGACATGAACAGGCACCAGACTGTGGCGACTCAGGGAATCTCATAGTATCTTCATTGCGGTGTTAATGTAAGCCTTACTTGTGACACTGCTAAATAAATTTTAAACTTCACTTCACCCACTCAGATTTTGCAGCATTTTCTGTTTTTGTCTGAGGGTGAATTTCATTGACAATTGCAGGATCATTTCTGCTGGAATTTCACTTGAAAATGCACTTTCTGATCAGCCCCAGCACGAGGGTGACTTTTTTCCTTATTCATTTGCGGGACATGGGCATCGCTGGCTGGGCCAGCATTTATTGCCCATTCCTAGTTGTCCTTGGAGGACTTTGAGAGTCAACCACATTGCTGTGGTTCTGGAGTCACATGTAAGCCAGACCAGGTAAGGATGGCAGATTTCCCTCCCTAAAGGCTATTAGTGAACCAGATGGGTTTTTCCGTCAATCGACAATGGTTTCATGGTCACAGTAGATTCTTAATTCCTGTTTTTTTTATTGAATTAAAATTCCATCAACTGCTGTGGTGGGATTTGAACCCAGGTCCCCAGAACATTAGCTTAGCTTCTGGATCAATAGTCTAGTGATACACTGGCACAGTGGTTAGCACTTCTGCCTCACTGCGCAAAGGACCCAAATTCAATTCCTGGCTTGGGTCACTGTCTATGTGGAGATTACACATTCTCCCCATGTCTGCGTGGGTTTCCTCCAGGTGCTCTGGTTTCCTCCCACAGCCCAATGACGTGTGGGTTAGGGTGGATTGGCCATGCTAAATTGCCCCTCAGTGTCAGGGAGATGAGCTAGGGTAAATGCATGGGGTGATCAGGATAGGGCCTGAGTGGAATTGCAGTCGTCACAAACTCGATGGGCCGAACAGCCTCCTTCTACACTGCAGGGATTCTATGATAATACCACTAGGGCATCACTTCACCTTGTTGGCCTGTGCTTCCTTTATCTGAGTGCATCTCCACCGAGCTGATTACAAATGTTGCCATCATTCCATTAACTGCTTCTTTCGAACTTCGGTTTCAGTTTGCAGTCAAAGATTCTGGGAGTGGTTGCCCTTTCCTCACTCTCCGTTACATCTCCATGACACATTGGCTGATAAGCGCACTGCAAAGTACGTGAAGTACAATGTGTGCTGTGCTCTCCAACTGTCACAGTGTTGTATTAAAAAGTTACAGAAGTCACAGGCCACCGACAACTAAGTTGTCTCATTTATTGCTCCCAATTGTACCATGCCATTAACAATATTACTTGATTTGATTTATTCTTCTCACTGTTATAAGTGAAAAGTATAGTTTCTTGCACACTGTACAGAAAAAGCACTCCGTTCATAGAGAAGGAAAGGTGAAAGTGCAGAATGTAGTGTTATAGTCATAGCTAGAGTGTAGAGAAAGGTCAACTTAATGCGGGGTAGATCCATTCAAAAGCAGCAGGAAAGAGGCTGTTCTTCAGTTGGTTGGTACGTGGCCTCAAAGTTTTGTATCTTTTTCCCAATGGGAAGAAGGTGGAAGAGAGAATGTCCAGGGTGCATGGAGTCCTTGATTATGTTGGCTGCTTTGCCAACGCAGTGGAAAGTGTAGACAGAGTCAATGGATGGGAGGTTGGTTTGTGTGATGGATTGGGCTACATTCATGGCTTTTTGTAGTTCCTTGTGGTCTTGGGCAGAGCAGGAGCCATACCAAGCTGTGATACAACCAGAAAGAATGTTTTCTATGGTGCATCTGTAAAAGCTGGTGAGAGTCCTTAAAGTTAAAACTTCTATTTATTTATCAGTCACAAGTAAGACTTACATTAACACTGCAATGGAGTTACTATGAAAGTTCCCTAGTCGCCACACTCCGGCACCTGTTCAGATCAATGCACCTGACCATCATGTCTTTCAGAATGTGGGAGGAAACCAGAGCACCCAGAGGAAACCCAGAGACGGGAATAACGCACAAACTCCAACAGATGGTGATCCAAGCTGGGAAGCGAACCCAGGTCCCTGGTGCTGTGAGGCAACGGTGCTAACCACTGTGCCACCCACGTCCACCTAGTGGCCCTGCCAAATTTCCTTAGCCTCCTGAGAAAGTCGGCGGGCTTTCTTAACTATAGTGTCAGCATGGAGGGACAAGGACAGATTGTTGGTGATCTGGACTCCTAGAAATTGAAGCTCTCGACCATTTCCACTTCACCTCCATTGATGTAGACAGGGGCATGTCCTTCGTGAGCACTTCCAGCCTTTGCCTACTCTTTGCAATGAACCAGACCAAGTTCATTAGACAGTAATAGCATAAACACCAATTAAGCATTCATGGCAAATTCATCTGAAGTTAATTAAGCTTCTCTCCTCACATTGTTGATATTAACTAAGTACAAGTTTAAAATGGAATCTGAGACTTGGTGCAATGTTTAGTCATTTTACCAAACCAGCTACACAATTAAGGAACCCTCTGGGAAGGCAGTGGCGCAGTGGCATTGTCACTGCACTTGTAGTCCAGAAGTGCCAGAGAAAGATGTGAAGGCCTGGGTTCAAATCCCGCCAAGGTCGATGGTGAAACTTGAATTCAGTAAAAGTCTAGAATTAAAAGTTTACTGGTGACCATGAAACCATTGTTGATTGTTGCAAAAAACCCACTTGGTTCACTAATGTCCAGTAGGGAAGGAAATCTGCCGTCCTTACCTGGTCTAGCCTAATGTGACTACAGAAGCGCCAAGGTGGCATAGTGGTTAGCACTGCTGCCTCATAGTTCCAGGGACCCGGGTTCGATTCCTGGCTTGGGTCACTGTCTGTGTGGAGTTTGCACATTCTCCCCATCTCTGTGTGGGTTTCCTCTGGGTGCTCGTTAGGGTGCTTTGGCCATGCTGAATTGCCCCTTAGTGTCAGGGGGACTAGTTAGGGTAAGTGCTAGGGATTACGGGGAAGGGGCCTGGATGGGATTGTGATCAGTGCAGACTCGATGGACTGAATAGCCTCCTTCTTTATTCATTCCTGGGACATGGGCGTCACTGGCTGGCCAGCATTTATTGATATGGAGATGCCGGCGTTGGACTGGGGTAAACACAGTAAGAAGTCTTACAACACCAGGTTAAAGTCCAACAGGTTTATTTGGTAGCAAACGCCACTAGCTTCCAGAGCACTTGCTGCTCCTTCATCAGGTGAGTGGGAGATCTTTTCACCATTCCCACTGACCTGACGAAGGAGCAGCGAGCGCTCCGAAAGCTAGTGGCATTTACTACCAAATAAACCTGTTGGACATTAACACGGTGTTGTAAGACTCCTTACGGCATTTATTGCCCATCCCTCATTACCTGAGAGCAGTTGAAGATTCAACCACATTGCTGTGGCTCTGGAGTCACATGTAGGTCAGACCAGATAAGGATGGCAGATTTCCTTCCCAAGGACATTAGTGAAGCGGGTGGGCTTTTCTGACAATGGTTTCATTGACATCAGTAGATTTTTAATTCCAGATATTTTTTATTGAATTCAAATTCCACCATCTGCCGTGGCGGGATTTGAACCCAGATACCCATTTGAGATTCTGGAGTAATAGCCTAGCGATAATACCACAAGACCACCGCTTCCCCTTCTACACTGTAGGATTCTATGATTCTGTTACTTATATAGCACCTCACATGACCTTCAAAATGTTTCACATTTTGAAGGTCATATGAGGTGCTATATAAATGCAAGTTCTCCAGATGTTTCCATGCAGAAAGAGGCCAGATTTTCAGACAGATTGACCTTTGTATGACCGTGGAGCAGTGTACGTGTGAAAATCCTTACCATGCCATTGGCTGAAGTGCCGGCAATAATTTCTAATGCGATTGTAGAGAGATCAACTCCCAGCAGATTACAGCAGGCACGCAAGGCGACCATAGCTACACAGGTCTTAAGCTGTCCGCGTCACGTTGTAATCCTCTGGTCCAACAGCTAAGTACACTGACCACAAACAAGGCTCAAATGTGTCTTGCTTAGGGATTTATCCAAAGCAGGGTAGGTCGACAGACAGAGAGAGAGACACACACATATCTGTGCACCTTCGCTTCATTCACACAAGCCAAGGTGGTGTTTAATATTGTTCCTGTCCTGCTCGGGTGACAGATGGAACTAAGAGGGAAATATCAGCTTGTGTGATTTACTTCCTTAGAGGGATTATGCAGGCCTCCAAGTCAATAAGCGTCAGCCCTTTCTCAGTGGTCTAGCACTCTCACCTCTAAGTTCAGAAGGTTGTAAGATCAAGTCCCACCCCAGAGGCTCGAGAGTATAACCAACAGTGGGCGTCATGGCGACACAGTGGTTAGCACTGCTGCCTCACAGTGCCAGGGTCCCAGATTCGATTCCCGGCTTGGGTCACTGTCTTTTACACAGAGGGCGGTGGGTGCCTGGAGCTCACTGCAGGGGGAGGTAATGGAAGCAAATACAACAATCAGTTTTAAGGGGCGTCTGGACAAATATGTGAATAGGATGGGAATAGAGGGATATGGTTTCCGGAAGGGTAGGAGGTTTTAGTTCAGTTGGGCAGCATGGTCAGTGCAGGCTTGGAGGGCCGAAGGGCCTGCTCCTGTGCTATAATTTTCTTTGTTCTTTGTTCTGTGTGGAGTTTGCACATTCTCCCCGTGTCTGTGTGGGTTTCCTCTGGGTGCTCTGGTTTCCTCCACAGTCCCAAGATGTGCGGATTAGGTGGATTGGCCATGCTAAATTGACCCTTAGCATCAGGGTAAAAATGTGGGGTTACGGTATGAGGTCCTGGGTGGGATTGTGGTCAGTACAGACTCGATGGGTCAAATGGCCTCCTTCTGTACTATAGGGATTCTGTAATAACCAAGGCTGAGAGAGTGCTGCACTGTCAAAGGAGCTGGCCGGAATTCTACCGCCCCACCTGCCACAGGATATTGGAGCGGGCAAAGGACGGACAATGGGAAGGTCTGTCGAGCTCAGGTGGGATTTTCTCGGGAAGAGTGAAGTCATAAGATTCCGGCTGCTCTCTTTCAGATGAGGGGTGGGATTATCCAGCCGCGCTCGCCTCAAAACTGGAAAATCCCACCCAATGTCTGCGAACCTTTGCATGGTCTGCTCTCCCTGTAACCCCGCACCCCCAACACCCCCCCCTCCCCCCCCAACACCCCCATGCCTGATACCATTCTCGTGACGAGCGGAACAGTAAATTCCTCATGAGATGTTAAACAGTGGTTCCACCTTTTCTCTCAGGTGGCTGTAAAAGATCCCGTAGCCCTGTTTCAAAGAAGTGTCCTCCAGTGCAGCACTCCCTCAGCCTTGGTTATTACAGAATCCCTACAGTACAGAAGGAGGCCATTTGACCCATCGAGTCTGTACTGACCACAATCCCACCCAGGCCCTCTTACCATAACCCCACATTTTTACCCTGACGCTAAGGGTCAATTTAGCATGGCCAATCCACCTAACCTACACATCATTGGAGTAGGAAGGAAACCAGAGCACCCGGAGGAAACCCACACAGACACGTGGAGAATGTGCAGACTCCACACAGACGGTGACCCAAACCAGGAATCAAACCTGGGTCCCTGGCGCTGTGAGGCAGCACTGCTAACCACTGCTACCCTGCCACCCTGCTTTGTGTTTTCCGTCCTTGGGATTTGGGCATTGCTGGCAGGATTAACATTTGATGCCCAATCCTAGTTGCCCTGAGAAGGTGGTGGTGCCCTTCTTCCGGAACAGTTGGTAACTAGTTGACATAGCTGTAGTTGGGGTGGGACTGGAGTCGTGTATAGGCCAGACTGGGTAAGGACAGCCTGTTCCCTTCCTGGGAAGAGATCAGTGAAGCTGTTGTGTCTTAACAAGTGATAAGCTGACAGCTTCACGGTCACTTTTACTGACACCAGCATCTCTTTTCTAAACTGAACTGGCAAACTACTCAAAACTGCACACAATACTCTAGGTGTGGCCTCATCAAGGCCCTGTATAGTTGCAACAACACATCCCTGCTCCCATACTCGAAACCTCCCGCAACGAAGGCCAACATACCCCAGACATTCTCTCTTCCACCTTCTTCCCTGCTGCTATCAGACTTCTTAATGAACCTACCTCACATTAAGTTGATCTTTCTCTACACCCTAGCTATGACTTGAACACTACATTCTGCACTCTCTCATTTCCTTCTCTATGAACAGCATGCTTTGTTTGTATAGCGCTCAAGAAACAATACTTTTCGCTGTATGTTAATACATGTGACAATAATAAATCAAATCAAAAATCAAATCAAATTTGCCTTCTTTAGGGCCTGCTGCACCTGCATACTTACCTTCAGCGACTGGTGCACAAGAATACCCAGGTCCCGCTGCACACTCCCCTCTCCCAATTTACACCATTCAGGTAATCTGTCTTCTTGTTCTTGCTTCCAAAGTGAATAACCTCACATTTATCCAAATTATAGACACCAAGGGGATACTGTACTGCCCGATCTCAAACAACCTGAGTCAGATGAGATAGGATCGAAAAAAAATTAGAGGTAAAGAACTAGGAGCAAAGAGGCCAATTCAACTCTGATTCAGGATGTTTTAGCGATGTTGTTATAGGGATGAATGTTGGCCAGGATACCTGGGAGAAATCTCTAGCTCCTCTTGAACGAGAAAGCTTTGACATGTACCTGAGGATAGCCTCCGCCTCTGATTAACCTCTGATCAGCAGTGCAACACACCAGCAGGACCAGGATGAAGCATCAGCCTAGAGATTGTGCCCAAGTCTCTGGAGTGAGGCTTAGAACGTGCAACTTCCTGTCTCAGAGGTGAGAGTGCGACTCAACTGAGCCGCTAGTAGACACTGCAAGGATAGCCCAGCGACAGCAAGCACATCACTAATCAAACAGTCAAACACACAAGGGACCAAATTAAAAGGAGCATAGTGTGGTCCTAGGAATCAGAAAGCAGTGTAAAGTAAAAGTGAAGTATAGTTATTGGTTACAAGTAGGCTTACATTTACACTGCAATGAAGCTACTGTGAAAATCCCCTAGTTGCCACACTCCGGTGCCTGTTCGGGTACACTGGGGTAGAATTTAGCATGTCAATTCACCTAACATTGACTTACATCAAATTACATTGCATCCCTACAGTACAGAAGGAGGCCATTCAGCCCACCAAGTACATAGCAACCACTATCCACCCAGACCCCATTCCCATAACCCCATGCATTTACCCTACTAATCCCCCTGACACTAAGGGTCAATTTAGCATAGTCAATCAACCCACACATTTTTGGACTGTGGGAGGAAACCAGAGCATCCGGGGGAAACCCACGCAGACACGGGGAGAACGTGCAGTCTCCGTACTGACAGTGACCTGAGCTGGGAATTGAACCCCGGTCCTCGGCACTGTGAGGCAGCAGTGCTATGTGCCACTGTGTTACCCCCCCCCCCCCTCCCCCCGTCCAGTGTGTGAACTACTCGAATCATTAGCATGTGAGAAGCCAGTGCTTGTTGTGTGGGGGGATAACCTGGTAGACACAAACTGTTACTGCTTATCAAAGGGACTGACTGGTCAGGAATTCTCTGTTACTGACCTTTCACTGAATGGAAAGTTTGATGGAATGCAAAGTGCTAGATACAAATTACTTATGTCATTAACTTAGCAGATTACAGATGTAGCAGAAGGCTTTTTTTAAAAAAACGGGACGTGGCCGCATGTCACTGGGGTTGCGGCCGTGATCAGGAACGTAATCTGGGAAGTGAAGGTATCCAGTGCACCACGATCTTACGGTGGCGCTGTCCCACTGCTGCCTCTGCTTTGCACAGTAGGGAGTCTCACAACACTAACTTGAAGTCCAACAGGTTCATCTGGAATCACGAGCTTTCGGAGCACTGCTCCTTCATCAGATGAGTGGAGAGATAGGTTCACAAAAACGGCATATATAGACAGAGACACAATTGCAACCGTTATCTTGCGATTGTGTCTTTGTCTGTACATGCTGTGTTTGTGAACTCACCTCTTCACTCACCAGATGAAGGAGCAGCGCTCTGAAATCTCATGATTCCAAATAAACCTGTTGGACTTTAACCTGGTGTTGTGAGACTTCTTACTGTGCCCACCCCAGTCCAACACTGGCATCTCCACAATATCTGCTTTGTAGGTAGTCCAAGAGGTGATCAAAGAGAAATGAACAGTGCCAGAACCTATGGGTGCTGTTAAGGAGTGTTCTTCCTGACTGCACCAAGCTGATCTGTAACCCTCTTCCATCACAGAAAGCCAGGGCTTCTATTGTCTGGGCCTGTCTGGAATTCAATCCTTACCCCTCTGGCCCCTCATTAAACCTTGTTTCTTTCTCTGAACTCCTTAGCACCAAGTATTTTTCTTCTCTGAGCTAATATCCATTCATGTCGCTCAGTCTCACATCCGAGGTGATAACATCCTTGTGAGCAGCTGGGAATATTTCATTACACCAAAGGCACGATGCAAAAGCAAGTGTTTAAAATAGCTATTGTGGACTCCAGTTCTGATAGGATTAGATCTGAACAACAGTGCATCATTACTTATATGAAACAGGAAACATAGGCATGAGTCCTGCGTATGGACACGCATGATCAACAGTGCCTTAAGTGAATGAGATACACACAACTGGACCCTGACTGTGATTTTATGCCGGTTAGCCAATTAACTGGGAAGGCGATGGTCCAGTGGTATTATCACTAGACTATTAATCCAAAAACTCAGCTAATGTTCTGGAGACCTGGGTTCGAATCCCGCCATAGCAGATGGTGAAATTTGAATTCAATTAAAAAAATCTGGAATTAAGAATCTACTGATGACAATGAAACCATTGTCAGAAAAACCCCTGTCAGATGGGTATAGAGGGATATGGACCAAATGCGGGCAATTGGGACTAGCTTAGTAGTAAAATCTGGGCGGCATGGACAAGTTGGGCTGAAGGGCCTGTTTTCATGCTGTGAACTTCAATGATTCTATGACTATAACACAAGCACCTTCAGGAGGGAGGGAGAAGGGCAGATATCATTAAAACACGTGAATTAATGCACAGATTCGAGAGTATGACACAACGTGTTTGGGATATCAGTTATCCTGAACTGACATGAGCTAAGGGGCTGCTCTCTGTGGAGAGGTTATTTTTGCAACCGTTATTGTCGTTACCGGAGACATTTTTCTTCACAGCAGCACATTCTGCTAGAGGCAACACACACGATCAGAGCATTATCCTGACCTTGGATCACTGCACGACTTATATTAAGGTAGTGATTGGCTTCATTGATCAATCTCATGTTGCATCAGATTGAGAATGTTTAATCTGAAGCTCTCAGCCACAGGGAGAGACTTTCAGCTGTAAGCTTTGACTCAGATATCTGCAATTTTTGGGGTGAATATTCCCATGGCCAGAATGTTGCGATGATCAAGCGAGACCGTGCCTGACTGAGAAATGGGTGTATGTCCCAATGTCGACGCACTTACACATGGTGTGACTGTCAGCAGACGCGGGCAGAAGTTGAAGCATCCGTATCGACATTTAAGCGGGCGATTTAGCCCGTGAGGGAGGCCATTAACAGGATTAGTAAGAAGTCTCACACACCAGGTTAAAATCCAACAGGTTTATTTAGTAGCACAAGCTTTCGGAGCACTGCCCCTTTGTCAGGTGACTGGAGAGGTACAGCGGTGTCTTTGCCTATATGTGCCGTGTTTGTGAACCTACTTCTCCGCACACCTGACGAAGGAACAGCGCTCCGAAATTTCGTGCTACCAAATAAACCTGTTGGAATTTAACCTGGCGTTGTGAGACTTCTTATTGTGCTCACTTTACTTACTCCTTTCCTTTTTAAATACCTGTAGAAACCCTTTTTTACATTTCCAGCTATCTTCCTCTCATACTCTAATTATGATGTGGGGTTGCTGGTGTTAGACTGGCATAGGCACAGTAAGTAGTCCCACAGCGCCAGGTTAAAGTCCAACAGATGTATTTAGTAGCACTCACTTGATGAAGGAACGGCGCACCAAAAGCTTGTGCTACCAAATAAACCTGTTGGACTGTTACCTGGTGTTGTGAGACTTCTTATTGTGCTGACCCCCGTCCAACGCCGGCATCTCCGCATCATGATTAACAAGTTTAGACAGAGTAGGCTCAGAAAGAATGTTGCCAATGGTGAAGGCGTCCAGAACTGGGGTGGGGGGGTAGTGGTGCGGTACATAGTTTGAGGATAAGGACTGAGGTAAGGAGAAATTTCTTCACCCAGAGGGTGCTGAATGTGTGGAATTCACTGCCACAGAGAGGGTATGAATGGCCAAACAGCAGAGAAGCTACAAGCTGTAACAGATAAAGATGTTGGGGGAGGGACATTTGAAGGCCAATGTTCTTTGATGCCTGCTGTCAGCTGCTTTGCAGCACAGACACAGTGTGCAGCTTTCCTCTGAGCTTGTTTCATTTCTCCAGCACTGCGCCTCCTCGAGGCAACTCCAAAGCATTAGAATCATAGAACCCGTGCAGAAATAGACCATTTGGTTCATCAAGCCTGCATCAACAACGATCCCACCCAGGCTCTATCCCCGTAAACCTATCTATTTATTCTACTAATCCCCCCAACACTAAGGGATAATTTAGCATGGCCAATCACCTAACGGGACAAAACCGGAGCACCCGGAGGAAACCCACGCAGACACAGGAAGAACGTGCAAACTCCACACCTGAGGCTGGAATTGAACTCAGGTTCCTGGCGCTATGAGGCAGCAATGCCACTGTGTCGTCCTATTAACTGTGGAGATAGAGCAAGTGGATGAAAGTAGTTAGTATGGATACAAGGTTAGTGTGGATGGATATTGTGATGAATTTAACAAGGTCCACAAGGTAGATCTGTTCAAACATGAGCTTCCTGATCAAGACGATTAATGCTGTCCAACATGGGAGCCCTGTGGAGGCATATAATGTGGAGGTCTGGGTTACTGGCACTCAGGATTAAACTCTGTACTGGGGTGTTCCTGTCTGAGTATTATAGAATCATAAAATCCTACAGTGCAGAAGGACGCCATTCAGCCCACCAGGTCTACACCAACCATAATCCCATCCAGACTCTATCCGCATAACCTCATGCATTTGCCTTAGTTAGTTCCCCTGACACTAAGAGGCAATCTAGCATGGCCAATCCACCTAACCTGCGCATCTTTTGGACTATGGGAGGAAACCAGAGAACCCAGAGGACACATGCAGACTCTGCACAGACAGTGACCCAAGCCGGGAATCAAACCCAGGTCTCTGGCGCTGTGAGGCAGCAGTGCTAACCACTGTGCCACCGTGCCACCCAACTATTACTAACTATTATAAATAAATCTGGATTTAGTGAAGGGACACCGGCCTTCACGGGAGTTACTTTAGAAACAATAACTGTGGGGATAGGACAGGGCACAGAGGTTTATTTAGGACTGATACAGCGATAGTGGAGGAGTTTGTATTGGATTGAACAGTGGGTTAAATGCCCTCTTTCTGTGCTGCAGCCCAGTGTGGTTCGGTGATAACATTCTGCCTGGGAGATGATTCTTGTCAAGTGAAATCACAAAATACGCGAAGGCAATATAATAAAAATCCACTCTCACTTGAGTTGAGCTGCCAGCTCTGCTCTGTCATCATATTCTCCATCTTGCCCCGTAGCTTTTGTGATGCTTCACATTAGGGAAGGGAGCGAGAAATGAGGGAAAGGTTTGTATTTATGGAGCATCTCATCACATCCTTGGAAGAAAAACACACCAAAGGGCTTTGCATGTAATGAGTTACTCTAAAGGGACAGGGGACTGTGAGCACTCAGGCAAGAGCTGCAACCATTTTGTACACAGAAAGGTCCCAGAAGGATATTCCTCCTGTTCCTATTTAAAGTTTATGTATTTATTAGTATCACATTAACACTGCAATGAAGTTACTGTGAAAATCCCCAAGTCCCCACACTCCACACTGAGAGAGCATTTAGCACAGCCAATGCACCCTAACCAGCGGGCCTTCCAGACTATGGGAGGAAACCAGAGCATCCATAGGAAACCCATGCAGACATGGGGAGAACATGCGGACTCCGCACAGACAGTGACCCAAGCCAGGAATCAAACCCAGTCCCTGGTGCTGTGATGCAGCAGTGCTAACCACTGTGCCACCTGCTCCTGTTCTCTATGTTTCTATATCAGGCTATTGAGTTGGACGATCAGCCATGATTTAACGAATGGCAGAGCTGGCTCAAAGGGCCGAATGGCCTCCTCTTGTTCCTATTTTCTATATTTCTATGTTTCCTTTGTGAAAAAAGGAACTCACGCAGACACGGGAAGAATGTGCAGACTCCACACAGACAGTGACCGAAAGCCAGGAATTGAACCTGGGTCCCCGGCACTGTGAGGCAGCAGTGCTAACCCCTGTGCCACCCATAGGTTTAGGAGCTGGGACATAGGGAATGTACTTGCATCTCACTGACTCAAAGATGGGAGTTTTATCAACTGAGCCAAGCTAAAATTTATTTATTAGTGTAAAAAATAGGCTTACATTAACACTGCAATGAAGTTACTGTGAAAATCCCCTATTTGCCGCACTCCAGTGCCTGTTCGGGTGCACTGAGGGAGAATTTAGCACGGCCAATGCACCCTAACCAGCACGTCTTTTAGACTGCGGGAAGAAACCGGAGCACCGGGAAGAAATCCACGCAGACATGCAGAGAATATGCAAACTCCACACAACAGTGGCCAAGCCGGGAATCGAACTCTGGCTCCTGGCGCGGTGAGGCTGCAGTGCTAAAACTGTGCAACCGTGACGCCCACACCAGAGGGTGGCTCTCACACAATCCTAGCTTAGTTTAAGAAGCCCAGGACATCACTTCCTGCTCCCTTAACAGAGTACAGTGCACAACGGGGTGGAGGAAAGAGAACATCTTTGACAAAATAGTCTTTCTAAATAAATAAAGTTCCTTCAGTTATGCAGAGAGGCCAGCAGAGTTGTAACACACAGCCCGAAAAGATGGCGGAAGCAATTTCATCATCCCTTTCAAAATGGAATCTGATGTATGTTTATTTTGAAAAACATAACTTTGCAACTATACAAGGCATTGGTGAGGCCGCACCTGGAGTATTGTGAACAGTTTTGGTCCCCGTATTTGAGGAAAGATGTAGTGGCATTGCAGGCAGTTCAGAGAAGGTTCACTAGATTGATTCCAGAGATAAGGGGTTTGTCGTATGAAGAGAGATTGAACAGTTTAGGCCGATACTCTCTGGAATTTAGAAGAATGAGGGGAGATCAAATTGAGGTTTACAAGATGATAAAAGGTCTGGATAAAGTAGACGTGGAGTGGATGCTTCCTCTTGTGGGACATTCAAGGACGAGAGGTCACAGTCTTAGGATAAGGGGCAGCAAATTTAAAACAGAGAAACTACTTTTCCCAAAGGGGTGTGAATCTGTGGAATTCGTTACCCCCGGGTGTGGTGGATGCTGGGACAGTGAGTAAGTTTAAGGAGGAGTTAGACAGATTTTTAATTGGTAATGGGTTGAAGTGTTATGGGGGGAAGGCAGGAAAATGGGGATGGGGAGCTTATCAGCCAGGAGCGATGGATCAAATGGCCTGATTCTCCTCCTATATCTTATGAACTGATGAACTTATGAACTTTGTAGGCTATGGGAAAAGAAAGTGGCACTATTTGGATAGCTTTTTCACAGGGCTAACACAGGCTTGATGGGCTGATTGGCCTAATTCTGCCTCCCTATCTTATGAACTTATGAACTTTGCAGGTTATGGGTAAAGAGATGGAAAGTGGCACTATTTGGATAGCTTTTTCAGAGGGCTGGCACAGGCACGATGGGCTGAATGGCCTCTTTCCTGCAATGCACAGTTTTAAAATTATTGGCGAGGTTCATCTATACAAAAGAAGTCGCTGATAAATTCATCAAGATTTCCATGCGATGAGCCAAGCAGAAACATCCTGTTGGCATCAAGTAACCTCGGTTATTTCATACAAACACACACACAGATAAGAAAGTGTCTGGATAACAAGGAGTTCTGCAAAACTTAGTCAAACATGTTTTGTCTTTGAGTTGTTATGGCTTCTGCAAGTGGGAAGAAAGCCAGAATTCTACTCAAAGTCTGACAGCAACAGGTCAACGCCAGACATCGGGAAAAGAAATGACTGACCCCCCACATCTGTGTCACTCATTGAGATTTCTATTGATTTCCCATTTCTGGTGTTGTCTTTGTGAAACACACTAGTAACACAATGGACAACACATCCCATTGCATGGAACGCATTCAACAGTCACATTTCCCGTTGAAGGTCATTACATAAAGACTCACGCAGTGTAACATCACATGCTTGGCAATGTGCGTCGGAGACTCTTGTTTCACAGAGTCAATTCAGCCTATCTTTCTGCTTCTGCATTCAAGGGCACTGCCTCTGCCCAGCTTGTAAAGAATCCAGCCTGCCTTGGCCGGCACGGTGGCACTGTGGTCAGCACTGATGCCTCACAGCGCCGGGGCTCGGGTTCAATTCCAGACCTCGGATCACTGTCTGCATAGAATCTGCACATTCTCCCTATCTCTGCGTGGGTTTCCTCCAGGTGCTCCAAAGATGTGCAGATCGGCCGTGCTAAATTGTCTCCGAGTGTTAGCAGGGTAAATATGTGGGGTTACGGGACTAGGGCCTGGGTGGGATTGCGCTGAATGGGCTCCTTCTGCACTGTATGGGTTCTATCTTCTAGCTCAGGTAGCAAGAAGCTGGATTGTTCTCTGTCTACCGAGGCTAGGATTCACTACATTGAGGATCTCTTGATCTTGTGAGGGGAGATGTTGAGTACAATCTCAGAAAGAGACAGTAAAGAACTGCTGGCCCCAATAATCCTGACCACCCTCCTAAAATTATTGCACCTTAATCAGGTTGCGAGCTCACCCAATTTACCTCTTTCACTAACAAACCGATTCAGGAATAAACAGGTTTACATGGAGAATGTGGAACTGGCTTCCCACAAGGATGTGGAGATGCTCGCATTGGCCTGGGATGGGCACAGTAAGAAGTCTTACAACACCAGGTTAAAATCCAACAGGTTTATTTGGAATCACAAGCTTTCGGAACACTGCTCCTTCCTCAGGTGAGTCAAGACTTAAAACTTACCTGATGAAGGAGCAGCACTCCGAAAGTTTGTGATTCCAAATAAACCTGTTGGACTTTAACTTGGTGTTGTGAAACTTCTTACTGTATTCACAATGAATTTAAAGTTTATTTATTAGTCGCAAATAGGCTTACATTTACACTGCAGTAAAGTTACTGTGAAAATCTCCTAGCTGCCACACTCCGGCACCTGTTCAGGTAAACGGAGGGAGAACTTAGCATGGTTTTTCAGACTGTGGGAGGAAACCGGAGCACCCGGAGGAAACCTACACAGACACGGAGAGAACATGCAGTGTCCACACAGACAGTGACCTAAGCCAGGAATCAAGCCCAGGTCCCTGGCACTGTGAGGCAGCAGTGCTAACCACTGTGCCACCATGCAGCCATTGCACTTTAACAAAGTTGAGAGTTAACCCAACTTCCCTCTTTCACTATTAAAGAACAAAGAATAGTATAGCACAGGAACAGGCCCTTCGGCCCTTCAAGCCTGCGCTGATCACATTGTCCTATCTAAACCAACTGCCTGTATTCCTCTACTCCCCAAACATTCATGTGCCTATCAGATAAGTCTTAAATGTCACTAATGTGTCTGCCTCAACCACTCCACTTGGCAGCACATTCCAGACCTCCTTCACCCCCTGTGTAAAAACACTTTCCCCGCACATCTCCACTGAACCTTTCCTCCCTTATCTTGAACTTGTGCCCCCCTTGTAATTGTCATTTCCGCCCTGGGAAAGAGCTTCCAACTGTTCACCCTATCTATGCCCCTCATAATTGTATAAACTTCCATCAGGTCACTCCTAATAAATCCAATAGGGAATACAGAATAAACATCTTCACACAGAGAATGTGGAGCTGGCTACCCACATGAAGCAAACACTATAGATGCATTTAAGGGGATGCTAGATCAACACTTAAGGGATGAAGGAATTTAAGTATTTACAGAATGGGTTTGATTAAGAAGAGATGGAAGCAGGGTTTTTTGTGACGCCCATACAGCAGAATAGGCCAGATGGGCCAACTGATCTGTTTCTATGCCTGCAGACTCTGTACGCTAGAACAATCTGACCACACTAAAAATGTGATTGTTTACATAGGGTGGCATAGTTGTTAGCGCTGCTACCTCACAGCGCCAGGAACCCAGGTTCAATTCTGACCTTGGATGACTATCTGTGTGGAGTTTGCACCTTCTCCCCATGTCTGTGTGGGTTTCCTCCTGC
This sequence comes from Carcharhinus amblyrhynchos, assembly GCF_965287045.1. Lineage (NCBI taxonomy): Eukaryota > Metazoa > Chordata > Chondrichthyes > Carcharhiniformes > Carcharhinidae > Carcharhinus > Carcharhinus amblyrhynchos. The sequence continues at coordinate 7,425,440 of NC_137356.1, forward strand.
ACTCCAAAGGTGTGCGCGTTAGGTTGATTGGCCATATTAAATTGCCCTTTAGTCTCAGGGGAATTAACAGGATAAATATGTGGGGTTATGGAGTGGGGCCTGGGTGGGACTATTGTTGGTGCAGACTCGATGGGCCAAAAACCCTTCTTTTGCACTATAAGGATTCTATGGTTCTCTCTATCATTGTAAGTAGCACATCAAATTATTCCCATTCTCCCTGAAACAATATTCCTATGAACAGAAAATAGTGAAAGCAAGTAAATGGGTATTTGATATTCAGCAAACTACGTTGGACTTTTGCTTCTAAAGTGATGGCCGCAGGGAAAGTGTTTGCTTAAAATTCTCCATCAGACTAGTAGAGTGAAAGTCAAATCAACGCAGTCACTCAAGAACTCACTGTCCTGTAGGAAGCTGCCCACAGAGGGAAACTTACCAATAATGCAGATTTAAGAGAGTTAAGCTGGTGTCGTCATCCACTGGCCTTGATTCCGAGTGGTCTTGCTTCCAATTATCCTTTGGTTGGCTGGACCCTGGGTTAGACAAGAGGAACTTCTGTAAATAAGGCATGGAACGTGCATGAATTTGACATCGATTTGTCCCATTCCAGCCACTTGAGCACAAAATACACTCCAGTGCAGGCAAGCTGCACTGTCCAATGCACTTTCTCACAGATGAGATATTAAATCAAGTTCCCATTTCTTTGCTCAGATGGGTGGTTAGAGATTCCATCGCACTATATGGATGCTGGGTGTTTCCTCTTGCGGGAGAGACATGTAAACGTAAGAACTGTGAACAGGAGTAGGCACTCAGCCCCTTGAGTCTGCACTGCCATTCAATAAGATTATAGTTGATCTGATCATAACCTCAACTCCACATTTGGGGACGCGATGGCCTAGTGGTGTTATTGCCAGTCTATTAATCCAGAAACTCAGTTAATGTTCTAGGGACCTAGATTTGCATCCTGTCACAGCAGATGGTGGAATTTGAATTCAATAAAAAAAAATCTGGAATTAAGAACCTACTGATGACCATGAAACCACTGTTGGAAAAACCCATCTGGTTCACTAATGTTCTTTAGGGAAGGAAATTTGCCGTCCTTACCAGGTCTGGCCTACACGTGACTCCAGAGCCACAGCAATGTGGTTGACCCTCAACCGCCCTCCAAGGGCAACTAGGGATGAGCAATAAATGCTGGCCAGCCAGTGAAACCCATGTCCCATGAATGAATAATTTTTAAAAAATTCCCACCTGCCCTCTAGAATTAGAGGACACAACTTAAAAATAAGAAGCTTGTGTATGCTGGTGTTTATTCTCCACACTGGCTGTTTCTCACCCTTTTTCATCTGATCCCATCAACGCAACTTTCCATATCTTTCTCCGCTGTGAATTTATCTTCCTTCAAATAGATCTGTGCTAGTGGGAGGTGCTGACATAGTAGTATTGTCAGTAACCCAGAGATCCAGGGTAATACTCTGAGGACTCGGGTTCGAATCCCACTGCGGTAAATGGTGGAATTTGAAATGAAAAAAAAAGTTTTAATTAATTAATCAATTGTCAGATCTTGTCCTTTAGGAAAGGAGATCTGCCATCTGCGCCCAGTCTGGCCTACATGTGACTCCAGAGCTACAGCAATGTGGTTGACTCTTAAATGCCGTCTTAACGAGGGCAATTTGGGATGGACAATAAATGCTGATCTACTCAGCAACATCTGTGAAGGAATAAACAAATTCATCTCCACTACTTGTTGAGATATCAAGTTGCACGTTCTGTAATTATATATTGTAGTTTGGGCTTGTACTTGCTGGAGTTTAGAGGAATGAGAGGGGATCTGATCAAGGGATATAAAATTTTAAAAGGGACCGATAAAGTAAATGGAGGCCAAATGTTTCCCCCTGTAGGACAATCTAGAACAAGAGGTCACAGGTATAGGTTGAGAGGCGGTAGATTTAAGACTGAGATGAGGAGGAAGTACTTCTCGCAGAGGGAGGTGAATTTGTGGAACTCGCTGGCCCACAGCGTGGTGGAGTCTGAATCATTGAATGGTTTCAAGAAGGAGATGGATACATTTCTAATAATGAACAGGTTAAGGGGATATGGGAAACAGGTGGGGAGGTGCTTTTGAGACCAGGGAGAGATCAGCCATGATCTGATTGAATGGCAAAGCAGGCTCAAAGGGGTTAATTGCCTACTTCTGCTCCTAACTCCTATGTTCCCATTTAAAAATCAATTACGAAAGTTGACCTTCCTTCCTTTGTGAAAGAGAAGGTTCTAGATTACCTAGCTGAAGTTTTGAAGGTTATCAAGCCAAACCTGAAACAGATACAGAGTTTACTATGGCAGAGGGTTAAGAGGCTACATAATACACTGCCAGGGACTGAAGCAGAAATGATGTGAGCATTTAGCAAGAGGCTGGATAAGCAGTTGATGGAGAGCTGACTAACAGAGTAGGAGAGCAGAGCAGACATAGAAAGACAGCACAAAAACAGCCATTCAGCCTGACCAGCACTGCTGTTTATAGTCCACGCGAGTTTGCTCCAAACCCATCGTACCTGGATACAATTTTTTTTTAAAAGTTGGGGTTAAGATGTCAGTCTAATGACTTTAATCAGGCAGTTGGGGTGGGCGTGCTTGAATATGAACTCCCTGATTAAAGGCCAAATTGATGGTCCAATCATTGAGGTTTACAGCATGGAAACAGGCCTTTCAGCCCAACTTGTCCAAACCACCCCTTTTTTTAACCTCTAAGCTAGTCCCAACTGCCCGCATTTGGCCCATATCCCTCCATACCGGTCTTACCCATGTAACTGTGTAAATGCTTTTTAAAAGACAAAATTGTACCCACCTCTACTGCTGCCTCTGGCAGCTCGTTCCAGACACTCACCATCCTCAGGGAGCCCCATGCTCTGTACTTAACCAGGAGTGTCAATTCCTCTGGCACTCCTGGAGTGCCAGTTCCTCCAATGCTCCAGATGCAGACTGCATACTGGGAACATTCTATATAGTGTTGTTGAATTTTGTAAATAAAGGAATTCTGGTGAAGGACTTCCACCTCTGAGAACTTATTATAGTCAGGAAAAAAGGATAATGACTGGCAGAATGAATGACGCTATGAGTACACAATTTACAAATCAGGTGTAGGCCATTTGGCCCATCCAGCATGTTCTGCTTTTCAACAAGATTATGCCTGATCTGATTGTGGCCTCAATTCCTCATTCCTCCTGCAACTGATTGCCTTTGACTCTCTTGTTATCAAGAATCTATCACGACCTTAGAAATGCTCAGTGACCCTTCCTCCCGGCACTAACTGGGGAAGTGGGTTCCAGAGAGGTACAATTTCTCCACATCTCCATGTTCAATGGGAGACCCCCAATCCTATCACAATGTAATGCCTTGGACATCACAATATATAACCCCAACCCACCCAAAACCTGCAAGATCTCCTGGGAGAAGAAAATTCCAGATATAAACCCACATTGATGTGGAGAGTGTGGAAAAATTCCCCCCTTGACCCTCCTCTGTCTCAGAAGGGAGATTTGAGTTAATGTCTTATTTCCCAATTCAATTTTACACCTTTATTCTGAAATTGTCCAAACTTTTCACTTTGTCTTGGGGTCTTTTCAGAGGAAGGCAAGAAAGATCCCACCAGGACAGACCTGGTGTCAGAGTTGAAAACTAAATCTCCTGACGTGTAAAATACTTTGATTAGCTGCTTACTCAGAAGGAGTAAGACATGTGACACAGCAAAATGCACCCACCGCTGTACACACTGTACCAAAGACAGAGTGTGGGGAGGAGGAGAGAGAGAGGGAGGGAGGGAGGAGAGAGAGAAAAAGAGGGAGAAAAGGAAGCAGGGCCGGAAAGAGAGAGGGAGATAGAGAAAGAGGGAGTGAGGGAGAGAGAGAGAGAGAGGAGGGGGAGGGAGACAGAGAAATAAAGAGAGGGGGAGAGAGACAGGGGGAAGAAAGAGAGAAAAAGAGAGGGGGGGAGAGAGAGAGACAGAAAAAGAAAGCGAGGGAAGGAGGGTGAGAAAGAGGGCGAGAGAGAGAGAAAAAGGGAGGGGGGAGACAGAGAAAAAGAGAGAAGGAGGAGAGAGAGAGAGGGAGAGAAAGCGGGCAGGAGAGAGAAAAAAGGTAGACAGAGAGAAAGTGGGGAGAGAGGGGGCAGAGAGCGAGGGGGAGTGAGAAAAAGAAAGAGAGAGGGAGAGAGAGAAAGAAAAAGAGAGAGGGGAGAGATGGGAAAGAGAGAGACAGAGAAAGAGAGAGTGGGGGAGAGAGAAGGGGGAGGGGGGGAAGGGAGAGAGAAAAAGAGAGGGTGGGTGAGAGAAGAGAGAAAAAGAGGAGAGGGGGAGGGAGAGACAAGAAGGAGAGAGAGAAAGTGAGACAGAGAAAGAAGTGAGAGAGGGGCGACAGAGAAGGAGGGGGGGTGAGGGAGGAGGGGGGTGAGGGAGGAAGGGGGGAGAGGGAGGAGAGGAGAGAAAGAAACGGAGAAGAGAGAGAGGGGGAGAGAGAGAGAGAAGGAGGAGAAAGAGGGAGAAAGGAAGGGACGGGTGAGAGAGAAAGAAGAGAAAGAGAGGAAGGGAGAGAGAGAGAGAGAAGGAAAGGGAGGGGGAGAGAAGAAGAGAGAGAGGAAGGGGAGAGCAAAAAAAAGGAAGGGGCTGAGGGGGGGAGAGGGAGAGAGAGAGAGAGAGGAAAATGGAGCTAAAATGAAAGCAGAATTAGCCTCAAAGGTCAAACATCTCTCACCGCATGAAGCCCAGGGAAATAATCTAATCGATTTGAAAACATTGTATCTACATGAAGCAGCGGGGAACCATGGAGAGAAAAAAAGTTGTCATATTTGTCTTTTCAACAAATAAAAGTTTCCAATTGAATCAGCAAGGTTAGCCTGATTCTCACTGAAAACAATGGCAGCTTTTGTGTGCTGACTATCTTTTCGCTTTTTGATGACACTGTGTTTTCTGTGGATACAGAGAGTGCCGGGAGATTTCTGAAAAATGTTTCATCTGAAGTCTTCTGAAGTCGGGTCTTCTGTTCCTCTGCTTCTGGAGCCCGTCCCCCACCGAAGCCGCAGACACGATGATCCCTCTCACGGCATCTCCACCCATACCATCCATGTCACCCTCCGGCCAGCCGGGCAAAGGGTTTGCAAGTTGCTCTCCGACCCCTGCCAGCCAGACCCTCAAAGACATCGAGCGGGATTTTCCAGCCTCACTTGTCCCAAAACCATCAAATTCCGCCCTAGGTCAACGGACCTTCCCATTTCCGCCCCCTCGCTCCACTCCGATTCACAGGGCGGGCAAGGGGGGTAAAATTCCAGCCAAAGGATCTGTGAATCGGTACCTTCAGTACGAGACAAAAAAATGTTTGTGCAATGATACAGCTCCTATGACGTAGAATCATAGAACTCCTACAGTGCAGAAGAAGGCCATTCGGCCTATCGAGTCTGCACCGACCACAATCCCACCCAGACTCTATCCCCACAACCACATGCATTTATCCTAGCTAGTCCCCTTGACACTAAGCGGCAATTTAGCCTGGCCAATTTACTGAACCCGTACATTTTTGGACTGTGGGAGGAAACCTTAGGACCCGGAGGAAACCCACACAGGCACGGGGAGAACATACAAACTCCACACAGTCACCCATGCTGGGAATCCAGGTCCCTGGCGATGTGAAGCAGCAGTGTTAAGCCGCCCCAGTGTGTCCCAAAGTGCTTTACCGACGCTTCTGAAGATCATCATTGTTGTCACTTAGGAAACATTGGCTGGAATTTTACTGGCACGCCCACCCTGAGGCTCGGAGAATGGAATTCTCCATTGGCCTGGGGTGGGATTTTACAAGCCTCGCCCGAGAGAGAGGTTGTAAAATCCCGACCATTGTATTTCCCACAAACAGCCATGTCATAATGAGCAGACAATCTTAGTGATGATGTGGTTGCAGGATCAATGTTTGCCTGGACAATGGGGAGAACTCCTCAGCTCTCCTTCCAATATTAGTGCTTAATGGGATGTTTCGCATTAAACTCAGAGGGTCAACGGGGATTCAGGTTAACAGAGTCGGTTACGATCAGGAAGGCACATGCGATGGTGCAACATTCCCTCCGTACTGCACAGGGAGTGTCAGCCTAGGCTTTAAGCGTGATCTGTTTGGAGTGAAATCTGAACCCACAACCTTCTGATTCTGGAGTGAGGCCACTCCCCACTCAACAAGGCTCACACTTGGGCCAGGATTTTCCAGTTCTTTCTGCGGCAGGAATCACCGCAGGAGAACAGGGAAATTTGGAAAACAGTCAAGGGTCTGTTGACATTGGGTGGGAATTCCTGGTCTTGCGGGAATCCTTCCCTTATGGGCATCAAGAAAGTGCAACTATGTGATAAAATACCCTGGACGGGAGGTAACTTCCTATTGTGATAAAAGATCAGACCTTCTCTTATAGGGGGCCACGTAGGAGGGAGTTACATAGAAACACAGAAAAATGGGAGCAGGAGTAGGCCATTCAGCCCTTCGAGCCTTCGCTGCCATTCATTATGATCATGGTTGATCATCCAACTCAATAGCCTGATCCCACTTTCCCCCATATCCTTTGATCCCCTTGACCACAAATACTATATTTAACTGCTTCTTGAAAACATTCAATGCTTTGGCCTCAACTGCTCTCTGGGTGAAGAAACCATCTCTGTCCTAAAAGGTTTACTTCTTATCCTCAAATAAGAACATAAGAACATAAGAAATAGGAGCAGGACTAGGCCATCTAGCCCTTCGAGCCTGCCCCGCCATTCAATAAGATCATGGCTGATCTGTCGCTGCTCAGTTCCACTTTCCCGCCCTCTCCCCATAACCCTTAATCCCCTCTCTTATCAAAAACCCATCAACCTGCGTCTTAAAAATATTTAGCGAAGCAGCCTCCACCACTTCAACGGGCAGAGAATTCCAGAGATTCATCACCCTTTGAGTGAAGAAGTTCCTCCTCAACTCCGTTCTAAACCGCCCCCCTTTTATCTTGAGGCTGTGCCCCCTAGTCCTACTGTCTTTTTTGAGCAGGAAGAGTCTCTCCACCTCTATCCTATCCATCCCATTCATCATCTTATAAGTCTCAATGAGATCTCCCCTCATTCTTCTAAACTCTAACGAGTACAAGCCCAGTTTATTCAGCCTCTCCTCATAGCTCAACCCCCTCAACTCCGGTATCAATCATGACCCCTCGTTCTATTCACCCACTCCATCAGGAACATCCTTCCTGCATCCATCCCATCTAGTCCTATTAGAATTGTGTTTCTATGAAATCCCATCCCCATCCTTCTAGACTATAGTTAATGTAATCTAACCAACTCAATGTCTCCTCGTACATCAGTCCCGCCATCCCAGGCATCAGTCTGGTAAGCCTTTGCAGCATTCCCTCTATAGCAAGAAAATCCTTCTTCGAAGTAGACCAAAACTGCATACAATAGGCGGGATTTACAATTGCACTCGCCTCAAAACTGGAAAATCCCACCCAAGGTCAACAGGCCTTTCAAGGTCCACCCGTGCCTGCTTCGATTCCTGCGGTGGGCAGGAGAGGAAAATGTCCCACAGTATTCCAGGTTGTGGCCTCACCAAGGCCCTGTATAATTGCAGCAAGGCATCCCTGCTCCTGTATTCAAATCCTCTCTCTACGAAGGCCAATATACCATTTGCCTTCTTCACCATGTGCTAACCTTCAGCGACTCCTGTGCGAGGACACCCAGGTCTCACTGCACATTCCCCCCTTCCAATCCATAGCTCAGATAATAATCTGCCTTCCTGTTTTTGCTACCAAACTGAATGACCTCACATTTATAATTGTGGAGCACTGGGTGATCAGTTTTGTGCGTTACTTTACTTAAAAAGGCAATGATTTAAGTTGTTAGATGCAATTCACCATGCCAGAGACCCCAGGGAATTGTAATCAACCTGGCACTTACTAGAGGAATGCACAGTAGCACAGTGGTTAGCGTGGCTGCCTCATGGCACCAGGGACCCGGGTTCAATTCCCTGCTTGGGACACTGCGTGGAGTGTGCACGTTCTCCCTGTGTCTGCATGGTTTCCTCCGGGTGCTCTGGTTTCCTCCCACAGTTCAAAAATGTGTGGGTTAGATTGATAGGCCATGCAAAGTTGCCCATAGTGTCCTGGAAATTGTAGCTCAGAGGCATCAACTGGGTAAATGTGTGGGGTTATGGGAATAGGGCCTGGGATGGGATTGTCGGTGCAGACTTGGTGGATTAAATGGCCTCCTTCTGCACTGTAGTGTTTCTATAACTTTCCGACTGTGCGAGGAAACCAGAGCACCCAGAGGAATCCCGCATAGACACGGGGGGCAGAAGATGCAGACTCCTCACAGACAGTGACCCAAGCTGGGAATGGAACCCGGGTCCCTGGCGCTGTGACACTGCAGTGCTAACCACCGCGCCATCATGCTGGCCACTTTGGAAACTTTGGAAGGACAAGAGGAAAAGATTTTATTCAAGTTAAATGGAATCATGTGATTCTCACTGCAGTGCTATCAGGTTTACTATTCCCCAACATTCGAATCGGAAATAAAAATCCAATTCCCTGAAATTCATACCATCAGTTCCAGCTGTGTGGTTCTGTGTGACTTTAGTTTTGCTCTGGTGATGTACGCTGGGTTAGTTTGCTCTGATTGTCGCTGCAAATTCACTATTGTATTCAAATTTCTGGTTTGTCGGTCACATTCTGTAACTGAAGTCAGAAAATGCTGGAAACACTTAGCAGGTCAGGAAGTGTCTGTGGGGAGCTAACCTTTTGGATCAATGACCTTCCATCATCCTTCCAATTACATACAAGAAGGTAGGGTGTTCAGATGAATGGAAAGAAAAGGTTGCCTATAAAAGACTTTGCACGCTGCATAGCAACAACCATTAAACCCAACAGTAACCATGACATTGAACAGAATAAACAAGAAAAAATATTGCAGCATCCGTAAGGAGAGAAAAGAGCTGTCGTTTCGAGTCCAGATAACCCTTTGTCAAAGCTTTGACAAGGATCGAAATGTCGGCTCTTTTCTCTGCTTACAGATGCTGCCAGGCCTGCTGAGGTTTTCCAGCCTTTTCTCTTTTGGTTTCAGGTTCCATAATTTGCTTTCATTAAGAAAAAAATATTGGGTCCTTGTGATAAACCATTGAATCCCTACAGTGCAGAAGAGGCCATTCAGCCCATCAAGTATGAACCAACCATCTGAAGGAGCACTTTATCTAGGCCCAATTCTTCCACCCTCATCCCGTAACACCTCCCCCCCCACCGCATATACCATGGCCAATCCACCTAAACTACATATCTTTGGACTGTGGGTAGAAACCAGAGCACCTGGAGGAAACCCATGTAGGCTTAACTCCACACAGACAGTCATCATATCATAGAATCCCTAAGTGCAGACGGAGGCCATTTGGCCCACTGACTCTGCACCGCCCACAATCCCACCCAGGCCCCATCCCCGTAACCCCATGTATTTACCCTTCTAATTCCCTGACACTAAGAGGCAATTTAGCATGGCCAATCCACCTAACCTACACATCTTTTGGACTGTGGGAGGAAACTGGAGCACCCGGAGAAACCCATGCAGACACTTGCAAACTCCACACAGTTACCCAAAGTTGGAATCAATCCCGGGTCCCTGGCACAGAGGCAGCAGTGCTAATCACTGTGCCACCATGCTGCCTAAAGGGATGGCATAAAGGGATAGCAATAATCATGGACGATTTTAATCTACATAAAATGGGAAAACTCAGATTAGCAGTGGTGGCCTGGATGAGGAGTTCATAGATTGCTTTTTAGATAGTTTCTTACAGAATATGTTCTGGAACAAACCAGAAAGAGCAGGTTAGTTTAGACATAATATTCAAACAGAATCTAGATTGCAGAAGGAGGCCATTTGGCCCATCGAGTCTACATTGACCACAGTCCCACCCAGCCCCTATCCCCATGTATTTACCCTAGCTAAACCCCCTGACACCAAGGGGCAATTTAGCATGGCCAATCCAACTCATCCGCACATTTTTGGACTGTGAGTGGAAACCGGAGCACCTGGAGGAAACCCACACAGACACGGGGAGAACGTGCAAACTCTACACATACTCAAGCCGGGAACCAAACCTGGGTCTCTAGCATTGTGAGGCAGCAGTGCTAACCATTATGCCACCTGGTGTAATGCGACAGGTTTAATTAATGACCTCAAGGTAGATCACCCCTCAGGAGCAGTGACCACATTATGATTGAATTCTACATCCAGTTTAAAAGAGAGAAGAGTGGGCCTAAGACTAGTATTTTAAACTTAAATAAAGGCAACAATGGGCAGGAAGGCTGAGCTGGCTGAAGTGAACTGGGCACTAGGTTACAGGGTAGATCAATAGAAAAGCAGAGGTCGACTTTTGAAGGGATATTACAGAATATTCAGGATATTCCTATTATAAGGAACAATTCTAAAGGGAGGGCCCGTGGTTGATTACAGAAATTAGAGAAAGCATCAAACTCAAGGAAAAAGAATATAACAACACAAAAATGGAATAGCAGGCCAGATGAGTAGTCAGGTTATAAAGAATCACAGAGAAGTTAATCGGGAGATATTAATTAGAGTACAGTAAGTATTCTCACAATACCAGGTTAAAGTCCAACAGCTTTATTTGGTAACACGAGCTTTTGGACCATTGCCTCTTTGTGCTACCAAACAAAGCTGTTGGATTTTAACCTGGTGTTGTGAGACTACTTACTGTGCCTATCCCAGTCCAATGCCGGCAACTCCACAGCATAATTAGAGTATGAGAGGAAGATCAGTAGAAATGTAAAAAAGGGTTTCTACAGGTATTTAAAAAGGAAAGAAGTAAGTAAAGTGAGCACAGTAAGAAGTCTCACAACACCAGGTTATATTCCAATTTATTTGGAATCACGAGCTTTCGGAACAATGCTCCTTCATCAGGTGAGTGAGAGGTAGGTTCATAAACACGGCATATATAGGCAAAGACGCCTCTCTACCTCTCTACTCACCTGATGAAGGAGCAGTGCTCCGAAAGCTCATGATTCCAAATAAACCTGTTGGACTTTAACCTGGTGTTGTTAGACTTCTTACTGTGCCCACCCCAATCCAACATCAGCATCTTCACATCACAGGTAAAGAGAGTCCTCTAGTTAGTGTTTGATTTGTAGCAGAACTACAGCCATTTCAGCTATGGCTCAGTTGGTAGGAGCCTTGCCTCTGAGTCACAAAGTTCTGGGTTCAAGTCCTGCTTAAGTCCAAACACCAAGACTGACACTCCAGTGCTAGCACTGTCACAAGCATCTTCTTTCAGGCTTGACGAGGGGCAGAGTAGCCTTTTTCTGTGCTGTATTGATAGTCCCGAATTGTTCACATCTCATAGAGGGAGTCATAGAGCCCCAACAGTGCAAGAAGGAGGCCATCGAGTCTGCACCGACCACAATCCCACCCAGGACCTACCCCCCCCCCCCCCCCGCTGTATTTAGCCTGTTAATCCCCTGATGTAGGGTCAATTTAGCACGGCCAATCCCACAGAATCCCTACAGTGCAGAAGGAGGCCATTCGGCCCATCGAGTCTGTACAATCCTATCCAGGCCCTACCTCCCCCCTCCGTAATCCCACACATTTATCCCGCTAATCCGTCCGCATCCCAGGACACTAAGCATGGCCAATCAACCTAACCCGCACATCTTTGGAGTGTGGGAGGAAACCGGAGCACCCGGAGGAAACCCACGCAGACATGGGGAGAAGGTGCAAAACTCCACACAAAGTGTGAACTGATGCCGAAATTGAACCTGGGTCCCTGGCCCTGTGAGGCAGTGGTACTAACCAATGTGCCACCCTCTGCCTCAAACTGAATTCCAACCTCCTGATACACTAGGATTCTTTTTGCAATAAGTTACCATTCCTCATTGTGCCATTTAAAAAAAAATGTGCAGAAAAATCAATGGGGGGGGGTGCGGGTGATGAACTGATCAGATGCCATCCCAACCCTCCACAGCCCCACCTCAAAGAGCCAGACTCCACCTCCCCGCAGCCCTGATGCATTGCTGTGATGGTGAAAGCTAACGGCTTCGGAGGTGGGGACAGGTGGCGAGAGATGCTAGCGAGGGAGGGGGGGGCAGCCTACTAGATACAGCTTCCTTCCTCTGACAAGCACAACCGTGCGAGACTTCAAGCCAACCCTTGCACACAAGCAGGAAATCCAGCTGAGCCAGGCGCGAAGGAATCTGCACTGCCCTTGCAAGCTGAACTCGGCAGAGACAGTGGGAGAGCGGCTATAACACAGGTACCCAGGGCAGCACGTTCTGTTGGAGCCGGCCAATATTGTGTTGAATGTTAAACGGCGGTATTTGAACAAAGTCATGTACAATTTTCCGGATCAAATTCGATCAATTAAACCCCTCGGCACATCACTAGTCTGAAAACTGTGTTTACCTTTCCTTTTAAGCTGTGTAATAATAATTGATCGAGATGGGATGGTTTTGCAATTTTTTTTTGGGGGGTGGCTGACTTGGCCAAAGAATATCAATGAGGGTCTGCGACAAAAATGAAGTTCTTTTCTGCACAATATATCCTGGTGTTTTTATCTCCTCTGTCTTTTTTTCTGTGTCTTTTCTGTCTTGTGTCTTCCTGCCTTGTTTCTCTGTGTCTTGTGTGTGTCTCTCAGTCTTGTGTCTCTGTCTGTTTCTCTGTGTCTTGTGTCTTTTCCCTCTTGTCTTGTGTGTGTGTGTCTCCCTCTGTCTTGTATCTCTATCTGTTCCTCTGTGTCTTATGTCTTTTCTCTCTGTCTTGTGTATGTGTATGTCTCTCTCTGTGTCTTGTTTCGCTGCCCACCCCCACCCCCGTTTTATTTTCACCCAAAATGCGTCAAACTCCCGCAATCAGAGGGTGATGCTGAACTGTGAGAAAACCTTCATCCACCCCAGTAAGCAAAAGAGGTGGGGGGGGAGGACCGCTTATTTTTGCAGCTAAGGATGGGTGAGTGGAGAGGGGGGGGGGGAGTGGTAGTGGTGGTGGTGAGGGGGCTGGGGGGGTGTTGGATGTTGGGGGTGCGGGGTGATTACGTGAAATTAACACTTGAGCTGATTTCCTGCAATTCTCTTTCTGAAATTAATAGGGAGCTGATTTCCTGAGATTAACAGTTATCTTTCTGAAATTAACAATGAACTAATTTCCCCAAATCATAACACTCCAGGAATTGAGTTATGCTCCAGGAATTAACGAGTTATTTTTCGAGAAATTAAGAAGAGTTATTACCCAGAAATTAACAGTGAGTTTATTTCCTCAAATTAAAGTTCCTCAATTGTGGGGGGGAGGGAGGGGCGGAGGCAGGAGGGGATGGGGGGTGGCGGAGGTAGAGATTGTGAGAGTGGGTTCCAGGACAGGAGCCAATCCTCTCGGGGTTAATCTGGTTTCAAATGAGTCACTGTTAGAATGTAGGGTATCAATTTTGAGATTTACCGGGTCAGCGGCGGGGGTGGGGGTGGGGGGCGGTTGGAAGAGGAACCGAATTTTGGGGTGGGTCTGATGAGATGTCCTTTGAATAAAATTGGGAAGAATGAATTGCAAGGAACATTCTAGCAATTGAGTCAGAATCTTCCCCCAGACAAATTGAATAGTTCTCCCAAATTAAAATGCACTGGGGCGCTTCTTTGCTTTTCAATTCATTATATTTTTCTTAGGCTGGTAGAAAAAAATTGTCTTCAGAAATCCTCGTTTAATTTTCTTTTTTTTCAAAGAATAAATGTCAGGCTTGTTTGCTAAAATTGTCATCTGCGAGGAACAGGGAGAACATTATCTGGGAATTATCTCCCACTTTTGAATTGGAAACTTAAGAGACAACACCGTGGGTGTTTGAGAAAGGCGGATAGATAGTGGGGATCACTTGAATCTCTGACGGCCAACCGGGTACAAACTAGGGCCAAACTCCCGAGTTATGGAATGATTTAGATAAGACTTTGGATTCAAGGACAGCCCTGACCCCAGTGCTCTCCAATTCCGTTTAGTCTGGGCTAATTAAGCCAGGTTCAAAGTCTCATCTCCAGTTGTTAAACTAGGATCCGTGTGGCTGCCGTAGTGTGATAAATGTGTGTGTTTCCCTCTGATAGATCTTGTAGCGAACAGTGTGAAGCCAAAACAAGCAGCGGGGAAGCAAAATAGTTTGAATTTAATTCTTTAATGAAGGGTGGGACATTTAAGTTATTTCCTCTGCACAGCCGCCAGTTAGTCTCTTGCACATGCTTATATCTATATTCCAGACTTTAAACCTTGATAAGTTTTGTTTTTTGTTTTATACTGAGAGAATGTTCTACCTATTTTCTTAAACTGTGAAATGACTGTGTGTAAAAGGATATGCAAAGGGCATATTGGCGTGAAATTATTTAGCTCTGATTTCAAAGGCTTGAACCCACTTATTTTAACATTAAAGAGTAGGTCTTATACATTAGTTTGCCTGGGTAATAGTGTCACAAATCCAGGCTCATAAAAGGTCATTTTTCACCTAAGATATTCAGCATTGATTGCCAGATGGGCTTTTCAGGGAATTGGGCATTAGACATTGGTGACCTCATGAAGCAGCCTGTCTGAATATGCAGTCTCGTAGACAGATGGAGAATAGAGCGGGTAGGGGAAGGGGTGAACTCTCTCTCTCACACTCGCACTCTCTCGGTCTCACACACACTCTCTCTGTCCCACACACTCTCTGTCTGTCTCACAAACTCACTCTCTGTCTCACACACATGCACTTGCTCTCTCTCACTCATGCTCTCTCACACACATGCACTCTCTCATAGAATCCCTACAGTGCAGAAGGAGGTCATTCAGCCCATCAAGTCTGCACCAACAACAATCCCTCCCAAGCCCGATCTCCAGTCCCATAAATTTACCCTGCTAATTCCCCTGATACTCAGGGCAATTTAGTATAGCCAAGCCATCTAACTTGCACATCTTTGGACTGTGGGAGAAAACCGGAGTACCTGGAGGGAATGCATGCAGACACGGGGAGAATGTGCACACAGTCACCTAAGGCCGGAATTGAACCCGGGTCGCTGGGTGCTAACCACTGTGCTGCTCTCACACACTCCCTCTCACACACTCCATCTCACACTGTCTCTCTCTCACAGTCTCTCACATTCTCTCTCTCACACACTCTCACACTCACTCTCTCACACATTCTCTCACACACACTCTCTCACACGCACTCTCACATACATTCTCACACACACACTCTATCGCACACTCTCTTACATACATTCTCTTACACACACTCTCTCACATTCTCTCTCTTACACTCTCACTGTCACTCACTTAGCCTCACTCACTCACTCTCACACTCTCACTCTCATTTGCTCACTCTCACTCTCTCTCACTCTGTCTCTCATTTTATCTCTCTCTCTCACTCATTCTCTCTTACTCATTCTCATTCGCTCATTCTCTCACACTCTCTCTTGCACTCACTCATGCTCATTCATTCTCTTTCATTCACTCACTCACTCTCTGTTGCACTGACTTTCTTGCCCTGACTCTCTCACCCTGACTCTCCCGCACTGACTCTCCCGCACTGACTCTCCCGCACTCACTCTCCCGCACTGACTCTCCCGCACTCACTCACCCGCACTCACTCACCCGCACTCACTCACCCGCACTCACTCTCCC
Organism: Carcharhinus amblyrhynchos; assembly: GCF_965287045.1. NCBI lineage: Eukaryota > Metazoa > Chordata > Chondrichthyes > Carcharhiniformes > Carcharhinidae > Carcharhinus > Carcharhinus amblyrhynchos. The sequence continues at coordinate 7,441,098 of NC_137356.1, forward strand.
GCACTCACTCTCCCACACTCACTCTCCCGCACTCACTCTCCCGCACTCACTCTCCCGCACTCACTCTCTCGCACTGTCTCTCACACTCTCACTCTCACTCATTCATTCTCACTCACTCACACACTCACACTATCACCCACACTCTCTCTCACACTCTCACTCCTCAACTCTCATTCTCATTCACTCACTCTCTCTCACTCAATCTCTTGCTCTCTCACTCATTCTCTCTCACTCACTCTCATTTGCTCACTTTCTAGCACTGAACTCTCTCGCAGTCACTGTCTCGCACTCTCTCACACACCTCTCTCGCACTCTCTCTCTCGCACTCTCTCTTGCACTCACTCTCTCTCGCACTCACTCTCTCACACTCTCTCACGCTCACTTTCTCGCACTCACTCTCTCACACTCTCTCGCACTCACTCTCTCGCACTCACCCTCTCACTCACTCTCTCTCTCTCACTCTCTTGCACTCACTCTCTCTCTCACTCACTCTCTCGTACTCACTCTCTCGCACTCATTCTCTTGCACTCACTCTCTCATGCACGCTCACTCATTCTTTTTCATTCATTCACTCACTCACTCTCACTCACTCTCACTCATTCACTCATTTACTACTCTCACTCACTCTCTCACAATCACTCTCTCGCACTCTCCCTCTCACATTTCCTCTCGCACTCTCGTCCCCTCACACTCCTGTCCTCTCACGCTCTTGTCCCCTCACACTCTGTCCCCTCACACTCTCCCCCTCACTCTCTCCTTCTCACACTCTTGTCCCCTCACACTCTCGACCCCTCACACTCTCGACCCCTCACACTCTCGACCCCTCACACTCTCGTCCTTCTCACACTCTCATCCCCTCACGCTCTCTCCCTCTCAATCTCTTCCTCTCCCTCACACTCTTCCTCTCCCCCACGCCTTTTCTCTCCCCCACGCCTTTTCTCTCCCCCACGCTCTTTCTCTTTCTCAGGATCTTTCTCTCTCATACACACTCACACAAATTGGATCACCGTTCAGAATTGTAGCACCCAATTAAGATGAGGTCTCTATGAAATGATAACCCAAAGATGGTGCTGAATGTTCACTGCAGCTTCCTGTCTGGGACAGGAAGGTCATAAGAAGGAGCAGGACTAGACCCTCATCAGCCTCTCCAACCTGCTGTGGATCTCAGTAAGATTCTGTATGATATGATCTGGCTCACAGTTGAGTGTGACACCCTCATCGGTACCAGAAATGTTGACCCTTTAAGTTTGTATAGGATATTATTGTCATCGATTTCCAATGGTATACACCATCTTCAATGCAATTGTTTCTCAAGGTGTGTGAGCAGCCCAATTTGTAAAAGAGGCTTCATTGAAAGCTGCCCGGCCCAGTCTGTACTTGCAATCTAAGTGCAAGTGGGCGAGAGTCTGGCGGATGGAGTACAGTGTTGGTAAACATGAGTTCAATCATTTTGGTAGGAATAACAGCAAAATGGACTATTATTTAAATTGTAAAAAAAATTGCAGCATGCTGCTGCGCAGAAGGACCTGGGTGTCCTTGTGCAAGAATCAAAAGATTGGTGGCATATTGGACCGGTTCTTGATCAATTGGGCCAGGGGGCTGACGAATGGCAGATGGAGTTTAATTTAGGCAAATGCAAGGTGATGCATTTTAGTAGATTGAACCAGGGCAGGATTTACTCAGTTAATGGTAGGGCATTGGGGAGAGTTACAGAACAAAGAGATCTAGGGGTATAAGTTCATAGCTCCTTGAAAGTGGAGTCACAGGTGGACAGAGTAAAGAAGGCATTTGGCATGCTTGGTTTCATTGGTCAGAACATTGAATACAGGAGTTGGAATGTCTTGTTGAAGTTGTATAAGACATTGGTCAGGAATACTGTGTGCAGTTTTGGTCACCGTATTATGGAAAGGATATTATTAAATTAGAAAGAGTGCAGAAAAGAATAATTAGGATGCTACCAGGACTTGAGGTTTGGGTTATAAGGAGAGGCTGGATGGACTGGACTTTTTTATGTGGAGTAGGAGGCTGAGAGGTGATCTTATAGAGGCCTATAAAATAATGAAGGGCACAGATTAGCTCAATAGTCAACATCTTTTCCCAAAGGTAGAGGAGTCTAAAACTAGAGGGCATAGGTTTAAGGTGAGACGGGAGAGATACAAAAGTGTCCAGAGGGGCAATTTTTTCACACAGAGGGTGGTAAGTGTCTGGAATAAGGTGCCAGAAGTAGTAGTAGAGGCAGATACAATTTTGTCTTTTAAAAAGCATTTAGATAGTTACCTGGATAAGATGGGTATAAGGGATATTGGCCAAATGCGGGCAATTGGGATTAGCTTACAGGTTTAAAAAAAGGGTGGCATGGACAAGTTGGGCCGAAGGGCATGTTTCCAAGCTGTAAACCTCTATGACTCTATGATTCTAATCACAAGGAATTGGTTTGCAGGTACAGCAGGTACGGCACGGTAGCACAGTGGTTAGCACTGCTGCTTCACAGCTCCAGGGACCTGGGTTCGATTCCCAGCTCGGGTCTCTGTCAGTGTGGAGTTTGCACATTCTCCTCGTGTCTGTGTGGGTTTCCTCCGGGTGCTCCGGTTTCCTCCCACAGTCCAAAGATGTGCGGGTTAGGTTGATTGGCCATGCTAAGAAATTGCCCCTCAGTGTCCAGGGATGTGTAGGTTAGAGGGATTAGTGGGTATAATATGTAGGGATATTGGGGTGAGGCCTGAGTGGGATTGTGTTCAGTGCAGACTCGATGGGCCGAAGGGCCTCCTTCTGCACTGTAAGATTCTATGAATAAAGGTAATTAAAAAGGCAAATGAAATTTTGTCCTTCATTGTTAGAGGGATGGAGTTTAAAAACAGCGAGGTTATGTTGCAGCTGTATGAGGTGCTGGTGAGGCCACACCTGGAGTACTGTGTACAGTTTTGGTCTCCTTACTTGAGGAAGGATATACGGCACTGGAGGGGGTGCAGAGGAGATTCACTAGGTTGATTCCAGAGCTGAGAGCATTGGCTTATGAGGAGAGACTGAGTAGACTGGGGCTATACTCATTGGAATTCAGAAGAATGAGGGAGATCTTATAGAAACATATAAGATTATGAAGGGAATAGATAAGATAGAAACAGGGAAGTTGTTTCCACTGGTGGGTGAAAATAGAACTAGGGGGCATGGCCTCAAAATAAGGGGAAGCAGATTTAAGACTGAGTTGAGAAGGAACTTCTTCACACAAAGGGTTGTGAATCTGTGGAATCCCCTGCCCAGTGAAGCAGTTGAGGCTACCTCATTGAATGTTTTTAAGACAAGGATAGATAAATTTTTGAACAGTAAGAAATTAAGGGTTATGATGAGTGGGCGGGTAAATGGAGCTGAATCCATGAAAAGATCAGCCATGATCTTATTGAATAGTGGAGCAGGCTCGAGGGGCCAGATGGCCTACTCCTGCTCCTAGTTCTTATGTTCTTATGTTCCAAGCCATGGGGTCGCTCACATTTTGAAAATGCCACCACGCCATATTGCTATGCAATGAGTCCCTCTCCCCCTGTTTCTCCCTGTGGAGTTGCAAATGTTTTTCTGCGCCAGTATTTATCCAATTCCCTTGTATATTGCAGCACCCTCTGAGACAGTGCATTTTAGATCACCACCACCCAACCCAAGAAAAAAAATCAAAGTTCTCCTCATCTCTGCCCGCAACAGCACCCCCCTCTCCCCAGCCCACCCCCACCACCCTGGATCTTTTGCTCATTAACCCCAGAAAATTTGATTAATAAGAAATTAAAGTTTCATCATTACTGTCACAAGTAGGCTTACATTAACACTGCAATGAAGTTACTGTGAAAATCCCCTAGTCGCCACACTCCAGTGCCTGTTCAGGTACACTGAGAGAGAACTTAGCACAGCCAATGCATCTAACCAGCATGTCTTTCGGACTGTGGGAGGAAACCAGAGCACCCAGAGGAAACCCACGCAGACACGGGGAGAATATGCAGACTCCACACAGTGACCTAAGCTGGAAATTGAACCTGGGTCCCTGGCGCTGTGAGGCAGCAGTGCTAACCACTGTGTGACCATGCCGCCCCCACTTACTGCATGTTGATGTTCAAGATGTTCTGGAGATGGTGAAGCTTTCTGAGAGGCGTGGAAGCAGTAAGGACGCAGTTAGAGGATAAACCAGGTGACTATCCATCTTCCAGACAAGCTGAAGCATTTAGTCTGATTCCCCCGCACACAACTCACCTCTGGAAGGTGCTGCCCCCATCAGGTTAGAGAGATGGAAGGGGGGAGCCACATTATGCAAACAGCCTCACAGCGCTGGGGGTCCCGGATTTGAATCCCAGCTTGGGTCACTCTCTGTGTGGAGTCTGCATGTTCTCCCCGCATCTGTGTGAGTTTCCTCTGGGTGCTCCGGTTTCGTCCCAGAGTCTGAAAGACTTGCTGGTTAGGGTGCATTGGCCATGCTAAATTCTCCCTCAGTGTACCCAAACAGGCGCCAGAGTGTGGTGACTAGGGAATTTTCGTTGCAGTGTTAATGTAGGCCTACTTGTGACACTAATAAAATAAACTCTACGAAATTAATGTTGTATTTGTCAGTCAACACAATATAAAACAGACTCTGCCTGTAAAAAAATGTATAAAATAGAGAGGGGAGCAAGGGGCGGTGGGGAGGGGGGGGTGCGGAAAGCTGTCAAAACTGCAACACAGAACAACGTGCACTGTGTTAGACATGTCACTCTACATGGGGAGTGCTACTCTATGATTTGCCTTGTGATATAATGTCCTATGGGCCTTTAAGTGTCAGTACTGTGCTGTAGCAGTAGATGTTGCCAGGATGTGATGGGACATTGATTTATGTGGAACTGACTAAAAGCACTGGCCTGGCATTGTTCAGTTTTCTCTTGGCTGGGCTCAGTTAACAGCGCTCTCGCCTCTGATTTGATTTGATTTGATTTGATTTGATTTATTGTTGTCACATGTATTAGTATACAGTGAAAAGTGTTGTTTCTTGCGTGCTATACAGACAAAGCATACCATTCATAGAGAAGGAAACGATAGAGTGCAGAATGTAGTGTTACAGTCGTAGCTAGGGTGTAGAGAAAGATCAACTTAATGTGAGGTAGGTCCATTCAAAAGACTGACAGCAGCAGGGATGAAGCTGTTTTTGAGTCGGTTGGTACGTGGCCTCAGACTTTTGTATCTTTTTGCCGACGGAAGAAGATGGAAGAGGAAATGTCCAGGGTGCCTGGGGGTCCTTAATTATGCTTTGCTGAGTCCTCGGGAAGTGTAGACAGAGGTCAATGGATGAGAGGTTGGTTTGCATGATGGACTGGACTACGTTCATGACCCTTTGTAATTTCTTGCAGTCTTGGTCAGAGCAGGAGCCATACAACCAGAAAGAATGCTTTCTATGATGCATTTGTAAAAGTTGGTGAGAGTCGTAGCTGACATGCCCAATTTCCTTAGTCTTTTGAGAAAGTAGGGGCATTGGTGGGCTTTCTTAACTATAGTGTCAGCATGGGGGTTTGGGGCGGGGGGGGGGGGGGGGGGGGGGGGTGGTGGGGTTGGAGAAACCAGGACAAGTTTATTGGTGATCTGGACACCTAAAAACCTGAAGCCCTCGACCCTTTCTACTTCACCCTTGTTGATGTAGACAGGGGCATGTTCTCAACTACACTGAGTCAGAAGGTTGTGAGTTCAAGTCCAGCTCCAGGGACCTGAGCATTTTACCAGAAATGCAGTGACCAGGGAGTGCTGCAGTGTTGTGAGGAGCTGCCTTTCAGATGTTCTGTTAGAAAGTGCTCCCATCAGCCTACTCAGATGGGTTTCCTCTGGGTGCTCCGGTTTGCTCCCACAGTCTGAAAGATGTGCTGGTTAGGGTGCATTGACCATGCTAAATTCTTCTTCAGTGTACCCAAACAGGCACCGGAGTGTGGGGACTGGGGGATTTTCACAGTACCTTCAAAGCAGTGTTAATGTAAGCCTATTTGTGACTAATAAATTATCTTATCTCTCAACCAACATCCCTGAAACATGGTTGTTTACGCAATTTGTGCACAAATTGACTGTGTTGTTTCCGACATCAATGGCTACAACTCAAAAAGTGCTTTCCTGGCTTTGGGAGGTTCTCAGATTGTGACCAGCTCAGAAGAAAGGCAATCTTGTTTTCTTCTCATTGTGCACAGAGCACTCAATTCGCCAATTTTAAAAAATAACTTTGGCATTCTATCAGGGGGCAAGTATTCCTCTGCGTCATACATCACAGGCAGAAATCAGGTCAGCGTAGAAGATTTTGCGGAGGGGACGGGGTAAGACTCAGCCTTGTAATCTCAACATTTAACTGGTAGGATTTGGTAAGTGTGACTGAGGCTGTTAGCGGACACAGGGAAACCTCTCTCTCCCTTGGTTCAGTATCTTTGTTTGGCTTCTGCGTGGCAATGCTGAAATAACATTGTTTTGTAGCGATACTCACAGATTAATTTTATTATAGAGATATCAATCCTTAAGCATTAAAATGGATAGCAGAACCTGCATGCATTTTGCTCTGTGCATGAGTTCCCTTTAAGGAGTTGTTGTTCTGCAGACAGACGCAGCACTATCAGCATTACAATGAAGAGGCAGTTAGTCTACTTTCCCTGCGGTGTTGCTCCGAGCAGGGAATGTTGATGGGATCATAGGGAGAGTTGCTGCTTATTACGAAATGATGACTAAGTTCCACCCCAGCACGGTGACACAGTGTTTAGCACTACTGCCTCACAGCGTCAGGGACCCAGGTTCGATTCCCAGCCTTGGGTCATTGTCTGTGCCAAGTTTTTAGTCAAAGACATGCTGTTTAGGTGCATTGGCCGTGCTAAATTTTCCCTCAGTGATTAGCGCTGCTGCCTCACAGTGCCAGGGAGCTGGGTCCAATTTCCGGCTTGAGGCACTGTCTGCACCTTCTCCCCAGTGTCTGCGTGAGTTTCCTCCGGGTACTCTGGTTTCCTTCCACAGTCCAAAAGGCGTGCTGATTAGATGCAAAATTCTCCCTCAGTGTACGCGAACAGTGTGGCAATTAGAAACATAGGAACATAAAGAGGCCATTCGGCGCTGTGAGCCTTCATTACGATCATGGCTGACCTTCCATCTCAATAATCTAATCCTGTTCGGGGATTTTCACAGTAACTTCATTGCAGTGTTAATGTAAGCCTACTTGTGGCACTAGTAAATCAACCTTTAGCACGGGATTTTACGGCCTCGCTCATCCCAAAACCGTAAAATCCCACCCAAGGTTAACAGACCTTCCCATTGTCCGTCCCTTGCCCGGTCAGATTCCAGTGGCAGATGGGGCGTTAAAATCTCCACCCGCAAACAAACCAACTGGATAGTGAGCTGGGATCGTGCTGTTCCATCAGAAGGGGGCAATGCTCCCTCACTCACTGACTCAAACTGGGGGTCATTTTCAAAAGAATCGCTGAGTGGGGGGGTGGAATTCAGGAGAATTATCTTTACTCAGACAGTGGTTTGATTGTGGAACTTGCCACCACTCGCGATTGTTATTCAGGGAGAAGTTAGGTAAGGCTATGAGGGAGCAAGGACAAGATAAAGAGGGAAGAAGTGCAAGTGGAGCACCAACTGGATTGAATGGCTGTTAATTCTGCGGGCGGGATTTTCAGCTGCTGCCAACCAGGGACCGGAGATTCCCACCCGAGGTCAAATGACCTTTCAATGATTAACTTGCCTGTCCCACCCACGACAGTTGACATGGAGGGCAGGATCAGAAAATGAACCCCTATGTTAAAGATCCTGTCTTGACGTGGGAGAATGTAGAAAGGATGTTTCCTCAGAGTGTCTGGAACTACCGGTTGTTAAAATAAAGGGGATCGCCCATCTGAGGCAGAGATGAGAGGACATTTCTTTCTCTAAGGCTCGTGAATCTTTGGAACACTCAAAAGGCAGTGGATACAGAATCTTTGAATATTTTTAAGACCAAGATAGATAGGTTTGCGATTGGCAAGGGGGTGAAAGATTATCAGCAGTAGGCAGCAACAGATTCAAAGGGCAGAATTTTACCGGCAAGTCCGTCCATGATTCACACGATCCCACCTGAAGCCAACTGAGGATGCCGTTCTCTGAGCCTTACCCACCGCCCCCCAGAATTGGTGCAGATGTGCTGGTAAAATTAGATTAGATGCTAAATTCTCCCTCAGTGTACGCGAACAGGCGCCAGTGTGGCGATTAGAAACATAGGAGCACAAGGAGGCCATTCGGCCCTTCGAGCCTGCTCCGCCATTTATTACGATCATGGTTTACAGCATGGAAACAGGCCCTTCGGCCCAATTTGACCATGCTGCCCTTTAATTTTACCAGTAAGCTGGTCCCAATTGCCCCTGTTTGGCCCATATCCCTCTATACCCATCTTACTGATGTAACTGTCTAAATGCTTATTAAAAGATAAAATTGTACCCCCGAGTGGCAGCTCGTTCCACCCTCTGTGAAAATATTGCCCGTCCTCAGATTTCTATTAGATCAGCCATGATCTTCTTGAATGGTAGAGCAAGCTCGAGGGGCCGAGTGGCCTGCTTCTGATTTGTACATTCATAAGAAATCTATAAGAGGCCCTCAGCTTAATGAAGTGGATATGTGCTCTGTCTTCCCCATCTTTTTAGTTTAGTTTTAATTCAGTTATTTAGTGAACAGTGTCAAGAAGCACTTTATATAAGGGGCAAAGGGATAAGGGGGTAAAACTTCTTGGACTGAGGTGAGGAGAAACTTCTTCACCCAGAGGGTGGTGAACGCGTGGAATTCACTCCCACAGAAAGTAGCTAAGGCCAAAACATTGTGTGATTTCAAGAAGAAACTAGATTTTGCTCTTGGGGCTAAAGGGATCAAGGGATATGGGAGGAAGGGAGGGGGATCAGGATATTCAATTGGATGATCAGTCATGATCAAAATGAAATGGTGCAGCTGGCTCATAGGGCCGAATGGCCTACTCCTGTTTCTAGTTTCCATGTTGCTATATACAAAGGGTCTTGGAAATCTGACACTCTCTCTGGGAGAGAGCCAATGAAAAGTTTCAAACCTGTAATCGATAGAATTTTTGTTAGGCAAAGGGGTGTGGAACCAAGGAGGGCAATGGAGTCAAGATTCATACTAATTGAGTTGCCAAACTAGCTCAAAGGGCTGAATGGCCTACTGCTGGATCGGTGTTCCTTTTTGTGACTTTTCAATAACCTGATATTTTATATTTCCAAATCACTTCCTCCTTGGTGTTGTAGTTACTTTGTCTATTTAGGAAGTTGAAACTGGATATTTTAGCACAGTGTTGTGTTAGAATGCAGAAGCCTGGACAAAGGCTTTGAAACCATGAGTCCAATTTTACCATCAAGTTGCGCCCGTTTTCAGAAACTTGGTAAAGTCGGGCGAGAGGAGAGTAGCACAATTCGTGGCGGGGGGGGGGGGGGGGGGGGGGGTCGCTGCCACTCTGCCTGAGATCAGTGGAGGAGGAGGTGAGGGGGAGGTGGGGTCCACTGCCACTCTGCCTGAGATCAGTGGGTGGGATAGGGGGAGGGAGGGGCCCAAGATCGGTCTGGGTGGCAGGGAGTGGTGGGGGGGATAAGGGGGTCAGTTATGTTGTGAGGGTAGGGTGATGTCTGTGGGGGCCAGGGGGGAGGCATTATCTGGCCCCGGAGGGATGTGGCAGGGAAGCCGCATTCTATCATTTTCCCTGCGCATGCGCACTTGGAGGCGCCGACCGGAGCTGCAGGATTTTGGGCGCGTTAAGCCCCACCCACAGGCTTGTGCGGCACAATTCAGAATCGCTGATATTTTTTCAGGCAGGGTGCGTATGGGGGCGCCTGAGAACCGGTCTAAACATCGGATCTGAAACACTCCCAGTTTCAAATCTGCCCAGCACTTAGAATCAAAATGGTAAAACAGGGCCCCTGGAGTTCAAATCCCACCACAGCAGCTGAGGAAATTCAATTCCAGTTTGGAAGATAAAGATAGTCTCAATAACAGTGACCATGAAACTACCAAATTGTCTTAAAAACCCAAGATGTCCTTACCTGATCTGGCCTGCATGTGACACCAGACACAAGTCAATGTGACTGACGCTTATCAGTCCTTTGAAATACCCTAGCAAGCTACTCAAGAAGGTTTCCCACCACCACCTTCTCAAGGGCAATTAGTGATGGACAATAAATGCTGACATTAAAATCCATATTCTGCTAATGGTTTTCTTTTTAGGAAGGCCCTTCAGACAATCTGAAGCTGAGGCTTGGAAATGGATATATATATATATTTACATAGGTTGCAGGTGTAATCAAGTTGACTTTTGGTCCTCTTAGCTAAAAGCAGACAAGTGCAGTTACAGTTGGCATCTAGGTCCCAGCATGACCTGGATGAGTCAGTCACTCCATAATGCCACAACAAGGACTTGCATTTACCTAAAACATCCCAAAATACCACACAAAAGTGTTACGAAACCAAGCTGCACAGAGATGTTTGACCAAGCTTCTAGTCACCTGTTCTAAGAGATAGGAGCATCTTAAAAATGTGTTGAGGGGTGTAAGGAAGGAATTCCAGGATGTGGGGCATATGTCACTGGAGGCAGGATTTTCTGGCCCTCCTCACTGGCAGGATCTTCCAGTTCCGCTGAAGGTTCCCCAGTAGCACGGCTGGCGAGCAGCGCAAATGCCCATTGACTTCAGCAGGACTGGAAGACCCTGTTGGCAGCCAATGGTGAACCGCCTCCACCACTGGGATCTCCCAGTCTTGGTTTTCAGTGGGGGAGCAAAACCAATCCTGATTTTCAAGAGGCCAGAATTGAAGAAACACAGAGATCCCTGAGGCTTGAAGAGCTGGAGGGAGATATAAAGATACGGGCTGGAATTTTCTGGCCATTCGCGCCCTGGTCAAATCTCCGTTCACTGCAGCAGGAAAGAGAATCCCACTGGTGTAAATGGCTGGAAAATTCCAGCCATGGACTGGGGGCGGGGTGGGGGTGGTGGGGGTTTGCAATGTCATGGAGGGATTTAAGAACAATGATGAGTGTTTTAAAACTGGGGCCAACTTAGGCCAGTGAAAGTGAGGGTGACTGATGAACGGGACTTGGTGTGAGTTAGGATAGGGCAGCAGTGTTTTGATTAAGGGGAGGCAATGGCCTAGTGGTATTATCGCTAGACCATTAATCCAGAAACTCAGCTAAGGTTCTGGGGACCCGGGTTCGAATCCTGCTACGACAGATGATGGAATTTGAATTCAATAACAAATATCTGGAATTAAGAAACTACTGATGACCATGTAACTATTGTCAGGAAAACCCATCTGGTTCACTAATGCCCCTTTAGGGAAGGAAATCTGCCGTCCTTACCTGGTCTGGTCTACATGTGACTCCTGAGCCACAGCAATGTGGTTGACTTTCAACTGCCCTCAGAAATGGTTGAACGAGCCACTCAGTTCAAGGCCATCTAGGGCTGGGCAATAAGTGCTGGCTTAGCCAGCGATGCCTCCCTGTCCTGCGATTGAACAAAGAATGGTCAAATCTCAGCAGGTCTGACAGCATCCGTGGGGAGAGAATAGAGCCAACATTTCAGAGCAAATCTGCCATCCTTACCTGGTCTAGCCTACATGTGACTCCAGACCCACAGCAATGTGGTTGACTCTCAAATGCCCTCCAAAGGCAACTAGGGATGGGTAATAAATGCTGGCCCAGCCAGCAATGCCCATGTCCCATAAATGAATTTTTAAAAAAAAAGAATGGGAGGGGGGAGAGAATTAGAATTGTGACAAAGCATGAGAGTTTCAGCAGCAACTGATGTGGGGCTGGAGTGTTACTAAAGGTTAAATCTGTTATTCTTGGTATTGAGGATGAACCTAAACCACTCAAGTTTCAGTCTTGCGAGTAATGATGTCATTGAACCTCTCAATTGGATTATTGTCTTATAATTTGCTTGGAAGTACTCATTATCTTCTAAACAACAGCATCCTTTGTTAATACGCAACACCAGATTTCAGAGTGTGCCTGCACTAGAGTTAGTCATGCCTTTCGAAAGTTTCTCAAACTCGCAATCCTCCTCTCCGAATGTTTAAACCCAAACTCATTAACTATACTTAAAAATAACATTGGACCCATCAAGGTTAAAAAAGTAGCTTTTCATTAAATGAGTTGTGGTGAGTTTGTAAATACCCGGGATGAGGTTTAGTCTTGGGAAAACTGGAACACTTGGCATGTTAGATGTTGCATCAGCAACGATTATGCCCAAGTCAGATACCATGCAGTCAGGTACAGAATCAAGCTCTCTCCATTCTGCCGTGACTTCAGAAGATCTTCACACACACGGTGCTCCGGGTTTCTCCCATAGTCCAAAGGTGTGCAGGTTAGGTGGATTGGCCATGCTAAATTGGCCCTTAGTGTCCCAAGATGTGCAGATTAGGTGGATTGGCCATGCTAAATTGCCTCTTAGTGTCCCAAGATGTGCAGGTTAGATGGATTGGCCATGCTAAATTGGCCCTTAGTGTCCCAAGATGTGCAGATTAGGTGGATTGGCCATGTTAAATTGCCCCTTAGTGTTCAAAGATATGTAGGTTAGGGGGATTGGCCATGTTAAATTGCCCCTTAGTGTTCAAAGATACGTAGGTTAGGGGGATTGGCCATGTTAAATTGCCCCTTAGTGTTCAAAGATGTGTAGGTTAGGTGGATTGGTCATGCTAAATTGGCCCTTCATTTTTTCTATTCACTCATGGGACTTTGGTGTCGCTGGCCAGGTCAGCATTTATTGCCCATCCCTAGTTGCCCTTGAGAAGGTGGTGGTGAGCTGCCTTCTTGAAATGCTGCAGTCTACGTGCTGCATTCTCTCCTGCTGTTCAATGATCTGCTCCATTTGCCATTAAGCTTTCGGAGAATGGTGGGCATTCATTGTGTTGTGGCCTTGGAACTGGACTGAGAAAGGCTGACCTCATTTCACAAGGGAGGGCGTCCACAGAAGAGCCAGATTGGAACTGCAACCCATCAAGTCTCTGTTCGGCACTCACCCAATGTCTCAAAAATGAAAAGCCAGTGTCTAACCCTGAACTGCCTTTTAAATAAGCAAGGTGACATACCTGACAGTGACATCAGTCCCCGAAAGAGAGTTTAATGATAAATAATACTACAAATGCTTTTGTGAATAACAAATGACATCTTTTATAAGCTATATTCACCTTTTAGTTAAAGTTTATTTGTGTCACAAATAGGCTTACATTAACACTGCATGAAATTACTGTGAAAATCCCCTAATCGCCACACTCTGGTGCCTGTTCGGTTACACTGAGGGAGAATTTAGCATGGCCAATGCATTCTAACCAGCACGTCTTTCGAACTGTGGAAGGAAACCAGAGCACCCGGAGGAAACCCATGTAGACACAGGGAGAATGTGCAGACTCCACACCGACAGTGACCTGAGCTGGGAATTGAACCTGGGTCCCTCGCGGTGTGAGGCAGCAGTGTTAACCACTGTGCCACCATACTTCGTTTAACTGAATTGTCATTCTTGGATGAAGTGCTTTGCTCCAATAGAGCCTTTAACCTCTTTAACTGCCAGTAAAAAAAGGCCAGAGTTTTTAGTGCTCCAAGTGTCCATGTTTTGAAAAATCAGTTCATTAAATATTTATTCATAGAATAAAATCTTGACGGAGGCCATTCAGTCCATTGTGTCTGCACCAACTCTCCAACAGACCATCTTACTCAGGCCTACTCCACACCCTATTCCCTAATCCACCTAACCTATACAGTTTTGGACACTAAGGGGCAATTTAGCATGGCTAACCCACCTAACCTACATATCTTTGGACAACAAGGGGCAATTTAGCATGGCCAGTCCACCTAATCTGCCCATCTTTGCACTATGGGAGAAAACTGGAGCATTTTGTATGTGAAACTGTAGCTCTTCTGGAGGCTAATGGGGCAAGGGTATAGGTAGCAGGGAGAATATGCAGAAGCTTTGGACCAGTCCAAAAAAGAAGGGAGGTGTGTGCTTAGGTCATAATTCTTGCCTCTGAGTCAGAAGATCAAACCCCACTCCAAAGGTTTAAGCACAAAATCTAGGCTGACACTCCCAATCAGGGAGTGCTGCACTGTTGGAGATGCTGTCTTTCAGATGAGATAATAAACCATGGCCCCAAACTTAGATGTTATATACATGTACATGGCAGTATTCTCTAAAGATGAGAAAGTTCTTCTCCCTAGTGTCCAGGCAAATAGTTACCCCTTCATTAAGATCATTAAAAACTGATTATCTGGCCATTATCACATTGCTGTTTGTGGGATCTTGCTGTGCATAAAGTGGGTGCTGATATTACAATGATGGCTACGCTTCAAATGAGCTCCATTAACATCCCGAAACTGTGAAGAACGCCAATCTTTCTTCTTGCCCAATGACCCTGCCCCAGAGATCAAACACTTGAAATTAAAAGAATTTGAAAAACAGTGTTCCGGTTCCTCAGAACAAAGCCCTAGTTAATGAGCCACATAACTAATCCGTCACACGGTATGTGTTGTGTCGTCATCTGTAGGGAACAAACTTCCTGCTGTTCTATAACCTGTCGGATTTGGAACACTTGCTCATTTCTGTTGCAATGGGAAGAATCAGAACCCGAGGATCAAACCAATTGATTTCTAGGGAGCAACCTTACACAGTACCCCATTTACCTTCCCGCATAGTGACGCTCCAGTAGTTGGCATGCAATTTAATTTTTAACGCGTTTCTAACTTCCTGCCTCTTTCCCTTTCAGGTCCGACACAAGGTGCCAAAATGCTGCTGGTTGCTGTCCTTTTGTTGTGTGGGACTGTTCGACACCTGGAAGCAACATGTCCAGCAACTGGGAGCCACAAAGCCGTCCCAAGCCCTGAGCCGGAGCTTCACGACTGTCCATTATATTTGAAGAGTAAGTGTTTGCATGCTACATACAGAACACAAACAGACCATTTGGATCAACTGGTCCATGCCAGTGTTCATGTTCCACAGGAGGCTTTGCCTATCTATCTAGGTGCTTGTTGGCAGGCGCAGACACGATGGGCTGAAGGGCCTCTTTTTGTGCTGTAAAACTCTGACTCTATCTTCATTAACCCCCATCAGCAAAACCTTCTATTTCTCTCTGCCTCCTCCCTTCATTATTTTCTCTTTTAATACATCCATACATTTGCCCTCACTACTCTCTGTGATACCAAGCACCACATTCTCACCACTCTCTGGATAAAGACATCTTTCCCGAAAAAAGCAAAAAAACTGGGAATGCTGGAATTTGAAACAAAAACAGGAAAATACTGGAAAAACTCAGCTGGTCTGCCAGCATCTGTGGAGAGAGAATAGAGCCAATGTTTCAAGTCTATAGGAATAGGTCCTATTCCCGTAACCCTACATATTTACCCTGCTAATCCCCCTGACACTAGGGTCAATTTTGTGTAGCCAGTCAACATAACCTGCACATCATAGGTCTGTGGGGGGAAACCGGAGCACCCGGAAGAAACCAACGCAGACACAGTGAGAAAGTGCAAACTCTGCACAGACAGTGACCCGAAGTCAGAATTGAACTCGGTCTCTGGTGCTATGAGGCAGCAGTGATAACCACTGTGCCACTTTGCTGTCCCATCTAAGGTCCGAAGCTAGGTGCATTTTCCAGCAGAAAGTATTCAATTGTCTTGTTAAGTGTTCACCATCAACTAAGTCAGGAGTTTCACAACACTAGGTTTAAGTCCAACAGGTTTATTTGGAATCACAAGCTTTCGGAGCACTGCTCCTACATCAGGTGAGTGGAGAGGTAGGTTCACAAACGCGGCATATAAGATAAAGACATCTCTCTACCTCTCCACTCACCAGATGAAGGAGCAGCGCTCTGAAATCTCATGATTCCAAATAAACCTGTTGGACTTTAACCTGGTGTTGTGAGTCTTCTTACTGTGCCCACCCCAGTCCAACGCCAGCATTTCCATCTCACGTCCATCAGCTACAGCTGTGACTCATACTTGACCATGTTTGGAGGACACAGTGATGAATAATGTCTATGTGTGAGAGAAACCTTTTCGAAAATAGTCACCCTTCTCACATAGCAAAGGAGCAGGCAAATGCTTGTCATTAACATGCGGAAGCCATCTGCCTTTACTGTCTGGCTGAAGAATTATCCCTGTTGATTACTTGTTCTAAGACATTAATCTTAATACTATGAGGCAATGATGACATGGAGAGTTAAATCCTTCTGCCCGGAACTGGCTTTATGTCCAAGGATTCAACAACAATTGGATTATTTCCTTCAAATGATATCTACTCTGCCATATGTCTTCATTTTCCTTTATTGTTTATTCTTTATTTGGGGTGGCACAGAGGTTGGCACTGCTGCCTCACAATACCAGGGTCCTGGGTTGGCTTCCTGTCTTGGGTCACTGTCTGTGAGGAGTTTGCGCGTTCTCCCCATGTCTGCATGGGTTTCCTCCGGGTGCTCCAGTTTCCTCTCACATTCCAAAGATATGTGGGTTGGTGGATTGGCCACACTAAGTTGCCCCTTAGTGTCAGGGAGACTCGTTAGGATAAATGCATGGGGTTATGGGGATAGTGGCTGGGTGGGATTGTGGTTGGTGCAGACGCAACAGGCCAAATGGGCTCCTCCTGCACTGTAGGGATTCTATGAAAAGACCTTTGCTGTTGAAATCTAGTCAGCGAATCCAAAGAGATGAGAATTCTTTGGATGAGATATCAAACTGATGCCCCATCTATCCTCAGAAATTCCCATGGCACTATTATCCCTGCTGTCAGGGCCAATATTTGTCTCTCAGGTCGTATTAATAAAAGATTAATGCATGGCACGGTAGCACGGTGGTTAGCACTGCTGCTTCACAGCTCCAAGGACCTGGGTTCAATTCCCAGCTTAGGTCACTGTCTGTGTGGAGTGTGCACATTCTCTTGTGTCTGTGTGGATTTCCTCAGGGGTACTCCGGTTTCTTCCCACAGTCCAAAGATGTGCGGGTTAGGTGGATTAGCCATGCTGAAATTTCCCCTAGTGGCCTGAGATGCATAAAGTTAGAGGAATTAGTGGGTAAATATGTAGGGATATGGGGGTAGGACCTGGAAGGGATTGCGGTCGGTGCCGTCTCGATGGGCCAAATGGCCTCTTTCTGTACTGTAGGGATTCTACTCTACATTCTATTCTAAGATTATTGGGTCATTCTCACATTGCTGTTGGTGGAGTCTTGCTGTGTAAAAACTGCCAGTTGCATTCTGCAAAGTTACAACTTTGACCATGCTGAAAGAATTCCATTGGTTGTAAAGAATGTCCTGGGGTTGTGAAAGCTGCGACTGAAAGTTGCTTTTCTTTAAAAGGGTAAGCATTGCCAACTGTGATCGAGTAGAATTGTGCATGTGGCTTTCTCACAACCCTTTCACACTGTGCCCTCCTAGCGTTGAAAATCCCAATATTGCGAAACACAGGATGGATAAAGTTTGGAGATTCCTGTGTTGCCCTTGTTATTGAACACCCTGACTTCGCGACTGTCTGCTCTCACCATCATGTCAGTCGATGTTTCGAGAAAGGTGCGTCAGAACTGGCTATGTTAAAAGGGACTCCGAGCCAGAATACGGTGAACGTAATGCGCTTAAGGCAAACGTTGTTGCCTCACAGTGCCAGGGACCCATGTTCACTTCCCAACTTGTGCGGAGTCTGCACATTCTCCCCCTGTCTGCGTGCTTTCCTCCGGGTGCTCTGGATTCCTCCCACAGTCTGAAACACGTGCTGGTTAGATGCATTGGCCATGCTAAATTTTAATTGTATACCATTGGATGGCATTATTACGGTGGCACAGTGGTTAGCATTGCTGCCTCACAGCACCAGGGACCTGGGTTCAATTCCCGGCTTGAGTCACTGTCTGTGCGGAGCCTGCACATTCTCCCGTGTCTGCGTGGGTTTTCTCCGGGTGCTCCAGTTTCCTCCCACTGTCCTATAGACATGCTGGTTAGGTGCATTGGCCATGCTAAATTATCCCTAAGTGTACCTGAACAGGAGTGTGGCAACTGGGGAAATTTCACAGTAACTTCACTGCAGTGTTAATGTAAGCCTTACTTGTGACTAATAAATAAAAATTATTATGTTCCTTTCTCCTAATGGGTGATGGTGATCAGGAAGAGTGGATTGGCCATGATAAGTTGCCCTTTAGTGTCAGGGACATTAGCAGGGTAAATGTGTAGGGTTACGGGGATAGAGCCTGGGTGGGATTGTTGTTGCTGCAGACTTAATGAGCCAAATGGCCCCCTTCTGCACTGATTCAATGGATATCTATGGATATCTAAGAGAATCAGGTTAGATGTTGACCTTCAGTCTGATTGAATCTGCACAGTTAATGAGTACTCTGTTTTTTGAAACTTTTGATTTCCATTGGCTGGAAGTTCAAGTCATAGAGGTTTACAGCACAGAAACAGGCCCTTCAGCCCAACTTGTTCATGCCGCCCATTTTTTAAACCCCTAAGCTAGTCCCAATTGCCTGCATTTGCCCCAACAGTGTCCAACGGTATTTAGGAACCAACATTGGAGAGAGGAGACATGAGCTAGAAATTTACCACCCCGCTCGCCATGGGAATTGGAGTGGGCGAGGGACGGACAATGGGAGGGTCTGTTGACCTCAGGTGGGATTTTATGGTTTTGGGACAAGCGAGGCAGTAAAATCCCACCTGTTAACCCATCTTCCAGGTTCAATTTGTACTCCAAGAGGTGCAAGAGCTTGGGTTACTGTCTGTGCGGAGTCTGCACATTCTTGCCATGATTTCATGGGTTTCCTCCCACAGTGCGAAAGACATGCTGGTTAGGATGCATTGGCCATGCTAAATTCTCCCTCAGTGTACCCAAACAGGTGCCAGAGTGTGGCAACTAGGGGATTTTCACAGTAACTTTATTGTTGTGTTAATGTAATGTAATGCAACTAATGTATGAGGAGATATTGATGAGATTAGGATCATTTTCGCTAGAGCTCTGATGAATGGGGGGGATCTCATCTAGACTTATAAAATTCTAAAAGGACGAGACACGTATATGTGGGGAGGATGTTCCCCATGGTGGGGAAGTCCAGAACCAGAGGTCACAGTCTGAGGAATCAAAGTAAACCATTTAGGATGGAGGTGAGGAGACATTTCTTCACCCAAAGAGTGGTGAGCCTGTGGAATTCATTACACAGGAAGTAGCTGATGCCAAAACATTGAGTATATTCAAGAATGTATGCTAGATATAGCACTTGGGGTGAACAGGATCAAAGGTTATGGGGAGAAGACAGGATTAGGCTATTGAGTTGGATGATCAGTCAAGACCGTAATGAATAGTGGAGCAGGCTCGAAGGGCCGAATGGCCTCCTCCTGCTCCTATCTTCTGTGTTTCTATGTAAGCCAACTTGTGACACTAATAAATAAATGTAAAAAAAAAAGTTCTCCTCGTGGACACTGTTGAAACACTTTCTCCTCATTTCACCATTTTGTTTTTGTCCTGGCCTAATCTATAAAGTGTAAACAAACCCTTAACTCAATGGAGGAAAGTGCTGAGTGCACCAGTGTTAACCTCATCTTCACTAGATTCTGTGGCAGTTTACCTCCTTTCTTGGCAGCAGATGAAACCGTTAAAATAGGTCCATTTGCAGGGGTTTCAATTTTCCTTCATTATGGAGACGACCTTTCGTTCCCCCTCCCTGTGTGACATTGTGCTGACCGGCATCTGTTTGGAGCTGGCGCTGTGTTGAAGATCCTCACCTGTCCCCTTAACATCAATCAGTTCCTGCCAGCAAACCTTTAATTGCAGCGTTATTTATCCTTCAGCTGAAAAATAGCTTTTTGTACAACCAAATTCTTTCTAGTTTGAAGCAAATTCAAATAAATTGATCAATTCGGGAGTGTAGACTGCGGCCAAAGCTTTGCAGTGTTAATGTAAGCCTACTTGTGACACTAAGAAATAAACTTATTAAAAAATGTTGATTGGATAAATTGGCATATTCAAACTTGCATAATTTATATTGCAAGAATAAGTGCAAGAATCAATGTTGTTGAGTGCAAAGAGTTTACCAGTCATTTTTAGATTTATTTCCCAGAGGATGTTTATCATATTCCATACGGAGGAATTTCCCACTTACTGTCCTAATGCAGACACACAGATATGCACAGACACACATACACACACGTATACACAGACACAGATACGCACACACAGATGCGCGCACGCACACACACACACACACACACGCAGATACACAGACAGCAGATACATAGATATGCACACGCGTAGATACAACAAACACACAGACATAGATACACACACACACACATACTCACACACGTGCGTGCACACAAATATACACACACAGATGCGCACACAGAGACACACAGACGTGCTTACAGATGTGCACATGCACAGATACACAGACACAAACACAAACACACACACATGCACCCAGACATACACGGAAGCTGGAATGAACTGCCTAAGAATGCGATGGAGGCAGGTTAACTGAGGCATCAGAGAGGGATTTGGGTTATTATCTGAAAGGGAAGAATGTGCAAAGCTATGGAGAGAAGGCTGGGGAGCGACACGAGGTGAATTGGTGCTTCAGAGAGCAACGGAAGACATGATGGGCCTAATGGCCTCCTTCTGTCCTGTAACCATTCTGTGATTCTGTAATCAACGTTCAGAGAGGGGAGGCAGGGGGATAATGGTATTGTCACTGGACGAGGAACCCAGTGACCCAGAATAATGCTTTCAGAACTTGCATTCAAATCCCACCGCAGCAAATGGTGAAATTTGAATTAAATAAAAAATCTGGAATTAAAAATCTACTGATGATGATGAAACCATTGTTGTAAAAACCCACCTGGCTCATTAACGTCCTTTAGGGAAGGAAATCTGTCATCCTTACCCAGTCTGGCCTACATGTGACTCCAGAGCCACAGCAATGTGGTTGGCTCTGAAAAGGCCTCATGGATGGGTGACGCCCACATCCCATGAACAAATTGTAAAAAGCCTCACTCGTCCATTTTGCTTTATATTCCAAGGAACGCCTGAGACAATTTGTATTACTTTGTCCTGTTAAGATCAGATAAGAATCATAGAATCCCTACAGTGCCGAAGGAGGTCATTCAGCCCATCAAGTATGAACCAACTCTTCAAAGGAGCATTCTGCCCAGACCCATCCCCTTCTCACCTTCACCTAATAACCATTTAGCCCAGCTAATCCCCTAACCTGCACAGCTTTGGATACTAAGGGGCAATTTACCATGGCCAATCCATCTAATCTTCATATCTTTGGACACTAAGGGGCACTTTACCATGGCCAATCCACCTAACCTGCACATCTTTGGAGTGTGGGAGGAAACCCGAGCAGCCTGAGGAAACCCTGCAAACACAGGGAGAACATGTAGACTCCACACAGACAGTGACCTGGGTCCTTGGCACTGTGAGGCAGCAGTGCTAACCACTGTGCCACCTAAGGGATTCAGTTGGGATCCTTATCTGTCTGTGTGGCTCAAAACCTCAGCAGAACTGGCAAGAGATTCTCAAAAGAGAAATGTGGTAAAGACAAAAGAACTTGCAATTAAAAAGCACCTTTCGCAACGTCAGGACATCCCAGAGCGGTTTCTATGAAATGAAATCCTTTGAAAATGTTGTCACTATGGTAACGAGGGAAACATGGCAGCCAATTTTTGCTCAAGTGCACAAATGGCAAATAAATGACCAGGATGTCTGGGGTTTTTTTAAAGATGTTGGTTGAAGGATAAACATTAGCAAGGATGCTGATAGAATCATAGGCTCCTACAGTGCAAAAGGAGCTATTCGGCTCATCAAGACTGCACCAACCACAATCCCACCCAGGCCCTATCTCCGTAACCCCATACATTTACCCTAGCTAGTCCCCCTGACACTAAGGGGCAATTTAGCATGGCCAATCTACCTAACCCACACATCTTGGGACACTAAGAGGCAATTTAGCATGGTCAATCCCCCTAACCTGCACATCTTGGGAATATGGGAGGAAACTGAAGCACCCACGCTGACACGGGGAGAATGTGCAGACTCCGCACAGACAGTGATCCAAGCCAGGAAACAAACCCGGGTGGTGGCACTGTGAGGCGGCGGAGCTCACCACTGTGCCACCCCCGCGATAACTCCTCTGCTCTTCTTCAAACAAGGTTTCTCAGCCTACTTGAGAGGGCTTTGGTTTAAGGGTCTGGTCCAAAGCATACAGTACAGCCTCCATCTCAGCCTATTATGTGCTCAAAGGTTGCACTGAGTCCCAATCCAATGTAAGAAGTCTCACAAGACCAGGTTAAAGTCCAACAGGTTTATTTGGTAGCAGATGCCACTAGCTTTCGGGGCTTTGCCCCTTCATCAGGTGAGTGGGGAGTTCTGATCACAAACAGAACATGTAAAGGCATTTAAATGCTCTGTTTGTGATCAGAACTCCCCACTCAACTGACAAAGGGACAAAGCCCCGAAAACTAGTGGCATCTGCTACCAACTAAACCTGTTGGACTTTAACCTGGTCTTGTGAGACTTCTTACCGTGTTTACCCCAGTCCAACGCTGGCATCTCCACATCATGAATCCCAATCCTACCCAAACCATCTGTAGTCGGGAGAAGTGAAGGTGAGAGAAAAAAAACTGGGAAATACTGCCCAGCACCTATGAAGGAAATATCAAGAGTACCACCGAGAGAGAGAGAGAGAAAGCAAGCTTGAAGTTGTGTGCTCACTCTTTAGGCTGGCAAGGGAACCTACACTGGGATCTAGAGGTTGCAGTGTATTTGGTATTAAGGAAGTTACGTTGACATCATTACCACAAAATAATCGCATCATCTGAATTACAGGAGGCGGTAATCGGAGCATTACCTTGTGTGAGTGGTGTTAAATAACTGGAATTAAGGAACTATTTTTACTTAAACCTTTTGCTTTTTGATGACCTTGCCTTCTGCCGGAAGAATTGAACGTTGGGGAGGGAGGCCATTAACTGAGCCCATTAACTGGTGTAAGCTGATTTCTTGTACTGGAGTCACCCATGAGTAGACAGTTAAAGACAAGTTGCATTTAGATAACACCTTTGGAACACTTTGCAGCCTACTTTATAACCCTCATGCAGCAAAGGACCACCCTATCTATCAAAAACCCTCACGATTTTAATTTATTTTGTTGGAGTGTAGCGACTGGAGGAGTTTCACAGTAACTTCATTGCAGTGTTAATGTAAGCCTACCTGTGATACAAATAAAAAAAAATTGTCACAAGTAGGCTTATATTACCATCATACAGGCAGTATGGTTGGTGCAGGCTTGGAGCCTCTTCCTGGGCTGTAATTTTCTTTGTTCTTTAACATTGCAGTGAAGTTACTGTGAAAATCCCCAAGTCGCCACACTCCACCGCCTGTTTGGGTACACTAAAGGGGAACTTAGCACAGCCAATGCACCTCATTGGCATGTCTTTCAGACTGTGGGAGGAAACCCTCGCAGATGCAGGGAGAACATGCAAACTCCACACAGACAGTGACCCAAGGCTGGGAATCGAACCTGGACTCTAGCACTGTGAGGCAGCAGGGCTAACCACTGTGCCAAATTTAGCATGGCCAATGCACCTATCAGCACGTCTTTCAGGCTGTGAGAAGGAACCGGAGCACCCAGAGGAAACCCACGCAGACATGGGGAGAATGTGCATTCTCCCCACAGACAGTGACCCAAGCCGAGAATCAAACTAAGGGAGAATTTAGCACAGCCAATGCACCTAATTGGCACATGTTTCAGACTGTGGGAGGAAACCGGAGCACCAGTGGAAACCCACGCAAATGCGGGGAGAATATGCAGACTCCACACAGACAGTCTTGGGTCATTGCCTGTGTGGAGTTTGCGCATTCTCCCTGTGTCTGTGTGGATTTCCTCCGGGTGCTCCGGTTTCCTCCCAAAGCTGGGAATTGAACCCGGGTCCCTGGCGCTGTGAGGCAGCAGTTCTCACCACAGTGCCCAATCTAACACAGCCAATCCACCTAACCAGCACAGTCTTTCAGACTGTGGGAGGAAACCAGGTCCCTGGCGCTGTGAGGCAGCAGCGCTAACCACTGTGCCACCGTGCTGCCCCTTTGAGCACCTTGTTTAAAGCAATGACCTGCCACTACGTGCTTTGATTGCCATCATTCTCTGACCCCCACCTTGTAAAACCAATAGATATTACACCCGCACACTGTACCCTCTCCCTATCTAAAGCTTATTTATTAATGTCGCAAATAGGCTTACATTAACACTGCAGTGAGGTTACTGTGAAAATCCGTGATCTGGCGACACATCTTCAGATCATGCCTCTCTCACCTTTACCTGCCCTCTGCCTTATCTTGTACTCTGATTACTTATTGATTTTGAAGAAAATCTATTTTGCAGTGAGGCTGCACGACATAAAAAAAAATAAAGAAATTGCTGGCAGTGCAGTTCAAATCGCAAAATCAATGGCCACATCCTGCTGATGTACAGGAACTGTTCAAGCTTAACTCCCTTTAGCTTATAACCTCATCAGAAGGGTTTGATTGAATTTCATTCTTGTAACTCATTGCTAGATATGAATTATTTACAGGCAACCCGTGCTTAAAGATTTTTTTTCCGCTTCTGTCCTTTCGATGTACTTAACTCAGTTGGGGAGATGTTCCGTAATGCTGGCAGTAGAGGAAATGTAAAGCATTTTGAGGTTTAACGGTGCCTAAATAAAAGCTGTGCGCGCTGAAAATGCTTAACAATCATGTTTGATTCTCCAAAGAAAACACTGCTTCATGTTTCCAGTGGATACTGGTTATCAGTCCTGTAAGCCTAATCTACTTCTAATCCACTCCATAACATACTCTTCTTGCCTGTCGGAAAAAGACTTGCGTCTTTCGCGACCTCAGGACATCTCAAAGCACTTTACGGCCAATTAGGTGCTTTTGAAGCACAGTTCTAATCTAGGAAATGCAGCAGCCCGTTTGCGCACAGCAAGATCCCACAGGCCGTACTCATTATCCATCTTTCAATTTCAAAGGGGTGGTACAGTCGTTAGCACTGCTGCCACACTGCACCGGGTGCTTACAGTAACACCGGAGTCTGCACATTCTCCCCGTGTCTGCGTGAGTTTCCTCCGGGTGTTCCAGTTTCTTCCCACAGTCCAAAAGACGCGCTGGTTAGGTGGATTGGCCGTGCTAAATTTGGTACAGCGGTTAGCTCTGCTGCCTCACAATGCGAGGGACTGCAGTTCGATTCCCAGCCTTGGGTCTCTGTCTGTGCGGAGTCTGCAAGTTCTCCCTGTGTCCACGTGGGTTTCCTCCGGGTGCTTCAGTTTCCTCCCACTGTCCGAAAGACGTGCTGGTTAGGTGCTGTGGTGGCCTAGTGGTTAGCAGAGTGGTTAGCACAGCTGCCACACAGCGCCAGGTTCAATTCCCAACATGGGTCACTCTCTGTGCACATTCTCCAAGTGTCTGCGAGGGCTTCCTCCCACAGTCCTAAAGACACACTGGTTAGGTGCATTAGTGGCACAGTGGTTAGCACTGCTGCCGCACAGTGCCAGGTTCAATTCCTGGCTTGGATCACTGTCTGTGCAGATTCTGCATGTTCTCCCCGTATCTGCGTGGGTTTCCTCCGGATGCTCCAGTTTCCTCCCACACTCCAAACATGTGTAGGTTAGGCAGATTGGCCAGGCTAAATTGTTCCTTAATGTCAAAGTGATTAGCAGAATAAATAAGTGAGGTTACGAGGACAGGACCTGGGTAGGATTGTTGTCAATGCAGGCTCAGTGGGCCAAATGGCCTCCTTCTGCACTGCAGGGATTCTATGATCTGACAATGCATTGATACTGATACTGGATGTAGTTGCACTTGTCAGCTCAAGTCTCTGGAGTGGAACCTGAACTCACAACTTCTGATGTAAGAGGTAGGAGTGCTATCCACTGGAGTCACGGCTAACTTACTGTTCCGAAAGAAAGAACAATTTGTGCCATGACTCCTGACGTTATATTGGACCTTCTCCTCACCCAATAGTTACTCAAAAGCATTTTCAGCATGGGAGCCAGGAACTGACACCAATTATAACTCCACACCTTACCTGCTTGTCAATAACTCTCTCCAGACCAAGGCTTTCCTTGTCTGTAAGAAGTGTGGAAGGGGATGTAATATTTATATAACTGGTTGAATAGTTTTGGGCCAATAATCCAACACCGGGGATTCAAATCCCACCAGGTTGAGAATTATAGAATCATAGAATCCCTACAGTACAGAAGGAGGCCATTCAGCCCATCGAGCTGACACCAACAGCAATCCCACCCAGGCCCTATTTACGCTGCTACTCCCCCTGACACCGAGGGGCAATTTATCATGGCCAATCCACCTAACCCGCACATCATCGGAGGAAACTGGAGCACCCAGAGGAAACCCACGCAGACACAGGGAGAATGTGGGGGCGGCACGGCAGCACACGGTGGTTAGCACTGCTGCTTCACAGCGTCAGGGACCCGGGATTGATTTGCGGTTTGGGTCATTGTCTGTGCAAAGTCCGCGCATTCTCCTCATGGTTTGACAGACCTAGCCAGGCACTCGGTTTCTTTCAGAGATGGCAGAATTTACCATATGTCAAGGAATGATTCCTTTTCAAAATAGGGACACCAGAGAGCTGAAGGTTGAGCAATCTCCCAGACCAGATAAGCTCCATCCTGGTGTGTTGAAAGAGGTGGAGCGCAAGACAGTGGATATACTTCGCAATCTATTAACATTCATAGAATCTCTACAGTGCAGAAGGAGGCCATTTGGCCCATCGCGTCTGCACCGACAACAACCCCACCCAGACCCTATCCCCCTTAACCCATGTATTTATCCTGCTAGTTCTCCCAGACACTAAGGGGCAACTTAGCCTGGCCAATCCACGCACCCTGCAAAGCTTCGGAGGAAACCGGAGCGTCCGGAGAAAACCCATGCAGACACGGGGAGAACATGCAGATTCCACACAGACAGTGGCCCAAGCTGGGAATCGAACCTGGGTCCTTGGTGCTATGAAGCAGCAGTGCTAACCACTGTGCCGCCCGTCGAGCTTCTTTCTTCTAATTGTTACCAGACAGTGTGATAATGGGCGAGGAGAAGGTTGACTTTGGTTATGATTCACCCTGCTCCGTCAGATAGACAAATAGTCTACCAATGATCAGTCTGGGGTAGAGAAGGAATGTGGGGTGAGATTCTCCAACCTCACTGCTGCATGTTTCTCACCAGTGGGCGGTGGCGCATTATTTATGAGGGTGGCACAGCGATTAGCACTGCTGCCTCACAACATCAGGGACCCGGATTCGATTCCAGCCTCAGGTCACCGTCTGTGCAGAGTTTGCCCAATCTCCCCGTGTCTGTGTGGGTTTCCTCTGGGTGATTTTGATTTGATTTATTATTGTCACATGTATTAGTGTACAGTGAAAAGTATTGTTTCTTGTGCGCTATACGGACAAAGCATACCGTTCATAGAGAAGGAAACGAGAGAGTGTAGTGTTACAGTCATAGCTAGGGTGTAGAGAAAGATCAACTTAATGCGAGGTTGGTCCATTCAAAAGTCTGACGGCAGCAGGGAAGAAGCTGCTCTTGAGTCATAAAATCATAGAAATCCCACGCTGCAGAAAGAGGCCATTTAGCCCATCAAGTCTGCACTGACCACAATCCAGGCCCCACCCCCATATCCCTAGATATTTACCTGCTAATCCCTCTAACCTACGCATCTCAGGACACTAAGGCGCAATTTTAGCATGGCCAATCAACCTAACCTGCACATCTTTGTGGGACTGTGGGAGGAAACCGGAGCACCCGGAGGAGACCCAGGCAAACATGAGGAGAATGTGCAAACTCTATACAGACAGTGACCCAAGCCGGAATTGACCCCGGGTCCCTGGCGCTGTGAGTCAGCAGTGCTAACCACTGTGTGCTGCTGTCCCGCCCCACGTTCTCGCTGTGTCTGCGTGGGTTTCGTCCGGGTGCTCCAGTTTTCTCCCACACTGCAATGATGTGTGGGTTAGGTGGATTGGCCATGATAAATTGCCCCTTTGGGGGGATTAGCAGCGTAAATAAGGCCTGGATGGATTGCTGTTGGTGTAGGCTTGTTGGGCTGAATGGCCTTCTTCGGTACTGTAGGGGATTCTATGATCCTACAATTCTAAACCTGCCTTGGTGGGATTTGAATCCCCAGTGTTGGATTATTGGCCCAGAACTATTCAACCAGTTATATAAGTATTACATTCCTATACACAGTACATACAGACAAAGAAAACCTTGGTCTAGAGGGAGTTTTTGACAGGCAGGTAAGGTGTGAAGTTTCAATTGGTGCCAGTTCCTGGCTCCCATGCTGAATATGTCTTTGTGTAACTATTGGGTGAGGAGAAGGTCCAATATAACTTTAGGAGTCACGGTACAAGTTGCTCTTTCTTTCAAAACACTAAATTAGCCGTGATTCCAGTGGATAGCACTCCTCGTATGTCAGAAGTTGTGAGTTCAGGTTCCACTCCAGAGACTTGAGTTGACAAGTGCAACTACACCCAGTGCAGTACCAAGGGAACAATGCATTGCCAGATTATAGAATCCCTGCAGTGCGGAAGGAGGCCATTTGGCCCATTGAGACTGCATTGGCAACAATCAGTTGGTACGTGGTCTGGTTGCCTCCCACAGTCCAAAGATGTGCAGGTTAGATGGATTGGCCATGCTAAATTGCCCCTTAGTGTTGGGGGACTAACTAGGGTAAACACACGGGCTTATGAAGATAGGGCCTGGGTAAGATTGTGGTCGGTGCAGATGCAATGGGCCAAAAGGCCTCCTTCTGTACTGCAGGCTTCTATGATTCTCTGCTCCTGCTACTGTCAATGGGAATTCCCATTGAGGTCACCCTATGTCTACAGGAAATCTGTGGGTATTGCCGGCAGGACCAGAGACTCCCTCTGGAGAATTCCGGCATGCTATCTGGAAGGGCAGTGGAAGCGGATTCAATGGCAATTTTCAAAAGGGATGGAGAATTGCCAGGGTTGTGGGGAGAAAGCAAGAGAGTGAACAAATATAGTAGCTGTTTCAAAGTGCCAGCTCAGGCACGATGGAGTGAATGGCCTCCCGTGCTGTAAGATTCCATATAAAGAAAATGGCTGAGACAAAAAACACTGCTGAGTTGCAGCAGATATTTAATCCTCCAGTCCCGGAGGAATGCGATACACTATTGTGTAATTCACGTAAACAGGGATTTGCTGTTCTGAATGTAGGTGCTTTAACCAGAGATTAGCAGGCGAAAGGTTTAAAGCTTGAGATTAGTGATGTAGAGATTGAGGGGCCTTCGGAGTCTGAGAAGCAAATACAGGAAAGGAAATCTCGACCTGCCGCTCACAAGGTTAAACAGACTTTGGTGTCAAATATTGAAGCCACTTGTGCCAGTTGACAGCAAGATTTAGTGCAGTTTGTGTCTGCGATTGTAAATGAAGTCATTGACACTAGCTGTTGTAGGTGTGTGGAAATGCCAATAGGGAAATTGTAGCTGACCCGCCTACCCTGTCCCCTCCAGTTATGATTCCTCATGTTTCCAAAGATGTGTGGGTTTGGTTGATTGGCCATGCTAAAATTGCCCCTTAGTGTCCTGAGATGTGTAGGTTAGAGGGATTAGTGGGTAAATGTGTAGGATATGGGGGTAGGGCCTGGGTGGGATTGTGGTCGGTGCAGACTCGATGGGCCAGATGGCCTCTTTCTGCACTGTAGGGTTTCTATGATTCTTATGTTTCGCTGTTGAGGGACTCGCAACCCACGCTACATTAGAAAGTCAGATCCCACTGCACGGATCAGAGCACATAAATCTGCGGGTGGCACGGTGGCACAAGTAGTCTTACATTTACACTGCAGTGAAGTTACTGTGAAAATCCCCGAGAAGCCACACTCCGGTGCCTATGCACGATGGAACAGTGGTTGGCACTGCTGCCTCACAGTGCCAGGGACCCAGGTTCGATTCCTGGCTTGGGTCACTGTTTGTGTGGAGTTTGCACATTCTCCCTGTGTCTGCGTGGGTTTCCTATGGGTGCTCCGGTTTCCTCCCACAGTCCAAAAAGATATGCTGGTTAGGTGCTAAATTCTCCCTCAGTGTACCTGAACAGGCGCCCGGAGTAGTGCCATTTCAGATACACAAGTGGCGACTACAGGGTTTTCACAGTAACTTAATGCAGTGTAAATGTAAGCCTACTTGTGACACTAATAAATAAATTTTGGTTGACATTCCCGTAGAATCTCTATAGTGCAGAAGGAGGCAATTCAGCCCATTGAGGCTGCACCAACAACAATCCCACCCAGGCCCTATACCCATAAGTCCATGCATTTACTCCGGTAACTCCCCTGACACTAAGGGGCAATTTAGCACCTAATCGACACATCTTTGGACTGTAAGAGGAAACCGGAGCACGCAGAGGAAACCCACACAGACATAGGGAAAACGTGCAAACTCCACACAGACAGTGACCCAAGCTGGGAATCCGAACCCAGGTCCCTGGCGCTGTGAAGCAGTAGTGCTAACCAGTGTGTTACTGTGCCACCCTAGGATTCAAGCAGGGAGTTCAAACTCTAGCAAGCCAACCTCAGTTGCCTGCCTGAAGTCATCACTGTCATATAAAATCCTGTTGATACATAGCAAATACAAGTGTAGTAGGCCATTTGGCCCCTTGAGCCTGCAGAGCCTGTTCAACTCTTTGAGCCTGGTTCAAAGATGGGCAGGAGAGTTATCCCTTGTGTCTTGGGCAAAGCTAATTCCTCAACTAACATATTTTAAAGAAAAAATAATGATCTGATCACTAACACATTGCTGTTTCTTGCAGCTTCCGGTGCATACATGTTTTTTTCCTTGAAGTTATTCTTTCCTAAGATATGAACATCACTGGCAAGATCAGCATTTGTTACCCCTCCCTAATTGCCCTTGAATTGAGTAGCTCTCTAGGCTATGTCAGAGGTCAGTTAAGAGTCAGTCACATTGTTGTCATATTACCACCTAGATTGGAGGTGGTGATGTAAGGGGTGGCATGGTGGCCCAGTGGTCAGCACTGCTGCCTCGCAGCTTCAGGGGCCTGGGTTCAATTCCCGGGTCACTGTTTGTGTGGAATTTCAACATTCTCCCTTGGTCTGCGTGGATTTCCTTTGGGTGCTCCCACAGTCTGAAAGATGTGCTGGTTAGGTGTGTTGGCCGTGCTAATTTCTCCCTTAGTGTCCAAAGACATACTGGTTAGGTGCATTGGCCGTGCTAAATTCTCCTTCAGTGTACCCAAACAGGTGCCAGAGTGTGGAGACTAGGGGATTTTCACAGTAACTTCATTGTAGTGTTAATGTAAGCCCACTTGTGACAAATAAATAAACTACAGCGTTTTTTTAGTAGTATTGTCACTGCTAGTAATCCAAAAACCTAATGCTCTGGGGACCTTGAATCCCAGCATGGTGGAATTTGGAATGAAGATCATGTGTGGATTGTCATAAAAACCCATTTGGTTCATTAATGCCCTTTAGGGAAGGAAATCTGCCTTCCTTACCCGATCTGGCCTACATATGACTCCAGAGCCACAGCAATGTGGTTGACTCTTAAATGCCCTCTGAAATGACCTAGCAAGCCACTCAGTTCAAGGGTAATTAAGGATGGGCAATAAATGCTGGCCCAAAAAATGAGGCCCATATTCCATGAATGAAGATAAAAAGACAATCTCCTATCATGTTTTTAATTGACTGCAATATTTCCTACACTGCAAAGTATGTCAATGGCCAGGAAGCATATTTAGATGATCTAAGTTGGTCACAGCAGGTTTTTTTTAAAATGTTCTTTGTTGCTTCTTTTCCCGTAATGTTCACACAAAGACGGAGTACTGATGGTCTTGTGGTATTATCATTAGACTATTAGTTGCTCAATTTAGCTAACGTTTTGGGGACCTGTGTTCAAATCCTGCCACGGCAGATAGTGGAATTTGAATTCAATAAAAAAAATCTAGAATTAAGAATCTATTGGTAACGAAGGGAATATTCTTTTTCAATGTTGGGACAGTATAGAATCATAAAATCTCAGCAGTGCCGGAGGAGGCCATTCAGCCCATCGAGCCTGCACCAACAACAATCCCAGCCAGACCCTATCGCTGTCAACCCACACATTTACCCTGCCAGTCCCCCTGACACTGAGGGGCAATTTAGCCTGGCCAATTTGCCTAACCCACACAACTTTGGACTGTGGGAGGAAGCCGGAGCACCCGGAGGAAACCCAGGCAGACACGGGGAGAATGTGCAAACTTCACACAGACAGTCACCCATTGTTGGAAAAACCCATCTGGCTCACTAATGTCCTTTTGGGGAGCAAAACTGCCATCCTGACCTGGTCTGGCCTACACGTGACTCCAGATTCGCAGCAATGTGGTTGACTCTCAACTGTCCCTAGGCAACTAGGGATGGGCAATAAATGCTGGCCCAGCCAGCGATGCCCATGAATGAATAAAAGAGAAAGCTATGCCGCATTAGCAGCCTTGTTCCCAGGTTTTGGCATGGTCTAGTTGTTTTGTCACTTAAAAGAAGGTAGCTCTGTCTATCATTCCCGTGTGAGGCTCATATAGCATAGTGACAGTTCACTGCAGTGAGAAATGTAAATGTAAACAGCCCAAATCACATCCATTTATTTGTGCTTTCTGACCTTGAGTGGAGGAGAAAGATTTGCCAATTGCAATGCTTGAGAACTGAATGCAGAGAGAGAGAGAGAGAGAATTTTATGTCTCACTCTGGGGGGAAATAAAACCCACTGAAGCTGAATTGTGAGAAATTATCCTAAAAAGATCTGGGTCGTGGTACAGGCTGCAGCCAAAAACAGTCAATAAGGGAGGACACACAGCAACCCCACCCAACCGTAACAGAAAACTCAGTGTTACGATAACGTGACCAGAACTCCACCAGGCATGGTCGCTCTGCCAATCACATCAGGGTGTACAATCGATTTCTCAAGGTGATGACAACTTGCAGTGTAACTAACCAATTTAAAAGTGAGCTGATCTGCACTGATCGCGTTGACGATAAAAGCAAAATCCTGTGGATGCTGGAAATCTGGAATCTTTCAGATTGAAGATATTCCTTCATTTATACCTGAACTCCCCAACTTCAGCTGGTTAACAATACTGTGATACTACTAATCTGGGTTGACATGGGGGGCGGGGGGGGAAGGCAGGAGGTAATGTCAGACAGCGTCCCCTGTATCTGATTCATATCTACCTCCAAAAGCCTTCCTCTTCATTTGCACTTGTGTGAGAAATGGGGTCAGGGGTTTTAACGTGACTAAGCTTGAAGAGTAGAATCCATACAGTGCAGAATGAGGCCATCCAACCCATCGAAGCTGCACCGACTCTCCGAAAGTGTACCTTAGCCAGGCCCACCCCGGATGTCCTATCCCCTTCACCCCACACATTTAGCTTGGCTAATCCACCTAACTGACACATCTTGGGACACTAAGAGGCAAGTTAGCATGGCCAATCCACCTAACCTGCACATCTTTGGTCACTAAGGGGCAATTTATCATGGCCAATCCCCCTAACCTGCACATCTTTGGACACTAAGGGACAATTTCACATGGCCAATCCCCCTAACCTGCACATCTTTGGTCACTAAGGGGCAATTTAGCATGGCTAATCCACCTAATCTGCACATTTTTGGTTACTAAGGGGCATTTTAGCATAGCGAATCCTTCTAAGCTGCACATCTTTGGACACTAAGGGGCAATTTAGCATGGCCAATCCATCTAACCTACACATCTTTGGAGTGTGTGAGGAAACGCACGCAGACACAGGGAGAACTTGCAAACCCCACACAGACAGTGACCCAAGGCTGGAATTGAACCTGGTCCATGGCGCTGTGAGGCAGCAGTGCTAACTACTGTGCTGCAGTTAAAACACACTGAAGGCTTCGAGAAAGATTGAGTTCCGAGGATTTGTTTTGCATGTTCTCTCCATGTCTGCATGGGTTTCCTCCGGGTGCTACAATTTCCACCCACACTCCAAAGATGTGCGGATTAGGTTGGTTTGCCATGCCAAAAAATTGCCCCTTAGACTGGAATTTTCCATCCCACTGTCCATGGGAATCGTAGTGTGCGGTGGGGGGGGGGCAGTGGCGGGCCGGGGAGGGTGGGGGGCGGTGGCGGGCAGTGGATCATGAAAAGATCTGTTGATCTCGGGCTGGATTTTCCGCTTTTGGGGTGAAGCAGAAAAGCAGAAAGTCCCATCCTTACTGTTGGGGGATCAGCAGGTTACATGGATAGGGCTTGGCTAGGATTGTTGTTAGTGCAGACTTGATGAGCCAAATGACCTCCTTCTGCACTGTAGGGATTCAGTTATTCTAACCACAGGGTTCTGCGGACATTGTAGTAGTTGTGATGTCTAGCTCTTTCAGATAGCACAACATGAGAGTATCAACTAGGCTGAGGAACCAATAGAATCAATAAAACCAATAAGGCAGCACGGTAGCACAGTGGTTAGCACTGCTGCTTCACAGCTCGAGGGAACAAGGTTCAATTCCCAGTTCGGGTCACTGTCTGTGTGGAGTTTGCACATTCTCCTCATGTCTGCATGGGTTTTCTCTGGGTGCTCGGGTTTTCTCCCACAGTCCCAAAGATGGGCGGGTTAGGTGGATTGGCCATGCTAAAATCGCCCCTTAGTGTCTTGAGATGCATAGGTTAGAGGGATTAGCGGATAAGTATGTAGGGATATGGGGGTAGGACCTGGGTAGGATTGTGGTCGGTACAGACTTAATGGGCCAAGTGGCCTCTTTCTACACTGCAGGGTTTCTATGATTCTATGGGAAACCAACAGCAAGTGATCACCCCAGAGCGTGAAGTCCTCCTTGGTAAGAATGCATCTGGCAGCCAATGTAGTCAACATGTAAAGGCTGGAGCGCTGCTCCAGACAGCCATGGGCTACAACTGCTCGTACATAATTTCTTGTTGTCAATACTTTTTCGTTCCTACAAAAGTCTAAAGCCTTTTAAGGACAACCCAAAGCGCGCCACGCTGTTACAGACATCTTCTCAGACAGAAATGTTGGGATCTGGCTTGGCAGCATTTTATTTATAACGAGAAGCTTCGTTGTGTGGATCAGATGATGAAGAGGTCTTCTCGGGGACTGAGCGCTGCCGCTGAGCAGAATAAAGCAAGGCTTCTATTTCCCTCTCAGTATACACCCTATCACAACTGATTTCACTCTCAATCTTGCTGAAGCCCAGTGAAGTTCCCTCTGGGGTGAGCAGAGCAATGTGTGTGATGGACTTTCTATTAACAAAGAACAACACAGCACGGGAAACAGGCCCTTCGGCCCAACGAGCCCGCGCCGCCGGGCTCTTCTGCAAAATTAGACCTTAACTGTCACATCCATGACCGGCTAATCACCAGCCTCCGTCTGTAGTAACAGAGGAAAGAGCTTCACTCTCACTCTCCAAAACCAGGATTTAAGCAGAGACTGCAAGTTTAATTACTAGTGTCATAAGTAGGCTTACATTAACACTACAATGAAGTTCCAATGAAAATCCCCTAGTCGCCACACTCAGGCTTTGATATCTTTTTCCCAGTGGAAGAGAGAATGTCTGGGGTCCTTGATTATGTTGGCTGCTTTTCCAAGGCAGCAGGAAGTGTAGACAGGGTCAATGGTTGGGAGGCTGGTTTGCGTGATGGATTGGGCTTTGTTCACAACCCAATCAACAGAAGTTAACAACATAATGTTAAAACACCATCAGATTTTTTTCTTTCACAACTGAATGTTTGGAAGAATTTGATGCCAAATGTCCTTTGAGGGCAGAAATGGCACACTGGGGTATACTTTGACGCTGGAGGGAGGCACACTATTGGGGCAGATTACAGCAAGTTTAACTCTGAATATAACCTTTAGTTGGGAGTGCGAATACTGGGTGCAAAATTGGGGAAGAAGGGTGTTCTGTGCTGCACCTAGAATCCCACAATCTCTGCACAAAGTGCAGAAGGAGGACATTCGGTTGATTGAGTCTGCACCGGCTCTCCAACCGAGCCCCTTTACTCAGGCCCTATTCCAGTAACCTCACGTATTTACCCCACTAATCCCTTTAACCTGCACATCTTCGGATACTAAGGGGCAATTTAGCATGGCCAATCCACCTAACCTGCACATCTTTGGACACTAAGGGGCAATTTAGCATGGCCAATCCACCTAACCTGCACATCTTTGGACATTAAGGGACAATTTACCACAGCCAATCCACCTAACCAGCACATCTTGGGACACTAAAGGACAATTTAGCATGGCGAATACACCTAATCCGCACATCTTTGGACTGTGGGAGGAAACCTGAGCACCCAGAGGAAACTCACACAGACACAGGAACAATATGCAAACGCCACACAGACAGTGACCCAAGGCCAGAATCGAACCCAGGTCCCTAGCACTGTGAGGCAGCAGTGCTAACCACTGTGCCACCGTGCCTTTAATCAGAGGAAGTTGGACCCTGAAGCCTCTTTGAGAAGACAGAAAAACAGCCATCTTGAAATATTCATAAAGTTCTGGTTTAGCAAACATTCAAAAGACTTTTTTTAAAACACAAGCAGGAAATGGTGGCAGAAAGGAGCAAAGAGGATCTGAAGGGAGAGATGCTGACATTTATTTGATTATTTGGTTTGGTAATTACTGTAATTAAAAATAATAACAGTGAAAAGACATTGCTGTTAACTCAGGGAGCTGGAAGCAGTATTAAATGAGTTTATAGCGAATTATGTACAAACGTGGGCACCTGTGAACAGATTCCAATAATTTCCTTCTCAACTGCCCCAGTGACCTGAGTTTCTCAGCTGGCTTCAGTCCTGTAATCCCGTTCCTACTACAAAGTAGCACTCTCAAACAGTTTAATTTGCCCCAATTTTACGGTTGCTGCTCCAACAGGGGCCAGATGTGCAGAAGCCTAAATAAAATATGGTAGGTTTTCTGGTTGTATCACAGCTTGGTATGGCTCCTGCTTTGCCCAAGACCACAAGGAACTACAAAAGGTCATGAATGTAGCCCAATCCATCACGCAAACCAGCCTCCCATTCATTGACTCTGTCTACACTTCCTGCTGCCTCGGAACAGCAGCCAACATAATTAACAAACCCACGCATCCCGGACATTCTCTCTTCCATCTTCTTCCATCGGGAAAAAGATACAAAAGTCTGAGGTCTTTTATCAACCGACTCAAGAATAGCTTCTTCCCTGCTGCCATCAGACTTTTGAATGGACTTACCTTGCATCAAGTTGATCCTTCTCTGTACCCTAGTTATGACTGTAACAATACATTCTGCATTCTTTCCTTTCCTTCTCTAGGAAAGTATGTTTTGTCTGTATAGAGCACAAGAAACAATACTTTTCACTGTATATTAATACATGTGATAATAATAAATCAAATCAAATAAAGGTGCTAAATTGGCAAGAAACGAATGCTAAATAGGGTGGCCAATGGCACGCACTGCTGCTTCACAGTGCCAGGGACCCGGGTTCGATTACTGTCTGTGTGGAGACTGCACATTCTCCCTGTGTCTATGTGGGTTTTCTCCAGATGCTCTGGTTTCTTCCCACATCCAAAGATGTGTAGGTTAGGTGGATTTTTTATTCATTTGTGGGACATGGGCATCGCTGGCTGGGCCAGCATTTATTGCCCATCCCTGGTTGCCCAAAGTTGAGAGTCAACCACAATACTGTGCCTCTGGAGTCACACGTAGGCCAGACAGGATAATGATGGCAGATTTTCTTCGTTAAAGGACATTAATGAATCAGATGGGTTTTTCCTACTATTGGCAACAGTAGATCTTTAATTCCAAATATTTTATTTATTGATTTCAAATTCTATTATCTGCTGTGGCGGGATTCGAACCTGGGTTCCCAGAACATCAGCTGAGTTTCTGGAGTAATAGCCTAGTGATAATCCCACTAAGCCACCTTCTTCCCTTTGCATCTGGCAATACTAAATTGCCCCTTAGTGTTCAAAGATGTCTAAGTTAAATGGATTTGCCATGGAAAATGTGCGGGGGTTACAAAGATAGTGTCGGGAAAGGGCCTGGGTAAGACAGAGTTATAGAATAGATTCATAGAATCCTTAGAGTACAGAAGGAGGCCATTCAGCCCATCGAGTCTGTACCAACCATAATCCCACCCAGGCCCTATTCCTGTAACTCTGCACATTTACCCTGCTAATCCCCCTGACACTAAGGGGCAATTTAGCATGGCGAATCCACCTAACCCGCACATCTTTGGACTGTGGGAGGAAACCGGAGCACCCAGAAAAAACCCACACAGACACGAGGAGAATGTGCAAACTCCACACAGACAGTGACCCGAGGCTGGAATTGAATCCAGTTTACTGGCGCAGTGAGGCAGCAGTGCTAAATAATGTGCTACTGTGCCACCAGAGTTGGTGCAGACACGATGAGCCAAACAGCTTCTTTCTGCACTGTAGAGATTCTGTGATTCTATGCATTGTGCTACCTCGACCAGGGATTGCTAATATTACCAATGAATCAATCCTGGCTGCTTTTAGACATTTAGGTCTGACTGATATGCTTTGAACTTATCACATATTCTGTTTGTTTGAATTACAGATGCTTGTTGCACAGCGAACGTAAAGGATAAGGTGAATACCTCACCAGAGGCTGAGTCCTGGAACCGATGTGGACACTTAAGTCCGAAGTAAGTACAACACATTTTTGTTTAAATCACTTCCTCGTAGGGTTTTCTTTTCAGTGTTCACTTGAGGTGGAATTAGCGAGTTTGTCTGCCTATTGATCAAGGTGAGGAACGATCGAATGGGTGAACGGAATCCTTTGCATTTCGGGCACAAGGAATCTAAGGTCCACAGTCTCCTATCCTCACAATGTTCCGAGACCAGGGAGCATAATCTCAGATTAAGGGAGATCATATAATCCCTACAGTGCAGAAAGATAGGGCCTGTCAAGCCTGCACCAACAACACTTCCACCCAGGTCCTATCCCCATAATCCCACGTATTTACCCTGCTAATCCCCCTAACACTAAGGGGCAATTGAGCACAGCCAATCCACCTAACCCGCACATCTTTAGACTGCGGGATGAAAGCGGAGCACCCAGAGGAAACCAATGCAGACACTGGGGAGAACGTGCAACCTTCACACAGTCACTTGAGGCCGGATTTGATCCCGGGTCCCTGGCGCTGTGAGGCAGCAGTGCTAACCACTGTGCTATCGTGCCATCTGGGTCATCCATTTAAGACAGAGATGAGGAATTTCTTCTCCCAGAGGGGAGTGAATCTGTGGAATTCTTTACCGCAGAGGGCTGTAGAGGCTGGGTCATTAAATATGTCCAAGGCTGAGACAGACAGATTGTTAATCAGTGAGGGAATGGAGGGTTATGGGGATAAGGCGGGAAAGTGGAGTTGAGGGTTATCACATCATATGATCTCACTGAATGGCAGAGCAGGCAAGATGGGCTGAATGGCCTACTTCTGCTCCTAGTCTATGGGGTGCCACCAGTGTGATAATTCTTTCAGCCATTTTCTCATCTGTAAGCTTGAGTTCGATGGGCTGATAGACAAATAATATGCAGCATTTTTATGCTATGGGTATATGACTCAGAACAACTGGATCAAACTGTCCCAGATCTTTTGAGGTTGGAACCTTTAGAGGCAATATATGACAGAAGACTGGTGTCCCATCAATTCGAATCTGATTTGAATTCTGGCCAGAGAGAGATGATACATTCAAGGATTATTTCAATTCAACCCCTGAACAGTTGCAAGACGGATTCTAGAATTATTATCAGATGAAAGGGTTAAGTTATGAGTTCACTTTGCGCATCCTTTGCAGGGTCTGTGTCCCACCTGCTACAATTTCCGTGGTAAGCGGGATGTGAAAATTCCTCCCAGTATGTCCGGGGTGCATGGGTTTCTTAATTATGCTGGCTGCTTTCCCTAGGCAGTGGGAAGTTTAGACAAAGTCAATGGGTGAATGGCCATTGAATGGAAAGCCAAGGTTGAGGAACTAAATGGCTGACTCCTGCTCCACGTCTGTTACAAGGGACATGGCCTTAATGTAATTTTTACATTGTCAGCCAACAACGCGGGGATGCGGGGGGCTGTCTCCTCACTTTCCTCGTTGCTTAAAAACTGGAAGCAGTCAATAGGGGCGGCACAGTGGCACAGTGGTTAGCGCTGCTGCCTCACAGCTCCAGGGACCCACGCAGATACGGGGAGAACATGCAGACTCTGCACAGACAATGACCCGAGGCTGGAATCAAACCCTGGTCCCTAGTGCTGTGAGGCAGCAGTGCTAACCACCGTGCCACCATGAAGTAGTACAGAGCAGAAATTGGTGAATGGAGCACTTCAATAGCCATGGTAGGCTGAGCTACGGAAGAGTGAAATCGGCCAGGATTCCAGCTCCTTGTGTGGAATTCTCTGGGCGTGCTGGTCTAAAAGCCAAAAATTCTTGCCCAACTGTCAATGGGAGTTTCACATTCTCCACAACCCACCTGCTAAAATTCCAATGGCGGGCAGGAAGGGAGAATCCCGGCCATTGTCTCTCTCCAGGGTCTCAGCAGATAATTAAGAAGGCAAATAGAATTTTATCCTTCATTGCTAGAGGGATGAAATTTAAAAAGAGCGAGGTTACATTGCAGCTATATAAGGTGCTGGTGAGGCCATACCTGGAGTATTGTGTACAGTTTTGGTCTCCTTACTTAAGAAGGAATATACTGGCATTGGAGGGGGTGCAGAGGAGATTCACTAGGTTGATTCCGGAGTTGAGAGGGTTGGCTTATGAGGAGAGACTGAGTAGACTGGGGCTATACTCATTGGAATTCAGAAGGATAAAGGGAGATCTTATGGCAACATGTAGGATTATGAAGGGAATAGATAAGATAGAAGCAGGGAAGTTGGTTCCACTGGTGGGTGAAACTAGAACTAGGGGACACAGCCTCAGAATAAGAGGGAGCAGATTTAGGATTGAGTTGAGGAGGAACTTCTTCACCCAAAGAGTTGTGGATCTGTGGAATTTCCTGCTCAGTGAAGCAGTTGTGGCTACCTCACTGAATGTTTTTAAGGCAAGGATAGATAAATTTTTGAACAGTAAAGGAATTAAGGGTTATGACAGCAAGTAAGTGGGGCTGAGTCCATGAAAAGATCAGCCATGATCTTAATGAGTGGCGGAGCAGGCCTGAGGGGCCAGTTGGCCGACTCCTGCTCCGAGTTCTTATGACTCCTGCGATAATTCCATTCCAGGGCTGAATGCAGATTGGCCAGAAGTAAAAGGAAAATGACCACTTTGGTGGAATTCCAGAAATTTGTCCAAAGAACCAAAACAGAAGGGGAAGAAAGAAAGGTGACTGTGTATTCTGGGACTCAAAGTCTTGTTGAGATAAAACAAAGATGCAATGTCACAGTACTTAACCAATTTCCCATTTCTCCAGGTGTGAGCAATTCTTCAAACAGCTGTCGTGTTTCTATCGCTGCTCTCCAGATGCAACAGTTTGGGCAAATCCCAGTCATTCCAATTCCCTTCTGAACGTACCTCTCTGCCAGGGCTTCTGTGACCAATGGTAAGTACACTGATACTCATGCAGCTCTGTTAGGGCTGATCAGTTTAGATGCAGTTGTAATAACTGGGGCGGAAGTCCCATCACCATGTTACTTTATTTACACCATGTATCTGAACACAGCCAGCTCTCCAGTTGCTGTCTGCTGAATGCAGGCTGGCAGTCTGACACACCTGCTTTAAATAGGGAGCATGAGGCTCCATCAATTAGGACGGCCAACCTCATTAGCCTGGCTGAAGTCATCACACCGGTAAGCTGGGCATGTGTATAAAGTCACACAGTGAATCATCACGTGCAGCATCACAGTAGCATCTGGGATTAGATTAAATACAGGCTGATGAATAAACTCTTCAATCAGAACTTAAACAGCACCTTCATAGAATCCTACAGTGCAGAAAGAGGCCATTCGGTCCATTGAGTCAGCACTGACCACAATCCCACCCAGACCCAATCTCCACAACCCCAAGCATTTACCCTGCTAATTCCCCTGACACTAAGGGACAACTTAGCATTGACAATCCACCTAACCAGCACAGCTTTGGACACTAAAGAACAATTTAGCATGGGCAATCCACCTTACCTGTACATCTTTGGACATTAAGGAGCAATTGAGCATGGCCAATCCACCTAACCTGCACATTTTTGGACACCAAGGGGCAATTTAGCATGGCCAATCCACCTAACCTGCACATTTTTGGACAGTAAGGGGCAATTTAGCATGGCCAATCAACTCAACCCACACATCTTTTGGACTGTGGGAGGAAACTGGAGCACCCGGACGAAACCCATGCAAAAGAGGGGAGAACATGCAAACTCCACAGTGACCCAAGCCAGGAATCGAACCTGGTCCGGGTACACTGAGGGAGAATTTTAGCATGGCCAAAGCACCCTAACCAGCACGTCTTTCGGACTGTGGATTGACCCACAATGCCTTTGGAGAGGGAATTCCAGGATTTTTACTTCGCGACTGCGAAGGAACAGCCGATATATTTCCAAGTTGGAAAGGTGAACAGCTTGGAGGTGAACTTGCCGGTGGTGGTGTTCCCATGTACCTGCTGCCCTTGTTCTTCTAGATGGAAGTGGATTTGGAAGCTGCTGTCTAAGGATCTTTGGTGAATTGCTGCGGTACATCTTGTGGATAGTACACACTGCTGCTACTGAGCATCGGTGGTGGAGGGAGTGGATGTGGTGCCAATCTTGTGGGCTGCTTCATCCTGGATGGTCTCAACCCAGAGGAAACCCACGCAGACACAGGGAGAACGTACAGACACCGTACAGACAGGGATCCAAGCCGGGAATCGAACCCAGATTAATAGTCTAGCAATAATACCACTGGGCCATTGCCTCCCCTTAGAGCTTGTGACCTAG
The DNA here is from genome assembly GCF_965287045.1 of Carcharhinus amblyrhynchos. NCBI lineage: Eukaryota > Metazoa > Chordata > Chondrichthyes > Carcharhiniformes > Carcharhinidae > Carcharhinus > Carcharhinus amblyrhynchos. The sequence continues at coordinate 7,484,005 of NC_137356.1, forward strand.
GCAACCAAAGGCAGGGCCACCAATGGCTCAATTCCACATTGGTTAGTACATTCGCTAACCCACACATAATGGGGGTGGCAGTAAATGGGATATACAAGAAGTAAGGAGAGCGCAGATCAGACAATGAACACCTTATTCTTATTCTCTATTTTCTACTTCCCAACCAATTACTGAAGCGGGGTTATATTTAGGTTAGGAAGATTTGAGAAAAATCTCCCTTTGTCTCCAGAACACTTGGCTCAATGGCCAATGAATCAAGTATCAACAGGCTGTTCCGCAGTATGGAGGCCTCCGTTCACACTGCTTATCTTGAGGAAACTTGCAGCAAGACAATGGGGAAGAATTTCTATCTTTAAGTCAAGATCAATTTACTGTCCCAATGCTCTGCAGTCAAGATCAATTAAGTCCATTCAGACCAGGGGCTAAACTGGGTATATTCTTGGTCCCATGGAGCCATTGTCCCCTGGGTAAAGTTGGCGAGATGTCAGAAGAGTGATAAGACAAAACTGACTTCCTGACTCTGGAGCCCCGAGCTCTGGCAATGCAGCAGACTGAATATCAATATAAAACACAAGTCAGGAGAGCGATGGAATACTCGCCACTTGCCTGGATGGATGCAGCTCTAACAATACTCAAGAAATTTGACACCACCCAGGACAAAAGCAGCCCGCTTGATTGGCACCACATCCACAAACATTCAATCCCTCCACCACCGACGCTCAGTAGCGGCAGTGTGTACTATCTACGAAATGCACTGAAGCAATTCACCAAGATCCTTAGACAGCACCTTCAAAATCCACGACCACTTCCAACTAGAAGGGCAGCAGACACATGGGAACACCACCACCTGCAAGTTCCCCTCCAAACCACTCACCATCCTGACTTGGAAATATATCGGCTGTTCCTTCACAGTCGCTGGTTCAAAATCCTGGAATTACTCCCTAACAGCATTGTGGGTCAAACCACAGTATGTGGACTGTAGCGATTCAAGACCTTCTCAAGGGGCAATTAGGGATGGGCAATAAATGCTGGTCCAACCAGCGACACCCATGTCCCACGAATTAATAAAACAAAATACAAGCCAACATGCATCCCACTTTGTAATGAGAGGCGACTTTGTGAAGTGGATGCCATCAAGTTTCTGGTTTCCTTGAAAGTCTTCCAAAAATAATGACCTGATGGGGGTCATTCAATAACACATCACATTCCCTGATCGATGGGGAATCAGGTTCACAGAGGGAGTTGGCCGTGTATGCCCCGCCAATGTCCCATTGTTTGTGGGTTAGGGAATATAAAAACTGACTCCATGGGCGGAATTTTCCCATCCCATCCACCATGGGAATAGTCGTTGGGGGTGGTGGGGTGATGCGGGGCAGACCATGGAAAGGTCCATTGACCTCGGTGGGAAATTCTTTAGAAACTAAGGTGTAATTTAGCATGGCTAATCCACCTAGCCTACACATCTTTGCATCATGGGAGGAAACCGGAGCATCCAGAAGAAACCCACACAGACATGGGGAGAATGCGCAAACTCCTCACAGACAGTGACCCAAGCCAGGAATCGAACCCAGGTTCCTGGCACTGTGAGGCAGCGGTGCTAACTACTGTGACACCCTAGCATCTTGAGTTGGAAATACTTCCATCTATGAAGTCACTTTATGACTACATGCTCAAAGAAAATGTTGCAAAAATCAGAATCCGAGTCATGGTTGGTGTAACAGAAATTGTGAAACTCATTTTATTTTAAAATAAGCTTAATAGGGTGTGATCCTGGTGGTATGGCTGTCTGAAGTGGTTCCTTTCTCCCTCTACAGGTACAAGGCATGTGAGCATGATCTGACCTGCGTTAGGAACTGGAATGCAGATTTAAAATGGTCAAATCGCACTCAGGGCGCCTGCACCTCGGACTGTATTCCTTTCAATAAGGTAGGGTTGATGATCATGCTTGGAGCTGCTACAGCAGAGACAAAGGGACAGCAATACTGAAGTCATTAGGCAGTGAATACAATGCCACTCTGACCAATCTTTTTTTTAATTCCTTCATGGGACACAGGCATCCCTGGCTGGGCCAGCGTTTATTGCCCATCCCCAGTTGCTCTTGTACCTAGTGGTTTGCATGGCCATTTCAGAAGGCAGTTGACAGTCAACCACGTCGCTGTGGCTCTGGACTCTCATGTAGGCCAGACGTGCTAAGGATGGCAGATTTCCTTCCCTAAAGGACATTAGTGATGGGTTTGTCTCACAATCGATAATGGTTTCAGGGTCATCAGTAGATTCTTAATTCCAGATATTTTTTACTGAATTCAAATTCTGCCGTGGCGGGATTCGAACCCAGGTCCCCAGAACATTAGCTGATTAATAGTCTAGCAATAAAAGCACTAGGCCATCACCTCCCCATTGGCTCCATCAATGGCAGAATCAGAAGGTCGTGCATTCGAGCACCGCTCCAGGATGGCAACACAGCATCCAACAATCAGATAGAAAATGGCACTATCAGGGCAACTAGCTCATTTGATAAGTTGTCCAGTGTTCCTCCCTCAACCACAGCCAGTTGGGATGAGTTATGAATCTCACTATTGTGGTATCTGGTGCACAGAATGGCACACCAAACAATAGATTCACTTCAGAGTAATTTGTTTCAAACATTTTTAAAGTTTTATTTATTCTATTAGTGTCACAAGTAGGCTTACATTAACACTGCAGTCCAGTTACTGTGAAAATCCCTTAGTCGCCACACTGTTCAGGTACACTGAGGGAGAATTTAGCACGGCCAATGCACCTAGCCAGAACGTCTTTCGGACTGTGGGAGGAAACCGGAGCACCCGGAGGAAACCCATGCAGGCACGGGAAGGATGTGCAAACTCAATACAGACAGTGACCCTAACCAGGAACCGAACCCAGGTCCCTGGCACTGTGAGGCAGCAGTGTTAACCACTGTGCCTCCGTAAAGCCATCTAAAATATTTTCTTTATTCATTCATGGGACGAGGGTGTCACTGGCTGGCCAGCATGTATTGCCCATCACTAGTTGCCCCTTGAGAAGGTGGCAGTGAGCTGCCTCCTGAATCGTTGCAGTCCACATGCTGTGGGTTGATCACAATGCCGTTAGGGAGGGAATTCCAGGATTTTGATCCAGTGACTGTGAAGGAATGGCGCTATATTTCCAACTCAGGATGGTGAGTGGCTTGGAGGGGAGCTTGCAGGTGGCGGAGTTCCCATTTATCTGCTGCCTTTGTTCTTCTAGAAAGAAGTGGTCATGGGTTTGGAAGGTGCTGTCTAAGGATCTTTGGTGAATTGCTGTAGTGCATCTTGTAGATAGTACACATTGCTGCTACTGAGTGTCGGTGGTGGAGGGACTGAATGTACATGTGGTATTGTATAGGTATTTATATATAATATAGATATATTACAGCGCAGTACCGGTCCTTCGGCCCTCGATAAGAGAGTATAAGAGAGTATATAGAGAGTACTTGAATAGAAACGTGCAGGGGTATGGGGAAAAGGCAAGGGAATGGCACTTAGCCACCTTTGGAGAGCCAGAGCTGACACAATGGGCCGAATGGCCTCCTTCTGCTCTGTGACAATTCTGTAGGGCATTTAAAGTGGGCAACTTTTACGCTCCGTTTTCCGACTGAGCTGGAAAATGCTGCAGAGGACCTCGACAGCGGTGGCAGTCAAGTTAGCGAGCGCAAACCCTCTTCTCGGCCTAGCTCGCAGGCTTTTAAGCGCCAGGTGTCCCCCGGAGAAGCACAATTGCAGGCAAAGGTCAGCTCCCACCAGCTGTGCCGAAGTATTTAACAAGTTCCTTCAGGAGTCACAAGCGGCTGGACTTGAGGATGGCAAGTGGGGGAGTGCAGCCGGAGCTGGGGGGCCGGGGGGGGGGAGAGAGAGTTATACATGCTGCAGTGACCTCAGAGAGAAGATGTAGAGTGTTTTTTTAAAAAGAAAAATTAATGTCTGCTTTGTTCGCTCATGTGTCCTTGAGCTGTAGGACGCGAGTTTAAAATTCCCATTTGTCTGCGAGGTTCTGTCACATCTCATTTTACAACGAGGCATGAGGCTACCACACCCCCTCCTCCCCCCACTCCCTCCACCCCCTCCCGCTGCTTCCTTGTGTAAATGGTCCATGAAGGGACACTGATGCATTACACACCACCAAATAATCCAGGGAAGATATTATTTGAATCAGTGCAGAGAGAGAGAGAGAAAAAGAGAGAGTGCAAGGCCCAGGGCAGCTGTTTAGGAGGGAGAATGAATCTGGAATAGTTTCATCTTCCTTGGGATATTAAAAAAAAATCACTAAAACCGCGAGAGGGTTGTGGAACCCAGGAACGGTGGCAATCGAGACAGGGCAACAGACTTTCAATTCATTAGATCCTTAACAGTCCACTTATCTGATTGATTCCAATTATATTCCAACATTAAATTCCCACTTTATGCTGGGGTTTTTTTTTTCACATTGATCCAGTAATTAGAACTAAGCTTTCCAACTTTTCAAGCATTAAGTGCCTTTACATTATTAGTCGACTGCTAAAGTACTGCCGTGGTTGCTAGGCAACGTCTCTTTATCTGCCCTCATTACTCGTTATGGGTGAAGTTTGTATCTCAAAATTGTGAAGTGTTCCCAACACGGTATCCAGAACAAGTGTACCGCAGCAGGCTGGGAGATTTATTATAGAATCGTAGGATACCTACAGTGCAGAAGGAAGCCATTTGGCCCATCGAGTCTGCACCGACTTAAACTCAGGCATACCCTGTATTTATCCTGATAATCCCCCCCTAACCAATATAACTTGGGACACTAAGGGGCAATTTAGCATGGCCAATCCACTTAACCTACACATCTTTGGACACTAAGAGAAAATTTAGCATAGCCAATCCACCTAACCTGCAAGTCTTTGGAGCGTGGGGACGAAAACGGGAGCATCTGAAGGAAAACCACGCAGAGACTACAAAGATACACAGGTTAGGTGAATTGGCCATATTAAATTGACCTTAATGTCAGGAGGATCAGCAGGGTAAACAGGAGTGTAGGGCCAGGGTGGGGTGGGTACAGACTCAATGGGTTGAATGGCCTCCTTCTTGCTGTAGGGATTCTTTGATTCTAGGGATCCTAAGAGACGGGGAGACCATACAAACTCCACACAGACAGTGATCCAAGGCCTGAATTGAACCCAGCAGTGGGTGCTAATCATGTGCTACCATGCCGCAGAGCTGTATTGTTGAAGGTGCTGCCAATGCATTGATGTGTTAAACCCTCGCACTGTCGACCTCTTCGGGGGCGGGGGGGGTGGTGGTGGAGGTTAGTGGGCATTAGTGATCCTGCAGAGAAAGCTCCTGGCAAGCACTTCTCCTTCAGCCATCACCACCAAGTTCAAATTAATTGGCCATTCATTTCGCTTGCAGCTGGTGAATAAATTTGGCTGTGCTATTGCTTAGATGGCAAATAGTGACAATACTTCACAAACAATTCACTGATCGGGTCATGGAAAGACACAAGCTCTTTGTTCCTTTTAAGCACTTGGCTTGTGGCCAACAGGCTGGGACAGAGGGAAGAAAACTGTTTGCTGTAAGGACTCCGATAAAACAAGCAAACAAGGAATGGAAAGTAAACTTCCTCCAAAGAATTGACATTGGGTAATGGTGAGCATTCATAGAATCCTGCAGCACAGAAGGAGCTCCATTTAGCCCATAGAGCCTACACCAACCACAATCCCACCTAGGCCTCATCCTCATAACCCCATGCATTTACCCTAGCTAGTTCCCCTGAGGGGCAATTTAGCAACGCCAATCCATCTAACCCGCACAACTCTGAACGGTGGGAGGAAACCAGAGCACCCAGAGGAAACTCCACACAGACAGTGACCCAAGCTGGGAATCAAACCCAGGTCCCTGGCACTGTGAGGCAGCAGTGCTAAGCATTGTGCCACCGTGCTGCCCCATTGACAGACATACATTGAAAAGATCAATGTTCAGAAAGTAATAGGCATCTGATGCCCACTGATTTGATTAATTTGTTTTGATTTATTATTGTCACATGTATTAACATACAATGAAAAGTATTGTTTCTTGGACACTATACAGATAAAGCATACCGTTCATAAAGAAGGAAAGGAGAGAGTACAGAATGTAGTGTTACAGTCATAGCTAGGGCGCAGAGCAAGATCAACTTAGTGCTAGGTAGGTCCATTCAAAAGTCTGACAGCAGCAGGGAAGAAGCTGTTTTTGAGTCGATTGGTACATGACCTCAGACTTCTGTAACTTTTTCCTAACGGAAGAAGGTGGAAGGGAGAATGTCCAGGGTGCGTGGGGTCCTTAATTATGCTGGCTGCTTTTCCCGAGGCAGCGGGAAGTGTAGACAGAGTCAATGGATGGGAGGCTGGTTTGTGTGACAGACTGGGCTACATTCGCAACCATTTGTAGTTTCTTGCGGTCTTGGGCAGAGCAGGAGCCATACCAAGCTGTGATACAGCCAGAAAGTGCAGTTGGAAACGATAGACTGGGGGTGGGATTTTCTGGCTGCCCTCGTCCAATGGGTGGGACTTTCCTGATTTGCTCAACCCGAGACCAGAAAATCCCATCCGAGGTCCAGGGACCTATACATGGTCCGTGTCCTGCCCGTTACAATTCCCTTGGCGGGCAGGACAAGAAAACTGGATTCAGGATTGCAAGAATCAGAAGAGGAATGCAAAGATGCAATTTTCTGGCCCAGTTAACTACTTATTCATCAGAAGAACATAGGAGAGGGGGATAATCTGATCCTTTGGGGCATTGGTTAGTTGCAGTTGAATGAATGGATCTCAAACCAGATGTCACTGAGGGAAACTCCAGAAGTGACTGAGAGCATCAGAGAAAATGGCGGGGGATGTTTTCCAATCTTTGGCTTCAGTTTGCCAGGCTGGAAGGGTTTCATCAGGCCCAATACATTCCCAAGTCTCTGACAAACACATGCAGACATGGCGAGAACATGCAGATTCTGCACAGACAGCGACCCAAGACGGGAATTGAACCCAAGTCCCTGATGCAATGAGGCAGCAGTGCTAATCACTGTGCCACCGTGCCGCCCATAGTTGATGGATCAGGGTTTGCACCACCCTTGAATAATCAAGATCAATCAAATAGTGACTGGGTGAAGTTAAGCTTTTTTAAC